>NC_064598.1:6718750-7350000 GCF_943734845.2 Anopheles funestus | reverse complement strand
AACCACCTATCAACACCGGTCGCGTTCGTGAAGCTTACTCGAAAGCAAAATCGTGCCGGACAGTGGTAAAGAGTTAACAAGCGTTTTCCATTACTCGGGGTGCCCGGTGGACAGTGAATGGGAGAGAGGTGGTTTGATTTTTGGTGTTACACCACGCAACAACTAGCCGGATGAATAGTGAATGGTGTTTTACGTCGTGATGGGCGTTGGATTGACGATTAAATGTTTAATGGCACGAAATTGATTCCGTACCGGAGTGCCACCACGCTAACAAACAGTTTATCGACAAGTTTATCTGGATTAGTTTTTGTAGTTAATTCGAAAGCATGAAAGAAGCGTATTGACGCGTATCGAAATGCTCGTCAATCTGGTTTTGATTTCTATATTATCGAGATCTGCCTGCTAGAATTGAAGAAGCTTGAAATCCGTCGACTCAAGAAATGCAAGACAGAAGGAACTGACGGAATAGTAACCGAACTGATCAAGGAGCAGCACTAGAACAAGAAAGCCATCAAGTTATTAATGAGGTATGGTTTAGTGAACCGATGCCTTGAGATTGGAATCTTGGTACCATCAACCCAACATACAAGAAGCAAGATAAGCTGGAGTAATTACAGGGGTCCTAGGGTGTTGAATACCGTCTACAAGATATTTCTCCGTAATATTACAACATCGACTTGTCCCGTGTGTAGAAGAGAAAATTGGAAACTATCTGTGAGGATTCCGAAACGGAAAAACCTGTCCATGAGGCAGACCTAGGGGAAGATGGTGGAGTCCCCTAATTTCGTTCAGAAACTTCCTTCACTGCTCTCACCGCAAAGTTATTGGAGAAATTCGAATTCTTAACAAAAAAAAACGATATTAACTTACTTATTTAAAAAATCTTATTGCTCGCTCCAAATTGTATCACACTGACCGGGGATTGTTCTTGATTCGCTCTATCTTTCGATCACCATAAAACCAATTGATTCCAGATTGTGATCAACCAGTTAGCCATCGCAATCGATTGACCGATCATTATCGTAAAGAAAAGCTAATCCAGAAAGCAAAATCAAACCGCTCACAAGTGGGAAATGAAGTGTGTCCGAAAGAGTTCCACTCAGAAACGATCCATTTTCCTGGGTCGAGGAGTACAGACTAAGCTTGAGTGAGGTAAAATGGAAAAAAGGAACGATTTTTTTTCGTTTTATTCTTTTGTTTCGTGTGGAAACATTCCAATCGGAGGAAAAGTTTTAAGGCTTCTTGAACTGTGCTTCCCGACAACGACGGATTTGTCGCTGCGTTAAAGCGAAAGGGAAAACCATCCGAGCGGAAACTACTTCTCGCGGGTTTCCTGATCCGGGTCGATTCGAGCGGGTTCGAACCGTTGAAAGTCGGTATCGATTCCCGGGTGCTATTTTTTCCCCATAGCGTGTTGTTTTTTTTTCGTTTTGTCTTCCAACACAAATCGACGAGTGTCTAGTGTCAATTTTCCCATTTTCCCACAACCTCCGGCGAGGCGCATGGAGTTCAATGGCACAGAAATTGGAAAGGAAAGTGAAGCAAAAACACTTAGCAAATCGAGAAACCGAGGAAGTAAGGGGAGGATGGAAAGAAAAACACACGTAAATCCAAACTGAACTTAGCCCTGGCCTTGTTTTGGTGGGAGGCGTGTGAGTGAAAGTGACGTAAAATCGAAAAACTGGCAGAAAGCAAACAGTGGACGACAGTAAACTTTTGCTCGTTGCAAACAGCCACAGAAAGGCAATGTTTGCAAAATGGTACAGAGATTATTTGCAGCAAAAAAGCAAAAGCAAGAACAGGGAAGAAACAAATAAAAGTCCACTGAAAGTATACGTTTTCCATTTTGTGTCGCAAGAACTTGTTCCTTTGCCCGTTTCGCGTAGTGACAGTTCTGTACGGCTGTGTAAAACCATCGATTGTCACCAATGATGCACGGTGGCAAATGGTGGTACAGTGGCTCGATCGTGTTCGTGTCGATTGTGGAAGGCTTCATCAATTTGTAAGCCACGAACCCGTGATTCGGGAACGAATCCATCCGGTGCTGAGGGAATGAAAAATAGGGAAAGGAAACACATTTTTTTGCAGTTCTTTGTTCGTTTTTTTTCCTCCCGTGGCACAGCTTGCAGAAGCAATTCGATCTGATTGAATTTCTTAGCCACATGGGTACGAGTGCGGGCAAACTATTGACATTACGTATTCGGTAGGAGTTGTACAATTTAGACATTTGTTTTTCATCCCGAATGAAGCGACTAAGACACACATGCACACGTGTCCGTATTTGGGGGTAGGTTTCTGCTTTTCTGAACTGAAATTGGTCCGGTCGATGGGGCGGAAAGGTAGTGAACCGGAATGAAGTGTACCATTTGGGCGTGATACAGAGCCTGAAGCCTGATGGAAGTGGTGTAAGTTACTTCATTAAGAAGCTTCTAACCTTACTACGACGCGTTAGATGAAACTGTTTACTTAGGATAGCGAACATTTTCCAGCGGATCTAATCTTACCGGGCACTTCCAATGAGAAACCTTACGCTAGGTGATGGATGTTGGAGGTGACGGTAAAACCACACAACGCCTAATGTAGCCAGGCATGGCCCGTTAAATATTTGATCGGTACCGACCGTCGGCACAGCAAGGCCAGGGCCAGCATTCACTCCAAACCATCGCCAAACAGAAGAGAAAAAGCTTTCGTATAAGGTGACCGCTTGAGTCCCCAGTACCAGTGGTTCCTATCGCTTTATTTGCTGTGAATAATTTAGAAAATCATTCTCAGCTATCCCAAGCTATCGCACACTCCCGTAAAAAAAACTGGTGAGAAACAGTGAAATGAACAATCGTTCTCCCATGACAGCGGCTTCTCCGTTGAATGTGAGGACGGAAAATTAATGATGCCTCGGCTGGGGTAAAGTGTACCCAGCGGAGGATCCGTTATTTGCCGGTCGATCTTTCGTTTTGAGGTATCATTTTTTAAAAGCATTCAAGCGGTAAGTGATTTCTCGGGGATGCCTCCATTTTGGTGTGTAGTTGATTGATTACTTATTGGTTTATTAGATTTTAAAGCGCACACACCGGCACACAACCAGCAAATGGCACAGTGTCAGTTTGTGCGGTGAGCTTGAAAATTGAATCTTATTTCATTTGAGAAGAGTCTGCAAAACAACAGCCAAACGGAACGGTTTTCGATGGGTTTTCGTTAAATTGTTATCACCGTGCTGAGCAATTTAAATGTGTCTTTTTTTTTGTTTTCGTCTTCAATTTAACTCCTTAAGAGGTTTATTGGATTGTAAAGTCGATAAACAGCTGAAGCAGTGATTCCCGACCCTAAATTGGTTTTTGCTATCGGCAACGGAATCACGAAAGAGTTGTAAAAGTGACAAGTTGGAAAATTTATTGACAAATCGTTCTTGCAAGCTCGAGTGTCTCGGTGTTGATGTTTTATGGCACCATTATGATGGGATTTTTTTATAGTATTCCAACACTACGGGGAATACAATTAGACGATGGCGCTTTAATATGGGAAGTGGAACGTTGAACAGATGGGTACTGTAATAAAATTAAATGGTTATCACAAAGAAAGAAGAAAAAATGCAACATTATAGGTGATAGATATTTGGATTTGTTTTGATGGATTGTATAGAATAACATTTTTAAAAATGTTGATGGAGACGCCTGGTACTTTACTGAACAACATAATTTAAATACCTTTTTCTTCTTCTTTTGTGGCCTCAAGAGGTCTTGGACTGCTATTTCAGGCTTTCCTCGACTTTGTTTACTCTTAGCTAGATAAGCGGTAATACGTATGGCTGGTCCGAATGGGATTTTATACACAGTTGTAGCGTACAAAGACTGGTGCCGATACCACGGACACCACTGGACTGATCAATTCATATACCTTAGCCAATAAAATATAAAATAAGTCTACAACAAAACTAAATCAATTTCTTCTATATTCATTATTTACTCCTAAATTTTAGAATTATGCATTAATTTTTCCCCATAAGTTCATAACTAACTTTAAATTTTCGTTTGTAAGAGAAATAAACTTCAACAATGAATATCACATAAAGAAAATGAAATTACTTGTGAAATGCATACACAAACCATTAAGAGAGTTAATTCGTTGAGTTGCTACTACGAGTACAATTGAGCTTTTCCCTCCCTACAATCTTCTTACATCAGGGTCAATAGAATCAACCCGGTTGTGGCACCGACGAGCTAGTTGCAAATCTGTTTATTTGCGCTCTGAGAGTTCCGTTCTCATCCTTTTGTTCGCCCAATACCGTAATAAGCGAAAGATACCGAAAAGATGGCACAGTACAAAAGAAACATCGGAAAGCTTTCTACCGAGAATGCCAACCCGAACACCCCCAACGCACCTGCCATATGGTACAGGACAGCCGAAGTGAGGTTAGCTCGAAACGATAGTGTTGTTAACCCAAATAGCAACGTCACGAACGGGTGGGATGATAGTTTGGATAATGCTCCATCGTATCTCGTACATGTTATTCGCATCCAGGTCAGTGCCTTCGGTGATTGGTGTTTGCTTCCTGGGTTGCATGTACAGCCACAACAAAAGCCGACCGGCGGAAGAAAGCTTCCATTCTTTTGCTGGACATTGTTTGTGCTTTGCACGGGGGAATGTGTTGCTGACCCGACCTCCACCGTAGAAGAAAGCACTCGGAAATGGAGCAAAAATTACACCAGAACCAGAATGCCACTGGACGGAAGGAATTATCACAAGCGGTTGTAACGTTGCCCGTGTCCGAAGCGACGAGCGACAGACGATTTATGATTGAATGGAGGTGCACGAGAACCTGAAGGAAGCGATAGTGACTCAGCCAAGCATGGTTGCAGTAAAAATGTGCAGGAAATGAAGTGCCGAAAGCGAACGAGTCCCATAAGGCTCGTGCATGTCGAAACCATGAGGAGGATGAACCGTGCCGTGGCCAAAATCGAAACAAGAATGGCATCTGTTGCTGATTTTTTTGTTGCCATAACCAAACGTGAGTGTGTGTGTGGATAGGGGGAATTTTCTTTTTGTATATTGTATTTTCTATTTCGATACTATTTGATAGGTTGTTGCGCTTGGCAGTCGGCTATCGATACAGTTCCGGAGGATATTTTCGTTCACTTCATTGCCAACCGGTGTACGATTTGAAGTAACGAAGCTTATGGCTGCGACCAGGATCCGTGGCAGTGTACGATAAACTAACGACGTTCTTCTAGCGTTCGTTTGCAACCTGGGGTGCTTGTGTTGTTCGCCGTACAAATAGAGATATCATTCTTGGCTCGCGTTGGAGTTGTGAACGTGCCCAACGTTCAAGCAGGTACCCCTTCGAAATGGATTGTAAACATCATTAACTGCACGTTTGCTTTTGCAATTTTCGTTTTGGTGAGTATATTGATAAAAGCTGCTTTTTTCGCAGCATAAAAATTATGACAAAAAATATGACTTACAAATAAAATAACTTAATATTTCAAAATAAAAGTTAAAAAAATAATAAAAAAAGCATAGACGTGAGTTCTTTTATTTTGTTTGAATCATGAATGAATGCACTTTGGCAAACATGAAGGTACATAATTGATTATTAACGTGTTATTACGCTCAAAATTGTAATTTGCCCATATTCTTCACCAATAAGCCATTCTAATAAGATTTAAAAATTGAATACCTAACCCCTAGTGCCGCTTTCGACCTACCATTTTCTCCAACGGTTAAGTGATGTGCAAAGAAACGGAAGAAACGCAAGAAAAAAAAAAATCTTTACTCAAATTTATGACGTCAATCACTTAGAATATTCCATTAAGCTACCTTGAATGAGCCTCCGAGAGCACCGATGCTCTCGATGGACCCATTTTGCAGCCGGTTTTCCATTTGACTTATCATCCCCCCACCCCACCCCAACCCCTAACACGTCCGTTTGCAGTAAACTCATATATGGCAGCTTCACATACAACCATTTGCGGGCGCTCATTGTTTATGGGCGCTTCCCCGCTCCCGGGCTTCACTTCCACAGCCAAATGAAATCGACCGGTGAATCCCCGGGATATATTTTCCACTTTTCTTGCATTTCCTTTTTTTTCCTTTTACTCCTGCGTTACCGTCACCCAACCGAGCTGTCCCGTATATTGCCCCTTTGTGCACCGCTCGTGCACCCATCCCCCCACTTTAGCAGGGCTCCGAGATCAGGGCGGATCCTTAGCCCGCGTGCCGGGATTGATAACGGTTGATTGGATCGTTTCGGTGCGTATCGGCAGGTTTTATGAGAAGCAAATAAATTGAATCGTTAAAAGGTCACATGGTTACCCGAGGCGACGGACACCGCAGACTCGCTCGAATGTCCGGAGGTCCCGAGGAGCCGCAACAAAGCGAAGACGGTTCAAAAGGTTCGTGCAGCGCAGATGGGTGAGAATTGCGCACCATTCGAATGGAGGTAGAGTAAAATATTAGTTTAGGAAAATATGTAGCACGTGAGGTTAAGGTTATGGGATGATAATTGTACAACTTTTAACAATCTATTGAAGCGGTGTTTGAGTGTGTATAGGGACATTTGTAAAACATAATATAATGGTAAGAAGAAATAAAGAAAACTTAGTGATCGTGGCACTAGAACCCACACCAACCATTCATGGGCTTTAGATAGAAAATGGTAGCTTAATGCTGTGTGAACATGTTTTATTGCAATATATCACAATTTTTATTACACTTGACCATTGCAGACTAGGAGGAGTCGTAATCATACGCCTCTATAACACGTACAGATAAATCAATTTTCTTCATAATTCATGTGAAAATGTGTAACACACACACACACCCACACATACACATATCCGTACAGTCAGACGCCGCTAAACATGACGCCATTCGTCTCGACCGGTTTCAAGGAAGCCAAACGGTAAACACATTCTTGTGGTAACGCTTTGTGACATTTACAACGTTACAGCACGGTCGGCCTGCTTGCGAGTGCAATTGTGTTTCATGGTGATTCATAAAAAAATAATACAGCTCAAATCGATACAATCCGGGAAAAAATGGATCCCCCCCCTAGAAGCCCCCCAAAAGGATGTGGAAGTTAGTGGGGAGTTGGGACGATTTTATGCGTCTTCAACCACGTACCACGTATATCGTTCTGGTTTGTCGCGTTTTTGGGGAAGCAACACAACAACCCAACATGGGTTGGCAGAGATTTTATCAACCCATCTTCCAAAAAACCCAAGGAGCAGCACACCATTCACGCCCTTCCCAAATTCCCATTCAATGCTTCTCGTGCCGATCGTGCTGCGAGGGCAAGAAGCGAGGGGAAAACCCGGAGACAGATTGTCTCGAAAAACAACGCCATTTATCAGCGAGCGGCACATGGTACCGACAACATCCCAGACAGACCCCGACCGTTTCGGTGTCGTGCGATTCCTTGATGTTGCATATAAACTTCTCCCACTGCGCGTTCCTTCACGGTTTATATCCGGGGCGCGATAAGATAATCGCACTATTGGCCTAGATGAGGTGCCATGATGCTTTCGAAGCTTGATGATGGTGGGTGCACACCAACACAAACACCCGAACGCAACAGCATATTGTTAGTGGTGGAAAAACAACCAAACAAGCTGTACGGTTGGTTCGGTGGCTTGGTTCCGAACCGCATCGGCCGAATTGAAACGTCCTGACTGGTTTTGTGTGGCAAATCCGCACCAAAACATGTTCATTGTTGGTCCGAATAGTCCAACTCAAAGAAGTGGGTGGGTGGGTGGTTGCGTTAAATAATAAACTTTGCAGCCAGTGTTTGGTGTTTTGACCTAAGACTGACTTTACCCGCACGAACCGATGGTGGACGTTCCTATATGCCGTCCATTCCAAAAGAGAAGAAAAAAATGTGTGTTTGTGTGCGTTAATACTGGCCACCCAGCTCAGCTACCCAATTGCACAATTTTCTGCGGAAATTCATTCTCCATTCCACACGCTCCAGGGGAGGGGGGACGTGTTGCTTTGCCGGAGAATTATTTGCTTTTCATATAGTGACCGCTGCTGGAAGCAACAGTGTTTCTGCCTCTGTTTGCGGCGAGACGAATTGTTGCGTTTGAGCATAATGGGTGTTTTTCATCGTTTGTTTGAACCTCCATCTTTTGAAGAAATGGAAAGAAAGAACACAGGTACTAAACAAAGATGAAAATGAAAGTAGCACTTTCACCAGTGAATAAAAACGTAGCGGCACAAACAAAAAGAATCCTCACTGTGTTTTGCTTCGCTCATCACAGCCGGAAACTGACGCTTCCCAACGCTCGAAGACATCCGGACCTAAGCGTGATGAGATGACGTACTAGTAGTAGGGAAAAAAACGCTCCAAAACCACAGGCAAATTACCGCCAAAGGTGACAATTGATTATGCGCTCGTGAAAATTTGCAGGTTCAGGTTGGAGTAAAATGGCGGTGAGTTATGAAATGATTATAAACACTTTGCCCTGCCTCGTGGAGAAGCCATCACAGGACATCCGGAGTGAGTTTAGGGTTTCTCTTATTTTTTGTATAAATTCTTTTCCTTTTTTCAAAATTCTACACGGAACGTTGTGATTCATTTTAGAAAAAAATTCTTTTCGAAGAGCGTAATAAGGATTGGTACAATAATGGGAAAATACTTTCTCCAGCAGAAGAAAAAAAGTTATCATTAAAAGCTTTATTTTCCCAATTATGCTGGATATGTCCATAATCCTGGTTATATGACCTAGGTTGAGGATCTTGACGCTCATGAAGTTTTGAAGCACCAAAGCATATCACCAAGCTGAAAGCACCAAAGAATTGCTTCATAATTGAAAAAAGAAGGTAAAGTTCATAGCCTTTTACGACTTAAACCAGTTAAAAGATCTAAGGTTTGGACATTTTGATAAAAATAGACAATTTCCTTTCCCAGAACTTCCGCTGCTTTAGTCTTTATATGTCAAAAACTATGTTTCCCATACAAATATCTTTCCCTTTAATAAAGAAGACACTAACATAAGCAATTATTTCCACCAACCAAAACCCACTCTCCTCAACAAATGTTTCGGTATAATGAAAATATTCGTGCCACCCATTCCGTGCTATGTAAGAAACGTGCAGTTTTCATGTCGTTCCCTGGCACGCCGTGCATTTCCCATTTCCAACCAGCGTAGTTGTGATTTAATGATGTGGCTATTATCTAGCGATCATTAACTACGTTTGCTGCATTCCGTGCACACTTTACTAGCGATGAAGCTTTACGGTGGAAAATGGATGAAATTTCCCATTAGACATACCACCCGAAACGCTTCACAGTTAGGAACTTGCTAACGGCAAGGCAAAGAATAAAAAAACAACACCCTCAAAAGCACACAAATGCGAATGCGAAAATGGGGAAAGTTTCAACGAAACACCATTCGACCACACAGTTCCCAACACGACACGACCACACAGCTTAATTTCTCCGTTGGCAAAATAATTAAGGAACGACAAAAAAAAAACACGAAATAAAGTACTCTATCGGCGATAAGGGGTGCCATAGCTTATTGTCCGCAAGTTTCGGGTTCGTGGCCGCGGGTGGAGTATTTTAAAATCGAATTAGTACAACACGGCACAGATTTATGACCAAAATTTGCCTTCAAGGAAAATGATGAGTCTGATGATGAGAAACGGCGATATAAAACATCGTAAAGATAGTTACATTTGCTTTATATCGCACCACGGAACTGCTTTTGAATAAATTTCCATCTCTTGTAACAAACGAAAAAAAAAGGAAGGAAACTCTCCCGATCGATGGGACGCTTCTTATTCGAATGGAAAGTGGCGAAAAGAAGGCAATTTTTTTTTCTTTTTTCGTTTGCTCGTCCATCTCATCCTTTTGCAACGCTTCGCTTCGGTTCCTTCACATCCCAATTTGGCTCTGCCAAACCGACATTACCATTACTAGTAAGAATAAAAACAACAAGCACTCTTAGTGTTTTGTTCAGGACGAAGATGCTTCCTTTGCCCGTGAAACAACCACAAACACAAGCGTAAGATGGAGTGTGGGTGGATCAACTGATAACGAGATGACACCAATACCAACGGAATCGTTTTGCAGACGCGTACCAATACGCACTCATCCACGCACACACATACACATACACAGAGTCAGTGGTGGTTGATGTGCAAAATCAGGCGCATCCTTCGTCCGCTCTCGGTTGTACTGTCGGCAGGAACTAGTGTCGAAGCGCGTCGTTACTAACATCGTCGTAACGCACAGACGAGATGATTACATTTCACCCCACGGTGAGAGATTCCGTATCAGGTGGTGATTTAAAGCAAGAGCGAGAGAGCGAGAGAGAGAGAGAGAAAGAGAGAGAAAGTAAAGAAAAAGAGAGAGAGAGCAGTCTTATGGTGAATTCGAAAAGGATGCAACCATTGACGAAGGAGATCCGCTTGGAACGAAAATCCCTGATGTACTACTCGGTGTCGCGAGAGTGGGAGTTCGCTGGGAGAACACGACCTACTACGTGGGTGGGTCATAAAATGGATAAAAATCTACACTTGAGCCATGATTGCTACTATTGCGATTTTGTATTATTGTTGTTGTCTTTGCTATGTAATTGCATATCTGCTTCTCCTCAGTTGTTCTCCTTCAGTTTGTAAATGGTGTGTTGGCACATGTAGGGCTCCCCTTCAAACATTCCAACCGAATGGGGGGTTGCGTGGAAATAGAAAATGGTAAATTACGTGTGCAAAAAAAAACTCAAACCCGGCACAACGCTATGTCGCGGGACACAGTCTACAGGTAGTGTCTGTAGTGAGCCACCTTTGCTCACACTCGCACACCCGTACACACGTACACTAGCGTACAAGGTGTATGCGTAGCTGATACATGCTCAGGCGCGCTGTCTATTTATAGATAGCTGACTATAACCGCACACGGGACAGGACCTTCGGTGCATCCTTGAAATGTGAGCACACCACCGGACGTTTGAGGGAGGAAGCTTTTGCTATTCACACACACACACACACATACACGCACAAATTTAGAGATTTTTTTTTGCGATCAAACTACCAGGAGAAGGAAGGTATGACTTACTTCAGCTTATCGGGTTGACCCTCTTGATGAGATTGACGGGTAGAATAAAAACGGATCGTCCTGATGCACAAGGTTCAGACGTTTGTGGGTGAACCATTTAAAAAACAAGAAACGGACATCCGATCACAAAGACAAACACTGGCAGCACAACCACTGGATTACACGTGCGCCTTAAGCACACACCTTTTCGCAAAGTGTGGTTAAGCACGCAACCACAAACTTTTGAAATGAAAAGAAAATAAACGCTACCGTTAACGTGAACGATTTCCCCGTCACGACCAATGGCACTGATACAGGAATGGTGATACGCGATGCCGTAAAGAGATACTACGTTACTTTATTTCACTTCACGCAAGAATTTTTCCAGAAGAAAACCGAAACCGAACCGAACTAACGCACTCTCTAGCACTGTGGTTCGCGCGTTCTTCTATACGCGTTTTTTGCGGGTTCACATATAACACATTTACTTCATTTTCGAATACAAGCACACGGCCACCTTTATCACACTAGCATACCTTTCGTTGCAGCGCAAAACTTAACAAACGTAGCACGAGATAAGCTTTAAAATAGAAAAGAAAGGAAAAGAAATGAGCAAATCAACTCGCCCCCGTCCGTTTTTCCCAACCGTGATATGCTTATTACACGGTGTAACGATTTCTCAGTCCCAGCACCTGCACGCGAACATTTGCCTTCCTTCGTCTTCGTCAATGTTTTTTATGATGTGAAGTTTTCACTTAAGGGGTGGAAAAACCCCTTGGGAGAGGATTTTCCTTATCGGTAAGTTTGATATGTTTCATCGTACGTTAGTGACGATGGTGCTTTACTTTGTTGCCTCTAGTCGCCTGGGCCGACTCGAACCTCGAATATGGTAGCGAGCGCCGACGGGTTCATAAGGGACGGTTTAATTTGTATGCTTTTATCTCCGCACGTCTTTAAGGAAGCTTGATAACGGAGCAAGAAAGCATCGTTGAAGGTATAAGGTTGAGTACTAGCGAACGTGTGGTGGGGGGATTAGTGTGGGTGGGTTAGTGTGTCACGGTATGTGCCCTTTGTGGGTGTTGGTAGTTCAATGTTAGCTTGAACGAAGATTTAGTGTTGCAAAACTGATAGACTAAGGTATTCGGGGGAGGAAAATTGGAACATTTGAGGCAGGAAAACCTTATTGCTAAGCAGCTGTAAAGTAAACGCTTCCATTTCATTTTAATGCTGGATCAGTTAATGGCATGCTTAAATCTTTATTAGACGTGAAAGCAAGCAGCAAAAATCTCTGATCGACATCTCCTGACGACAACCTGTCAGCAAACGTATCTTTTTCGGGGGGGACTTTTTGGGGGGGATGGAGATTAACGGTTGCACTCTGCAACAGCGGGTACATACGGGTGGCTTATCGAGTCAACCGTGTCTGCTGAACAGTGCACGATAACGCGCACACATACAGCAGCTGGAAATACGAGATTTTGCTGGTGAACACTTGAGCTGGGAATTTTCCATACACTTCGTCACGCTTTACACCTGAACGAATTTTTCTTCTTCTTTTTGTAACGCGTTCGGATGGAAAAAGGACGCAGAAGAAGAATTGATAACAATCGCACACATACCTAGCCACAACAGTTCATCAATTAACCGAGCTCGAGGTGGTTTTAGTTTCTGGAATTTCTTGAACACGCCACGCCTGTTTCATGAATAGAAATCATTCGCCAAATGCCCATTTAAAGTAGGGTAACAAATTTTTCAATAAACAAATTAACAGTACCTCAGCCACGTAACTGGGTTTTCTAGCATTTACACACATGCCCACGGTTTCACTTTCTTTGCAAGCATTTTTGGGTAACCCGTGGCCTTTCACCGTACCTCACACGCACAACCGTTTCTGGGCAGACAATTTTTAACCGAATCGAAATGATGCGAAATCCGTCCGAACGCCACGAATGGGACGTTCTGTACCAGCGTCGATCCTGAAACTAAGGGCTAACCGCGCGAATCGTACCAGAGCGCACCACTTGATGGAGCCCGAACCAAACCCAACGGCGAACGAGAGCGAATGTTGAGTCGTGTACAGTCAACGCTCTCGCCGACGCGTTGCAAAGCTTTCCCGTAAGGTTTGTCGGACCGGACTTTCAACAAAAGGTAAAATCACGCTTTCCACGTGATAAAGTGTGAGCGTGATAAAGAGCCAGAGCCAGAGAGTGACGATGCACACAAAACCCCACTAGAACGGAGAGTAAATCTCTCAGCCATTTTGCTTCAACACCACCTGGTCGGGAAGCGTTATCATAATGGACGCGAATGGCTTTCCACGCTTCTTGCTTCTCGTCCTGTCCTTTTTTTCTTTCTCACACTTCCCATGCTCACCAATACACTGAACAGCGGCGCACGCAAAGCGCTTGACAGTTTTTGAATGAAAGTGACGAAGGTTGTTTTGGTCTTTGGAGCGTTCTGTGAGCCATGTGAGCCACATGATAAAATGGCATCAGAGAAACTCATCTCACGCTCACGCATCATGAATGCTGTGTGAGCAAAGAATAGTCCGTTGAGATGCGGGATGAAATACAGGAATTCAGGACAGTGAAAAGGTGAGTTATTCTGTTTGTGTGTTGTTGCTTTGTTGCTACTGGCAGAGTAGCAAGGGAAGATTGTTTTGTTTTGCTGACCTCGGCTGTTTGACGTATGGATTGCAATTACGGGATGAAGCATTGAGAAAGAACCGATTGGATAGCAAAAGCGTTTGTTCACTTTCTTTGCCTTTTTCGAGAAACTTTTCTTTTATTTCCTTTGACATTCGAATCGAACGGATTGACAATTTGCTAAATTGGAGATTGTATTTCACTTGTGAGGTTATATCCTATAGCGAACGTTCAGAGGTCGGGATCTGTGTCTGATCGAACAGTACGTATGTAGGAGGATAATATTTATAAGTTTAACAAACTATTTTTTGTAAAAATTTCATGTTTAGGTATAAGCTAATTATATTTGTACACAATTTTAGATTTTTTTTAGTAATGTACTGGGCGTCTCCATCGCATAGAATAAAAATTGTTTTCTTAGTAGATGTTGATGATTTAATGTTTGCAGTTTGTATTGCTTTATTTCATGTTTCTTTTATCTACGATGTTTATTTAAGATTAGAAAATCATTATTCCCACTAGAAAATGAACGAGATTTGTAAATAAAATTTGTATGTAAATTGAAATGGAGACGCCTGGTAAATTGAGATGGAGACGCCTGGTAGCTGATAAAATTATTTAGTTTATTGATTATTTTCGTTCACAGATCCACTGTTGCAGTAATATTTTCTTGTTACATTGCTTTTGAATAATTTTAAGAATACGTGCAAAACTACACATTTATACCTTGCTGCTTTAAGAGCATCACATTCCAGGGTCGTTTATCCCTACGGTCCTTTCTTTTGCTTCAATGCGTACCGGAATGCTGGAGTAGTCTTTTCCGTTACAGTATATGTATGTTTTCCGTCCTTTCCAGAGCTGTTCAAGCATGTTGATTAATGATGGTGTGGCACTTACTGTTCGCACCAATGTCTGATCCCGGTCCAAAAGTAAACATATGACCGTATCCTACCGTAGTGAGGCCGTTTGTGTGGGGAATGTTTTTTTTGCGATCTTTGAAACATTGTACGGCAAACGTAGCGCGTGTCGTTACCGAGTTCCACCCCGAACATCTTCCACCCCATTCTCGATAATGATTGTTTCGGGTAAGTTTAATGAGCATTGTTGTAAGAAATCTTGTAACCAAATCGTTAAAACCTGCACCTTTTGTTTTGTCAACTTGAAATCTCCACACTTATGTCCATTGCTTTTGATTATACGCTGCCGTGCGAAGCGTTTTGCGGGGAAGGGGGTGTAGATTTGGAAACTTTTTTTTACAACATGTCAAGCACATGATTCGCCATCAGCACGCCAAAAACCATCGACACACAAATTAATCCTGAAGTTCTTGCGCGTACAAGCGCCACCATAATCGTAAACCTTGCGCCCACCGTCTTGTGCCGTTGCGTATGGTGTGAAAAGCAATTTCTCGGGCTGTATGAGAAAATTGTACAATTTAGCTTTTCCTGCATTCATTACCATTTCAAAAAGCAAGAAAAGGAAAAAATCCCCAAGTTGGCACGGAAAAGCTTCGATGCTGTGCTGTGGAAATGATGTAAAAGTTTAGACTTTTCTTCCCACTTTTTCCTCCACTTGTTCTTTAAAGAAGGAGAGCACGGAGGCGGAGTGGTTTTCTTCCATAAGATGGGGTAATGAAAAATTTACACCGAATGTAGCACAATCAGTGGTAGTGTATGGTACGGACGATAAAATAATCGTTACGATTTACTGCATGGTAGCTTATGGGGAGAGGTCTCTTGCATACAAACTTCCTTTCCTTGACTGCTTTTTCTTTTTTCTTCTACCTTTTTATTTGGAAAGCAACCGAAAGAGCGGGACAGAGGAGAAGAGGGCAATAGTTGAGGAAAAAATCAAGAAGCAATTTTCCTCTCCACAGCACTTTTCATTTCTTATGGGTGGTACCGGGACCACTGCCCATTTTTGCCTCACAGACAGAATGCCTTTTCCATGTTGAAGTTGAAGGTTTATGCTTTTTTTTCGTTTCTCTTCCATCTTTTGGTGAGAAAGGAACACATTTTTTTTTTCGCAAAATACGTCTTCTTTGTGTTTCGGCACTTCCGCCCCCCAGAAAAGGGAAGAAACCAAAAGGAAAGTACACAAAATGAGCCGGAACTGGTGGAAATCCGTCGTTACGTTTGAATGTCAAAGAATGGATTTCCGATTGGGAGGTCGAAAGTCGTCGTAAACTCGAATGGAAATGCACAAAAGAAGATGGTGGAAAAAAGAGAAAAAAAAACAAAGAATAAATTAAGACACAAAAAGCAAAATTGTGAACATGTGACAAAATGGTACAAAAATTAGGAACGCAATTTGAGATAAGATTGAATGATGAAGTCGAACGTAAGGCGTTGGAGTAATTATGCATTTGTCTTTTAATCGATCGAAATACTGAAGCAAGCTTTTATTAGCTTTTATCTGTTAAATTACAAGACCTTTCAAGTACAATGGTGTGGACGAAGGATTCATGTATGGGCCAAAAAGGAAAAAGAAAGAGCAAAATAAAACACTACATCAAACAGGGCGGGAGCAATGATAAATTGTAGGCACTTTATCCATTTGAAAGCGTTGGTAAGCGCGGCCAGTAGGTACACGTTTTGTTGAGAGCATTTGCCATTCATTTCTACGTCGCTGTGCTTTATTTCGACAGCCTTTATTTTCCATGTCTGCAACCATGAAAAGGTTTTTCTTGCAATCAAGCTTCCAGTTGGTGTTTTTTTTTCTTTCGTTTGTGTGTGTTGTTATTGTGCCAATGGTAATAGAAATGTTACGACTATCGTTGAAGTGGATTCCTCACTGGAAATGCTTGACCTTGGCCGTTGAAAAGAACATAAAAAGGCGAATGCGAATGTGTTTGATAGAAGCAATAAGAGAAGAACAAACTTGCGATGCAGCCATTGAAGGCATCACTGAAGAAGCCAATTTTTAAATTTCTTGTTTAATTCATTTTTTCTGTATGAATTCTTTTATTCAATAACACTTAGAGGGTAAAAAATAGCTCAATAGATGGTAACACTTTCATCGCTTTTCTTTTGCAAGCCTTCAATAAGGTCTCCCATTGCATCGCCGTAATAAACTATTTATAAATTCCCTCTGCACAAATCCTTTGCATGTGTACAGCAATCATATGAGAATGGCCACTAATAGAGGGACAGGATAGAGTGCAACGATGGAGTCACCGATGAGAGAGCTGTTGAATATGCTCTTGAATCTTAATGCAACGGTTTGCACAATGTCGGGGAAGCCGGGAAGCATCGGGCAGTGTACGTGTAGGGATGGATAAATATATTCTAAACAAAATATTCATCGCAATGTGTCGTGAAGGACGGGACGCTTGAGAACGCTCTTTCCCACGCGTGTGTTGGTGTGTTCCCGTTTCTGGGGCAAATGCATGTGCTCGGGCCAGGCACAAAACCCACAAGTCATGCGAAATAGAACAGCTGAAACGGTACGCGGGAAACTCAACAGCTCCCGACGCGGCGAATGGAAACGAAAGGATTAGAAGCAAGACTCGAGTGTTGAATGCAACCAATGGGTAGAGGGACTTCGATGGCTTCGGGGAGGCGCTAGACGCTTTCATAAGCAACTGTGAATAATAAAAGTATAACATGTTGAACATCGGTAGGTGAGGAAGCTCGAGCGAGGAAAGCTTTATCGTTTGCTGCAAAATGACGACGGACAACGTTTGACCAACTTTCTTCGGTGGCACGGGTGAAAAGGGCTCCACCAAAATAGCAGTGAAACTGGATTAACTTTTGAATACGTTTGCGTTTTCAAGATTGTGGCAGTGGGTGGAAAGCTACTTCCCACCATGATATTAGCAACTAACTGTTAGCGTTCAATGGTGATATGCAAAATCAGAACCGCTTTTCTTTGTGCTCTTACCGTGTGACTCAACTTCGGAACACTTTCATATCGAAGGGAGCGATTTGAATTCAATGCCACCACGTGCCTCTAGACGTGCGGAGGCGTTAGCTCAAGTTCACACCGCAACAGAACACCACTGATTATTAGCTGCGTGCATATGTTATTTGAGATTATGTTCTGTGGTTGTAATAGCACACTGTCACTGTACTACAAAATTGGCTGTTTTTGTCCTTCGCATGTGGAGGGAATAAGGTGGTGAAGCTTTTATTTGCATTACAAGAATCATGATTAACAGGAGTATATTATGGAGATTGACCATGATGTTGCAGAGATTTATTCACCTTTAGTACAGAAAACGTTTAATAATCCTGATTGGTTTAGTAATGAGCATGACGAGTTGGTAATATCTGCAACATTGGTCGTACAAAACTTTTAGGAAAATATTTTAAAAAATAACTCGGAAAAGTAAAAAAAATAAGATTCCATTAAAACATGTTCAAGAAATTGGTCTCAGTTATTAGTGTAACGGTACTCGAGCCATGCTGGATAGAAGGACACGACAGGATAA
Source organism: Anopheles funestus (assembly GCF_943734845.2). NCBI lineage: Eukaryota > Metazoa > Arthropoda > Insecta > Diptera > Culicidae > Anopheles > Anopheles funestus. Next base: position 7,331,891 of record NC_064598.1, on the reverse strand, counting down.
TCTTTAATGGGGGAAGGTTTTTTTCAACTGCACGGTTCTACTTCACCTTGTGTTTTATTGTTGCAAAAGAAATAAATAATTTTTGCTCGAATTTGTACATATTGTACCATTTATCAATGAATGTTCCACTGTAATTAAAATAAAATCTACAACAAATATCCAATACCAGAACCATTCCATATTTTCTTCCACAAAAGAAGTACTGGGCGCATACATTGTAAACGCGTGTTTAGCGCGCCTGCTATTTGACAGTTCTGGTTTGTTTACCTTTTCGGTAGCCCTCCAAATCAACCTGTTATTAGTGTAACAAAGTGTGTACGTTTGATTTTGTTGAGGTTTTTGTTACAATTGTTGGTCTGTTCTGGCCATAGGTTAGCGTTTGTGTTAGTGGTGCTAGCAGGTAACAATACTTTATCACTAATTACATACAAAGATGGATGTTCTGTCTATTGTTTTCACTCAAAACTTACTGCAATTCCGAAACAGTTCACATACTTCGACGCTGTTTACTGGTTACGCATGTGCGAATAGCTTTCGGGACACAGATGTCTACGATGCATTAAGATATGCGGGTTTGTACAGTAAGTACGAAAACATTGAAGCCATACTGTGTTTATCGCGATTTTACATGTATCTTTTTAGGCGAATATCATTCGTTCCATCTTACGAAGCTAGCGTATTCAGCACGTTTTACTGCACATCGAAACAAAAAACCCTTAATTACACAAGCAAAATGAGCTTGAAAAGATCCGCCTCCGACGATATTTCGGATGAAACTATATCAAAAGTAAGAAAATCAATGATGATACCAACTGCAGCGAGTAAGTCTAAGGCAAGCGCATCTTCGGTTGCTTCTGGAAGAAAAGTGGTAAGGTCAAAATTGGAAAGTTCAAGAACTGCGATTTGTAGTCGTCCAAAACCACCAAAAAACCAGCCAGCACCACAAGCCACAAAGCAAACACCTCAAGCGTCTGACGCTGGCCAAATTCGTCGGGGTAGTGCAGCTGTCAAAATGCCCGATCGCAGCACATCGCGCAGGTTGGATAAAACACTATCCAGCATCGTGAAAGTAAACCACAAAAAGGACAACGGATTGCCGGAGTCATGGCGTAAAGAGCTGTATTGTGCACGACCCGGGTCGGCCCAAGCGAGGTTAGAAAACTTACGTGCAGCACTGCAAAAAGAGGTCGAAGAAGAAAAATTATCCAAAGCTGCCTCGAGTATACCAACCAAACGCACTGTAGGGGAGAGAAGCCCTCCAAATGGAAAGGTAACGTCAACTTCCAGCACCAGCCACTCCAGGACTGCGTCTGTCACTGCCGTAACAGCTACCAGTGCTGTCGCGAAAATGGAAACTGTAAAGCACACTGTTACTGACGTTTCATCTGTAAAGCATGCAAGCACCCGTCCAGTAACTACCGTAGTAGTCGGAAAACTTGGAAATACTTGTGGAATGGATGTGGATGGTGTAGAATCAAACAGTCCTGAGCCCGAGGTTTCTTCTCATCCAACAGCGCATAATGGTAGAAGTTTCGGTCGGTCCAATGCATCTGCTAAATTTCCCAATCACAGCACATCAAACAGGTTGGATAAAACGCTTTCCAGCATTGTGAAAGCAAAGGACAAAAAGGACAAGGGTTTACCGGTGGCATGGCGCAATGAGCTGTATGGTACACGACACGGATCGGCCCAGGCAAGGCTGGAAAACTTTCGTGCTGCTCTGGAAAAAGAAATCGAAGAGCAAAACTTATCCAAAGCTGCCTCTAGTATACCAATGAAACCCACTGTAGATGAGACGAGCCCTCCAAAAGTAAACGTAACACCATCTCCTAGCACTAGCCAGTCCAACTCTGCGCCTTTCACTAAGCTATCAGCTTCTAGTGCTATTCCTGAACCTTCAGCCATCAAGCATACTGACGCAGTTCCTGAAGATTTAATTGTAAAGCAAAATAACCCGGATCTAGCTGCAAGCAATAGAACAGAAAATCTGGAAGACAGCTTTGAAATGGATGTAGATGAAACGATCAGTCCTGAGCCGGAGGTACCTTTGCCTTCAGCAGAGCCGGCTAGTTCGAAATGTATGGAATATGACAGCATTGCGGAGTCAACGATGCAGCAGCAAAATACTGAACTATTAGAAGAGGTAAAACCAAATACTTTGAAGAATACACCAGAGGAAACGAATGATGATTCGCACGAGGTGGCATCCGATCTAAAGACAAAGTACAAAGATGGACTATCTGCGTTTGCAAACTACTTTTACTGCGTAATTGACACCAATATCTTCATCGAAAATTACAACGATTTTCAAGATTTCCTGTCGAGAAAATACTCGGGTAAGTAGAAAGAGATGTTCTCACGTTTCTCGCGTTTGTTTAAACGAGTTTGTTCTCTTGCATCTGAACAGGAAGTCAACCGATCGTAGTCGTACCGTACAAGGTGCTGCACGAGTTGGACTTAGTGAAGCATAAAAAACCGCAGCTGGGTCCAAAAATTACACCGGTAGTAAAATTTCTCCACCAAATGCTACGCGCCAAGGACGCTCGGGTTAAGGGACAACATCCGTGGGACGATACAATCGAGCTAATGCCAGTACACTCGCCGGACGATTCGATTATAAACTGCGCACTGCAGGTACAATCGGTAGCTGCTAGTGGGAATGTAAAGGTAGTGTTGGTATCGAATGATTGTAATATGCTAACGAAAGCGATAGTGGCAAATTTAACCAGTTGTACAATGGAAGAACTTCAGTCAGATTACAAATTCTGATTGCGGTAGTGGTGGGTGTGGAATTGGGAACAGGTACCTTTATTAATAGATAAGGAATATGCCACCTGTTCTCGAACCACTCTCTACCAACTGTTATTTACTGTTAATGGAAAAGGATAGACGCACGTTTATGTTATTCATAAATGTTACGTTACTGTTTAATGTTCAATTCAGCCAGGATTATTTTGATTGTTTTATTGAATAGAGATCTTTATTTTTTTCCGTTCCTGTTTTGACGCACAATCCCCACTGTATCCCATGTCTATTTTCTATTGGCTTTCCAAGATCAAATAGTCGAAAATAGTTCATTCTTTACTAACGATTTCGGATGGTCGTTTCAGATTTGATTTGGTTTGCTTTTTACAGAGCGTTCGAATACCCTTCGTAGTATTGCTATTACTTCGGATGTACCAAGTGGTTTACTTTACCGATAGCATACCAGTCACATATCCAATTTGTTTCCGGGATTCTTATTCTGGTTTGATTACACGATCGGTACCTGGTTTGTTGCGTCTAGTCTTTGTTGCAATAGCGCGGTTATGCAAATAGGGAACTCGTTTATAATTTGAACCTTACGAAGTCTGCCGGGTTTGCTAGATGAGCAATTTTATTACATCCTTTCTGTAAACGTAAATTATTTTTAATATATCGTAGCTTTATGGGAGAACCATGTCTCAGGACAGTTCAGGTAAATAGCGTCTATGGATAACATTTATAATTGCATGTGCCTGTTATTAATAACGACACGGAGACTACTGACTGGATTGAACATCATTGGGATCGAAATGTAATCACATTTTGTTCTTGAGCAATACAATAATTCGATCGTCATCCTTATTAATGGCGGAGAGAAATAATTGTAATAAAATATAACATAACGTTTCAGCCTTTTTAAACGATGTATTTTTAATCCTTTTTGTATTTCTCTCTTTGTAGTACGAAAGAATTGTCTTTGTAGTGTTTAATTGATTTTTTATGTGGAAAACCATTGAAACTTATGGAAAGCTGCTAGAAACATTCCAAAGTTTTGCGGTCCTTCTTCTGAGTTTATAACAAACGCCAATGCCTTGGTACGGAGTAAGATGATGGACGAATGATTATCATCATGAAAGATAGAACGTATTAATGTGGTATTATCGCTCGCGCTATTCAAACACTGAATGTGCCAATTATGATGACCTAGATAAGTACACTATGGTAATGGTTATCATACCTTTCATAAGCTGAACCGGCTTGAGATTGATTTCAATCGCTCTCGACATTTAACAAGATGAAGTTCTCGACAATTCTTGCTGCAGTTATGTTTCTATCTCTCGCCATTGATGGTAAGATTTTTGTTCTATATTGGGATGTGTTTTGCTCCAAAAAAAGGTTGATATACTAATTGCGCACCTTAGTAACGGTTAGTGTTGATGAATATCGTCGTGTCCGGCGAACGATGGGAGCTGGTAGCAACTTCATTAATTGTCTTGCATTCGGTAACTCCACTCAGCGAATCTGTTCGTATGACCTTAACTTACTAACAGCGATCGAACAACAGCAACACAACGGAAGTCGTCCGTGTCCGGAAGGAAAAGTGTTTTACCATCACTGCAATGCATGCACATGTGGTCATGGCGGTGCCTTTGAATGCACTAACGATCTTTGTGGAGAGGATTTCTTTCATACGAACGGATTACCACGGTACTGGTGAGTAAGAACTGGCAAGCGCTTTTGCTGTAGACGTTCAGGATGCTATTTGCCTAGTTATTAGGGTAATTGCAGTGTCTGTAAGTTGAACGCGAAGTTGATTTAAATTTTATGAGGTTATTCAAACTGATAGTTAGGGTGCTAGAAATTGTAAACTATATTTACTACTAAGATCAATTGTAACATTTTTTCCACTACTTTTCTTCTTGAAGCGTACAAATAAAACAAGTGCCTGGCCGTACTAGTGTCAATATAAATATAGGCTCAATCAAACACTATCGAAATGCTGTCCTGAGAGTACATGTGTTCGTGTTAACACAACTTCACTGTTGCTTCATATGGCTCATACCACTGAAAGAAAAACTGTCCGCCCAGGACATTTTTCGTACTACAACCGAACCGTCTGTTTGAACGTGTAACGAATTTTCAGCATCAGACCTTCCAAGTGTGATACTGCTACCATCCCGTTGATGAGCCTGATCGTTTATCGTACTATCGAGCGTTAAGTGTGAAGAGTTTACAGTGATGGCTGACGTTTCGTACACAGTTTCGGCGAGATTAAGGTTCACAACTTGTGATGATACAGCTTTAATGCTACTATTGCCAACCATTTCGGAAAGCTGCAATGTTACAATTTCGCTTCCAACGTCCGCGTTGAGTGTGCCATAGAAACCGTCTGTAAATGAAAACGTACAACATGGTATAGACAGGAAAATTAAATTCAACTGGCGCATACTTACTCATGGTAAACTGTTTACCACCGGACGACAGTACGGTGCAGTCTTTGTGGATGCTTTTCAGCTCCAAATTGCCATCCTTCGTCTGAAAGGAGCTTTTGTTCGAGTAGCTTGCATTAACGGAAATGTTTCCCATCTCGGTGGTTGCGCTAACCGTTCCACCTTGCAATTTGTCCAGAAATATGTTTCCTTTGCCCGAGGCCGTAACAGTTACGTTTTCGGCCAGCGTTATACCCTTGCAGGCTATATTTCCGGTAGCGCTGTTAAGTGTTATGTTCGTCGAACGAAGACTTCGCGTCTCTATGTCTCCGGTACCAACGATTTCGATATCATCGCTGTACAGGTTCGCTATCGAGGTGGTTCCATTGTTATGGATTTGCAAGTCTGCTTTTATAGGAACTTCCAAAATACATTCTGTTCCACCGGTATTCGGGTCGCTCGTAATAGTGACAATTTTGTCCGATATTTCTACCGCAAAGTTGTCTACATTGCTGTCGTGCTTCACCGTCGCCTTGAGGATGTTGGAATCGGGACAGTCGAGCAAATCGTAAGGTACAATTTTCAGATCGTATGCACAGTTAATTCGAATTTTCGCGTATGGATTAACTTTTTCCTGCACTGTTTTGATGGATGTCCAGTTGATTCTGGTCGTGGAAAGAGCGCGACTCCATATGCAGGATGCTAATGCCGATCGGGACACTTTAAGGAAAAACATGTTCCTTTTGTATGCACAATTTTCCGATAATCAGCGTCGTTGAGAACTGGGAATATATTGTACGATTGTGAAATAAAGTGTATTGATTGTGCGTACAAAACATAAACAACAACACGCACAGCTGACTGGCCGCGGCTCGAGGTTATTCTGTTGACATTTTCCAGACAAATTGTATTTTGTGTAATTTTGAAAAAATTTAAAAAGGGATAATGCTTTATCTAATTGCTTCGTGTGAATATATCTTTTTGTTTTATTTAAACTTAAAGGCACAACAAAATAAATATGAAATATATTGTTACGAGTGGTTCGAAGCATACCGTTTGTCCACTTGAATTTCCACCATGATTTATGCTGCGGGTAGAAACTTTAAATATTTCATTTATTTCACCAGATCAGAATAATTGAAAAGTCTTAATTTATGCTTTATTCCATTACAATTTGTGCTCTACATGTTATTAAACCGAGCATTTAAACGATAAATTAAAAATGTTTGAGTTGTAATTTTTAAAAATGTTCCATTCAATAAAACTAGCTCTGCTGGCAACACTGCTTCAATAGACCGCTAGCCGAACGTCAATTTGCTTGCTTCAGCAAATTTCAATACAATGCATTCCACCAAAGCGCCGGTAGATTGTTGTTAGCGGTGGCGACTGAGTTTGTATTCGAAGTGTTAAAAAAGCAGTGAAAAATGGATACGAACGGAACTGTGCGCATCAAATTAGAATCCTCAGCGGACAGCAGTTTGCTTTGCGATGTAACGAACAGTTGCATCGATGAGATGGTGCAAGAAATGCAACAACAGGACCGAGAAAAACAGATACCAGTTTGCACACAGGCAACCGTTAGTGAGCTGCAGATGCGGCAGGATGACCACGATGAAAACGCATTCTACAACATACACAGCGTGTTACCGAGGACGTTAAAAATGCGCACGGGAGAATCGGCAATTGTGCTCGAACCCAAACTAGCGAGCCGTTTGTACGTTGCATCTAACCTCCAGTACGATCGAACGATGATGAACCGAGCGGACGTGTGGCATCAGGTGATTGTCCACCACGAGAACAGCTGCTCAAAGGCGAAGATACTGGAAGCACTGTTTACCAAGTTTTCGTACTGCGATTTCTTCCCGGTGGCATATCGGCGTCACATAAACGTAGACTTCTTTCTGCTGCGTATGTGCAACCAGGTCCTGGTGAAGTTGTTTGAGGATGGGTTGAAGCTAAAGCTAGGACAGACAGATCTTGCGATAAGCGTACGTCTCGGAGCGGCTCGATTCCAAATCGGACAGATATTCCCGAGGCAAACCATAACGAAGGCGGTGCAAGAACGGTGTGACAATGCGGCTCAGTACGGCAGCAATACTTTGCTGAATTTGGACAGCTTTGCCGAGCATGTTTGTTTGCAGGAGCTGTGCATTAATCTCGGCAATCGGGCACAGTTTGAGGTCGTCTGTTCGGCTATCGTGCAGGTTATGAGTGATAACAGTTGCATCAACACGTTGCGCCTGTCGAACAACGGCATCAGCCATATATCGGTGCTGGCCAGTGCGAAGAGTTTGCGGCTCGTAAGCCTGGATTTGCGTGGCAATCGAATTAAGCATCCGAGCTCACTGAGAGGGCTTAAAGAGATGCCACTGATGGAGCTGTTCGTGGCGGGCAACAATTTAACCGAGGTGCCCGATTACGAGAAGGTTCTTCACAGCACGTTTCCTGATTTGCTGAAGCTGGTACGCTTGTAGTTTGTAATAGAATCGGCGCATTTTGCATTTTTGGGTTGAATGTCTCGTGTTTGTTTACTTTTTCGTTTTAGGACACCAGTCTAACAACTGCGGCTGTGACAAAAATATCGCGTGTTGTTGAGGAAGAGGATGAAGAGGAAGTGGAAATGACTTCCCCCGGAACGTTAATTACGGAGGCGGACATGAATCCGACCGCTTTTCAGAAGTACAACATGACGCCCCACTGGCATAAGGTGACGGTGCAACATAACGGGGTGTGCAACAAGCAGGACATTTTGGATGCACTGTTCAATCTGCTAGGCAAGCACAAGTTTTTCCCCTGCTACTACAAAACCTACTCGAAGGAGGATGAATTTCTGGTCCAAAATTGTTTCGATGCGCTGCTGGTGTTGGTGAGACAAAAGCTAAAGCTGCCGATGCCCGCCAATAACATTGTGCTGAGGGTAACGCTCGCGATGAACGTTGCCGAAGCGGGCGAAAAGGATGTACAGCCGTTGAAAAAGTTAGAACGGTTCGTTATTAAACGGTCCAAACGGAACTGTCTCGATCTCTCCTCCATGCAGACGGAGCTGAACAAGTGCAAATTTGTAGACTTTTGTGCGAAAAGTCCGTGCACGCTCCGGTACATTATGGAGTGTGCTGCCCGGAAGTACGGTAATACGTGTTTGGTGTTGCGGTTGCGTGATAACGAGCTAAAGAACTGCGGGGCACTAGAAAGTCTCGCAAAGTTTTACAGTCTGGTATCGCTGGATCTGCGCTACAATATGGTAATCTCCGTTTGCTTTTGAATGCTTTGAATTCGAAACAATCTCTCGTCTTTAGTACAACACTCCAAACGCGAGCTGCAATGAAATATTTCAAATTGCAATATTGAAATGGTTGTGAAATGTTTCAAAAGCAGTTGAGGTTTGAAGATGAAGATGTCGGTGAATCGATAGGTTAAATAAATGTTTCCTATTTTACAGATTTCGAACATCTCCGATCTGAAAGGCATTCCCTGGAATAACATTAGCGAGGTGTTTTTGGATCATAATCCCCTGTGCGGAACGATGCACTCAAGTGTGGAGTACGTGCGGAAGGTTAGGCAGTTTTTTGGCACGCTGAAGCAACTCGACGGAAAGCCGCTGTTGGGAAATTTCGCCCACTGTCAGAACTACATCTGTGCGCCGGAAGCGTACAAGTTGGTCGAGTCGTTCGTGAAGCATTACTTTTCGCTGTTCGATTCCTTCCAGCGCGCTGACCTGCAGGAACTGTACCATACGAATGCACAGTTTTCCATGACGTGTGATTTTGATTTGGACGTGGCACTGATCACGGAGGAGCAGATGAATTCGCAACAGTTGCGACAGGCTAGCTACATCCAGCATAGTCGTAATTTGTTAAAGTTTAGGGGCAATCTCGATCGTGCAATGTCGATGCTGATCGTTGGCAACGAGCGTATCTGTTACGTGTTGACATCCTTTCCGAAGACGGATTTTGATTACTACTCGTTCCGTATCGATGTGCCGTTGTTCACGCCGGAACGCATCATGATCATCGTGCACGGCCGCATGAGGGAGGATGAAGCGGCCAACCTGGAACAGAATCACTACCTCGGCTTTACGCGCACGTGGATAATTCAACCGTGCGGTATGGGCAAGAATCTGTTTCACGAGGCGCTGGAATACAAAATTACCAACGATATGTTGCATATGTACGACATGACAGTTACCGGTAATGAAGCTTTCGGTCAGTCTAGCGACCAAAACCAATCCGTAACAGAGGCGGAGTGTTCGATGGTGAGTTCGATGCGGTATTTTAATGTGTTTTCACAGACTCGTTGATAATATTTTTCCCACCCTTATAGGATTCTGCTCCTAGCAATACCGATGACCGAGAGAATGCGTTGATCGTTTTCCGGCAACTGACGAAATTGAATCAGGAATGGTCGAAACGATGTCTGGAAGAATCGTCCTGGAATCTGAAGCTGGCATTAAATGTATTTTTGAAGCTGTACGAATCAAAGCGAATTCCAAAGATTGCCTTCGAGGGTGACAATCTGTAGCAAATGGATGTGATAGAAACATGTACAAAAAACGGGCTTAGAATATTGTGTTGCAGTTGTGAAGGATAGTGGAGAGTAAGGAAAGCATGGTTTAAATTATCATGCACGATTAGCACGAGTTTATCTCTTGTTCGTCACCGATAGGATGTATGTTTATATGTAAATTGAGTTGCAGCGGTTAATAGTTTCTGTTGTTGAATGAATTAATGAATTGAATGCACCAAAGCGTTACACGCAGAATAAAGACAAGAATTCAGATGGAATCATTTGTTTATACAGTGCATTTTTGAATCGTTGAAGTTGTGGTTAAATATACGATGAAAAGCTGAGTCGCGGTGGATAAAGGAAGGCAAACACAAATTGTAGGCAAACAACAAGTAATTAGCTCAAGTAGCAGCCGTCAAGTGGGCTGTAGCGTAATGTATGGTGCTCGAAACAATGTAAAATGCGACCACCGCGAAACGTTCGACCGTTCTGCATAAATGGGTTAAACAGTGCCGGTCCCGCTGACATTAATGATGCTCGCTGGATCATTGAGCATTAGGCAGAAAAGCCACATTAATAATCTCGCCTGTATGCGGCTGTGCAAATTTGACCTGGATGTACCGGACGCTTGTATGCGGTGAGTGTGTTTGTACATGCTCCTTTTGGGGTAGGATGCACTTTAAAGTTAATCGTTGCTGTCGGAAGGCACGAGCAAAAGCGCGTGGTATTTTGAAGGAAAATTTAATTTCCGCTCTCCAAGCAGCTCGAATGTATGCATTTTGACAAAAAGGTTGATTTCTGTCGTATTCAACGCTAGAAAAAAATAACTGGTAGGTCCCGCAGGGTTGCGGGTGTATTTGTATGTGATGTAACCGATGCTGGCCACACGTTGATTGGCAACGCACCATGAGAGCAGTAGAAGCAACCGAGCATAAAACAAATGTTTTCCCCTGCGGTTATGCGAATCGAATCAAATCAAACGGTGAAGCAGAGCGGACGCTTTTCGCTTGCCAAACACCGTGACGAAACATCCCGGAAGTAGTAAACCCTTACCGTCGTGTGTTAGTGCACATGCAAGAGGTGCACACTATAATAATTATCGTAAAATTGACCACTCACATTACAATAACAGCCCCCAGGGTGTGGGGATTGATGTGAGCTGCCAACGCGCGATACTTTCCATCGACGTTCGCACATCAACCAATCAACCGGAGGGCATCACCGACAAATGGTGCACGCTTTCCCATTGCAACGGATGGTGTAAAGGTTGTCCAACGTACGGCACGGCTGGGGCTGAGGTGGATCAGAGAATCGACCATATTGTTGTCACTTCTAATCATATGCATTTTATCTTAACGACATTCGGTGCATTTCGAGGCAGGTGGCAGGGTGGAGTGATATGTGATCCGGATCGGATCGTTCGGAAACGATAACGGATGGAACGCCCTCTGCGGAATGGGTAAATTGTAACGGGTAGATGGTTGAAATAAAAAGAGGAAATTATAGCTGGCAAAAAGGCATGCGAATAGCTTCGAGCACTCCGGTGGAGTAATGATGGACGACTAGCGGACTGTCAGAATTCGACGCATTGATGCTTCCGGGTGTGTGTGTGTGTGTGTGTATGGTCTAGAGTAGAAAAAGAAGCTTCCAATGATAACAAAACCGATAACGGAACGTCTGTTTGTTTTTCATAAACCGACGACGGAACATCTGTGCATCCTGTGCATGAACGATGATGTTTTGAAACTTTAACCGCGGTTTTTCCTTTTGCATGCTATCGTTTATTGATTATGATTCGTGGATGTGGTTCATAAAAATAGTTTGGTTTGGTTTGGACACTAACGAACAAATGGGCTTTGTTTTTGTTTCTGATGTTCTTATTGCACTACATTGCATTGCGGATTGCAGGAATTCAGGGGATTTAGCACTAATGGCTTTAGTGTTCGTTGAACTGAATTCGCAGTACAGTATGGTAACGCCGAACGGATTAAGCGCGGATAATCAAATAAATTACACAATAGTAAAGTTTAGGTCCTGTTATTTTCATTCAATTTTATACTTTCGTTATTCAAATATGCCATGATATGAGTACCGAGTAGGAAATTGCCTTTACGTTTAGCGTTTAAGATTTAGGGTTTTGAGTTCAAGTGATGAAGTGATTCAAAATTAATTAAACTTTCTTCAAAGCTTTTACAATCGATTAAAGAAGGGGGAAAGCTTGAACATCTACTTTTACAGATTTCACTTAATCTTCCAAAGAATCCAATTTTCATTCTCCTTACGTCTCAAAGCTCTAATATTCTTAAATTGTATAAAATATCCTTTATTCTAATGTGAATGGCATAAAGAGAACGACATTCTAGCTCTTCAAATATACATGCGCTATGATATCTCGGCGACTACCTGTATGTTCTAAACCCCATGCATGTTTTTCTTCAAAAGAAGCTAAAACAAATCGATTATTGCTTTAAAAAAATCGTTACAAGTATAAACCAATACCCAGCGCGTAGTCGTTAGAAGGTATGTACAGCTTCATTTGCTCTGATTTTTCCCGTTCATTCTATCGCGCGTTTTCGAGCGTTCAACGTTACGTTCCGCTTTCCTTTCACGCTAACGGTGGATGGGGAAATTTCTATGCAAATAGTTCCGCATACTAACCCACACTCTATTAGTGGAAACGCTGTGAACGTGTTGCATTCGCGAACCTCGTCTACACACCGTCCACGCTTGCATCTACCCGTCAGGAGTCAATGTTGAAGTACGCTGTATATAGCGTCTAGTTCGGTTAGTCATTCCATTTCCACTCCAACGTCACGAACCGTGCGTCATTAGCTAATTGTTGTAGCAACATTTCTGGGTATCATGTTTTGCGTTGCTTGCTGGAAAATGCAAAAAAAATATCATAAAAACAACATACTAAATAATAGTGACTTAATTCATTAAATCGTTGAATGTAACTGACAACTTAAAATTGTTTTTTTTTTGCAAATTTGATTGAAATTTGTATAACAAACTTAACTAAAAAAATAAAGTAACATCAATTTCAATATGAGAAATTCTGTACAAAAAATAATTTTTTAAATCAGATTTAAAATGTTCAACAACACGTGTTGATCAACAAAAATTATATACAAATAGAAAGCAAAACTCAATGACGCTTAAATTGCTCCCCTTTTTCTTGTTACAACCGTTCCAAATCATGTATTATTGTGCTTCCGTTTGTAACCTGTTGCACAAGGGAAGTGAAGTACTTTATTTCACACAACCCTTAACCATCCGTGCGAGATGGTTTGTCAATCGGTAACCGTGCGCTTTTCTACTACATGCACCAGTGCAGCAGTGCATCGTAGCGAAGAATGCTTTTACTTTTCCATCACTTCCCAATTTTACCTAGCTTGTATGCAACAAGTCGATATGCTATGTGTTTGCGCAGTGATTTCTAAATTTTTATTTTGTTTTACATTCTTGTGAACATTTACAATACCCGCTCGCTTTGTAGCAGTGAGTGAGATTGCGTTTTGTAATGAAAAAAGAATGAAGAAAAGGCTAAGAATTGTGCAGCGTGGTTTGCTGATTTTTGGGGTAGATTGAGAGATTTGCCTGCAAGTATGCAATGCGCATAACTAAAGTGCTTTAAGTCGCACTATTTGGATGTTTCAATTTTCTATTGTAGTAAATGTATTATTTCAAAATGCAAACAACATACCAGAATCCATTCATTATTTCGATGGAGCTTTCTTCTTTAGAAAATGGATACAAATGTTTCTTTAACATTTAAAGCGTTCCAAAATGGTGAAAGCAAAAAAACTGTTTTTTTCGTTCTTGGGGGAGGGATTGTTTTGCCTTCGACGAATGTGCGGGTGTTTGAAAACCAAATCCTGTTTCCACGCAAAAGCTGGTTCAAAAGTTTCATCTTTGCGTAGGTATTCGCATCTATTCATGGTAGAACGTGTGCCTCGTGGTCGTAGCCAGAACTTATCTACTCTCTCCTTCCCTGCTTTTGCACGATCGTTTCAATCTTGCCTTCATGTTTTGGTATGTTTTTTCCATTCCTTTTTTTTATACAATTGTTTGCTTCACCGTACCGCGCAAAAGGAGTTATGTTACTTGATTGTGCGTGTATGACCATTGCTTTACTCTTCTGCTCCTCGGTAGCGCCCTGCAGAAAACAAAAACCATGTTGTGGGTTTGGGTTCGACTGCTTTTTTTTCTCTTCTCTTCTTGTTGCTTTTGGAACAGGAATGCAATTTGAAAATAAATCCATGCCAGGGGAAAACAAAACGATAAAAAGAACCACTGAACGAAGGAGGAGAACAACCGCAAGCTAACACAGCCAGCATCCGACCTGTGAAGCGAACCAGCTTGTTGCTCACGGTATGATCGTATGAGGAAAACCAAAAGAACAGAAATAGAACAAAAAAAAGTGTCATACGTCGTATTAACAAATAGAACTGGTGCTGCGGGGTGTTGTGAGGCGGTATCGTGCATGGATCAGAAATGGACTGTGAAGACGTTTTCTAATTACTTGTTCACTGCATTCGGTGGTTCGTAATGTATGTTTGCCCTTTTTTTCTCTCTCGCACCCACATCCGTGTAAAGGAACCATTCGTTGGGAAAGGACCGTAAGCCCTTTTTTACTGGTTCCTGCTGTTGTAAGCTCTTTTTATACTTTACCCTAGAAGTTCTGTTGAAATTGCGGTTTGTTGGTTTCGACAGCCAACGAAATGACGCGTCGCGAGCGTCGCTGGCCGGGCCGGGCCGTTCCAAAAAACGACAGAAGTCGAGGGACAAAAAACTTTTCTCTTTTCTCCTACCGTCGAACAAACATGATCATAAAATGGACGGCAACACCGGGCTACGGTGGCACAGTGGCGAAAGTCTCATAAAAAAGTTCTCGCCTGGTCAATCGTAAAGTTGTTTTTACTTTCCCACCGTTCGAATGATGTGTTCGAACCTGGCAAAACGGAAAGTATTCGGAAAACGATTCTGGTAAATAATTTCCACGAGTTATTATTTACTTGCATTGGTTTTATGGGTTGGCATTAGTTGCTACTTTGTATGTTAGTGGATATTAAATAATAGCAACTATGTGGTATTGACTTTGTTCGCAGGTGTGCCATCAATAAAGTAATTTTATAATTTGTTTGTTGTTCTTAATTATACTTTTATTGTTTTCTTATGCTGATTTGTTCTGCTTTCTAATATTTGTTCTGTTTTTGTTGTTTGACTTTTGAATGCTTTGCTTCGTTCTTTTTTTCTTTTTTGTCTGCTTTTATTTTCTGTCTTTTTTCTGTATTGATTTGTTTAAATGTTCTTTTATATGTAAATGTTATTTTTTATGTTTTTTACTAATACTGTTTATCGTTATTATTTACACCATATTTTTAGTTTTACATTTTTCATTTCTATTTTCTATTTCTAAAATGACGGCTTTTGATAGAATTTATTTCATTTTGAATAAGATCCAGGATGTTATCTAGAAGTCAAATAATTGTTGTCATGTTGGTACTCGTTTAAGCGTAATAACTCTATTCAGCTTGATCATAATTTACTCAGTAACCACCAAAACATAGCTTTCCAGTCAACGGATGACAAGCATCAACTGCATCTCATTAGGTGAATGCTGTTCTACCACGGATCAGGAAAATTATCCAATTTATGCGGTAAAGTAAAATACTCTCATCACGGTACACATTCGGATCATTGCCAAGAAGCAATCCTCGCTCGTTCCTTTCCACGGTTCGCGGTTTTGCGGCCACTGTGCGGCTCCCAATGCCGGAAGTCAACCACATTTCGTATTGTCCATTTTTTGTTGTGACGGAGCACGAAAGGAGCATAAGAAATCGTCGCAAAGATAAAACATTTACGATCCTTCATCGCTTTCGCTTCCGCTTGGCAGCGTTGTGGCTTGCTGTTAAGATGTCCATCAGCATAACTGAGCCGAATGCATCGTTGCGGTTGGGCTGCAGCTGTGGTTGACTGATTGTAGGTTTTGTTGCATTTATAATTCGGTAGATGTTTCCTTTTCCGCGTACGCCTCCTTTTTTGTGGAGTGAATTGCGCGATCCCAAAATTTTACCGTAAGCAATCCGAACTGTGCTCGGGGAAGTTGCGGCTTCCCGCTGGCCGGGTTTACAAACGTTGAGAGGAAATTTTCCAATTTCGAGTTTGGCATGCAAAATGAACTGATTCCAAAAATTTGGGAAATTTAAAACCGTAGTGCGGTTGCCCGCTTGCTTCATTCACGGCCCTTGCCGTACGTGCTACGGTGTCAATCGTTGCTCTTTTACTTCTTTCGTGGAAATGAATGAAAAACCATTTTTATTGACAGAGCCGGCAGCTAGCAGTTCGTTTGCTAGCGCGGGCGGATGTAAATCTTGGTTATTTGGTTGATTTAGCATTTCTGGTCAAATGGTACATGGGCAAAGAAAATGGAAACTGCGGCAGCCGGAAACGGCAAGGCAATCTTTCAGCTGGTACTGCTTTTCTGTGTACGTGCGACAGTGTTTCCATCCGGCAAAGGGGTTATAAAACTTTAGCATGAGAAACTGATTTCCGGAATGCAGACAAATTGCGAAACTAAAGCACATCATCAGGAATGGAAAGTTTAGCGACGGATCTGATTGAATGTTTTTGCGACCGGGAGGTAGAGGTTAATTTTTCGTGCTGCCGACGATCGGCGGGCGGATGGAAAACTATCGGTTGATTAAAATAAGACAAACTAGTTGAAAGTAGGAAAAAGTTGTGTTTGTTTGTATTGTTTTTTGTTTTGGTTGTTGCAATTTGGATAAATTACTCCCTGCTAAAGATAGTTAGGTTTTGATGAATTTGTTGCTGAATGCAGCCACTTTCATGTTACCAGATACCAGGCGTCTCCGCCTCCAGATCGCGGGACAAGGCGTCTCCATCGTGGGTGGAAATTGTTTGAAAATTATTATTAAATTCATCAGGGTTTCGGAGAGTAATCATTGTATCATGGAGAAAATTTTTATTAACTATTTTAATAATATATCAATTTAATATCAAGAATATTTAAATGGCGAACAAATATAGAAATACAGCATTGACCGTTCATTGAAGGTCAATGTTTGACTTAAATTAAAGCTTTTCTTTAAAGTTTATTATAAGCAGTGATAAAACAAAATTAATTTAACTTTTTTATATTCCTCTTTCAACCTTTAATTATATCTGCAGATAGCTTGTAAGAAATGTTACTATGCAAAGGACAAAATTAAACCAAACGATGCGCTTTGAAGGAACGCAACTACACCGAGCATCGTTTGTAAAGAATGGGGACAAAGTTTGGACGAAAGTTGTTCATTTCATTAAGAATATGGCAACCCTTTTTTACGTACGTTCGGCACCAACTTGTGCCAATTCTTTTGCACCGTCTGGATGCAAGAAGGGATGCAACTTTTCCCGTTTCTGCTAGCATGAATAAACACATGATATTGCTTGCGGGAGGAAAATGTCCTGGAAAATGTGTCCTCCGTACATGTGCCCAGGTAGATTTGTAGTGTAATTAAGGATATTTCATTACCGAGTGTGTCTACGTGTGTGGCATGGTTTCGTGTTACGTTTTGTTAACTCGTTTGTATATTTCGATTCATTTTCTTCTTCTGGCATCGCATGACATTTGTATGTTTTTACACTTTCGTTGTAGTTGTTTCGTTGTTGTACACAATTACAAACCTCTGTCACCATTGGTTGCAGAAGCTGACACTTTGGTATGTTTCCCCAAAAGTTTTTTAGAGTTTGTGCAGGTAAACCCAAGTAATTGTCATTGACGCTGGGAAAGTTCTCAGTCAGTTTCATATTTTGGAGGGATGCGATTGTAAGTAAAAAAGGCAGGAATTATAATTGCAAAACATTTAAAAAAATTTGTGATTCGGGTGTATTCTTAATCAGTGGTGTTATTGTGAATAGAAGCGTAGTGATACGTAATGAATTATATAAATTAATTGAAAACAAAAAAAAAGAACAATTGTTTTTTTTTCTTTCAAAATATTCATTGAT
The DNA here is from genome assembly GCF_943734845.2 of Anopheles funestus. Classification (NCBI taxonomy): domain Eukaryota; kingdom Metazoa; phylum Arthropoda; class Insecta; order Diptera; family Culicidae; genus Anopheles; species Anopheles funestus. Next base: position 7,314,198 of record NC_064598.1, on the reverse strand, counting down.
TTCTAAAATCAAGAGCGCAACAACAAAAAGCTCGAAACAAAAGAAAAACAAAGGTAAAAAAAGGAAGCTCTTGGGTGGTTGTTCTTGACAAAACCAGCACCTCAGAACATAAACACTTTTGTAAAGACTGTTTTTCGGGAGAATTTTCATCGCAAAAAAATTTAATCTCCTTTATGGAGTGTTCAGCACTCAGAGATGCTCGATGGACGGTGTCAGCTACCGGGAACCTTGTTGGACATCGTGCTTCATTTTGATACCATGATACCGGGCCCGGCAGAAGTTGCATCGTTCTTGCATCGCTGGCCGGACATCAAAGGCCATCGTGACGCTGGTGAAATTGCTTTCGGGAAACAAGAGTGCGCCAAAAACCTTCCCCATTCGGTTCGACTAGTGAGGAATTTTTCTATTAGTTTTGCTGCTGTCAACTAATCATTCTATTTCTACGTAGATAAAGTGTCTGGTTCCGTGTATTAAGTTCGTTTGTTACGTGGTTGGCAGGTATATAGAGTTTAGAAACCATTGGAAAAAATATTTGTTTCGCTCAAAAAAGTGTGTTGCAATTTTTTTTTATTTTAGGAATGACCGAAAAAACTGTGTAAATCATCATTTTGTCATCAGGAAAATGGATAAATATTTTACCTTATTTATACCCGAATATTTTGTTGAATAATTATTTGTAAAAATTATTCATCAGCGTGTTGTATTTTTTAAAATATTAATGGGAAAATTAAAGAGAAAATTTAAAAAAAATATTTTGATATAAAAATAAATATCATTCTCACAGTAAGCAACGATATCATGACAGACACGCGGTTTGAAGTTGCCATAACATATGAATGCAAAAATGAAGTATTTAATATTGCATTGTGCGGTGGAAAAATAAAAACAATTCAAAATAGCTCACAATCGATTAATGCAGAAAAATTCTTTCCCCATTTGCAATGTGAAGTGAATTGTTCGAGTGGGAATTTCCGAACGTTGAAAGCACCGGTTTGATGACTTGTGCCCGCTGTTTACTGTTTGCATTTCTTTCCTGTCGCCTGCAAACAGCACAAGCAGTGTAAATAATTAATATCGTAATGGTACCCGTTTGCGGTAAACACCGTGCGGGTGTATAGAATTATTCAAAATTTGTACAGCCGAGGAAGATAAAAGTAGGAAAAATAATTACCAACCAGGTTCCGGGTGCAACTTTGCTACCGTACCGTGCCGCGTATGTCAGCATATTCAATTAAGGGTTCGGGTGCGCGTGCGTTTGTGCGTGATCGCATCGAACGTTGGTACAAACACATCATCGATTACGAGCTAGATGGGTTCTAGTTGCACTATTTAGTGGTGCGATTGTTGAACAGCGCATTTTGCGTACGTGCAGTATCGGCGTAATTAAATCAAATACGCCACTCACTACCTCAATCCGGCGGTGTATTATGATCCACATTGACGCTGGAAGTAGATCCTTTTTAGGGGCATTTTTTGTTGTTTGTTGTGTTTTGGGAGTGTGTGTGCGCTTTTTTCTGGCTTCAAAACTTTCACATCGGCTGATGAGCCGTGGGTTTTATAAGCTTTGTATTATGATGGTATTAGGCAGGCGTGAGAATTGGGTCGAATAGAAGTGCTTTGTATACACCCACACACACACTCATACAACAGGCAGAAAAGGTGCATTGAAACCTTCGCATCCTTCAGATCGTTCCGTTCCGGTGCTCCCATAACCCCCGGGGGAACATTTCAAATAAAATATTGATCGAACTCGGGCAAGCAAACGAGCCCGAATGGTTGGCTACAAGCCAGCGCCACGTTTGGTGAAGCTGCAGGTTAGAAACTAACGTTGCTAAAAGCATAAAACATCACACAGACACGCATATAGTAGCGGGAGAAGCAAAAAAAAAAAATACGTTATAGCCGATCATATTGATGATTGGCTGATAAATGTGTACGCTTTCGAGTGGCGCCTTTTTTCCACTCAATTTATGTCCAAACAAACGGCGACTCCCACGGGGGATGACGTCGAGGTCATAGCCATAGGAAATGTGCAAACACGTCGGACATCTGTGAAATGAAAAGTGGACTTTGGTGGGGAGATGCATGAAAGTGTGCGAGGGGTTATATTTAAAGTATCTATTAGATCACTTTGACTATAAACAAAAAACTAAGAAGAAATTTGAATTATAATCTGTTAAATTTTATAATTAGAAACAAATGTTAAATATTTTTTTGTAAATCATTATTAAATAATGTTTGACTTATATTAAGTTACTAAGAATAACTAAAATTAATTAAGTTCATTAATCTTATCCTATCTCGTTCTAAACGGTTCTTACGCGACATGATCGGATATCAAATCGCATCCAGCTACGGATAGATAAAGTCAAGGCAAGTCATAAATGTTAGGCCAAGATCCTCCTCTTGACGTTGTAGTTCTGTCAAAATGCCTCAAACAATGGTAACTGACAGCGTTATATTTGACTATTCAGGAACTTACTTGTACACCTAACAAACAATGACTGCATTGTTTGCAGTTCATTTTCCCATTTCAGGACGTTGTGTTCAAACTGGGTCAAATTATTTATTCGTCGTGCAGAGCGCCACTCGCTGCAGGTTGTGTCAATCGCGGCAGCATCCGTTACATGCGACACCGGTCGGGCGATGAATCGAGTTTAGACTAATTACTTAACAAACCAGAACCAAATTTTACCAATTACCAATTCCCTAAATATTGGCATGCAACTTCAGGAAAATTTGGACTCCAGCATGAGGGAGTAGGAAAAGCTGCAAGGTAGGAATAGGAAAGGGACATTATTTTCTTGCAGTTGATGAAAACTGGTCTACGTACTTGTGTGGGCTGCTGCCTTCAGGCCACTCCACCAACCCGAACGAACCACATCGTTAACGTTGCGGACGTAAAGCGTAAAGGTAAACTTTAATTTGATAACCGCTGGAAAATGAGCGTCGGAATTGTTGTTGTTTTTGTTATCCCCCCTCCCGTGTGGCGGACGGTTGAAACTGTTGACAGTGCAATAAATAAGCGACCATCTCGTAGCATTTCACCACAATGCTGTGGTGGCAGTAGTTTGCAATTTTTTCACATTACCAAATACGTCCCCCCACCCCAAATGTACCTATGTTTCCAGCAAAAAAAAGGAACTCAAAAAAAAACCCCTCCACACAGAGACGATGGAGTGTGGGGAAAAAGTTTTCCCATTTTGTACTTCACATCTGACGAGAAGCGCTTCTGGCTGACAAGTGACAAGGAGGTGAAACGGAAAGCCTTTGCCCGTTCGTGGGAACAAAATTGGTGCTGGCAGGCCTCTCGGGTCAACCCTCGATAGTTCGGTTGATCGGTGGGTCGTATGGACTGGGCTTCGTTCACGCTCGTCCGCCCTGTTAGTCACGTCCGAACGAGGGCTGTATTTTTCTGTCGTGTGCAGCAGCAGCAGCAGGGTTGTCAACCTCCAAAAGTGATCTTTCGTTGGGAGATGGTCGGCAAGTGTGCGACGGGTAGGGGTGGTCCGAATGTGACTATTTATTTATTACAATGGTTATTTTAAATTGCTAGTTTGCGGTTGCCTCTCTGCGGACGAGTTGTCGATGTGCCATCGTCCGTTTTTTCCGTTGTTGGGTTTTCATCGTGGCTTTTGTGGGTTGCAGCTTTTTTGAGTTTTATTTTTGTTTTCCTTCTCCATTTTATTTGCCGAAGGAAATTGGCCTCTTTTGGGATATGTTTTTACGGTGAGGAAAATAGATGGAGGAAAGTTCCTTTTGCTTGGTTGATCGGGATGTTATGACCGTATATCGGTACACAATAAAATATATTATTGATAAATATTAATAAACGACTAGAATAAAGTTTTGTTAACTACTTCTTGAATTACCTTTTTTTTGCAGAGTTATTTAAGAATGACGCCAATCAATAAGCTTAATGTGTTATATGCTACGGCCATCTCATTCATCCAGGTTTTTTGTGACAAAGGATTCCTTTCAATGCAGCCGTACGATTGCGTGGCAGTAGTATAGCTACAATGTAGCTCTCATCACACTGAGTGTTGTTGAACTAGTAGCACTAGCAGCAACACAACAACGCAAAAAAAAGTTTATTCATTTTCTGCAAATCTAATTTGAGTGCCAGCTTTTGATTCATGCACACCGTATGCATCCTTTACGCGGTAGAACATAGATGTATCTGACCTTTGAGGGAGAATGACACAAGTTGATGCACGGGCCAGCCAAACTTTATCTTGCTCGCAGGTTCTGATCAGCATTCCAGCGCTACTGTACGGATGCAGCTGGTTGACCCGAACGGGATGGGAACCACCTTGGGAACGGTATGCAAAGAGACACAGGGTGCAAAGTTTTACGTTGATGCAAATGTGCAAAGTTTGACCGTAAACAGTGTCAGTATATATCGTACACACGGGTAAATAGGTAGTGCAGTTCTGACATTCCTGGGTGTTTGTGGTTTACCTTTGTCTCTCCGATGCTATCCATTATTAGGTGTTCGGTGCAGATGAATGTACGTGTATGGGTAATGGGACAATTTTTATGTTCTTTGTATGTACAGATGGACATTTGCATCGACTAGTGTTGTGTTTAAAGAATCCTTTGAAAAGAGTCATCCATATGAATCTTCAAACACTCATGAATCCTCAAAGATTCAAAAATCCTCAAAGATTAAAAAATCTTCAATGATTCATGAATTCTCATAAATACATCTTTAAAAAATTATAATTTTAGACACTTATTATGTTTTTGAATGCGACAAATTATTTTTTTGATATTTTATATATGTATTTATTATCGTACTTTTACCCACACAAAGGCTTTCTGAGCACGAAGTGTGCAATCAGCAAAACAATAAGCCTTTAATACGAATTTTCCTTGAACCAAATCATTACGCTTTAATGCATTTTAATTAAATATTAATCAAATTAGTGACGGATGGCTTCATGCTGGTAATGTAAATGTGTTATTAAATTTTTAAACATCGACACATTTCCATTGACAATTCTGTAATTTGCCAAACATCACTATAATTCACTGTAGTAGGAAAAGTGCAAAAATATGACAATGAAATCGGATTCTGATGGCCACACGCTCGTTCACTGTTGGTGACTTTTAATAACTGTGTCCTGTTGAATGATACCTTTGTTCCTCTCGTTCGCTCATCTCACGTCTGTAAGCGCACTGTAGGCCATCCCAGAAGAACTATTTTTAATTGAAAATTGATTCCAGTTCCCTTTCAATTGTTCACTTACCGGAGCTACTTATCATGTGCGCAAGCTTGCTGCGCTACCCTCTCCCATTGCTGAGAATCTTCTTCAGAGGCTCATAAAAATGATACCCAAACCCAAAACGGGGGTTTGAGAGGTAAGTGGTTCGATGAGTGGGACGTCGAACGTATGCTCATATCCGTACAAGAATAGCAGAATTATCCTGCGGCGACCATAGACAGCATAGTTGTATCCGTTCCGTTCCGTGAGTAGCTCAGCACGTGTTACAATTGCACTGCAGGATGGTTGAGGTTCTCACTGGCGCTTTATGCATCCTTTGTCTGATATTGTGTGTGTGTGTGTGCGAATGTTGGATGGGAATGAGATGCCATGCAATGCTACCGTGCAGTGCATGATGGCCAATGCCTAGACAGTCGGCATTCATTGCCGTTGGCTGACCGACCGGAAACAGCAACTGCAACTGCTCGTTGTGATGGTATTGCGAGGTTGTCCCTGGTACGGGGGTGCTTTGTTCTTGGATACCTGGCTTCCGGGTAGATTCATGGCATGCAGTCTGCTTTTACTAGTTGGTATGGTAACTGCTACGAGCAGTATGCATTGCCCGCGTCGTCCACACGACGAGCTAAAACTTGATCCTGCGAGACAGACCACCGAGCACCGGTGGGGGACGCAGAGCATGGCAAAGTATGGAGAAAAAGTGTATGTAAAACAAAACAAAAAAAAAAACAAAACCCCATATGCCTATTATGTTGCTTCTTTGTTTTGGGTGGTTTGGTGCAACCAGCACCAGCACCGAGTTCCGCTTTCCAATTGCATTGTCTTTAATAAGTGTCGTGCATAATTGATAGAGATAAATGTTGCATGCTGTAACCAAACCTCTGGATCGTTTCCACCCGTTTTCCCTCATCCTTCTTTCGACCATGCACGGCAAATCGTCTCCATTCGGACCGTTTCGTTCCTTTCCTTCACGTCGGGGGAATCGCATGCAACAGTTAACATGTGTTTCTAATTGTGTCCTGTCACGCATGGTTGCCCAACCCAAACCGTGTCCAGAGTCGGCAGAGCAGTGAAGAAGAATGTTCTTTCTCTCGCTTTCTCTCTCTCTTGCTTACTCTAATTCTCTTTTTGACCGACCTCTTTTGACCGGTCATTCATTTCCGTTGGTTGTGTTGTTTGGTTGAAGCTGTTATGCCCCATACAGTAAAGCACATTTTCTCGCAATCTTTGTTCCTTCGTTGTTCCTTTTTTCCCCTTTTGTGTGTTCTTTACTTCCGGAGGGTAAAAGCATACCGTTGGTGGTTGGTATATTGGTATGGTTTGTATTCAGTTTTTTATTTGATGTAATTTGTGCTTCCATTACAGCTTGTGTGGGAAGGCGTGTTTTAATTATTATTCTTTTAATTTTCATTCTCTTGATGCTTTTTTCGATTTTACTCATTTGTTTGTATTTTAATTGTTATTAAAAATTGTTATCAAGTAATAAAAATTAATTACATAAAATCTTGTTATTTTGCTCTACACATTAGTACTCAAGTATCAATAAAATAAAACCTGGACAGACAATGTTTTTCGAATAAATTATATGAAAATTTGTATTTTAACCTGGATTGCGAGTTGAGGATCACTCGTTTTTTAAATATGAACAAGGATAAAAATTTTCTTTCTGAAAATACTATGAAAACTTTTCCATGAAAAAGTTAAAGTCTATATTTCAATTGTGTAATGCTTTTTTTTAAATCAGAAATAAATTATAATTACATGTGCAGCATACAAGCATATATAAAACACATATATAAAAAATTCCACCAAGCAGATTGAATAATTCATCACCAAATTCCACCGTATTTTACGAAGAAAAATAAAACACTCCTTCGGGTGCAATGCACAATGGGACCCATGGGACGGATTCTTCCTCCTGTGAGTGTGTGTGTGTGAGTGTATATCTCCCATCCCGCGACGACGCATGAATATTGTATTGAATGCGACAGAACCGTCCAGCTCGAACGGGTGGCTGGATAAATATGGGCCAAAATGAAACGCTCCAGAACCATTGTCTCTCACACCGATCGCATTCGGCTTCTTGGCGAACGAAAGTCATCGAAACAAAATGGCCGACTGGTGGGGTGGTGGTGGTTTTTTTTCATAAAGAAGACCCACAATGGCGACCGGTCTATAATCCGTACAGGGTTCCTTTTTTATAATCCATCTACCGCCATGACGGACAACCGGTGATGGATGTTTACAGGGAAAACAAATTAGCGGTCCGATTTAAACATCGTTCATTTTGCATGATTTTGCTGCTATTTTCTCTTTATTTCGGTGTCCGTGTGCGTTGCGGAAGTGAACCTTTTCCTGTATTGTGTCGTAAAATGGAAGGCACGATAAACATTTAAGGTTGGTATCGCCGTAAAACGCTGACCCACACGGTTCACGTCCCATTCGCTATGATGAAAGAACGTCAAATTATTTGTTTGCACTTGTGTGCGTGTATATGGTTTCTTCCCCATTTATTGATGATGATGTTTGATCTCGTGTTCGGGATAAAGTTCACCCAGTAAAACAATGCCTTCATCTTCGCCTTTATCATACGCTGCAGCAAAGTAGCTTTCACACTTGGGTGCAGCATGAGACTAAATAGTGTTGTTGAAACGCGTTCATTTTTTTTTTGCGAGATAATTTTCCCACCTTTTTGCAGCCAATGTGCATATCTACTTTCAACCGTAAATGCGTAATATTCCCATGAAGCGTTTTTGATCGTGATGAGGAAAGCTTAAAGATTAAAAACGCTTAGGTTTCAGTTTGCTTTAGCGTCCGGCCAGTTTCGGGACGAGTAAATAATGGAAAGATAATCAAAATAAACAGCAAGAAAAAACATGATGGCCGTCGGTTTAATGAAAAATCAGTAGCGGCACACATACGAAAATAAGCAGAAGGATCCAGAAAGGCAAAAGCACATAACCAAAATCTGGACAGCGGCATTTGCGCTCTTTACGTTCTTTGCTCGCTGTGCATGTCGGATACAGAAATCGACACACTGCCGTTATGATGATTTTTAAGCAGGAAGGTTTAGCAAATGATTTTTTTTTTGCTTCATTTCGGTGTCAAATTTACACAAGCCCGTGCGCCTGTGTGCGTGTGAGTGGGTGTTTGTGTACCGTGTATCGGACCAATTTCCTGTCCATCAAACAAGCACAGCATAAGCCGGATGCTATAAAATCTATCTTTTTGGGCTGTTTGGTCTAGAAAGGTCAAAGCGGTGGAACGAATGGTGGAAGGACTAAAACAGAAGCTTAAACTGGGCATAAATATGTCACGCATAATGGTTGAAGTTGATGTTATTTTATTGTTGTTAAATTGATATTATTACTATATATAATATTTGTTAATTATTATCATAACCATGTTTTGCTTAATTTGTTTCATTCATCCTGCTATCGAATATCTTATTTCTTATATTAAATCGATATCTAATCAAATTGTGTTACGTTACGATACGTTGAAGACCAAAAAAAATTGATGAAATAGAATTCAAAACAAATTATAATAAAAATCGAACTTCTTTTTGTCGAAAAAAGAAAGAAACCAATGGTATGGAAGGTATTTTTTTTGCATTTTTTTTATGTTTAGTAATATGATAAGTCGTACCAGTTTCTAACTGCAGCTGCGATTCGTTCGACGAAATGCATTGAAATGGATCGAGTTACGCAGGTTTTTATTGCTTCGCGTGCTACTTCACGGTCATAAATTCATCATTCCTGTGTGGATGGGTCTCGTGAGTAGTTAAATAAAAAAAGGAAAATATTATGATTTCATTTTGTCCCAGAAACCATTTCGTGTTATGTGGCGGTCCTATGGAGTTGGGTAGAGATGTACCATTGTAGAGTAATAATTCTGCTCAAATCTGTATATCCACCAAACATATTTTCCCCCCTTACGGAATGCAAAATATTCAAAATAAAGAGGAAGAAAAAAAAGTATGCGAAACAAACATAACGGTGATCGTGGCCGGTATTGCCTAGTGACCGATGGATGTGGATGAGTGAAATTTTTAATTTACAGTAAAATACACACCACTGAGCATTTTCGAAGCGATGTTTTGGATTCTGTTTATTTAAGGATTTAGTTCTTTTGTTTGTCGATAGCTGTTGTGATGACGGGATTGTATTGTTGTTTTATTTATTCCACGCTACATCCCATCGGAAGCGGAAGCAAGCGTAAAGCGTGGCGCAGGATTGTTTGATACGCATGATTAATGTGCAATAATGTGGAGTATTGTTGTTATGTTTTATATTAAAATCGGTTTTACAAACGAGTATCGCTATCTCTGTATTCGAATTTGCTGGTAGTATTTTTTATGAAATTACATTTTTGGAGGTTGTAAAAACAATGTCGAAATTTTTGTTTTGCGATGATTTTAAATAATACATATAAGTTTTTTATGCTGTTTCTTGACATTTTAATGCGTATGCACTAGAATGTACCTTTTTCTTGCAAAAAATTGTTTATAATACGTATAAAAAGCTGATTATGGCACAAAAAAATCATTCAGTTTCATTAAAAACGATACAATTGCGCGCAATCTGCTCGATGGAATTCAATGAGTTGATCCGGAAAAATAAAATTCCGGAAAATATGAAAAGATAGAAATATTTCAATCGAACGACAATAATGAACGCTTTATTGCACATTTTAGATTGCATCTTTCAAACCGGTCGGGTCGCATTTTCTTCACCATCGCCCGCAACGGATGATCGAATAAAATAACGTTTTTCGCTTGATTGCATCGCTCGGTTTAACAATGGTCAGCTGCTTGGGCAATGGCACAAAATCAGCGTGCGGAACAAGAAGCAAAAGGTAGCAACCGCAAGTTGTTGCATTAATGTTACCGGCCGAACAGCAATTGCATCGTTGGCCGGGGTCTCTCTGGGGAAGTGAAGAAAATCAATGTCTACGGAAGTAGCAAGCAGCTGGGGGGCATTAAGCGAAATCGCAACTGGAAAATCAACATCAACCGTAAAAAGGTTTGATGTGGCCGAGGCACTGTGAGGCAAATGCAAGCTATAAGCCACATCGAACTGACTGGAAATAATTGTGGTGGACAGTATTGCGTTTTAGTGGTTTCATCCGTTCAAAAGAAGGATTGATTGAAATGCTTACCAGCGTCTTTGGTTGTTTTGTACGGTTGTTGTGATACGAAGAATCATTTTCTTAACATACCCTGTATTGGAAAATGTGAAAATGCAACTTATTGATTGGTTCATTGTAGGACGTTAGAGATCAACACACCAAAGCTGTAGGAAAACAGTATAGTGTTGAGTGAGAGACCACAGGCAATAAAAACATGTAAGTTGTGTGAGGCTCTGTTGGGAGGTTGCTTAGCAAACTAACAACACCTGGCCAAGTGGGGTTGTGGTTATTCAGCATCACCCTTAACTGATGCTATAGGTGTGTCACGTCATGAATATACGAGCACAGTGTGTTGTGAAAATATAGCAAACGTAGGAAACAGGGATCGCTAGTTCTAGTTTTGAAATTCAACCCTAAAAGTTATGGTACGCCAGTTGATGGGCACGGGGTTTAATATAAATAAGGAGACGCTCGGTCGTTCACAGCGAAATGGAGACGCCCGGTGATTCATTCTAAATGGAGACGCCTGGTGGTTTTCGCTCAAAGGAAAACCGTACCGGCTGGTTTAAATGGAGTTCCCTCCTTCATTTTCTTTATACAGTAAGTTTTTAATACCTGTGGAGAACCATGTGGTAACGTGTTAGTCGGCATCATTTACACACAACACAATACTTCTTGGAAAGGTACAGTATACGGGAAAAGGTATGTTATGGGCCGTCCCCATCCACAAATCTTCTGCATACCCTGGATATCTCCCGACATCCCATAACGCAAACGGAGTATCAGTTGATCCATTTTTCGAGCCAATAATGTAACCGGCAGGTGCTAAACGGAACGCTGGCAGTTTGGGAATTGACAAAGCGCGAGTAGCAGTTTTCTTCGCCGTAAGCTCTGTTTCCGGTCACCTTGGGGAGAAGGAATAAATTGGCCCGGTGCAAATAACATACCGTCTAGACGTTTGTTTTTCGGTTCACTTGCGTCTGTGTGTGTTTTTTTATGGAGCAAACAAACGTGCATCCCTAAAGGATCACGTTTGGGAAGTGTGCTGATGATCTCGTTACTTTCTACTGCGCTGTTGGGTGTGGACATGTTTATTGATGGTGAAGGAAAACGATGTATTACATTGGTTTTTAGCTTGAATGACGTTGTTTAAAGAAACGTTTCCAGAATATTTTTAATATTTCAAGTTCAGAAATGTTCTGAAAAGTTTCTTCAGCATCGCAATGGAGATTCAATTAATAATCACAGCCACTTCAAGTGTCAATTTCTTAGAAAAAATGAGGCGTAAATTATATTTTCAAACAGTTAGAAGAGCTGTGATCAAATAAAGGTAAATAATTGCTTCATTAGATTTTAATTGAACGAAAGACTAATTTATTCGATTACCGTATGCTTTTCAAAGCAAACAGTACAACCAACGGCTCTAAATTACAATTTCTCTGGCATTGATGCAACTTAGTTACAAGCTGTCTGTTGCACGGCAGCACAAATGCAGTATATGATGCAGTGCTTCTATGTGCTTTTACCATGGAAAAAAGATAATTGAGTATCATGCTGTCATACATCATGCTGCGGCACATCACTCACGAGTGTGATTGTGTGCATGTTTTGTGACCGTTGAATAGACAAACCGGTGTACGGCAGAGTGACATTAATGTAATAACAAGAGGAAAGGTATAAAAACAAAAGTTGGACAGGAGTTGTGGGCATCGCAGGCTGTAACATTCACTCTCGGCACTAAGGGGATTGTTAGTTGCATCCATTCGTGCGAGGAAAGATTGAAGTGTGATTGTGATGCTTGCTGCAGATTATCCGGAACTCTTTTATGGTAAATCATGATAAAAGTTACCCGGGGGTGGTGGTCGAATTGTAAAGAACCTTCACGGGCAGGGTAATATATTGGAAAACTGGAGCGTAGCATTGGCAATGGAATTATAAGCGACGATTTTGCATGACTAATTAATGGTAACTTCGGTTACCAGCATGGTGTATGATGGTATTGTACCGTGTTGTAATATTATGTGCAGAAAAAAAAGTTGACATGTTTGAAGGTATTTTTTGTCACTTGTATTTGTTTTATGTGTTCGTAAAAATTATCAACATATTGATGATGTGATGAACACGTTGGAAACGAGTGAAAAACATGTACATATTCACTGAGAATATCGTTATTCACATTCTAGAGATAAATAGAGAGGTCGTACTTTAAAGGATCTAAAAATAACATCACCAGTTGTGAGCCATTTAATGTGAAAATTACATAATGAATGTGATGATTCAATACAGGGTTTATCAAATCAATTAACGAGCGCCATCTTTGATATTTATATGAGCTTTTTTTGCAGATCATTTTGATTCCATTCAAATGTTCATCAAGTCTCTTTGTGACATAATTTGTTATACATTGGTTGAAATGAAGCATTAGGAAATTAGTATTATCAAACGCATCGCAACAACGCAATGGAAGTTAGCAAACAGTACAATCATGGACGCGGTTGAATGCATTTAATGAAAGTAACCCATACCCAAGTTAATCCTTTGTTCGTGTCACAATGCTGCTGCAATTAAACGTTCAATAAAGATATAGATCTGTTCTTCGCAACCTGATGCTTATCCAGTTTGCCATATTTTTTTTCTGCTCCACCATCAGCATCGGGGGTTGAATGTTCATCTTCACCTCAAACTAATCTGTCAAGCAATTACCCCGCGATCGTGTGACATTAATGCACCGTTAGCTGATGCACCGATGCAATCTACCTCCCTTCTGTATTTCTCTCACCCGTTATTCCGTTTTCCAAGGGTTTCCCGTTTCCATGTCCATGTATTTACACACGTTTTCACGATTTCCACAAATCTCGCGCCCAAAGCGCACGTCACGTTCCACGTTCGATGGGAACACGGGCTGTGTGTGTGTGTGTGTGGGGTAGAGACGGGCGGTTGAGTAAATAAATGATGGAAGTTAATGTTGTAAAAGCGTGTCAGATGCTGCAGCGAGGCCATTGTTGCGTGTGGTTTTCCACTTGCTGTCCGGAGAATGATTCCCAACTTCCAAAACACCTTGTGCGCCGGCCTTGTTCGTCGTTGTTACAAATTGTCCGGAACGCTGGTCGCCCCGGGGGTTATTGTTTATTGTGTTGTCGTGGTGGTTGCGGAGTATGTGTGTATGTGTATGTGAGTGGTTGCGTGTACGAAAGACGACATTGTTTGTATCGCGAAGCTTTCTCGCTGGGTAGAACAGAAATAGTGCCTTCGGGGAAAGCGATGGTAGCTGCTTTTGTTTAGCTTGTCGAACGCGTGGAAGAGGCGAAGGAAAACAGATGTAAACTGGTGTATGTCTTGCAGGCTAGCTATGGTGGCCGAGTGCTGCTTGCTGGATGGGCGCTGCCGCCCGGTTCTATATTATTGTCTTATCGTGAGCAAACAGACCGCTCAGGCGGGACCAGCTAAGACCTCCACTACACGACCTGCCGCAGTTGATCAATGCTGTTGCTGTTGATGGGCTGCTGCTGGTTGGTATTTTTCCCTTAATTCGAACGCTTGAGATTTCCGGCAAAGCAACTGGATATACGTCCAGTGTGCACCGCATGGAGGAACCAGCATCAGCATTTGAATGGGAAATTGCTCACATTCTCATCCGGGGGATGGCTAGTGTTTCTGGGATCGGTTCGCTATTCAAATTAATTAGCACTAATTAATGGACGACTGTAATCGCATGTCGAGTGGCAGCATTGTCCGTGCGGGATCGATCCGCTTACGGGTGTTCTTCGCTCTCCTGTACGAAGGCCTTGACAGATGCGAGAACAACGCTCCGTGAAGAAAGAAGAGCAAGAAATTGAGCCTGGTGGAAATTGTGCGAAACTTTGTCATCGTGGAACAGTCGCTAAAGGCACACACACACATACACTTACTTAACCCAGAAAGCGAAACGCAAACGTATCCCGAAAGGATAACGAACTAATCGATTGTTCGGCAAACATTGAGCCGGATTTGGGGGTGATGTTTCGGGACTTCGGGGGAGCAAAAAACGAAATTGTGTAGCATGGCGGGCACTGCACGAATTCTGCGAATTCCAAGTGCGATCCATCCTAAGGGTTGAGCTTCGGTGGAAATTTGGCTCCAGTTTCCTTAGGCAGGATAGTTTTTTAAAGAAAACCCGCAGATTCGGTAAACCCCATCTTGCGATATTGAGAATATGATTTAATCTCACGATTGTTTGCATTGCCGTGGGTAAACATTCGTTACGGCGGCAAAAAAGGAAATTGACCTCGCTGGAAGATGATGCGCAATGCTGGCGAAAGCTCCTGGGAAGAGCAAGTATATAGAACGATTTATTCCATAGCATAACTAGTGCCGGTTCACTAGTTGGATTGGTTTGAAGGACCCAAGGTGCTTGAGAGAAGTTGAGCGAATGATGATGAGAATTGTATTGATTCATGGTACAGGTAAGGAATCATTGCTATCAAGGGTTTTGTAAAGTTACAGCAGGCACGGCAGTGCAAGTATAGCTCAAGATGTTAATATAATATAAACATTTTTTTCTCCTTTATGTTGTGTCGAGCAAGACAAAATAACTTTAAAGCCCTACTACTGAAGTTTTTATATTTAATATTTTGAAAACGAGTTTTCACTTCTTAAGAGATGGTTTAATACAAAATAAATATATTAATGAATTTTGGAAACCGAGTTTTTCTCGAGCTATCCAAGAAAAATATTTTAGTATATTTTTATTTCAAAATGTGTTTCAAATGCAAAATTATTGATAAACAAATATAAAGTATAATCTAAAGTTGATACTAATAAGACACAAGATCAACCAATTCCAATAAATAAATTTATTCATCCGAGAGTAGACGCACACCACCAAGTCTCTCTTGGGATTTATTATACCTTAAGTAAATTGATGCATTGTTGTGACACAAAAGCATTAAAGGATTAAAATTAATTGGGGAATATAGAAAACTTTTATTTAAATTTATCCTACACTTCCGTTGATGCCGCTTACTTTTCCCCAACCATAGCTACAATTACTGTTAAAAGGTGCTGCAGATTAGTGCATCCAGGCCGTCCTTGTGCATTGTCTGACGAACGTACACACCCACACCCAAACACCAGGCATGGCTTTGAGGCAATGCAAAACCCACACAAACACCACGTACTGTTTAATTAATTAGGGTGCAGTGCCGTGTCGGTGCGGTGAAAAGAATAGAATCACTTAATCATATTGATTCTTCCCGACCAGAAGCATTGCCCGCGCTAACGTTATTTTAATGTTTAATCAATCTTCTATCGTGCCGGGGCAATATTGTGTTTGTAGTGCGCGAGGTCAATTTCAGTGCGGAATAATCAGCCATCGTTGTGTGCTGTTGACTTTACGCCGCTTCGAGCACGGCTCGCGTGGACGCGCTGCGCCATTTTCGCCTGCAAAGGTGGAAAAAGGATCAAAGTGAGCATGAAAGATAAATAGTAGTGCTTCTAATTATCGGAGCAGCTCAAGCGGACAGCACCTGCAGGACAAACAAAAGGTGCGGCTTGTGCAAAAATATTAACTTAAGCTCCTGCCAAGGACGATGACGGTGACGTGGTGGACTTGGGTGATAGGATTAGTCCTATTTAAATCACTAACTTTATTGACGTTGACAGGTCGTTTGGCGGGCGGTGACCATTAGACGTTCGTAGGGAAGCGAGAAAGCAGTGAGGAGGCCGTATTGTTTGGATAGAAGTACATGCCTGACATGGTAGGGAAAACATTTATTCAATCGATTGCAGACGTGCAAGAAGTGGTGGTAAGATTCAGTACACCAACCGTTTGTGCCGGAGTTGAAAAGGAGTTTTCCAACTTCCAAGTTTGTATCGTACTTCATAGAGATTCCATGGAACCATCCGTCCATTGAATTGCATCCTGGAGAACTGGTTAAAGCTCGGAAAATTTTCAGCCTTTGAAAGGATTTTCTCTTCACTTTGCTGGCGAAGAAATGTAGCGCATGTAAATAAAACGTAAACAGATTGTGGTATGCAAAGAAGCATTGCGTACTGTGGTACGTTTCTTGTGGAGAAATAAAATGATCCAAAAAGAGGTTTATTTATTTTGATTAGTTTTATAGTTGATTCCACTGAACCTCTGTTTGGAAGCCAGCCTGTACCAGAATTGTGGTAGCAATCGTCTTCGTTTGCATAGTATTGCCCATGTTGTGCATTTGCTGCATACATTGCCCTATGTATAGGAATTTTACGTGGTAGAATTTTTTTGCTTGTTTGTAGTGAAATGTACTCGTTTGAAGATTTAAATTCACCGCTTTTACAAATGGTACGGTTGGTAGTATTAAGTGAATGCACTTTTGTAAAAAAATAAAAATAAAACCCTTATCCAACGTATTACAGCAGTGAAGATGGATGACGATGGTAGAACGGCTTGCTTTGGGCGAAACCAGTTCCGTTTTAAACGTTGTCTTCAAAAGCAGGAAAAAAATCCATTCATGGAAAAGCGACAGTAGAGTGCTTAAGGGAATGGGACGCATACCCGTAGGATGGGTAAATAAATTGCATCTAATAAATTTGGAAACATAATTCTATTGTATGCATAAACAATCGTCTTCCAGTGAAACGTTCGTCGTGCTGTTCCACGCTGGCGTTCCCGTGTCGCCTTTTCGGGATGGAATTGTTGTGGCAGGTACCACCGGCCTCCTTTCGCTTACCCCATCGTGGGGGGTAAACACATCCACAAGATAAACACATTCCCGTTTGGAGAGGCGGGTTTTTTTTAAACAGCTGCACATGCTGCTGCACTCAGCGGACCCAGAATGCGCCGGGAGTATCGGGAGGTTAGCTTTCGCGCACCATCATTTTCCCGAGCACCACTTTTCCGTGCTGCAAGTAAGTCAGCCATCGGTTTTTGGGCCTGCGGACTTCTACCTTCAGCTGGAATCAACAGTGTGCCATTGTTTGGTTGAGTTTTTAGTAGGTTGACTTTGGTTTCTCCCGAAACAATCACAAACGGTCGGTGGGATCGCTTTGCTTTGTCTGTCGCACACCGGTAGAAGTTTTTGTACCCACAGTGAGTGCGGTGATTATGGGTTTAGCCAAATTGATGGGTTTCGTATTGTTCTGATAAATTACATGGTTGAAAGGAAAATAATTATGGTGGTAAATTCACGTTATTTGTGTGTGATAAAAAAAATGATCGTAATGTTCCGAAACATTAGGCGTTAAGAAAACTTATTTTTAAAATGCCAGTCCTAATGTTTTGTCAAGTATTTTTTAAAATTGTTTATTAGTTTCTCATAATCTATAGCTGAGAATTGGAACAACCGTTTCTTAAACTCAAATCATGATTAGAATGTCCTTTTTTGTCTACAAATGGTCGACTAATCGGACCATTGGGTTATACAAGTCACACATAAGCAAATGTTAGCTATGGCTGGTGAAAACCGGTTAAAAATAAGAGCAAAATTGGAAACAGTAGCAAAAAGATTAGTAGAAACAATTAAGTTTTAAAGATCCTTTAAAAATTTTGAAAATAAGCTGTGTGTGCTCGTATTTGGGAACGATATTTTATTAATAAACAGTGCCATTTGTGTTGAATGTTTGAAACCTTTTTAGCAAAACACTTCATTCCATAGGAAGGAGTAAACTTTCGTCTTAAACATTAAACATTGTTGAGTGAATGTATCACTACGAATGTTGAGTTTGCACCGTGCAAGGGTAGAAATTAAACATCAGCATCGAAATTTTCGCACCCCGCTTACCACACCGTGGTTCCAGATGCGGTTGTCACCCTAAGGAAGAATGATGGCCACCACATACAAACGTTATTCATGAGCCACCTTTTCAGCATTCGCAGATGCACGACATATTTCCTATGCATTAGGTAGCGCTTCAATTTATTCATCACCTTCGCGTCGTCTACCTCATCGGTCGGTCGCTGTCGGTGCGTACGATTCATCGGTATATCGGTTGTTTGGGACGGCAGTGACAGCAAGCTGTGAATGCACTTATTTGTGCCGGTAAGCATGGCCATCCGCTGAAACCACCAATTGGCAATTCGCGAAAAGGACCAGCAGTGGTGACTAATAATCATCGAACAGCGGGCATTGGAATTCGATCGGTGCGAGTACGGGTACGGGTACGCAAGTGACTTTGTCAGGTGGTTAGAGCAAAATCTTGCCGCAGTGGGAATTTCAAATTAGTAGCTCTTATCTTGCCTCCCTCTTGCGACCGGCACACGAACGGGCCCGGGTTTACGAAGTGCCGAACAACTACCTGCAGGTGATGAATTTGTGCATCCGGTCGCCTGGGACCGATTTCGCATTTCGTGTGAGTGCAAATCGAATCTGTGTTACGTGGTCCCGTGGTCCACGAGGAGCCTATACCGCGGATACATAAAAATGCATAACCCTAGCACGAGATTTGAGTTCTTTCCGATTGGCGGCATCTCTGGGCGATGTAGTTACCGAACGCGATCGGTGTAATTTGCGGTTGCCATGACATGATTGATGGTAAACATGAGAATTAGCACTCGTGCAAGCTTTTAACTATAGAGAAAACCCCCATTTTTAACCACTTTCCATTTGTTCGCTTTTCATCCAGCCATGAGTTTGTAGTTTGGTGCAATGCAACGCGAATGAATGTTGCTAGAAAGAGAAAGGTTGCTGATGAAAAATGTTTAGCACCGGTAGTGCCACCATCGCTCGTGTACGGGTGCCTTTTGGGGTAGTTTACGTAAAGGATGAATGGGATTTTGAGTGTAGTGTTTGCACAATTTTAGTGGTTCACAAATGATGCACTCGTCAGTGCAGTTATTTATAAAATCCAGCAGGCAAAGCTTGTTCGAGGGAATAAGTGGAGTTGCATGAGAGACGGTGATGCTATATTTATTCGATTATGGTCTATAATGCCCTTGAGTGGATAATTTATTTCATATTTAACACACATGGGCGGGACATGGAAACAGGCACACGTGTGTAATGTTCCATGCCCGTTAGGTACTTCTGCCAATTGAGAAGCCTTTTTACCGATGTTTTGTTTATTTGTTTTAAGTAGTACACACAATACGGGTGCTTATGAGGATGCACTACAAATTAGCATTAGGCTTATTATGGACTTTTTAACCTAGGTGCATAACTCATCGCATAACTTGATTTTCTCACAACGTGTTTTTATATTACACATTGAAAGGTGGGAGTATCCTTTGTTTGCACGATATGGGTTTACATGAGCGAAATATTTATTCAAGTTTATATTTATTGAGCGAAATTCCTCAAATTATATTATTTATTTATTATTATTTTTTATTGAGATAGAACGGCCTGGCCGTATTGATTATATTATTTATTAGTTACAACAAAAAATAGAGCATCATTTTTTAACTGCTATCTTATCAGGCGCTACAACCACTTATTGGTGTTGATCTGCTACTCGAGTCCTCCAAACCGTTCGCGGTCGAGCGCCATCTTTATTCAAACCTTTATGGCGACCTTTCTGGCGGATGCTTCAGCGCCATCGCTCCATCTCAGTTTGGACCACTCCTCCTCTGTTCATGTGGACGACCTAAAAGACCTTAACGCGCTGGGTTGTTAGGTGCCATTCGCATGACATGACTAGAGCCGGGCGAGTCTAATTTACTGTACGATGGTGAGTTCATTCTACAATTCTTAGAACTTGTCAGGACTATTTTTTTCTGAGCATCTTTATCTCAAACGCTGCTGAGAGGGTTTTATCAGTTTTAGACACTGTCCGTGCCTCAGAGATGTATATGAATACTGAAACTATACAAGTCCTATATTATCACAGCTTTTCGTCGCATGTTTTCACTTTCGCTGAGCTATAAAAAGAGTTTAATCGGAGTTATGAAATAAAATTTTTCGTTCCAAAAATCATGATACAACTGTTGCAATTAAAAATATTTTTATAAATTTATTAATAGCTGTCTACTAAGAAGCTAAAGTCTACAAATAAGCATCATAAAAAACCACAGCAAATAAACGTTTGTTTAATCGATCGAATGAAAGCGCAAACAATAAATTAATTTAATTTTTCCACATATGCAACGGTCCTTATTCGTGGTGCGTTTTTGTTTTTTTCCTCCTTTTCCCACCCTCCATAGCTGTGTGTCCGTGTCAATGTATCCGTTGGAGAATTAAATTACCACACAAATGGAAATGCTGTGTAGCGATCGCCCGTTATCGCTTCAATCAGCGTTAATTGAGAAATTAAGCAAAACACTTTGCACGCACAATGAAGCAGCACGTGCAAGCAGAAAAGAATGTTGCTTTCTGGCTCGATTTATGCACCACGTCCACCTACCCGGGTGGGCCGGTTGGGCGAGACAATGTCATTCATCCCCTTTTGTTTGTCGGGGTTTGTGCTGTGAACTGATAATTTTCTTCCAAACTATAGGTTTGCATTTCGCGCATTAATGAATGATTCACCGTCACTTCCGTTTGTGTCATCGGGAGGCGGGATATGCATTGTGTTTGACACCGAACACAATACGAACAGGATGCGGAAGGCAGGTTTGCTGTATGATGCCTTCATTGACTACGGATAATTGAAACGTATTATTAACAACCTCGGTACGGAAACGGCATGTAGGTGAGAATTGCATTTCTCGGTGGGATTGCTTTATGTATTGCATGGTTTAATTTATTTTTTGCGTGTTTCACATTTGATTGATTTAATTTCGGTTTTTTTCTATCTGCGTATCTCCAAACGCTACAAACAAAATGGTAAATGAGAACAAATTTTGCATGTAATTTAATTTTTTTGTACATCGAAATGCATTTATAATCTACAAATGGTTCAAACTATTAAGTGTTTTGACATATTATGAAACGCATTTGCTTAACAGCTGCTATTTTTAATTATTTTATACACCTTTTTCTACTTAAAAACAATATGTAAACTGAAATATAAAATGTCACCTGACCTCAAAAGAACGTAATAAATTCAAATATTTCTAGATTAGCTCGCAGTGATAATCCAGCTCACATTCGAAACCGAAATATGCTGACGGTGAAACAGTCCAACTACGTGTGTGCCAAGCAACCAATCCGAATGGCTAACCCAAAATTGTAAGCCTACCTTCCCATTGCCCGCATGGTGTGGATGAGGCGGATTTCGGGGGCTGCTATTTGCAAACAATTTAATTCGATAATGGATCGAATAAATTATTTGTCTGTGCTTGTGAATCGTGCACATTCTTGTGCACCACCACGCAAAAGGAACTTTGCTCGTAATATTATATCCTTTCATTCCTATCTTCCTCGATCGTCACTGCCGTTCACTGCCGTTCCTCGTTATGCTCATCCCATTTCATACATTATCAAGTGCATTTCGGGACATGGATATAGATGGGAAATATCTATCGACTGCATGTTCATAAACGCTAAACGCGTTTTCGCGTTCCGTGTGGCATTGCACTGCATGTAGATGTGCCATCCCGAACATATGCCGCCGTAATGGGCACATTCCACATTCAGCAATGGTAGATAGCGACTATCGCCACTATCGCTGTTACTGCTTGGTTGGATCATGAACACGTGGATTACGTGTGAAAAGCGTCCCTAGCGATGTGAGATTTATTTTTGATTAATATCTGAAAATCATCATCAGTTGCTCATGAGTTGCTTTTTTCGTATTCATAAAGCTTGTACGAAAACGGAAACAGCACAACTGTACGATCTGGTTTTCTGTATGAGTAGTTACACGATAATAATTCATTCTAGTATTGATAAAATAACTTGTAACAAATTCTGAGTAAATAGTATATTTTGTGGAAATATATTTAAAATAGGACCAAAATAGTAAACCAATCGTTACTTAAATATAATTTTTACTTCTTATCATCATTTTTCCAATCAAGGATTTTCATTTGGTCATCATCAAAATTTCCTCACGTGGTAAAGCTTTTTATGTCCACACGTTTTTTTTGCGTAACAATGCAGCTATTGGCTTAAAGCTCGCTTGCAAAAGGTAAGACCAAATGGTATATCCCAACGGCCACCGTAGTCCTCCGTCCACACCATCTAATGTCAGGTAAATTTGTGGTCCAGATCGTTGGGATGTGAGGCGCACCTCAAACATCGTACATTCAGCTATTCCTTTTAATTCTTGATTCTCGATTATGGTCCACGTGCCTGTAGTTTCGTTCCATTTTATGCCCCACATACGAGAGTGGTGGTGGTGTGAGGGGTTTTGGGTGTTTGATTTCAAACGCGGTTGCCCGTACTTCGCTGCACCCGATGGTGATGATGCGATAGCGATGATGCCGGTCGTAAATATATTAAATACGGCCGACTGAAAAGGAAATTGAATGCATCCGCGATATCGGTGTCGAGGGTATTGCCATGTAGTGTCGGGTTTCAATAAAGCGTTTGGAGAGCATTTTTCGCTTTGCTGAATGTTGTTTTTTTTCTAAAGGATGAAGGATCAGCTCAGTGTCTAGGGGCAGCATAAGGAATAAGTAACGGGGGATAAAAAATGTTTAAGAGATGTTTTTCGATTCCATCGACAGGAGTACGGATATACTTGGTTAAACGAAAAGCTTTGGAGTACGTTCGTGGGTGTATCGTAATTTCCGGCCACTGTTCACCACCATTGCACGGTGTAATGATACAGTCAGGTATGGAGAATGCATTTTGCCATGTTATCCAAACATTTAACAACATTTTTAAGGTTAAAGTTTTGATTGTAACGGGGGGATTTTAGGAGGTAAATTCTATTTAGATATTTGATTATTTTGTCGAAAGAACGTGTCCTTAGTCTGCGGATTATTGTTATGTCACACTGATCTCATGAATTCTTGCAGCTCTTTTTCGTAGTAGAATTCAACAATATAAAATTAATATTTTTTTTTCTTGAGTACATCATCTTCTATTTTTTTGTACAAGCAGTATGTGACATACGACTGTCGCTTGACCGGCTCAGCCAGACATCGTTCGATTAGAGCTTCGATAAATTGGTTCCCATCCATAACAATACATCAAGCAGTATCTCTTTCGCTCGGTGTTATACATTACACGGATGGATCATCATCAACAGCAGTTTATCCCAACCGTCATTGGACACCCGTCTTTGAACGGTAAACTAGTGACAACAAAACCACCGGTATCGTGCCAGGAGCCATATCAATCATAATAAGCACGCAGCACGGTATAGATCCTTGAACTCCATTTTCGCTCTTGATCCTTTCCCTAAGGTCAGCAAGTTTTGTCATTTTTTTCCTTCCGATCCGGAAGTCCCTTCCCTTGAATGGGACTTACATTTAAAACTCTTGTGGGTTGGTGTGTGTTTTTTTCATTCTTTTGCTTCCTCCAAATGAACTAGTAAGTGTGTACACAGCCAGTAAAGGCTTCTTCAACCGTTCATCCTTTATCGAGTGACGCCTACTTAAATCTGATTAAAAATTCTCTAAAAACCACCCTGGCCAAGTATCGTTATCGTTCAGACAGCGACCCTGTCGCTTCAATGTGAAAATGAAAACGTCACCGGGAGGCGGAAAACAGGACCGAATGATCACACAAAAACAGACAACCATCGCAACGCAACGGGTGCGCGAAGGCTGGCCGTTGTGTCGCGGCAAAAGTGTCGGCTTCCTGCGGGCTGCTATTTTTAATCTATGCAAAGTAAATTTTAATTTATTCATCCTTCTTTATCGAGCACACTTTTGTTTCCATTTGTTTTATTTTTTTTTTTATTTGATATTCGGCCCGATTCGTGACAGAGAAGAAACAGTTTTGAAAAATGCTTGGAACCGCGCAGATGAAACGGCTTGAGTGAGCAAATTTTGTCCTCCTTCCGATGGCTAGGAAGCTCCCGGCCAAGTATCCTTTTTCTCGCGTTCATTTTCAGCAAATTTTCTGCCAACTTTGTCATTTTCCGCACTCCGGCACATTGGTTCATTGTGTGAATTATCCTTTCGTTTTTTTTCTGTGGGTGAGAAAAAGGATAAATTAAAAATCAGCTTCTAGTGCTCGGTTTCATTTTTCGTGTGTTTCACCATACTCCCTGCTTCAATCCGAGATGGAAGCATGAGTTGATATTTAGAGGCTGACGAGTCGGTACCACTGTCAATGTTCCAGTGTGTTTATGGCAGGAAAAAAAATGATTCCCTCATTTCAACTCGGAAGCGTCCAAAATGTCATCCGTGAACGATCGCAAATTAGTCGTCCGATCTGCAAAGCGATCAATTTGACCCATTTCGATGAACTGGCCCATTATGGCAGCTGCCCGCCGGGGCATTAATTTGAATGACATTTGTCCGCATCCGTTCATTAGTGGGTGGGCAGCTTGTACGCCGCAGGCAGTATTATCCAACGATTTGAAATGTTCAGTAGTTTTCCATTCCGTTGAGTCCTCCCGACGGGGGTGCACGCGAAGAACGAATTCGGTTCGGTGGGAAAATCAATCCATTTTCCGTCACCGTATGATGGGTAGCCAGAAATGGTGCTAGTTTGGTCGTTCGTGGGTCGTTCATTTAAAATTTAGATGAAGCATTGAAGCCGGTTCGAAACAGGGTTTCTCTTTTTTTTTGCTCCTGTGTGTCAGTTTCAGTTCAAAAATTGGAACGCTAGTGTTGGTTGTTGGTGTCGTTTGTTTTTTTCAGTTTCATATCTTTCGTTTGTTTCCCTTCTGAAGAGAAGAGCATAAATGAATTCGTGATCAGTTTATGGCTTTAAGTTGATTAACACATTTTTTTCACTAGACAGCATTATTAGTGAGATGAACGTTTGTGGGTGAGTTTATATTTTACTGTCAAATAATCCATTGTTATCGACATTTGCTATGATGAATGATAATTTGAAACAATTATTAACAATCATTAACAATTTTATTCTAAAAGGTGAAGTAAAAGGTAATATTGCAGCTTAGAAAAGATGTGCCAAATAGCAATAATAAGTAATAGTTGTATGCAAATTGCATACTTTTAGGGATTTCTTACAGAGAGCTCGTTATGAAGTTCAAATTATTTTCGATTTTCGACACCTTCTCAATGCGCAGGAAGAATTTGAAAATTTGATATTTTGTTGTAAAACAAATAGCTAACGTTGTTGTGCTGTATTGTTAAATCTAATGAATACTATAAAATATCGTACTTAATTTAAGTTTTGTTTTACTTTTTGCTTTTCCATATGATCAGCAACAAAATATGGCACATTCATTGCCCATTCTCGATCATGCAATATTTCTTTAGAATATTTCAGCCATAGTGAAAGTAAAGCCTTTCCCTGCAAATAAGCTATATTAAAGGGGAATCGGAAAACTTTTCCTGATTTACCTCCGTGTGGATGGAACCTGTTGAAATCAACTTGTGCTGATGGTGCGTAGTTTATCATTGAGCATCATTTCCCGGCTTCATCCATCCCAGGCTGTCCGAATACTGAAGCACACTCCACTGAAGGAAGATCGAAATATATCAGTGTGGCCATCTCGATTATATTTTTTCTTAGTTTGTTTTTGTTATCACCCTCACCTTTCTTCACACCAGTGTGCATGTGTCGGTGTCGCCGTTAGGCTGCCATCCATCCTCCAGTATGCTCCGTTAGGGGACGCCTTGAATGGACGCTTTTCTAAACTGAAAATAGTGAAAAAGTTGACACGATGGATAGCGTCGGAGCGCCAAAGGAAAAGTAAACTTTTCAACCCACTCCAAGGATAGACCTTACGCTGCTCCTATTGAGCAGTCGTTCGATTTAGCGTCAACGTCAAACTTTTACTTATTGTTTACCGATCCCATTTCGATCGAAGCCGAAGCTGGTGCAAAACTTTTATCATCATTGTCATATCGATATCCGCATTATGTTCCCGTTCTTTCCGGGACTTGCTGTGTGTTTGTGTGCGTATGTAAGAATGGTAACTGTATGCGTGTGTGTGCTTTTAGTATAAGAATGTATATGAGTTCGTTGAATTCCACTGGAAGTTGCAGTATCTTTTCTTCCATCGGTTTGGCCAATCATTTTGCTACATCGTCATCCTACCGTACACGGTGCTGTTTCTTCATTGTCAAAGGCGTTTCGGAAAAAGGGCAAATCTTTGATCGGGAGACTTGTTCCGGGAAACAAGGGAGAGGATGCGAAAGCACGGAAACGTAGAACAGGGTAGAAAACTTATGCTTCATAACTGCCAAGTAGCGCGACCAAAACGACAAGCAAACGGCCCAAGGAGGTGAACTCTTGAAAGAAAATGAATGCTTTGCAAATACGGCAGAAAGATGTTGGAGTCTTCCATCGTCAGGAGAAAGGAGAAGGAGTGTAGAGGGGTTACAGAAACACAGGAAATTGATTCAGTGGCTTCTAGCGAGGTACATGAGCAAAAAAAAAACTTTACCATTTACCCAGCACAAGCAAAAGGTAAAATAGAAAACACACATAAAGATATACCGCTCGAGGCGAAGGATTACTACTTTTGCTATTCAGTTTTACTGCTTCTCGTATTGGGTTCTGTTGTGTTTTTCAAAGCCTTACCAAACCAAGCCTAGTTTGAAGATGAAACTAAACAAATTTCTGCCGCACGCTTAGGAAACAATTGAACGTTTCGATTGCACCGACGTTTTTGTTGTGAACCCCATTGATTTGCTGACTGAATAAAAACCATCTGCAAACAAATAAATAATTCAGATGCTGGAAAACCGGAGCGATTTTTCACTTTTTCCTATCTGTTCGTAGAACTTTCTTGATTACAGTCAATTGAATGAGGTAAATGGGAACATTTAAATGAAGCTCAGATTGAACGAGTTGCTTTGTGAATTCATTTTTTTGGCACTGGTTACGAGTAAGACCAACATTTACTCTTGTCCATAATAGCATGTTTTTTACATGGGTCATTTCAAGTTGTTTCTGCTTCATTTACTGTAAAGACATAACACCTCAAAAATCAATATGTGAATAATACTTCTTATTGCGTACTTCGAAGAATTAAACGTGGTTCTAGAGGGAGAATCAATATTGATTTTAATAGAATCTTGTTTTGAAAATATTTTTTTTCAAGATTCAACAAATTTAACTGCTAATGACGACTAATTACAATGAAAAAGAGTAAAGTCCTTAAAAAAAACAGAAAAGTTTTAAAATCGCATTAAACTAATGTGGAAAATGATCGTAAATAAATGATTAGTTTGTGAAACGATGGCCTTCAGAAATGCACAAACAGATCGGTTAAAATATAATTTCAATTCAAAGCTTTTTGCTCCTATCCAGTTTTGGGCGAATCGTCAAATGTAAGTGCTGCAAGCAAGCGACGGTTAATAAACGGTTCTACGTAATGGGTTGTAATTGGAAAAGTTTCTGCAGTGTTCTTCGCCTTCAAATTGATGTTCCTCGGAAGCACATGTTTGCACTGATGCTAATGCCGACCAAATGGAGACGCTGCGTCAACATTTGCTTAGAAGCCACTTTTAAATCATTGCACGTACATCGAACGCTGCGAGCGAGCGGGACGGACCATATCCGGTACGAGGTCTAATCCTTGCCAAGCAATTTCTTTTTTCGTTGCCCGAATCAAACTTCAGCTCGGTTGTGTTTCCTTGGGATATGTTTTTGTTGTTTTGCAGCAAATAGTGAAGCCCAGTCGCTGAGTCGCTTTATCCAAATCGGCTGAACGGCAAGGATAAGCTTTTTCTTTAGCTGACGTATTTTTGTCTCCGTTTAAGGAGAAAAAAAATCTGGAAGAAGGGAACGAAAAATAACATTTATCATAAAGTTCCGCCTAGCACTTTTGGAATCGTTCCCAGGCGAAAGATAAAGGGCTGTTCGTCCCGGTTCGTCTCCCCGGTTGCAGTTCGGGTGTCGAAGTTTGTTTTTCTTGAATAGTTGCAGAATTGAAATTGATGGTACTGATGGGCGTTGATGGCGATGATCGTCGGGTACTGCCGAATCGGGTGCGTTTTTTGGTGGTTGGGTAAAGCTCATCCCACGGGATGAAGCAACCGGAAGACAAACGCTACTTCCTGTCGAGAGGTTTGCCGGGACCGGAAATGGGATGCTGAGCAGTAAGGTCCACTGTCGGCATTGGTCGCTTGCATTGGCTGTACTGGTAGATGGGCGAAAGTTTTGTCGGATTTTGTTGGTGTGTTGGCATGGTTGGGCAGGAATCGGGGAAACGACAGGATTTTCCGGCAACAGCTCTTCCGCCGAAGTTGCCGAAGAAGAAATTCGAAATGTTACTTTCTGAAAATTAACTTTCTAGCTAAAGCATCATTACATGGAAGATTGACAGAATTTAGCGTTTGTTGGTCGCGGGTTGGGTTCCTTTTTTTGCCACTTCTTTCTCATTCTGCGAATGAGTTTGTTTTCCGCACGTGTTTTCCTTTTTGTTTTATTCGCACCGAATCGGACAGGAACGCACGCGGTATGCAGGCTGAAGGCTTTCCGGGTGTGCAAAAGTTTCAACCGGTCTGCCACCATTAACTAGCACCGATCGAAGCAGTACGAGCTGACGACTGGTTCACTAATCCTGGTGACAGTTTTGATTGTTTGCTGTGGCTGTCGCAAAAAGGATTTCAAATGGCTACTGCTATCACCGTCCGTTGTTGTAACGGAAGACCACCGAAGGAAGCTCGAGTTTATCTGTAAAATTGGAAAAGTTTTCTTTCATCATCATCATCGGGCAAAAACAAAAGCAATGGCGAGGAGAAGAAAATAAAAAAAAAGCGCGCACCAGTCACCCTAATTCTTTGAGCCTGACACTTAAACGCATACTTAAAGTCCGTTCGATGGAGTGTCGCAGTTGAAGGTTCTTTTGGGCAGGAAGCTAGTTGCGAAGTATTAAGTCCATCGTGTAAATTATCTGCTGGCAGTGATGACAACGCTGCAGCTGGTGCCGTGACCAGGAAAAGCTCATCAACGCCAACGCCGGTTTTGCCGCACAAGGTTCACGAAAGATGTCGCTGACAGGCAGGATCGAAAGTCTCGGGCGCCTAAATGAGAACACCGAGTGCTGAAGGGTATGTCTTAAAATGTAAATTTTATCAGCCGATTTTCATGTTGTCGGAGTGCACTTTGTACAGTACACGGTAGCATGACGCTAGCTGCAGCTAGCTCCCGTGAGGACTCTCGCTTCGTTCGTGCCGTACACCGTACACATGCGGTTGTATCCTTCACCAGAAGGGATGGCCTGAGGAGAATTTCATTACCTGTAAGTACCTTATTGGCAACGGAGCTGCTGTTACTGCGTAGCGTTCTGACTTAACCGGGTAATGCTGGTCGAGGGAGGCCGAGGGTTGGTTCACCATGATGCCATCACTGCTTCTATCCCGCTTTTTTTTGCTAGTGCCCACTTGTCGTTGTTTTTCCTACACTCGATATGTTTTCACTCGAGCTGACGAGTGAGACATGGTGTTGCTTGTGCAACCGACCGAGGCTAGTTACGGCTTCGGTATCGCTCATTCGCCTGTCTGTTGCATTTTACCATAGACGGTGGCAAAGCAGGTTATTTGCTTCCCGGTTGGCTTCGTACGGGCCAACAACCATCAAAGGTCGGACGGGAATTCTTTGTAACGTCTTACCACTCTGCATCGTGTCCTTGTTTTTTTCTTCTTGTGCCGGTCGAGTTGGACATGTGCATGACATCGGGACCATGTGCAGCCTTCGTTCAGCTGTGGTAACGTAAGGGAAACAATAGCGCGAGGGGAGTGTTTTGGAATCGTTGTTTTTCATAGAATTTTCTTCCATCCCCCGGTTGCTGTTGCAACTATTTGTCGGAGCATCTAACAAGAGGTGCGCGATATTCGAGTGTGTGTTTTGTTGATAACACAACACAGCGAGTGACGGCAATTCCTGGTAGACATCAGAGCATGAATTACGGGTAGTATTTTTCAACAGCTAGAGATACTGATGTTTTCGCCTTCCAGAGTGTAAGAAGTAGTGAAATAAAAATACTTTTCGACGGAATAAGAAGTTCACAGCTTCCCCGTAAACCATACCAGCCTTACAACACGAGAAAATATTCAAACTAAAACTGCATGATGAAACTCCTAAAGTTATGCTATTTGCATTACAAAATTAGCGAGTGCGTAGTCCCTTTCAAAAGGAGTTAACAACATTGCGTTTCCCAGCGTCAATATTGACAATTCTTCAGGATGTCCAAAGGGAACAAATTTTATCTTTTATTAATATCGTACATCAAATAGCAGATGGTGTTATGCACTACTTAGTACAAAGCGCAATATACTCTTCAAAAATTCTACACGATCCAAACAATTCTTCTTGCGCACAGTACTACACTACATGGATGTTTGACGCATTTCCATAACTTTTCACATCACGATCGAGCACTGCTCAACATCATGTACTCACTTCTCAGAATCTTTAAGTGTAAAAAACGGAGAGGGCGGAAAAAAACGACGAAAAGACGAAATAGAGAAAATACACATTCTCGTCCTACACGTGGCGTGGACCGTACAGGGGATGATTTCGTGCTTAGCTGTTTTTTCCCACGACTGAGTAGCAGCTTTGTGAGCCGAACGGTTTTGTTTGTGTTTCTCATCTTATGCGCATTACTTGTGCGCCACCATCCCCAATGAAGCTCGTATCAAATTGCTAGTGTAATTTTCCTACGCCGCTAGAGTGGCCATGCCATGACACCCACCTCGTGCAAGAGCTTGAAACAAACTCCTTGTGCTATGTGCGCAATAGGCGAAAGGTTTGCTAGAGGGTTGATGCTTCCGCCGTACAGTGTATGAGGAAGTGGCCGTACGGCATCGGTTGGATGACTAACGTCGGTTGCATTCTAATATTGGTGGAAATTATTCATGGAGCAAACCGACAGTAAGCCTGCCAGCTAAAACAAGCTGGCGGCTACCTCAAACTATGGATGCGGTGTTGAAGCTTAACAAATTTCTATCGTCTTCTTTTTTCTCGCTTCTCCATTTTGCTCATCTTTTAGCACGGGGCATCCCACCCGTTCCTTGGTGGGATGATCCGTTATCGAACGTATCGGTGTGCTTAACAGTCGTAGTGTCGTGCTTTCTTTTGAAGTTTTGAAAGCAGAATTGAATCGGATCTGGTCGGATGATGCTGAACGGAGAATGGTGTTTGATGTGGTTCTGGGCAAATTTCAAGCATAATCCGACCCGGTGCGGATGAGAATTCAATCAAACCGACTCTTTGAGACGAGCGCGCCCTGTCCGACCAGCAGAGGCAAAAATTGACTCCAGCTTGGCAGCGCGCTGGCGGTGTGATATCTCGGTATGGATGGAAGGTTCGCAAAAGGGCAATCTGTTTAATTGCTTTTTCATCCTCTGACACGATTTGGCGAGTGAATAATGTGAAGTTCAACAGCTTTCAAGCAGCGCGAGTAAAAAGAGCACAAGCTTTTATTGATTAAGGTGCTGGTGGAAGGGGAATAATGATAAGAATTGAGTCGTTTTTTTTTAAATATTAATGACTTGTTCTTGGTAAAAGTTTCTGTTTTAAGACTTAAAAAAATGTATTAAATTCAAAACAAAATCAATGCAATAGTGAGGCATTTTATTTCAACATAAAATACCAACAATACTTTTGTTTTTGATAAGATATTGTGAATTGCAGGAATGGAAAATTAAACTTCCAAATGATCACGAAAAAAGGATATTTGAAAAAAAGTTTTACTTTGAATGTTTAGTCGACAAATCTAACAAAAAGTTAATTAACGTGAAAGCTTATTGGGTTGCTAACTATTTTCAAAAACTTCAATTGAATGCAATTTATGTGCTGCTTAATGGTTTTAGATGAGTGTGAAACCTCGTTCAAACGACGGCACTGCTCATTTTATGTCAGCGTCCATTTAGCTTCAGAAATAGCCGTCATCTATTTAATCATACTATTGCAGCTCGTAAAACGATTTGCTAGTAGTTCAATTATTGTTACGTTTTCCACGAAGCCCACAACCGGCTAGTGGAAATAGTTGCTGATGAGGGAAATTGTTTACCGTGTTTACCTGCGTGTACCTGCGCGTACGTATGTTACCGTGTTGGTGTGTCTTCTTTCCCGGCGATGTCCCGGGTTGCAGTGAGACCTAATTATGGATGCATGCATTAGATGCATTACAGTCGATAATTATAAATTCGTCGCCAGTATCCCAGACGTGCTAACGTGTCACACCGGTGGAAAGCGATGGACATTAAATTGTGAACGCAACGGGACAAGAGCAGATGGAAACGGGATGAATGTGGTTTCGCATTTCACGATACGCTGTTCGATACATCCAGCATAATGTAACCGACAGAATATGACTGTCAATCGGGCGGAAGTATCTGGGCAACACCGACCGGTTGGGGTTTGGTGAGCGATGTTTATGGACTTTGCAGTCGGTACAACGAAGCACTAGCTGATAAAATCACACTCATTAGACGCTTTGAACGCGGGTGGTTTAGAAGTGGTTCGATGGCTACAGGCTTATGCCGGTATGCCAATGACTGCCGTTCCGGCTCACAATCCTATCGACAGTGCCATTAACTAATCATACAGCTTGGTTGCGTGCACGGAGACAAATGTAGCCAGGCAGCAACAAGAGAGAGAGAGGGAGAGAGAACGAGAGAAAGAGACGCAGATAACATCAGCGATTTCCCGCTGCATATACATATCCTTGGCGACAGTGAAACATTCTAACGCGAGGTGAATACATTTGAACCGCAAATTAGTTTGACGACGACTGTCGCCCCACGAAAGAACTGCACCAGGTAGGCAGCTTCGTGACGAACCGACTTTGACTTCCGTCCAGCAAACTGTCCGTAACATCAATGGATCGATCGATTTTCATGCCCGTAGCTTTCGGCGTGAGATTATGGCTTGGGAGAAATTATAAGCCTACGCATATGGTACGCTTGTAGGATTCTTGCTAGAATGTTTCGCTTCACTGATGATGTCACTGAGTGTGATTTAAGTTTGCTTTTGCCGATCAACTGAGCTACTCGTAATGATGATTCAATTGGGAAGTAATTTTAGAGTTAATTTCAATATGTTCATTGGTTTGTATGGAGCAACACGGGATTTCTGAACGGATTTGATATATTTTAGTATTAAAAAATATTAAACAATCTTCATTCCAAAACATGTGAGTTGAGCTAAATTTACAAAAAAGCCTTGTTCAAAAGTTGGAATCACTTTTTATCTTCATTTTGACGTTCAATAAATTGAAACAAAACATTCCTAGTTAACTTCGTGTTGGACACATATTACGTACGTTTCACAAGCCAAATTTTTTGTATGAAATGACAAAACAAATGGATAGCGTCATCTATTGCTTCATTCATTCGTTGACGTCTTAATCAACGATCGATAGTTTGAGCGACCCGGCACGATAGGCCCGTTAGTGCAGAGTGTTCGTAACATGACAGAATCGAATGAGCCATCATCCGGTTGTGAGGAAAGTGCAAAAAAAAAACAACAAAAAAAAACAGCGAATACAAATTCCAACAAAACCATTCTATTTGCTCGTTCCGTATTCTGGCCCTGCTAGCGACACGAGCAAAGTGGATGAACATGATTTGGAAACATAATTCCATATCTAAATTCAACAGTCTTCAACAAAATAAAAAAAAGGAAACACATCCCCCCCGAAACGTTAGCAGCTCGATCCCCGTTTGTTCACTATTTATTTTCCACCGAGAGCGAGATCCGATGCTCTAAGGATGATGATTTCGTTTTGTTGTTGCTGTTGTGGATGTGTGTGGGCCTTCTTTCCCAGCACCCCTTAGCGTTCTCATCGTCCGTGAGTAAACATTTCGTAGCATTCCCGGGCAATTGTCAATTGCTTCACTTTCCGCGTACTCGCAATGCTTGACTTTTCATTTTGCTCTGGATAGCGTGTGCTAAGGCATAACAACGGTTTTTTTTGTGTGTGTGTGCCAACGATCCATCGTCCCAAAAAAATAAGCGCCGGAAATGTGATCGTGACCGAAGCTGGGAGCAAAAATAAATTTCTATTCAATTTCAAATGATACACTCGTCGTGAATGTTTGATGCTTCGCTGGTGGGTGTTGTGTTTTACCTTTCGGTGTGTTTTTTTTACTCTTCATCTGGTACTGCTTTTGGGTACTAGGGCTTAGGGCACGATATGGTACAATCGTATGTGTCCTTTAGCAGCACGTTTTATTGTGTACTTCGCCGATGCTCGTGTGACAGTGTTGTGTGTGTGAATTTGCGTTTTATAGTTTATAATTCTCTAAGTGTATGACAAATAGTTATTTGTTTTCGATGTTGCAACCGTCAAGGTTAATGATGATTATAAAAAAATAAGTATGAACAATTTCGACGGAGGTTTAAAAGACAGTTTTGACGACTTTTGTCGTAACCAAGTTCATGTTGTGTAATAAGGCGAAATATTTCATAACTTGACGACGCAATTCAACATAATTAATTAATTTATAGCTTGTTTGGAATCCTTCAAAAATATTGCTTTTTAAATATGTCAGTAAGCTTTAGCTTTATTTTGGCTGCAAGTCGCCTGCAAGTATGCAATTCTCGTGTTTGAAATATGCAATTGATATGTGATATACAATAAATTTCACGTTTTATTTATCAAATTTCTACCACCATTCGCTGAATGATTGAACTTTTCACTCCAATTTTTACACTTTTCATCACAACCGTTACCAGATGATGAAAAACGGACATATTATGCGCCTGCTGATAAAATTCATACAGATTTCATAGCTGGAATAACTCCACCTACTAGTTCAGGTCGAAATATTTTCAGATAAAATCATACCATCATCACACTTGCCGGAATGTGCGGATTATGCTGCATTCCGTTTGTCTTTGGTTTGGTTAAAATGTTTGACCACATCCAGCGCAAGATAAATAAGAATTTGGTACCCTGGTCCGGAACCGGTACCAGCGTTCCACAGCCAGACCAGGCTTTCCGTCCGTCCGTCCGTAGCTTTTGGGATTTGCCGTACGGATTTAACAACGGTATGCTACACTGCCACTGAGAACTAATTTACTTTTAATCACATTATAATATATGCAAATGGAAGCAACATCAACAAAATGGCTCTTGCTCGGCTTCGGGGAGTGGGGGTTTCAGGTTTTTGTAGCATAATGGCAAAGAACAACTAAACTGCAAAATTGGAACCAAAATCATTTCCCTTTTTCTCGCCACCGGTTACGGTGGTCATACGTGTTCGCACGGTTTGCTCATTTTTCGTTGCTACACTTTTCCACGCATATGTCACGCTGAAGGCTCGCAGGCAAATAATAAGTCAGCAAAAGTGGAACGTATTTCAAGTTAGGGACGCTACGTTAGCTCCGGTTGAACGGAAGGCAAGATGTCGATTGAGGTTTTCATCGAGATTTCATCGAGCAGTTCATGGTTCGCAAGTTGGCCGATGGCTAATGTACGGCACCCGGAGCCAGTTTTGAATGAAATCGGATCACGGACAGAATGACCTGCGAATATCCTGGCAAGCTGATGAGGCAAATGTGGCTACAGTCGCATCCAACAGGTCCGACCAGATAAACCACCACCACCAGGCGAATGGATGGGGCCGCTCGCCCTGAAGTGTAGCAACGGAGTAAAATGTGATGATGCGGTTGGAAAAGTTCTCGTGCAACGTCCCCAGCGAGGGTCGTGCCGGACGTCTCCAGATTCATCGCTGATTTCACACCACCTCGGCGAAGGCGAAGGCAGAAAAGACGCCAAGTGTGGTAGGGATGGAATGACAGAAATTATAAACATTCCCGTCGCATCATGTGGCCTCCCTACCTCAAAAACCACTCCCGGGCTGGGGGCAATGCAAATGGTGGTGGTTTGAACCTTTTGCATCCCATTGCTACTCCCCGTGGAGTATGATTTCCGAAGGGAAATTTAGGATGTCGACTGTGAGGAAGTTCCACATTCCCTGGGATACCATCGTGCTGTATCACTTCCGGCTTCCTGAATCGTGGCAGTGCCGTTAAGGCAGCATCAGAAACCCAGCTACCGGTGTGAAACGGTGATGAAATATCATTTTACAGAGTGAAAAATTAAATTTAGGTGATTTAATTTATAGCGAAATTAAAATATTAGCCTTTCGGGCACCACGGAGGTGGCGTCTGTACCTTATTTATCCTTCCGGTTGGTGTGGAGTGTACTCATGCCTGGGCTGTTGATTTGGAGCGATTTAGTCGATTTATGCAAATGCCGAAACGAATGAAAATTGTTGTGCCTAGGGGTTGGAAATGGCTGATGAGCGACCAGGGTGGATGTTAGTTAGCTGTGGAGTGAAAGCAAATTGAATTCCCGACCGATTCGGCGGAACCTGGTGGGCAGAGATTTCCGCCAGAATTCGTGGAGGTGCCGGAGGATTAAACGTTTGGAAAGATTACCATGAATGTGATGATGTGCGATAAAATTGCAATCCTGTTACGATCGGTACGAAGAATGGGAAGCATGCTAATTGTTTGAGATTTAGTGAGAAACAGCAGTACATGGAGCTGGATTTCGATGTGACATGATTTCTAAATAATTATTAATGGCTTCCAGGAAATTAATCACAGTTCTACAATCAGATAGTCATTCTTTCAAAGGAAAGCTATAACTGATTTTCGACTTATCGAGTAAATGAAATAAAGAACTAGAAGGTTTATGTTGGTCCTAATATTTTTTAGTTATAATTGTGTCGAGGTAGCCCACTTCTTCTAGGTGTGACGACCCACTAGGCCGTGGAGAACGGTGTGGGAAAACGGTTCGGATGGGATTTGGTACCGGCCGTCCTCCTGTGAGGAAAACTAACACCGCTAAGTGGATCGTCCTTTAGAATGGACTCACTATGGAGCAATTCACACAAATAATGGTGTTTTTAGTCTTCTTTGTCAATTATGTCTCTTTCATCCTTCAAATTAACAGTTGTAGTCGTAGTCTTTGTAGATGAGGTCAAAAATCTGTTCCCCATCCGTAGTTCCTCAGACTGCATGGTGTATCGAACTATTCGTTAACTCTCTTTCCTTCTGGTGTGCCCTCCAATTTTCTACACCTTCGTATTGGCAAATTCCTCAAAATTCTTGTGGATATGATCGATAAAAGCTCAAAGTATTGAGCTCAAAGTATTGCCTCAAGACTTCTCTTTGACGTCCACATCTCGAACTTTCTTTAATTCGGTTGACCGGTCCCTTGGATTTATCATACGTTTATTCACGGTGTTATGTGACTCTCTTGGTGTTTGGACACTTTATCGTGAACCGGTCTGTCCGATAATCGAATTTACTAGCATTGTAACTATGGAGTCCTTCAGGAATTTCGTCCATGGCCGAGTTGCGAGAGAACTAGCTATCTATTTGTGGAGGTTTATTCACCGGAATTTTGTTTCGTCCATCTTCATCGAAAGAATGTTGAATAAATAATTCGGTCTACAAAAGGTCAATTTCAAATTATTATAAAGAACAGTATAAAAATAACTTTAGCCTACCAGGAATTTCTTCACCTGATACTGGTTGATAAGGATTTCATTACTTTTCCTCTCCCACCATGGTTCAAACAAAACGCTGTAATTACATTCAATTTTACGTCCGGTGTAAATGATTAACTTAGCAGCTAATTTACAGTGTTGTATTGCGGGCCCTTTCGAAAACTCGTCGGTCGGTTTGCAGACGTAAATGAATATTCATCTCCACCTAGTAGTACTGTGTGGGTGTGTGAACGTGCGTGTATGCGAGTGTAAATGTTATGTTTCGCAGCAGCTTAAAGTGTGTAAAGATTCCTTCACGATAAACTTCCTGCTGCAGCGCCATGCTTTTTACACTGGTTGGCCCGTTGTTGCAGACGCCAGTTTTATTATGTTAATGTATGCTCGCAAATGAGATTAGGATCGTACCGAAACGGTACGCTTCAGGCGTATGCTGATGATATTGCAAAGATTGAGATTGAGTGTTTTTGAGTCAATACACCTTCCTGAATGCCTTGCACACACACACGCGCATAATGTAAGGGATCCTGTCTACACATTCACTGGGACGCTTCGGGAAGCTATGGGAATGGTGTTTGCCGGCGCAATTTCTTATCTTATCGTACAGTGCCTATAGCCGGGAGAGAGACAGAGGGAGAGAGAGAGGAAAGAAATAACAATTAATTTCATCCCTCCGACTATGATGTTGCCGATGGGAAGCATAAAGCATACGGCTTACATTAACGGTGGGTTTGGGTTTTTTCTTCTACTGCTACTTCTTCTATTTTGCCCGTGCTGAACGAAGCAAAGGGTCAACGGATGGATGGTGCAATTTCAATAATGTTTTCAACATTCAGCTAAAAACACGAGCCAACACCGGAATATTCGAAGGTAGTAACGCTATTAGCCATGCTAGAGCAACGGGTTAAGCAGCGATATGGAGCGAAACGAGACGATTAAGGTTGGCCCCGATAAGAGGCAAAGGTAATGGTGAGGCAAAATCTTTCCCATCGTACCAAATGGGAAAAAGCACGACGCTACAGACACAGGTGAGCAGGGATTTAGCTTATCTTGGGTAGTAGACACGTCGATATGGTGAAATCAATTGGTAGCGAACCATTTCACGACCTCCAATCTCGGCTTGATCCGCAACACTTTATCCGTTACCGTTGGGAACCGTTTCGCATCAAGCCCGGGGCTCGTATACGAATCCGTGTTATGTTATGTCAGTTGATAAAAGTCAAATTTTTGGGAAGAATTTCGGACCGACGTTCGGCTCACATTGCTTGTTGCGGGGATCTGTATCGAGGGATGGTTAAAAACAAGGCATTCCGGTCCAGCCTTTATCGTTTGCTAGTGGGTGCAAGCGTTTCGTGATGATGGTGGTAGGATTAAACTCATCTTCTACCGAGCACGCTAAAAACCCGGAGCAATTTCCGGCGAATTGTGCTCGTTGGTATGGTTCATTCGCCGACCCCGGTTAGGGCTTTAAGGGATGCTGGTTGCAACCGCGGGGCATTGGTCGTATGTGGACACGTTTTTCAGGCGTTCTAATCGGCATCGTATACGTACGGCTCCGTCCTGGCGCTACTTTCGCTTGGGCGTTTGTTTGGAGGATGGTGCTAAAATGGTAAAGGTGAGTTCTTCCACGGTTAACGGCGTTGCTTGTACACCTTTCTGCAAAACCGAATGTAGAAGACGCGTTGTACGTGGCCGGAGAGCCGAGCAGAATGGTAATAAAAATCTGAAAAACTCACACAAAACCCACATCCGGACGTGGGTGCGTTCTCGGTAGGGCAAGATTCAATTTAATTTTTGATCTTCTTTTATGACTTTCAATTTCGGGTTAATCGTTGCCGGGGAGTCACGGGTTTGGTCGGTTCATTAGGGGTAGATTAGCCCTTTCCGTGTGATGACTACAACTCCTGAGTAAGCGGGAGGGTATTTTTTTTTATCTTCACTCCTTTCCTGGAACTCCATCTGCTACATGTCCGCCACGAATCCCGTGCCCGTTTTAGTTGGTCGTTTTTCTCGATTTCCTTCCATCGTACAGCAACTTCCGGTAACGGTAGGAATGGTTCATCGCGAGCTAATGGTTTGCTATTCCCTTGCCCCGGTCGGTACCGGTGTGTCACTGTGGTCCAGTAGCAGGAACAGTTGTTATGACCGGTTACGCAATGGGGCCAATGGCGGATTGGTTCTCGCATGGGGTCCGGTCGTCGTTACAAATTACGATCCGGCCAGCAGTTGCTGTTTTTGGCTAGGTTTATTGAAAAGGGTTAAAATTAATTGGTTTAAGTAGTGCCCGTAGGCTCGCATTCACTTATCGCTTCAGGGAACCGAATGCCGAATATCTGATGGTGTGCTAAAGTAAAAGTAAAAAAAACGGACACACACACACACTTCGTTTTAACTGGTTCCGGATAGTGTTGTGCTGATAGAATAATCAATGAACCGTGTTTACCTTGAAGATTGTGTATGGACACCGATAGACGGTACCGACTATTGGCTGTATGGTGGATGTTATCGATTTCCGAAACATTTGACGGGCGGGTGGATTAAACGATTTGAACCTGTTCTACGGTATGGTAGTACAGTTTTCAATGGTTCTCTGCTGAAATGAACTTACGAAATTTTACATTACACCATATCTACGATGAACGATTAATGTTAATGTTTGCCGAACCTAATGGTACGTGTGTGATGATAACGAAACAGTGTAGGTGTTGTATTTAGAACCGTAATTTAGCAACAATTTTCGACTAGATGAAGTGATGTATTTCGGTCGCTTGGCACATGCATAAAGCGCCGAGATGTATGCAATTGGGAGAACACTCGATACTTAAAAAATGCTTTTTCCGTTGTAGTAATGTTAACATTGTAATTACACTTCAGTAGTACCCAAAGAATTTTTACTTTTTCTTAAAATATAAAGCATTTGTAGTTTCTTTACGTATAAGAATTATTTTTTCATTATCAAATAGGTGTTTTGTATTTGGTACCTAAAGTGCAATAATTTTTATTTTTAGAAAACTATAAATTATGCATTATATTTGCCTCAAATAATTTGTTTGGAAGCGCGTACATTGTTTATGTGCATGTGAATAAGCATGATCAGAATAAATCGTCAAACAAAATGATTTAAATTCCAATGCAACCAAAGCATGC
This sequence comes from Anopheles funestus, assembly GCF_943734845.2. NCBI lineage: Eukaryota > Metazoa > Arthropoda > Insecta > Diptera > Culicidae > Anopheles > Anopheles funestus. The sequence continues at coordinate 7,273,344 of NC_064598.1, read as the reverse complement.
AATATAAATTGATGACGGTTTGCTTACGGTGTAGGATTACCAGTGTAGCTGGTCGAGTGTTATAAAACGAATTATATTAACTTTCACGTGTCATTGCATTGAGCCTGTGGTTTACATAATTACAACATTTTCAAGTCATGGCTTTTTGGAAGAAATTATATGTTATTGATAAAAACTCGATATTTGAAACATTTGAGTTATTGTGTAAGCTGTTGGATGATGCAAATCTTATTTTTTGGATGCAAGCGTTCTATTATATCTTTTTTTTTGTCATTCGATAAGCGTGAAAATTTAGCCTTGAAAAAATGTGTTTATCCGTTACGAAAAATGTTTCGGCGAAATCAACATCGTCACTCTACAAAGCTCGTCTCACGGTTTAAAATGGTCCACCATGGAGTCCACCAGATTATGCGTTCCACCCTGGGATTGAATATCAAACAACAGTCCCATCGTCCGGGGACTAACAGGAAAGATTTGGTATCGCCCATTCGATCGGGATAGGATTACGCCAGAAATACACGTGAATCGTTCCGCGAACTCGTGCCCAGTTAAGAGGAAACGTAAAACGGATAGGTTCGGATTACGTTTTGAATGTCTTTTGAATACCACATTTCCATGTGCACTTTTGCATATTTCGGTATTTGTTTTAACGTGGCACGAATGCAACTCTGTTGCACGAAGCAAAACATTTGCAAATGGGTAACGATGGGCATATTTTATGATCGATGCATTATTTACAATTAACAAAGCGCTCAACCGTACACGAAATGTCGCATCAATAATGATTGAATTAATGTTTTTACAGGTCAGCAGATTTGCATCGATATTAAAACAACCTGTGTTCGGGAGAAAACGGGTTACATAGTGCCAAATTAATGTATGGTAATAATTTAAATAAACTGTTCACTGTTTACAACGATTTGTTTATTACATTTTTAAACGTTTCCGGAAAATAAATAAATTCCTCACCAAATTTCGCCTGCAGGTATGCAAATTGTATTACGAACTGAGTGTATTAAGAAATTGTGTTCAACCGTGTGAATACGTGAACATGTTATATCCACGATCCACGATCCTCGAAACATGTGATCGTATTCATGTTCCAAATTCCGTTGCGTCAAATCGAGTGTGCGGTATAAGATTAGCTTAAAAACGTTTAGGATTTTGCGTTTGTTACACCATCCACCTTCGTAGAACTGCATTAGAACCCTCTAGGAAGTATTTCTCCTGCTCTGGCCCAACGTATCAATCGAATCAGACTATCCGACACCCAAAGACCGCTAGATCCTTTTTCTTAACCGAATCAACTCGAGCTGGTATCGGTAAGGAACGAAATTTGAAACTCCACTCCACTAGAGAGGGTTCTTTTTACGTTACGGTTACGTTGATTCACCTGTTTCACGGTAATCCACCTGTTTGAATTATCGCGTTTTGAAATTGGATTTCGTACCTGTCCTGATGGCGGCAGTCTGATGCCGATGTGCCGGTGGTCTGGTGGCCTGTACGAAGAGATTAATTTTATTATCTCAATGATTAGGGTCTGACTGGTTTACGGCCTTTTCGCGCACGCATACTAGCATGCTGACGTCGTCGGTCTGGTTCACCGTTTGTCCCTAGAGCATGCGTAGGATTTGTAATGTTATAATACTTATTGGGTGCAGCGTTATGGGGTTTTGAGTGTAGCATGAAAAAGAGTTGTATGAATTAGTAGCAGCAGCTGCGGTTGTAGAAACATGTCTATAAGGAAGTGAAAAACCGAACGTCTGGTGGTTCAGTCAGTACTAGGAACGTAATCACATCTTGTGGATTTTTGTTCTATGTAGTTTGCCGATAGAGACTGGCAATACGTGAAGGATTATAATGCAACAATGAAACATTGCTGCAGACCAACAGCATCCAAAGAATGCCATTGTAGTTACAAATCATCGTAGACATTCGACATTGGTCAAATAATACACTCAGAAAGGGAGCATCCCATGACAAAGGAACACCATGCCCCGGGTTACTGTTACCCTATTCATCCTTATCGTGAGAGAGAATTTTTTTTCCTGTCGAGAAATCCTTTCTAATCTAATGGACTGTTTAGCTTCGGGCTAAGTCATCTCGAGTGGCCATGCATCTTTTGATCACCATAGAACACATACATATGTTGTACCGAAAGACAGAGTAGTGGTTTAATGGAATTTCAAAAATGGAGAAGGATACATTTGGATTTTTAAGACGATGAATCTGTTTTAAATAGAAATAGTTATTATTAACTACAATGTGAAGTACTTGCATTACTTCATATTGATTTATGAAATTTAAAGTAGAATAGCTTGCTTACGGCAATAAAGCTTAAGAATGAATCGATTTTTTCCAGAGTTGAAGCTTTTAATCCTCCTTTCTAAAAATGAAAGGCAAACAATGGTTTCTCTGGACGTCCATTTGCTAACAAAAAGTGAAGTAAAAGGAAAAACTATGGAAAAAAATGGCACTGAATCTTCTTTTCCGATGTGACGGGATTATGAAATCCTCGAACCCGAAGGCTGTAAACACATGGGGTACTGTTTCGTATCACTGTGCAACAGATTAACACGAAAGAACCTTTCTCTAAATATGACACTTTCCACTGCGTCATTGTGACTGTAGCCTTCCGTCTTGGTTGTTCAAATCTTTTCCATGTTCGAGATCAGGGTACTAAATGGGTAAGGTTTTACGGTTTCTTGCCGAAAATGGGAGCATTCCCGGAGAAACCAATATAGTATCGATTTTTAAGCCACCATCGCATAAGGTCCCGCAATCGTTTCCCTGCTGAGCCCAACGACGAACCGTCCGATATGTCCGACAATTTTGGAACGAAGACTGGTACTGTAAACGAACGACATGACTTTCAAGTAGCTAGCTTCTAGGTAAACCATCAATTTTCAATTAGCTAGGTGAGTTGACAGAATGTGACAGACCGTGAGTGGTTGTGTGCCTTTTTTCCGGCAGCGTATCTCAGCGTCGAGTGGATCGATGTGAGCAGAAGTGTCTTTTTCGACGGTGTGGATGAATGATTTTCTCCAAACGAACTCAAAAGCAACCGAACGGAACGATGAATGTTAGCTGGATGCTGTGTGCTTTTTTTCCACGAAAGGAAGCTGTTGAAGAAATCTTAAGAAACACTTTTTTGAAGGATATTTTGGACCCGCCGTCCTCGGTACGGAAGCGCCAAGAATAGCATCAAATGGTATTTCTATTTTATTGAGCTTGATATCGATTGCAGCTGATAATGGTTAGCTTTTATGGACCAAGTATGTAGATGATGAAAAAGAACATTCAATTCAAGCATGAGAGGTAACAGGTTTTATTATTATACAAGTTTCTATACATTGCACGGGTATCACACGAGTAACAGTGGCATTCCGAAGGGTCGTTGCTTCGGTCCGACGAGGGTGCATCGTTACTAATTCCTATCAAATGGAGCGTAGGATTGGAAGATGATAAAGCCGGAGCCGGAGCTGGTTCTACTTCTTCTTGTAAATGTAATCCAGTTCGGACAGGTAGACGGCGGTTGGCTGTGGAGCGAGCTGAAGACCAGCGAGCTGTGCGTTGTTAAGCAAAACCAGCTGCTGAAGGGTCGATTCGGGAAGATTGATTAGATAGACAGGACGCGTCAGTTGCTGTTCCTGCTGTGCGTCCACAAATACGGCCGGAAGTTCCTCGAGACGTTGACTTTGACGGTTGAAAAGTGTCAGCGGAGCTGGACGGCGTGCACTGAGTTGCTGACGACGGCGTAACTTGGCGTTTGTGTCGGAATCAGCCGTTGGTTCCAATGGTGCAGTCGAGTCCTCGTAGTCTTCATAGGCAGCAGTGGTGGTCACAGCATCGTTGGATTCTGTAGTGGCTGATTGTTCCTCCTGAGGTACCGTCGTTGTTGCGGCACCTGGTGCTGGTTCGGTGGTAACGGCGGGCGGTATCTCCTCTCCAGGCAGCGGGAATGCTTGATCCGGCTTGGGATAGTGATAGCCAGAAGACATCGGCTTAGGATAGTTGTATCCTGTTGGTTCCTGCTGTGCCGGAGGTGCTTCCTCAAGCCGGGCAAAACGAGAGTTGGGTCGCTGCACTCCAAAGGCTGCGCGGGGTCGGAAACGCAACGGTGGTTCAGCGGCCACCACAGCTACCAGTGCGAACAGGATAGCGGTACGAATCATGTTGTTGTGGGACGTTGTTTCCTTTTGACGAAAAGGGTTTGAGCACGCTTGAGGGAGCGGAAATTAATTGATTGATGAGATAACCGAAACTGATATCGATTAAGCGCTCTGCGGACGGCTTTTATATGATGGCCGGGTTTTGTGGTACGCGCTAAACCGATTCGCACGCTGGCCCGAGTGCATCATCAAAACCATCCCCACCCCCCATACGAGCAGGGAAGGTGCGAAAGTGTCACGGTGTCAACCGAAAAGCAATTACCGTGTGCGAGCGTCAGCTGTGGTAGCTTTGGTACGCGCACTTTACCCGCGCACTGGCACGTGCAGGCATGAAGGAAGGGAAGCCTCTACATCACTCACCACCACCGGAAGGACATTGGCCGGAGCACATCGGCATCGACACTGACCCATTTAGTTATCGGGCAGCGGGACGTGTACGTCCTCATCCGCAGGGTCACCGCTAGCCGCATTTAGTTTTCGGCCAGTCCGTTTCTAACCTTCGCAGCACAAATCGATTATTCGGCAACCACCCCTTGGCATCGTTGGCACCGGTGACCGTGATCGTTGGAACACGGTGTGTGCGGAAGCAAATGAACTCATAAAATTGGACATCCATAAAACGCGTCTTTCGAGGTTGGCGAGGGGAACTCCGATGTGTTTCGATCTGTCAACTGTGCCTGATGGATGTCGAGCAGTGGCAAGAGGGATTTTTAGTTTTTGGCGTGGGCAATGTCATCGATTAGCGTTTGGCATATGCGTTGTTTGATTGGAGGTTAGAAATGAACGTAATTGTATGCATTTTTTGTCGTCTATTTTCATTAGCACCATCAATGCAAGTGTTAGGCCAGGAGCTAAATTGAGTTTCAAATTTGTGCGCCTTTGGTGTTCTGTTGTACAATAGTGGCAGCAATGTTAATAGAGCAATGCTTAAATTATACTCAAACTACAGCGTTTCGAAGATAAAATTTGTTTAATTAGTGTTTAATTTTACACACAATATTGGAAATGGCTATAATTCGTCCAAGTGAATATCCTTAGAATCCTCAAAATTAGAAACAAAAACTAACTACGAAAAGTAACATAAGAACTGAAATTACTTTGAAGATCCTGTACACTCTCCTCTCACATGACAATTTATTTTTTTTTCTTTGATCTGTAATTTTGCTCGAGATCGCTTGATTGACTGTTGTTCGGAATGAACTTTGAATAGTTTGTAATTTAAAACGATAGTTCGTATCGACGATAAACATGGTTTAATCGGCCACAGCAAGCATTAAATGCTCTGCCATCTTCATTAGATAGGTTCTTTACATTATTCCCATTCGGTCTTTACATATTCCGCACCAAAAGTTCAAAGTTCCGTTCGACGTGCCAGAAGTCATGTAAACCGCTGATTTGCTTGTCGTCTTTAGAGTTCCACACTTTGTGTGAATATCCATTTGCTCTCTTCTTCAGCACCCACAAAATCGACCTATAAATGGTCAAACAACTAAGTGAACTCGTACCAAATCCTCAACCTTTAATCGAATTATAATCGAAAACGCACTGGCTTGACTTCGGCCAGAATTGTACGCATAGTTGATAATGCGAGGCTGCTGTTGTGTGTGTGTGCAAGAGACGACGGCAGTGAGTAAAGCAGCAAGGCAGACGCAGGTTGCAAGCGTAGTGGCATGTTTAATATTCATGTCACAAGTGGTTCAGTCGCCGACTGTTGGCGTTACCTCATCGATGGGTTGAACGGATGGGGTGTGGAAAGTTGACCCGTGCAATGGTGTTGGGGTTGTGTGCAGTGCGTGATTCGCGATCCCTTGTCACCACCTTGCATCTACCCTCCCATCCTCACCCATGACAAATCCCATTGAATTGAGCTTAGCCGGTTGCTTCCGTGTGGTGAATTCGTCCGTTTCAATTGCGTTTGCTTATCGCGGTTGTCGTTTTGGCAGAATGCCCGGATGCACCAAATGCACCGATGGCTGCATCGGTTGCATTCCTTCGCCCGTGTACAACGTGGTGCAGTGAAACATCGTTTCATTGGGGTATGCATTGTGGCAAAAATCATTTTTACGCGACTGCCGCTGCCAGTTCCTCGCTCGTCCCCGGAAATGCCGCACCGGCGGTCGTAGTGAGGAAAAATCACTTAGCGTTATTAAATTTTTGACAGCTGTTAGTTGTCTGCTACGCAAGCAGCGGGGAAAAGGTTTTTTAATCGTTCCACGCGTGCGGACGTTGGGAGGAAAAGCCGAAAATAGTGGAGATTTGAGGCAACAATAACAATGTTGCAGATGAGCTTCAAGGACACTAATCGAATGTGACATTCAGGGGAATGAATGTTATGAAAATTGAATTAAAAGTTTATAATAAAAAGATATAGCAAGTAAACTATCAACACTTTAAACAATTGTTAATTGTATGAGTCGTACAATAGTAGAAAATTTTACTTTTATAATAGAATTCTAATAATAGAACATAAAGAATGTTTTAAAAGTCAGTTTCTTTAATTGAAATAAATTTGTAATAATTTATTTTATATATTTAAGCGTTTTGGTTAAAAATATTGTTTAATTTAACTAGAAAAAATGTGAAAGTAGATAAAGTGATGTGCTTACAAGTGGGAAAAAGTACTAAAGTTTGATTATAAAATGTTTAGAAGGATGCCCAATAGCTTGTATGTTACTATTTAAAAAATTTTCATTTTGACTTTACACAAATTAACGCTTGTCCGTTTATTGTTTGCTATCCCTCTTGCTGTAAGGATTCCGTTATCTATTAGCGTTGTTCACACTGCTCATCATTTCGCTGGAAAATCGATCATGTATTCATTCTTCATACTTTGAACCTCTTCTGTGTGGCTCCGTTTGTTCCAATCTCTAGACACTAACCTCCATCCACTTTCAGTCCGTAGTGAAACGTCCGAAAGAAGAAAAAAAAATTATTCTACCAAAAACCAAAACCAAAAAAACGCCAACCAAATTCATCCATTCGGTGACAGATTGTCTGTGTCGCAATCTGAGGCACCGGCACATCGAAACGTGAGCACCAAAAAAAAAGAAGCTCCATTTTCCTTTCCGGACATTCGCACTTTGTGGCGGGCAGCTTGATAGACGGCACGGTAGAAGAGGAAAGGATAATTCTGTGTGTTTTTTTTTGCTCCTCTCACTGGTAGTCATTGTTTGGTGCCGGATGACAACGACGACGACGACGACGACGACGCGCCAAATACATGCTCAATCATCTAGTTCATCTCCGGATCCGGATCGTCGTTCCGGGTTTTTGGTGCAATCGAAATGGCGAAATTTTAACGACAAGCCCGAATAAACGCGAGCCCTTCAACGAGCGCAATCTTAATTCTGCACCATCATTTCGCATGTGGCGTGTTCTGTTTTTTTTTGTTGGGTGGAAGGAAGTGAGCCCCGTTTCCGAATCACGTCCGCTGCGTCATGATCCTGCGTCAGCTTCCATTACCACGGACATCGCACTTTAACCTTCGCGCCAAATCCGGGCGTGTACCGGAGGGTCGTTGTGTCGGAAGTGGTCTTACACGTCATACATCATCAATCGGAGGTCCTTTCCCGCGTGCTAATCGCTTTTCGCTTCTTGAACAGGATTGCGAACGTTCGGCAGCTACGAGTTAAACTGCTTCAGTGTTAGCGCTGTGTACACAAATTTCGTAGTCAACTCATCATTCGTGAGGAGGTTAATAAAGCGAATACATTCACGACATAGGCGAAATGGTGGTGTACGGTTTGATCGAATGTGTGCTTGATGATGCATCCATGTTAATGAGCGATACGCACAGTCGGATGACAAGTTTTAGTAGCTGGCAAAAGAGTGTATTTTCGGCATTAGAGTTTTATCGAGGCTTAATATATTTTGTTTCGACATAAAATACGATATTGTAGCAAACAAAAAATAGTTGTTCAAATAAGAAAATTTTAAATATATCGTAGGTTCAAATGGAATTAATTTGCTTCATTTGTTTGATCTGGTAATTCGAATATACTAGAATTTTGATAATGTAAAAAAAAATCTACAAGACAAATAGATCAATTCAGTGGAATTGATCACATAATTTATACCCGAAGCCATATAAAATGTTATGGCTATCAGATTTTTATTTTCTTAACCATCTATTTAACCGCATCCACATGATAGCAAACTATATTCCTTCATCCATGATATCAATCAATACACCACTATGAAGTGGTTTCCCTTGCCTTAACGATTCCAGCGTCAAGATGATGATGATGATGATGATGCAGTTGTGAAGATCCTTGGTCTGCTTCATGTCACAAGAGATTCCGTCTCTGGCGCCTAGTACAGCCAGGAAACCGGCTCGGTTGAGGTATTGGGAGCTAATCGTCTTTGTTGCCGTTCGTTTGCCAACGGAGAGGAGTTTTTTTTTAATACCTCCAACGCTGAGAACGTACTGCAGACGACTGAAAGGATCTGCTTGGAACCGAATGCCGATGACGCCGGCTGGACGGAATGTTTGTGCGAAACGATGAGACGACGATGCACAAGTTCGAAGGCAAACAGCATTGACCTTCGATGGTGCATGGAACGTATTTGCGTCGAGACGTACACAAACATTCTGTTGTAGGCAGAAACAGGGATGGTTCTGCAGCTGTGTATGCAACATTAGAAATTACTCAAATATCACATTCAATCTGTTTGTAAGTTGTGAAAATAGAAAAAAATGATCTGTTAAAAATGTGATAAATCTAATTATAAAAAGTGCAATGCGGGAACAAACGATCGTAGAAACTATCGTTCCTTCGGAATATTCCTCGAGGATTGCCAATCGCTTGCAGAGCGTTTCGCACTATTTGCCAATGACATTTATCTCTAATGACCATGACCGATCGTTTAATTCCGAACCGAACCTGGGGGGCGTTGAAAGGAAATACAGCCGTAACGAATTCAACCGATCACCGTGCAATAGCACGAACTAGCCGAAATCACCGTGCGTATGTGTGTGATTTAACCCGTAGAAGATTCAGCGGAAAATGGGAAACTTTGATGTTTCGAAATGAACCAATATTTCCTAAAGGCATCGACCATTTCAAATGGTTGGATATGCGTCAAATGCACCTGTGACATGGTAAATTTGCCATTGCAAACAGAGCCAGATGTTTGCCAAATAGAGTCGATTCGATGAATTTGCAATTTGATGAAGAAGTGCTTGTTGTGTAAAATTGTGGCCCTTCGTTTTGGGATAAAAAGGGGGACGTTTTTTTAAATTTATTTGTGTTGACATCGATTATTAGTTTCGGCTAAAATGTTATATCAACAAAGAACAAAAAAAAAACAATAGCCAATACCATAACTTGGTGCAAACAGAACTACGTATTGATTGTAAATATTATGCTAACAAAACATTCGCTGACCTGCCAAACCAAACATTTGCTACATTTCAATACAAACTTTTTCCCGCATGCATGTGTATGTGGTATCCTTTTTTTTTTCCTCCTCCATTTTTAGTTCCCGTTTTGCCTGTGCTGCAGGAAACTAGTTCACAAACAGAAATGCTAGATTTCGCTCGTGTACGTGTAGGTGATTGTGCTCAAACAGATCCTCAGTCGAATGCAAATCGACTGCCGATTGATGCCACAATAAAATAGCGCAAACATATCGTGCTAACGTATCGATTCGGATGCCATGCTCCCGGTGCGCTGGTTGGCCGGGTTTGGAATATATATTGATAAAACGAGATAGAGAGCGAAAAATATCATCGGGATGGTTGTGTCTCGTAATATGGATATATTTCCTGTGGGAAAATCATCCATCCAGCACCGCACGGACCGCCAATGAATCGTGTGCCAACGATATTATTATCATTTTCCAGCATCGTCCGGTTTCCACTGCGTACTTGGCTGGACGAGGTGGATGTGAATTTATTTCTCGTTGTTTTATTTTGTTTGCAAACATTGTGCAAATACCATTGAGCCGGATGTTTAACCGGCATTTTACGGTGCCGGTACAATGGTTTGTTTTTTTCCAGAGGCCACAGCATGAGGATTTAGCAGAGCAGAGCCGGGTGGAATGGAATTGGCGATCGATATTTTACCGATTTTAGTTCAAAAATTTGATTATGTGGTAAAATTTTCTTTCAGATATGCTTTCTATCTTGTTCGATTTGAATAGATACTGAATAAGATAAAAAAGGATGGCAGATAAAATGGAAAAATGTTTTAAATTGTGTTTGGATGTTCTACTTTCGTTAAATAATGTTTCACAAGAATGAATAAAAGATTAAAAAAGTTGAATAAAAAGAAATCAATAGTTAATTCAATAAATATTTCTTATCAATATTTGTTTCATAGAATATGATAAATGAAAGATGAAATTGTATGTACTTTTGAACCTAATGTATTTGTTAAAGAAAGGAAATATTGTATTAATAAACAAATGTTTCCCATTTCAAAACGTTAAATTAAAACTCAAATATTTGTAATTAATTCTTCTCTCAGGAGAAAAGCTGCATTCATTTTTGATTTTATATATATATATATTTTTTTCCCTCTCAGATGCTATTATTTTAAAAGGTCGTAAAACTTTTCACGCACCCGTTATGAGTGTCGTTCCAGCAAATGAAGCTTTTTTGCTGGTGAATTAGTTTATCCTCTCATCGTGGTCAGGTCAGGACAAGTTTTTCAACGCTCGTCTTCATTGTGGAGCACCTGATTCTTCGTCGTTTTGCAAGGTTCCGCGCATCCCGGCACTTTTCCAAGATGCGTGACACACAATATAAGGAACGGGCGGGTAAAAAGCAAACCGAAAAACATTGTCACTAGGCGGGCCTTCCGTAATGAGACCGGCATTGGGCCCACCTCTTTAAGCTTCGTGAAGAAATTAATAACTTAAGTGAATTAATTAGAAAGCACCGAAACTGGGCGTCAAGGCGCGGACCACGGTCGAAACTTTTGCCATGGCGTTTTCCACCGGGACACCGGGCATGGCAGTTGCTTTGGGGAATTTAATTTAAAGTTCTGCACGCGACAAGACGGCGGTGGTGTGCAAAAAAAGGAAAAGGAGGTCACGCCCGAGCAAATCCGTCCCGTAGTAGGACTCGTGCTTGCGCAAACTTGGCTACAAAATTAATCAGCCATGATTTGGCAGGCTGGGTGTAGTGTGTAGTGTGTTTCTGGGCAGCGATGGTATTTGTTTTCTTTTTCTGTAGTTCCGACGACCAAGGCCTTGGTCTGTCCGGTCAACAGACAACGGGACAGATTTTTTTCTCCCTCGTTGCTTGTCGTCGGTTTTGGTCGGGTGGTTTGCTTTCCTTCGTTACAGCTCAGCTCTGCGTCCTGGGTGGCGTTTGGATTTTTTTTGTGATACAAACTCTGGGAAAAGACTAAATTTCCCATAGCACCCATAGCTACCATGGCCACCTCTAATGGATCTAATGTGGTACGAAGCGTGTGCATGATGTTTCTCTTTTTAGTTCGCCCTGTGTGTGTGTCTGTGAAGATGCGTTTCCAAAGGTTTTATGTTTTTTGATGGAGGCCCTCTTTTTTAAAATGACCATGTTTCCATCGTGTTCATTCGTTTCCGGTGCTGGACAGTGTGAAAAGCAATTACGAAAATGAGTCGAAGTTTTTTTTTTGCTTTCTTACTTCACTCACCATTTCTCTGAAGACCGTTTTCTACAAATGGTACTGACCAGTCGCGTTAGTTGATGGTTTACGTACGAAGCATGGGAAATAAAATTAGTTCCATCAACAGGAAAGCAAAAATGAGAATTTGGTTAAATTTTTAAATTTGATCATATTAACCAAAGCACGATCACTTCAGAACAGCACAAAAAAATAATGTGCCGAACACATAATTGAGTGTTCAAGTTTCTTTTGGAAAAGCTGATTTTGGGGAACATTTGGTAGTAGCAAATCGCCAAAAATCCCGGTGTTTGATAATGAACTTGCTAATTTGTAGTTTGTCTTGTGTGGGGTTTCCAGTATTTCGAAAAATCGTTTAAAATATAAGCTGTTTTAAAAAGCCGTACTTAAAAATGTTATAAAAGTTTTATGATATCGGTTATATCGAGCTTTTATGAAATGATGATTGAAATGAGAAAATTGCTCTCTTGTAAGGATTTCGGTAGATGTGCAAATAAAATTATGAGAACGTGCTTTGTGTTTTTAACTATTAACACATTTTGTTACGCAAATTGCATACATTTAGGTGATTATGAATTTGTACACGAAAGCTCTATGTTTCTCATCTTTCCCATCTGTCAATAATATTGAAAGAATTAAGTCAAACGCTTTATGTTTTTGACTTTTAGGTCACTAAACCTGGATAGATTAAAACAAAAATGGTTTGCTTCAAAAAACATCAAAGTGAAAAGTACACATTAGTAAAAAAAATCCTGCAACGCTGGTGAATGGAAACACTTTTATTTAAATATAGAATGTTTGATGTAGCAATTTGGAGAGCAAATGCAGCTATCATGCTAGCACTTTATATTCCATCACGGGAGAACAAAACGAAGGAGTGAAAACTCACACATGAATAAAATGCTTTATTAGACCCATCATCTGCGCACTGTAATTATAACTCGCTCGGGAGCAAGAGCTTTTCCATTTTGGTGTAATGGAACCCGGGACCGATGCAAACTCCCGGTCGGGTTTAGTGCATCTCTACCCCTACAAATTGTGGTTCTATAGCATTCATATATGGGGTTTACAAGCGACGACGGATGAGCAATCTGTCTAACTCGGGTATGTTGGTAGACGACAAAAGCGTAGGAAAGAAAAACGAATAAAACAGCTAACGAGCGTAGTCTATCAGGTGAGGCCAGACGGAAGGAAAACGAGCGAAAAAGCGCAAAAAAGCACACCCCAATATGGTGGCACATGAACATTTGTGGAAGCATTTTATTTCCTATTCATAATGGCAACTCACCTGGCAACCCAATGTGGCATCGTTTGAGGTTATGTGCACAACCCTTCGGGCCCTTAGTCAGGGTGATCCTGCATTCATGGGGGCACAAAAAAATACCTGTAACAGTAACACGAAGTAAAAGAGCGAGAGAGAGAGAGAGAGGGGTAAGCAAAAAATCCATCTCGGTGGCAACAATGAACTGATGCAACGTATGGGCTGGATGCTGCCAACCATCCAGCGGAGAAGTTCGGTATGGTAGCGAAAATAAATAACAACTCCGGTTCATCGTGGCGGGTACGGGTTGATTGGTGGATGGTACAGAGAGACAACATGGCTGTACCGTTGGGTGTCGTTGGGCCGTTGTTAAGCAATAAAAATGGCCACCACATTCTTTCCGGGAGACAACGATTTCGATCCTTTCCGGCATTTTCCTCACCGCTGGGAGCGTTTCTGCCTTGGATTGCGTTTTTTTTGCGCAACTCCAATCGGCGAAGTATAAATAACGACAACAACATACATATCTACCGCACAGGTGCGATGGGATGGATTGGTGTTGCGTTTGGAAAGTTCAATTCATTCCTTTTCTTTCTCCTATTTCGAATTCGTTCGGTGCCGAATACAGCGAAGTAAGGAAACTGCAATCTCACTTTACAATGGGAAAACTAGTGCAGCAGGTTGCAGGTTGTAACACCCCAAAAAAAACTATAGAACGAAAAACTTACCCGCAGCAGTGTTTGGTTGAAAATTTATGCAATTACAATTGTTCATTTCTGCGAGGGATTTGATTTTACATGTATACGGTGGTTGGAAAACGATTGTGAATTGAGTGAAAACTTTTTTTTGCATATTTTTTGCTTCTATCAGTTTTGTTGCGTTTAAAGTTAAAGTGTTCGCTGCGCGCCATGTGTGAAACTACATGGAATGTGTTTCGAACAATTTGTTCGTTGCACCTTTCGTAGAATTGTTCCAATTATTTTGTTGTTTGTGAAAATTTTTTTTTCAAACTAGTTAGATTTTTGGAAATTTATGAGTGCAATAATTATGAAAGCGCATTTAAAAAATATAAATAATCTCTTTATTTATGTTCTGATTGACTATAAGAGTATATCTAATCAAGGCATTAATATTATATATCAGTTATAACATGCCTTACATATCATTTAAAGCAATGTGGACGCCCTACGGAAGCTTTGCTAGCATAACTATGCTTATTTGCTATTTCCGAAAGTGAATTAGATTTTAAAATACAATATACAGACCACAAAATGTTCTTTAAGGATGTTTACAGAGATAAATCACTATAATGTTACTATTCCATAGCAAGCAAGATTTTAATGAAGCTTACAGGTACATTAAATTTAGACAATTCAATTCTCCCGTAGTTTCTCATGCAGCAAAAGTGACCAGTGACTGCCTGTAACGCACCTCATTACTCACTACATTACTGTCCGGTACAGAAACTCTATATATAATCCAGAAACCTTGTCGCTGTGCGGTTACCATTTCGTTGCGGCGCACAATTATTGATTTAATTAATTCTACACCGTGCTTCTGTGCCGAGCGTAAATCGCAACAAATCTCGGTATTGCTTTCATTGGTGATTTTTTGTTTGTTTGCTTGCTTGCTTTCGCTCGTTCGTTAGTGGGAATCATTTAATGCATGGCATGCTCTATGGTGCGTACGTGTTTGATATCAACGCTACGATTAGCGTTCGGTCGGAAAAAGGCGAGAAAATGCGATGCGAAAATTTTAGGTTTTGCATGGGCAATGCTAGAGAGCATAAATCATTTTCTGGCTAAAGTACGAACGCGGTGCGGTAAACGCTTCATCAAGTGTTAATGAGTAATGAATTTGCGGAAATACTGGAAAAGTGTGGTTTTGTTCGCAAATGGTAGGTTTGGAATATTGCCGAACAGGGATCGCAAATTGTTTGGTGATAAATTGTAATGGCAGAGAGAGAAAAAACCGCAAGTGCGTACAAAATTATACGCTTTGAAAATGGACCTTTGTACTTGTTTAAATGCTTTTCACATATTTTTAGAAATTAATATGGTTTAGTTGCAATGAATTCGTTTCAACCACTTTTAACAAATCAATACTGTATGATTAGAAATGCTTCGGAAGTTATGAAATGGAAATAATCATTTATTGCATACATTCAGGCGTAGGGGCATAAAAACACTTCGAGAAATTAGGAAGATGAAAAGTAACAAAACTATTTCCATATATCAATTATTGTTTTGAAGCGAGAAATATATAAATGAACAGTTTAATAAATGCACCACAGCAGGAAACTAATCCCACTTGTTTCGATTGCCCGCAAAACAGTCCGCTATGCCTTGCCGATGCATCGACACACCCAACGGATACCTATAAAGCTCTTGAAAAGTTGATAGCAAAACAATTACCCTATCCGGGAACTGAATGTAACCACCCTTGTTAGCGTAACTGATAGTGGCGGTCATGTTTTGTTGGTGAACGGTTGTAGCAAACTTCACCACCAGGGCCGAAGCCGTGTTTCATTTGGAATCATTACTGTTGGTCCCGGTTTCGGTTGCAGGAACGTTTTGCAGTTCAGCGAATTCTCACAATAAAACTGTAGCGGAATGGGGTTTCGTTGTTGGCGGTATTCATTTTGCTACATGCAGGTCTACCATTTTCTCCGCTTGACCACTAACGCTTTCAATGAAGTGGAGATACTGATGGGCGAATGAAATATTAGTTCAACAACAGCGTCATTATGTTTGCCGCTCCTTTTTTTGGTACCTTTTAAAGTCGAGGAAAAGGTTGTTGTTTGTATTACTTTGCTTACTATATTTTGTTTAGAAATTTTATTTAATTGCAAAAAAACCCCTCTGGTGTTGTAAAAGCTTCCCCATGGATAAGATTTTTTAAATGTTACCTGTATGATAAACATTTTTTTAACAAAAAACGTATCGTACGCATAGAAAGCAATCATAATAGGTATATGAAAATCGTGGGTCAGTTCCGGTGTAAAATATGATGACTCACCTGAAGCTGTACTGGATGTTCCCGTTTGATGATCCTAAACCGTACCAACCACCTGTCTAGGTTCGCGGGAAAATCATCTCTTTTTATGACAGAGAAGCCTGACTGACGATCGGAAGGAAAAGCTTGCAGGGAAAAAAAGCTTCACACATGCTCATAAAAGGGCATCCGTTGGCAAAAAGTTTCATTAGCTCGGGACCCGGAAATGAGTCGGATGTTTCCGGGAATGTTCTTTTTTTCTTCTTCTTCTATTTCATACCCCTGTTTTTTTTGTTGTTGTTTGCTACCGTTGTTGGGAGAAGATTTTTTTGTATGGTATCCCATATAAGCGTACTTTTTTTTTCATCTTCTATCACGAGCTATCGTACATCTCCTTTCCGGTGTGGCAGATCATTCGCTACTGCTCCTACCGGTTGAGTGTGCCCTCTGTGTGTAATTTATATCCATTTAAGGGGCGTGAATTTCCCATCGCACTGTGAATTTCTCACGGTCTCAAGTGGGCACGTATGAAGGTGGCATGGAGCGTTTTTGTTGCTGTTTGTTTGTGCAGAAAGCATCAGATGGAGCTTATTCCAGAGTTGCTACTGCTTTGGTATGGGTTTTTTTTATATAAATACAACATTTCAAAAGGGACGTCTGTCCGCTTTTTTTTAGTTTCATCCCGACGGTCCAATTTGTGTATGAGATTTTAGCGCCAGAAATGGATATGTTGTTTTGGGAACGGTCCCGTTGAATGTTACGACGGGTATGGTAAAGAAGTGAGACTCGAATGCAGTGTAAAATGGTTTTTGGGGTTTTATAATTTGAAGCCCACAGTTTGTGTTTGCTGCTACAAAAGAAACGTATGGGAAGTTTTTGGGACAGATTCTCGGTCGATCCCTTACCGAGGCGATGCTGTGATTGTGGAGAAGCAAATTTAAAATTTTCCACCCCTTCGCACAAAGAACAGCGTTCACAATGGGACAAGATGGCAATAAACGAACCGCAGAGAATGGGAGTTTTTTTTTTGGTAGGTGGGAAGTTAGTGGGTAGGAGAGGGTGGGTGGTGAGAGCTACCATCAAAGCTCGTAATCCCATTCTAACCAACCGACTGTGCGAGTCTCGAGATTTGATCGTGTATGGTCACGCCGACCGATGGAAGCACGTGGAAAATGACTTCCGTTTTGCGCTTCGTAAGCATGCGGCCCCAACAATCTAGCGTTTTTGGGGCAGGCACCGACCCCGAGACCATATCCTAACGATCCTCCCAAGCACATAACTTTTAATGGAATGGTCGGCCTCCAGGCACAACTTTGGGGGGCTCATAATCTGGTGCTCCTGCGACAGGACAGTCTATCCAGTGCCAAGGTCCGATGATCACAAAAGACGAACCCAAAAGCGGGGGTGAAAAAAATGAAGCAAATGTGTGTGTGTTAGCTTTGTTGTTGTGGTGCTGAAGCGTAGGACGCTGACGAAACTTCCGGACTAGTCGTGATTTGGTGAAACCGGGGGCGCGTTAGTCGTTCGCCGAAACTATTAGAATAGTCGTTCGCTTGGGAACATTTTTAATATGTATTTTATGGTACTGCGTGCCCTTTTATATTTACGACCTGGCTTTCCCGCTCGGTCACCGGGAACCCATTAGGGTGAGTTTTTAAACGTTTCGCTGGACGCCGGGTTCTTCGCTTTGTATTGCTTTCGATTCTACTGAAAGCGGTGTGGGGAGGAAGGTGAGAAAATGAGTAGAAGGATAAGCATGCAAAACAGTGGAAAGGAATTGTTTTATTGCTTTTTTTGCCATCGACCGACCCAACCCCCCGAGACTGAAACCGCAAGATCCTGCAGGACATGGCTCGGGAACCTCGCGGGCCGGGCGGTTTGCTGTATGCACGCGCCCGCGCTGTGTACGGACCCGGTCGTAATTTCGGTTCTAATTAATGTGACTTTCAGAAGTTAGTGACTAGTTGAATACAAGCCACACCAGCTCCGGAGCGGTGGTCGTAATGAAGCCTGAGTTATACCTAATGAACTATCAGCGCCGGTGGTCATCAACGGGAATAAGTTGCTGGTGTGAGATCCTTGCTCGGTGCATGGCAAGTTGTAAAGCAAACAAAGCCACTAAGGGTTAATGGCCGGGTGGAGATGAGATTGGTTGATGGGAAAGAGTCGTGCGAAAGGTTGCGGAGTTGTTGGCGTGAAAAGTTGGTAGTCGTATAGCTCTGTGTGTGCGTGTATTACATACATATGTACCGCTGTATAAGGATTAGTATTTTATGCCAATGATTGCTCGCCCGTTGGTTGATGATCTTGTCAAATTACTAAACAAATTGTGTCATGCTGAGTTGGGTAAAGCATGAAGTACAAAAGGCAATGAACAATGGAAACACTTTTATGAAGTTTCTTGCAGTGATTTACACGATTTTGGCGAACACGAACATTTACATGATTCTGAAGGAATTTTTGTTACACTGCAAGCGTTTAAAACTTGCTCTTTAATTTGATTTTTAGAATGACAAATTTGCAACAAAATAAATATGATTTGTTAGTCAAGTAAGCGTTGTTTAACTAAACATAATTGTCCGTAGAAGTATTAAGATATTTGAGCTTTTTAATACGTAAGCTTATACACCTAAGATTTAGATAAGAAATTTTAATGAATGAATTCTCAAATGTTGATGACCAATTTAGAAGACATTTTACAAAATGACTTTAAATCCCTGTCCTCATGAGCATGAATACATGTAAGAAGACGTTTTAAGTAACTAGTAGTAAAATGGTTCTACCCTACTTATGTCCAAGATCAACTATGTCCAGGATATGGTTTGAAAAGTTTTCTAGATTCTTAACATTCTCCTGACACTTCTAGCTGAAAGTTTTCCACACGCTACAATGTGTTTAATGCACCTTCACAAGAAAAGCAGCCCGAATTGTTCGTGACCGAAAGCGTGTCAGCACAATGGTAATGGTTCACATTTGGGCGAAACAAAAAAAAAAAAGGGAAGCAAAAATGCTCCCTGAAATCATGGCAACATCCATGAATTCTAACGTTTGCGATACAAAGTGCTTTGCACATGGGGTATGCTCCGTCATGCATAAGCCGTACAGTGACCAGAAGAAACTTTGGAACCATGGAGCCACAGACTGGACAATTGCACTATGCCCATTTCGAAGGATACCACCACCTGCATGACCACTCCGGAGGCGAGCACTTTTGTGTGTGTGTGTGTGTTGAAAGGAAAAGAATGTTGACCGGTACGATGTTGTGTGAGGCGGAACGAATGTC
The DNA here is from genome assembly GCF_943734845.2 of Anopheles funestus. NCBI lineage: Eukaryota > Metazoa > Arthropoda > Insecta > Diptera > Culicidae > Anopheles > Anopheles funestus. Next base: position 7,254,018 of record NC_064598.1, on the reverse strand, counting down.
AAATTTTGTGCACGGCCAAGCTGAAGCAGGGGTTTTTGCCTCACAAAGCTCAAGCACTTTTGTCACCCTGTTCAGGAATCTTGGTAAAGCCAGAGACCCAATTGGAAGCATTTGCCGGTTGCCTGTACGGTGCCGTAGTAGTAAGGTGAAGTGTGAAACAGAGGCGAGATACGTGCAGCTCGTACGATCCGCCTGTCAAGGGGAAGGTCTTTTAATCCTTGCGTACCGTCACATCATACCGATCGTACCGATGGTTCTACGAAACGAACGGTTAAGGTTGCCTCATTTTCAAAGTAACGTTATGGTGCGTTACAGAGATACTGGTAGGTAGATGCGATTTCGCCTATGGTAAGGATCAAAAGACACAACAATCTCCCAACCTTTTGTGAACGCTGCACAAGCGCACCAACGTACGACGGGGGTGGTATGAAAAATGCAAAAACAATTCCAAAGCCATATTTCAATCATGACTCTGACTCTGACTGACGCACTCCCGGTGTGAAAGAAAAACGGTCGAGCAAATAAGTGGCATGCGCTGGCTGTTGTTATCGTAAAATTTGATAAATAATCTACATAAAAATGGTCTACCGCCCGGATGGCGCGTTGCTGCCTGCCTTCTTTTGCATCCACATCTACCGGTACCGCCTACGGACGGTCGAAGTTGATGATGGCGGTAGCTCAGGAAGAATTATTACGACCGTTGGGTGGAATGAAAAGAGACGTTTGCAGATGTTTTACTACGTTCACTGATTTATTGCATTTGCTTATGATTAAAGAGTTGGAACTAGTCTATGTTTTCGTTGTTCTTTGGAATGAATTCATGTTTTCGTTCCATTTTTAGAGTAAAAGGGTTATTTTTACAAATAATCATAAAGGGTTCTAGATAGTGGAAGTACTTTAGTTGAATTTAATTTAAACTTTCCTTGAATGTTTCTTATTACGAATCTTTTAGTCAATTTTAAATACACATTGATTGATATTCATTTTTATTTTTCATTAAGTTTTAATTCTACTTATTTAAGTTATTTTAAATTGCAAAGATTTTTTGAATTTTCTCTCGCTATAAATGTCTTTCGAAATGCTAGCAACTTTTTGCCTCACCCACAACACACGCACAATCCGTGAAGCTTGAACAACCACCCTTTAACCCCAATTTTGGGGTAGCACCGCGAGATTTGCCTTAGAATAAACCGACAGCGGGAACGGCAGTTTTACCAATTTTTATGCCACGGTAAATGGAATGACACTATAAATCAAAAGCAAGCACTGCACGAAGCGCAGACCACGTTTGAAGTGTGCGCGGCACAAAGTTTCCCTCCCGCGATGGCGAAAAGTAGCGCCGCGCCACGCTGGAATGTATCGCCAAGTGCTTTTGGTGTTTATCTTTTTACGCTTTTTTTTCGTCATCTTCTGGTCGGTTGATTCTTGCTCCGAGTGTGGAGCTTGTGATCTGCTGGCGTCGGGTGCCACTGGCGTTAGTGATTGGAACGGTTGCTGCTGGTGTGAATGGTATCTTTTTGTTTTTATCATTTGTTACACTCTGAAAGCCGTTTTTCTTTGCGTTTTCGCCGGTGGACTAGGTGTGCCAACACGGTTCTGGTGATGAAGCGATGGGGAAGGATGAAGAAAAATGTCCTCCAACGCGTGTCCTTGCCGATTTGGAGAGAAAATTTCGTCCCGATGCCGAATCGAAAATCGGGGCCCACAAAGCCCCGCAGTGCCGAGATTGGGTGGACGGAAAAATGGTACGCACCATAGATGTCCGGAGCCCGGTGGTCTTATAAATGAAATCGATTTTTATGTTTATTGCTTATTTTATAGCCGAAACGCATATGTTGACAGGTAAATTGGTCACCGGGAGGGCGAATTTACATAGAAATTGATGGTGAATGGAAATGACTGGCGTAAAAGATGGCTCCTCGGTGCGTTACCGGTTGTAGAACCGAAGCAGGGAAAATGCAAACATTCCCATTCGATTACGATCATCCTGGGCCGGAGCGCTGAGAGTGCCCAGCAGGATATGGCGCATTTTTGGCGTACCCGTTACCGCCGGTTTGGCTTTGATGCAATTTGGTACGGGGGCTTGAATAAAGCGAACGGTTGTTCTCCGATGAGCGTGCGTATCGATTGGTACAAGTTGTGTGTGGTTTACATTTGCAACCAGGCTACAATTTATGCATACAAGTACATGCATCTTAAAGTAGAGTACGGTATGAATATGCATATTAACTCGAAAAGGGTAGTTGTGCGAAGGTGTAAAGATTGGAAGAGTGTGTAAGTTTAACATAAGGCAGTCAGAAAGAATTGTTTTCTCAAGGTTGTTGATTTTCTGTTTTCACATGTCCTCGTTTTGTGAAACCAATTTTGAACTGTTGAAACATGCAAAGATCTTATGTTTTTATTTCTTTCTACAGTGTGGTAAATTATGTACCGCGAAACATTATTTGTATAATAATGTATTTATGCCCACAAAAGCAATACAATCCTGTATTAAAGAATTATACATATTAAGAAACGTGAGAATAAAACTGTTCAGATTAGGCTTTTCAGGGTGAAATATTTGATTAAAAGTGTGGAGATAAAATGGGATCTCATCTGATCTGAAATCTGATCAGTGGGAGGATGAGATCTTTTGTATATGATAGATGCTGGTAGGGGAATTCTTTGGTGTGCTGGACAATTTTGATGAACATCTTTTGGTGGCCTTCTGCAACTGCACAGCAGGATGTTTGTACAGCGCCACATATGCGAAGGAACTCTGGGATTGGGAACAGTTGGGCAAATGAAGTCTACCAGTCCTAATGACGATCTACCTATCATTAGGAAAATGAATTCTCCAGCACCTGATCGACTATTCGCTCATTATATTCTTCTCTTGGTAAGAACCGGTGGGTTTTATTTGAGATGGACTGATGACGTTGGCAATTTCACTAGAAAGGTCGAAAACGACGGACCACTGTCCAAACCATAAGGCATTTGAGGATTTTTTGAAGCAAACCAACTCCACCAAGTTGTTTTTATCCAATACGAAAGTGTAAGAACCAATGTTTCGTTTTACGATAAGTCTCTTTGAATGGTGTGTATGTTTGTTAATCTGATCGTTAAGTTTTCTTGATACTACGTGTTTGAACTTCCCGAGCCGATCGTAAGTGAAGAAGACCTCGTAAATCAACTTTTGACACATTTATTCTTGAATTAAAATTATACAAGCAATTGATAATTAAAACAAAAAGAAAAGGTGATTTATAATCTTTACAGCTGATGAGACCATAACTGATACGGAGAGTTCTCAGCGCCCATTAATTTGCTCCAGTTGGAAATGGAGCGCGCAAACACTTCACCCTGACATGGAAAACAATTTTTGGCGTGCGTCGAAACATTTTATCGGTTTGTTGTTTGCTCTAAAGCGATTAAAATGGTCACGAAGGGTTGTTGCAAGCGTTGAAACCGGGGTCAACCGAAACGGGTGGATCATTCTCGCAGCCTCGCGTAACCGTTGGCAGGAACGACTCGGGAAAGTTTTGGTTTTTGCTCTCTTCTGTTTTCTCTTCAAACCGTTTGTTTTCCCTGTTCATCTCCGCTACACACTTAAGAAGCTGTCCAGGGATTTCCGGTGCACAGGATCGAAGCACGGATAAGGCTGGAAGTTGTACTTGCTTTGCGATGAGGTGTGTGATGCGGTGGATGATCATGGCGGTGGGACGCCCGCTGACGATATATCCAGCGATGAAAAGTTAAAAGCAATGGCTTCCAACTGTTGAAAGTGGGGAAGAAAAATAAGCTGAACTTTCCACGGGACTCCGTTGTCTAGCAACGAACCGGTGGGATACAACGGAGCGACCGAGGGGTAACGTTTGGTTCGAAATAAACTTTTCTATATCTACTTTCGCGCTTTCGGTCGCTGTTTTTCTTTGCTGGGGCTTGGAACAGAATAGGATATGTCAGCACCGTGCAAGTTAGAAGCAGCGCTGTGAAGGCGCTTTATGTTTTTGTGTGAGTAGTACTTGTTTTTTCTTCCTCTGGTCACAATTCAGTTCAATCCATTCGTTGGATAACGATGGAAGAAGACATAAAACGGCTTCGACAGTATATCTCTCCGGTTATGAACCGTAGAGCTTGAAAGTTTGAAGAACCGTCAGTATTCGCTTGTGTTTTTGTGTTTGCGATTTGATTGTGCATTAATATTTTGATAGATATTATTTGAAATAAATATTATTTTGATTCCGTTGAGAGTGTTCATTTCTTAAATTTCGTCCTTATATTTCTAATAGGTTTGAACTTTATGAAAACAAATGCCGTAATGCGATGATCTTGTTTTAAAAATTGCATAAATCTAGGCGTATTGATTATTCAATAAATGAATAGGACAATTTTGTTTTCATCTGTTAGGTTGTAATTGTTGGGGTATTGGGAATCAAATTAATATTTTACATGAAAAAAAGAAAACGGAAAAAAATCTTTACGAAACTCCATTCAATACAACCGACAAAACTGCATAGTGTTGTTCTTGCTTGAGAATCTATCGAAGAAGAAACAAGCTGCTACAAGCATTCAGTTGCGGCTAATGGGTAGCAGCTAGACACCCACAGGATGCTGGTGATGTATGAATTATGCAGCAGCTGAAAGTGCTCGCTATTATTAAATATGTAACGATTAGCGTGCTTGCATCGATGGGGTTTACGTTGTTAATGCTGTTGTTTAATGCATGTTAAGCAACCGTTCGGGAGTTCACATGGTGCCCTATGCTGTAAAGGACGACGATTAGCTACGGGGAATGGGAGCAACTGTTAGAATTTGTCATAAGACGGTGAGGTAATAAGAATATATTTTTATCGTTTCACGCAATTCGTCGGTTAACAGTTTTCAGCTGCAAGCAATCGAAGCAACAACTACGTCATGACTAAAAGCGCATTGTATCCAGTCACGCTACTACTTCTTTACCGGGTCAGCTATGGACTTATCGTACCCTGGAAGACCTGTCCCGAAATATCCATGGGTGACACAGCGGATTACGACTGTGATTTGTGGAAACATATGTGGCGGTTAGTCCCGCTGGCTCACATCCCCGGAGGGGCTAGCAGTATGACGCTGTTCCACAATCCTTACCAATCGTTGAACTGCATTTACTTTGACTTTTACTGCCGTAAAGATACATCCATTCTTGGCGATCTGTATATGACGGCTAAACGCAAACGTCATCTAGTGTGTCCCGGGTTTAGTATTACGCTAGAGGAGAATCGCTGGCAGATGGAGCTGCTCACGAACCCTGCCTCGAAGGAGTGTCAAACATTGGACCGGTGGCTTTCGTTGGATATTTTTGCCTACCGACAGAACGAGTATATCTTTGTGTATGGTTGCCGGCAGCGTGATGAAAACATGCCCGTCGTTATCGGTGCCTGGATACTGGCTGACATCAATGCAACGGAAGAAATGCGTACCGACATAATGCAGGACACACGGAAGCTGGCGATGAAGATTCCGGGGTTTCGCGATGAGTGGTGGTTCTATCCAGAAAGTGCGGAAAAGTGTCAAGTGAACGAGACGTGTGATTATTTGGCAAACTGTAAGATATCTCCCGATGTGCAAGAGATGGAAGTTCCGTTGCAGGACAGTTCGCTGACAACGTATCTTGTTCTGGTGCCGATAGCAGTTGGACTTGCAGTTTTGTTTTGTTACGCTGTTTATAAATCGCTGCGGAGTATTAAAGTTTCGCCGGCTTAATATGATCCAAAAACTAGCCTCAAACAAATACTTAACGCACCTTAAATTTCGATGCAAAAGGCTTCTTTTGTGCACTGAAGGAACTTAAAATCAAAGCAACATAATTGCTCGAAAGCGGTTACGGTGGTCTAATCAATTTAGCAGCCCAAGTAGATTCGCCAACTTTCTTACCATGGAATATTACCATCTTGAAGAGCTTCTTCCACTATCCACAGCTGCACTGCAGCAATCGGGATGGAAAGCAATACTATGCTAATTCCGAATATATCTGGCTAACAGTGTTCCGTCTCAATTATCAGTTTTAATTTCCCGCTTTTAGCGCACAATTTCCGTCGGTTAATTATGCAGGTGACGTACGTCGAGCGTGGTGAGATAAGCTAGGCTCCTTCGTGTTTTTTTTATCGCTCTATCTCTAGCACAAGCATAAAGCAAGGAAGCTAAAACTACGAACCACTGCCATTGGGTGAGTCACATAATGGCGAACGAAGGAACGCCACCAAAGAGAATGAAGCACGGGAAAGAAGTTGAAAAACTATTTAAAAAACCAAGCGCTTTTAAAATCAAGAACATTCCTTCTTCGCTGCTGTAGAAGTGAATGTATTAGTTTTTTGCTTTTCCTAGTTGTATCTCCATTCTCGCGATTCTTCGTGTGCCTTTGGGGAGTGTTCGTTTAAGGTAGCTTTTGCATCACATTTCAATCTAATAGTTTCATTACCATCTTCCATCTTGGGATGCTTCTTCAATGCCCAGGCATTGGCTGGCGTTGCGCTGGAAGAAGCAGTCAATTAGTTGGCGGACGTGGAAAGATATCTCAAGGTAAAGGTTGACATTCTTCATCCAGCACATCGCCGAAGCAGACAGAGCGGTTATCAATGTCGCCTCCGGTTGCACCCGATGTCGGCTTTCGCTCTGTGCCAAGCAAGGTGGAAGAAAAATCAGCTAATTTAAAAATAATATCAATGATTAATTAATTCGACTCATTAAACTTTAAAATAGCTTTTTTTACTCCCTGTCATTCTTCTCTGCCAGCGTTTTTTCTTCTTTTCGTTTCCTTTTAGTGTCGTGTACGCTATTACCATTAGGGCACGAGATTGAAGAAGCTTTCTTAGATGAACGATTTATTTAGTTTTTTTTTGTTTCACAGAAAGCTTGTGACTGCTACGAAGGAAAGAAATGTCCCGAACAGTGATGGGTTTCAGCGATGGGATAAAAGCAACAGGAAATACGTTTAGGCTGCCGTGGCGTTTAAAATAGAACACTTTTCCTTTTACCGTCAGTCGTAGCAGAGATTGCTGATAAGAAGATAGATTTAACTGTTGTCAAGCGAAACAAAAGAAACGGCTTTATTATTTTAACTTTCTATGCGCTGCTTCAGTTCCTTTAACGTGTCTCCATTATGAAAAATAATAATAGTTGAAAAGATTTCTACTACGGTTGCACTCTGTCTGAAGGGTTTGAAAATTATCTAATTTCAATTATAATTGGTTAAATAAATGTTGATGTTCGGACACGACAAATCAATACGTACATTAAAGCACAAGATTATGTGTTTTGTTGGGTGAAAAATTCAATTTTATTTAGATACATTTGTTCGGCATAGAAACACCGCTAAAACAGTTCGAGCAATCTGCTTCATTATGGCTTCCGATCATAACGAAAGCTTTGCCAGTGGTGGACAAAAGAGCCAGCAGCATGGAGCAGCTGATGGAGCAGCAGCACGTCCGTTGGACAGGTCAGTGTAAGAAAATCGAAGTGAAACATGAAAGCTGCTTTTGTGAAAGCTTTCTGCCAGAAATTGCACTCCATTCTGAGCCATAAATTGTTTCTGCTTCATCGCTTCGGGTCATGATGTTGTTTTAGATGGGACGGCTGCATCGAACATTGAACGAGAGCTTAGTGAAGCGAAGCTGTTTACGGTCAACGGTGATGAAAGTTGCATTTTGCTTTCTGTGTTGAACTGTTATGTGTCCTGTTCGTAAGTAAATCAAAGAGTAACGTAGAAAAAAAAAACCGTAAAATCTTTTGACAAATATTTGACATACATTGCATTAAGCTTTTAAAGGTAGCAAAACATATTTTATTGGGATATAAAGATAGACATTGCTTTCGTTATCCTTCCTGCAGGGATGATATTTGTTCGAATGTAACATATATGCCCTTCTAAATTGAAGGAACATGTTACTAATAGGCTCATCGCAGCTAAACCTTTTTTAATAAGAATGATACACACAAAAAAAGTTATTGATAAAGCACATAGGAATCCACCTTTTTATTGGAAGCCAGGAAATGCAAAAAAAAATCATTTATTGTTAAAGAAAAGCCTCAACCAAACATCAAATAAGATTGTCCATCCCTTTTCGGTTTTCTTTTTCATTGTTTTTGTTTGCCCGACTCGTTTGCTGATCGTTTTATGCTTTGTTAGACAAGGAAAACGAGCATAAATTGTCCTCCGGCTAGGTCTGGCTCCCAAACTGTACAGACCTTGACCGGTTCCTGGTCTGGAAAGGGGGGAGGGTCACAAAATTGGTCACCAAACCGTATTGGTACAGGTGGAAAGAACAGTGTCCCACAGAGTCTTGCTGTTCAGCCTCTTGGGATAAGACGACTCACTTGGCCTTTGGGCTTTGTTTGGTCCTATTGTTGCACTTTTTTGTTGTTGATTTCCCGTTCGTTTCCTGAAACCAACACGCACACACTGGATGGAAACTGGATCCATCGCTGAACGGAACAATTGTTTGCTAATGATGTACAAAGAAACAAAGAACCTCCGTAAGGGTGGTTAAATTTTTCCGGATGTATTCTTCACCCACTTTCCCGGACCCCGGGAAACTTGTGTAACACCCAAGTTTAGGTGTGTTTTCTTTTCCCTGCATTTCATACTGTGAACCGCCTCAAGACGGAACCCATCACTTGCGAAAAAAGGGTCATAAATGCGAAGGGCAACCGGCTAGCGTCCTACCGCTGGCCATCATTGCGAAGGACCTTTGAAAAAGGAAGGATAACGATGACAGCGAATGATGGGCTATGGGGCAACATTTACGGGACACTTTTGGGCGAGATGCGCTGAGTGGGTGTGTGAGTTTTTTTTGTTTCTTTTTTTTTACTGATCCATGTATGCGGTCCCGTTGACGATCGGTCCATGTGGTCCATGCACAATGATGACATGACAAATGATGAAAATGGCACTCGTTTCAGTACGGTTTTTGGGTGTGATAAGCATTGTATGGGGAAAATACGAGGATCCGGTCCGTTGGAGGGTATCGGTTTTTTTTTTGTTCCGACGTAGCAATTTTTACGGAAGCTTTTGCGCGTATTGGGCAATTCCGTATATTTTCCAAGAAACCGACAGTAAGAATTGGTTCCATTTCTGATAACGTCGAACCGTCGCCGGAAGAAAAGTTTTTCCGAAATATACTTTTAAAACATGTTACCAAAGTGTTTGAAGTTTAATGATTGACAAATATGGAGTAAATAGATCATTTTCTCACAATTCTCCGAAACAATTTTCTATAAACTTCTAAACAAAGATATGATAATTAAAATCTCAATAATCATCAATTATTTGAAGCATAACTCAGCAAGTATTTAAAGAATGTTAATAGAAGGAAAACAATTAATAACGAATTTCTTAGAAAATTGCTGGATAAAATCTTAAATCCCCTACTGGACAATCGTCATCACTAATTGAAAGTGAGTGATTAAAAGAAGCTCTGAAAGAAAACATAAACTTTACGACAAAATCTTCTTTGCCATCCGCAACCATGAATGAAAAAAAAAGAAGAAAACAATCGGCAAAGTGTCCGTTTGCTAGCATGACAATCAGACCCGGCGAACAGTGGTGAATTATAAATTTCCATCAGCACCAAAGCTGGCTCGGCGGGTAATTTATCATAACGCGAATCAACAGATACACACAAACCAACCAGCGCCAAAAACGAGCCCCAGCATGCAGGCGACCTTCTTACGTTCGACTCCATCATCTTGTACCGGTCCATCTTTTGCCTTCCTCATACAAGGTAACTGCTACATTACCGTGGCTGAAGCGAGCAAGCAAACTGTTTCGGTACATAAATCTTGTTCCGTGGCTTAAATCTTCGCAGGCTGTAAGGGAGAGGAACAAGACAAGACGGCAGGTCGCCCAATACCGGCGAGCCCAGTCGGTACATAATAAGAAAGTAGCGCACAATCGTCTTAGTGGCAGTAATCTGCTTACACGGTGGCATCATTATTCAGCTGAATGTGGACGACTCGGGAACGGTACGGGAAGGTGAAGGTGACGTTCTGTGTCCACGCAAGTAGCATTGAATGGAGCCTCAATGGAGAGCCACGATTAGCTCGTACCACATTGCGCTATGGCATTGGACACCTGTTCGCAAGGGTAACGCAGAGGGGTGAGTGTACCGAGAAAGAAAAAAGCTCGATTGTACTGTATATTAAAAATATCTCAACACACCAGGTAAGATAAATGTAATCATGCAGCGAATATAAGTAAATGCCGACCAGGTTAGAGGATTTGGCTGATAATAGCAGTAGACACTTAGATGATTGATATTTATGCTCCCGGTAGTGAACCAATAATCAACACATTCACGCTCGATTAGCTGTCTACACGCCCAGACGGTAGACAGAAGCCGGGTGAAAGTTCATCCATTCATAGAGAGTATGCATTGAATATTCAAACAAACCATTATGCGAAACTAATATTTCATTATACCATCATCGTCATGTGTTCGGTAGTACAATTTTCATTCAATTCTGAGCATGTACTGACATTGAATGGATGCAGTTTAATTACCTGTTATAAACTTTTTTTTATATGTAAATGAAAGCATTAATAAAACTAATATTTATCTGCACTACTGATTTGTTTCATAGTTTTGTTTTGCGAATTACCAACTTCAAGTGACTTTGCTTTCAGTGCTGATGGAGTTCGAATAGTTGTTTGGTTATAAAAACAGACTGACTGTTCAACTGAAGACTATTGCCACGAATCCTGGCTTATTAGACTTATCTTCACTACTTAACCGGATAGTCAGTGATGTGTTTGATGGGTGGAGATCTGCGCTTATACGATTATATCATCAGTAAGTCCACCTGTTTGAAGCTTATCAAGCTTATTTTATTAATTTTAACATTGAATTTCTATAGATACCTGATTTAAATGGCAATTGCCTACCTTTAGGCGTTGTCAAGCCAGGTATGCTATAATTGTCTGGTTCTGTGTGACTTGGGTTATTAACAGCTTAGTTGAAAGTCTTGCGTATGGGAAATACCATCTAACTAAAAACATTTTCATATCATATCATGTTGGTGAGGTTCACGATATGTTATATCGCTATTTTAATCTTACAAATTAAATTTGATCATTATGGTACATTAGTTTTATAACTCCACCCATACAGTGTTACAGCTAAAGCACAGTAAATTTTTTAAATTTTGCATTATTGAAATATATATGCCTCTTCACTACAAACGCACCATATAAATGTGTGTAAAGGCGACACACGGAAGCAAAATGTCGCTTTCCTGTGGCTAGACAAAACGATTTTTAACATTTCTGTCCTCACCAGTTGCCTTCAATTCACTATATCATGCCCAACCGAGAAGAAATAAAATAATGTGTCTGAGGTACAAAGTAAGGGAAAACGTCTGGAGAGGCGTGATGTGGCGTCTTCTTGAACGAGCGAACGATACCATATCATAGGATGGCTTGGGTCAATCTGAAACCAACACCACGACACAGTTGACTCGGTGCCTGCAGGGCGAAGGATGAAGAATGGCTCAATATTTTCATAACGTAAATTGAATTTAATTGAAATTTATTTACGCCATTTCTTCCGGTGAAGGCACACCAGGTTTCGGGGAGGTTCAAGTTCCGGACATGCTTCGAGGAAGCTTCAATTTTCTCTCTCCCTTTTTCCATACGGTACAACCATGATGCAACGCATCAATGCTGTTAGTGTTTGTTCCGCATCCGGATCCACCGTACGTGAATGTGGAGAAAGGTTTTTACCATATTCACATATTGATAATGGTTTAATGCGGGAAAGGAAATGATAGGACACAGGCCAAGCACCCGGTGTCCTGAGACAGCAGTTTCTGTACCTCGTCGGTAACGACTGCCACTCTATTTTTCTACTCCGTTTCGCTCGACAACTTTCACCGGGGGTCTTCGCCGGGTGCTTGTGGCAAAAGCACTCCTGGCTCGATTTACCCAACATGGATAATTTATGGGCTGTTTATACTTGGCGCTAGGCGCTCTGGGGGGAACCGAGAAACGATCGGCACCGGCCAGATCCATCGTACAGCGGAAAGGGAACCGGTTTCTCGGTTATGAATTTCTAACATCTTGTCGTGCGTACGCACCGGGATATGAGTCTGATGGGATGTGAAGAGCATAAAAAATGCATGTATGCTAGAGCAAATGCTTCTGAAGCAATTAGGAAGAGAGCCCTATGACGCAGTACGGAACGATGGAAGAGATTCCGATTGGCAGTAACAACTGCTAATGACTTCAGGGCTAATCAGATGAATTACAGCTCAATATTGCGATGCTGAACAAGTGAGAGTAAATCATTAATTGATTTACTTGTGTGACCTGTGAGAAGTTCAACGATTCTCAACGTAGACGATTGAAGGTATGGATTTAATTACTAGGAAGATAATTCGCTCTGTAATAGATGTAATAGACAGTAAAAATAGGCATATCTGATTTATGCTGGTAACGATCATTGTTTTTAATCACAAGATATGCTACATGACACACAATCCCTTCAGAAATCTGAAATAATCACCCTACTCGAACTCTACTCGACACATGCTCTGTTTGCACTGTTTGCTAGTCCTTGTGGATGAGCATTTCTCTCGAACAAAATTACTTTTCCAACCATTTCGACAAACACTCAATTAAAGTAATTTGCCCCTACTCTTGGTACGTGGAGGCGAGTGAGCTTTTCATTTCAAATGGAACATATTGGAATTAGCCTCGGGGCCAACACTAGCTCGAGTGTGGATGTGGTGCGATATGGTTGTAAGTGAAACTTTACGCCGCTCCAAAAGCGAGACAAGAAGTTGGAAATTAGCTGTATAATCATCCAGCTGGAATTGAACACAAGTTGTGCCGTACAGTCTCTGATGCATTTGGATTTACCCAACTAATGCACATCTTACGCCCTATCCATGCGCAGTGACTTGCATCAGTCGGTTGTAAGATGACTCCCCTACTCCTACTGTTCACCCATCGAAGATCTGTGCAGACAGGGTGGAGTTACACACACACACACGCCTTCAAACATCCACCCTCATCCACATACTCACACCGGGTCTAACCTTTGGAAAAGTGTGGAAAGCCATCGAATATGCTGCGCACAAAGAAAATGTTCCAATGAGCTGTGACGGCATAAGAATACGATGCTTCCGGACAAAAACATCGCAAGACCCCGATAGCTGACTCCTCGGACCGGAGATAGTAAAATTTAATTGAAGCTAATTAAATGTAATATAATGCAGTGCACGGAACGAACTGCCGAAGGACGAGTACGGTCAACCGGCGAATACGGGGGAATGGTTTTAACTTCATTTTGGAAAGCTCCGATAGTGGGGATGTCGTCAGGTCGTTGGAAGAAATGGTCTCTTCATTATGAGCGGCAGCGGTATCAGTGATCAAACAGCTCATTCACAAGCTTTGTTTGCTTACATCTAGGGTTGGATTGGTGGAGGATCGTGGTACTGGAGGTACTGAAGGAGGCTGGAAGGAAGATGAAAGTACGAGTAGATAAAATCATAATTTTATAGATGCTAATGTGAAGACATAAACCATGTCAAAATGGTGTGTTACGTCGTTTGCCTATAAAGTTATTAGTGAAATAACGACATTTATTGAGTCTTAAAGCAATGTTATGGTTTTTTTCGAATTCTTTTAAAGGATTTTTTTTATTTCTTTTCAAGGGAATGTATTTTGTTTTTACGCTCCTGATTCTTCTTCCAATGTACCATCGCAAGTAGGTTTTGAAACGGCTGAATGTATGCAATGCTGTTAAAAAAGATGCGTTTGAAATGCTACTGACATCATTTCAGACATGCTTAATTAGTAATATGTGGGCAGAATATTTACACAAAGCATAATGTATCGGTCAAAGATTTTCTCTATGAAATGTGCCTTTTGTTTGGAAACATGCAAAACAGATTGAAATCGAAACGCAATGGCGTTTTGAGTATTCTATTGTGTGAAATTTTTGAATAAAAAACTGTTTTTCCGATGAAAGATAATCAAGTGTTCAGTATCAGAATAATATTTCGAATTATTTTTTTTTTACAGCAGATGAAAACGAAATCATCACACGCTTGGTGTTTGCAAAAAACAAAGAAACAGTCACGTAACAGTGACAAGAAAAAATAAACATTTCTTGTAGATTATAATCAGGTATATGCAAATTTACGTTTTACTGCAAACTTTCCACCATTCACACCATTCGGTATGAAAAAAGTGAAGTGAAAAGACAAATTTCCAGGAAAAGTTTCGTACCTCAAAAAACTTCCATTTTGTCTGGGAAGTGGTGTAGCATGTTGATTAATTTACCACTCTTTGCGAATAAAAAGTGTAGCGATGGATGTATTTGTTGGTGGAATAAGGCAGAGAATTAGGGATTGTGTAATATAATTGTCATTTCCAGATGATACTTGCTTACTTGTTTTAAAAATGTCACTTTTGATTACTGAAAATTCATTGTTAATGAAATTTCGTTTTAAATTTAATCTAAAGTAAAATAACACGATATACTAATATAGTAATTTTTAACCATAACGTGTTACAAAAAAAAGGTCGCTGGACAAATGGAAGATTGCACTATCAGAATTAATATTTACATCACATACACATCTCAAACAATAAGAAGCGTTCCAACGTGCCCCTTTTTTACCACGTATCCTGCAAATGACGGATGGTGGCATAAATTGCAAATTATTTAAACTATTCATATTGCGTCTAGCCCAAGCGTCTATGAAACGGTCCGTAAGAGTGCACTAGCTTTGCAGTGATGCACTCATCACTACGTTTAGTGCTCTGCGCCGTGATCTATATCTTCTCTCGGAAGGAAGAAATCTCAAACCACCTTTTTTGGTTCGTGAAAAGCGAAATGGAAGAATGTCTTCCCTCACAATGTCGATAGTTGGAAAATTTGAGTCGCTGAGCCTCTTTTTATCTTCTGTTTCACCCCTCTTTTTTTTGTTGCTTGAACGCGGACACAATCGGAAGGACAAGTGGAAAGGCGTTTTTTGTTCTTTGCTTTCTCTATTTCTGCTTACATCGAACCGAAGCCGGCAAAGAATGTCCTCGGCTCGAACGCTTACAAAAGTGCCATTTGTATGCTGCTATCGGCGTAGCACTATCGGACGGTAAAAGTTTACCGTATTGTGGTGGAACCGTGCTCGGAACTTAGCAAAAAAAAAGAAAGACTGCCCACACACGGCACTGCATTCACTCCAACGAGGATGGATTCAACAGTAAAGCAAGCCACACAGACATAGGCCGTGAGTTTTATCAGCTTGCATCTGGGGATCTTTTTGTTGGTGAGATATTTTCAACGTATTTCCCTCGATGGGTTGCTTCTTGTTTTTTGTTGTTATTTGCAAAACTTCACCCCCTTCTATCGGGGCTCCCGTAACAGACGGCCAATCGTAATGGAGGGAACGTTTTTCTCAAGACAGCAAAACCGAATGGTTGTGCTGCGATGCCATGCACACCTCAGTGGAGTTGAATTTTTCATTCCGATTGATTCAATCATTCATGCCTTCATTTGCTGGAGCTGCTCTTTTGCGTTAGGGGCTGTATAGATTAGGCGATTGTGTCAGTGTGTTTGTGGGAAAAAGGGATGTCTCAGTCGTATGCCGCTGTGATAGTGTCGAACGTTGTGATGGGAAGGGCTTTAAAGGTAATTTAATTGAAAAGTAGTTTTAGTTAACAAAAGAGTAAACTAAAAAATTTGTAAAATCAGAATAAGAAATATTTTAACATAGAAGAATAGTATATAAATAATGTAAGTAAATATAAACGTAAAACAAAATAACGAAATAACCGTCTTTACTTTTGATACACCCAACCCTAGTATCTGCAACAAACCAAATATGAAATGAAATCCATTCCCAGTTAAGAATCAATTGGACAGCACATCGAAACAAGGCGCGCATCAAATGGGTTTTCGTTCGGATTGGGTTGAGATGAAAAACTTTCTACGTTGCGCAGCCCAAAACATTGGGAAAGCGAAACAAAACAAAACAACAAAAAAACAATGGCAGCTCTTCGAAGCAATATGGAATTTTATATAGTTTAGGGATATTCCGCTTCGTTCGGTGAGACGCTTTCGTCGATGATTTCATTATTGAACGAGGTGTGAGAAAACGATAGTGGCACGTTGCAAATTTGATGAGTAATTCATTCGTTACGTTTCAGGATGGGTAAATTTTCACCGCCCGCCGTTGTGGGTTCGCTGCCGAGGGATAGTGTGGCCAAGGGTTTTGATGTTTCACATGAAGTGTGGTTCAATGAGAAGGAGAGATTTGGTGGGTCATTCAATAAATGATGCTGAAAGTTAGTTTTGTAAAACTTCTTGGCTGCATGGAAGGTTGATGATTCGCGTTCAATTGAATTTAGCAATTGTTGAGCTGTTTATTTGTGAGACTGAACATTTGTTTAAAACTTTACACCAAATGTAATCTTGAATGGTTATAAGGCAGAGATGGTTGAGGAAAAGGACGAAAATCGAATAAGCTAATGTAAATCTCGAGTTTGAACTTTCCAGTGAACTGAACGAGAAATCAGAGAAGTGAATTAAATCCCACAGTATTGTTTGCCGGCTAAGGTAATCTTAAAAAAAGAAGATATTTTCGATACTAATTGGCTAATTATTACACTAGAGATAATACAAATATTGATTAGGTGGGGTATTGATTACTTAATCTGCGATTGCTGAAATCGATGGGGCCGAATAATTTGTGTTTATGAACAGATCAATAAAATAAAATAGGTATTTGTTGGTAAGCGTTCCTTGTGGTGGTGCGTTGAAATAAATTATTACATTATTATTACACATAAGTCACATAAGTCACTGAACACATGTTTTATCGTTTAACAAAAAAGGAAGGAAAATAATGAATAAAAGCAATGTTTTATAAACATTACTACTTGAAAGGAATCGTTCAGTATCAATCCAATTAATGATTCGCTTATAAACTTACCGGCAATGTTTATAAATAATTCTATCCTTAAAACGACAAACGTAAAACAAAAGCTGAAAAGCAAACACATGTACAGTGCTCGAATTACGCATTAAAAAGATTGTCTATCAAAGACACACTCTCATCGCTTGAAGAATAGCTTTGCCAGAAGCGATTTGTGCTTTTTTTCGTTGCTTATTTCTGGTTTTTGCTTGGGCGAAATCAAATGCCATTACACATCGTAGCATCTCGAACGCGGCACTGCTTTCGCAGCTAAATTAGGCACGGTTCAGGATTTTTCGTTCACCATCGCAACACGATAGCCGTGCTTGCGGGGCGATAATTTCTTATCGATGCTCCGGACGATCGTGAAGTGTGAAAGAAGTGCAAAAGTGCTCTCGATGGTGTGTTATTTGATTAGAATTTATTGACTTTTGGGTTGTGAATTTTTAAAGCTACCGAGCCAAGCTCGGGAATTGACGGTTTTTGCTTTCTTCAGCTTTTTCGCTTTGTCTTTTGGGCCTCTTACGTTTCTTTCACCGGTCGTTGGTATTCTCCCATTGCCATGGTTATTTTACCAAATTTACAGTATGGGGCTGATCTTTGGATGTTTCTTTTTTTTCTCTTGTACGGTTGCTAATGCCGCTACTAAGTTCATTGGAGCACTTTAACGTTGTCAGAGCGTCGCGGTTGGTCAGAGGGTGGAATGTTTGAGAATGGTTGAAACACACAACAGCAAAACAACGGAGAGAGTACTGGGAAGCTGCAAGCAACAAAAAAGAGGAAACAAACAACGCATCCATCTTACTTGCTGGCGGAGTCTTGTTAACATGGATTTTTTCTTGTTCCCGGTAAATCAAGAATAAGGCGCCCTTCGGTAAGTTTTACGTATTTTCACTCCCCGCGCGCGCGGTTGGTGTTGGGTGAAATGGGGGGAAAGTGGTGCTTTCGCTAGAAAGCGTGAGCAAGGGCAAAGTATGAAAGAAAAATACCATTCATCTTGGGCCGCGTTTCGTGTGCGTTAAAAAGCACTGGTTTCGGTGTTTCGGAGTGAACAATTTTTTTCTTGTACTTTTTTCGAAAAATTACACAGGAAGATGCATGGGTGGAAGCGAAGTGAGGGAAGCGGTCAAAGCAGTGCAGGTGAAGCCAACATGCTGCAATAGAAGAGAGAGAGGGAGTGAAAAGAATTCAACCTGCCGTGGTTTTAATGTGAAAAGAGATGGAGTAAAAACCAAGGAACAAAAAACCGTTAAACCACGATCCTCCTGCCATAACAACATAGCGAGAAAGAATAATAAATTCTCCAGTTTTGAATGTTCCATCAGAAGCCGTCTGGTTGGCTACTGATTTGGGGTTTTCCGTCATGTGAAGGGTATGCGTGGGGATACGCGTTAACCGATGGTGGTATGTTTGTATTTTACAACAAGATTTGCGCGAGAAACCTCCTAGTGAAGTTGGCGAAAATGCGGCAGGGGAAAGTGTGCGACCGAGATGATTCAACGGTTTGTTTGAGCTTTTTCGCGAAAGCACCGCATGGCACCAGATGCGTGACCGGGGGCAAAAGCCCGATGCGCTGCGGATGGGTGAAAAGTGAGATTTCCGAAAGCGTTTAATAAGGCAGTAGCAACGAGAGCTCTCGTTCAATGTGCTTCTTGCAGCAAGTTCATAAAACGTATCGCACCATGCGGTGCTAGCAAGATCGTTCATTTCTCTCCATTTCTTTTTTTTTGTTCTACTATGAACGGATGGGAGACTCGTTTTACAATGAGTAAGGCTCGGGTGATCGATAGGAAATGGTGCTGGTACTGCTTGTAAAGTTATTCAGCATGCTGTTTCAAATCGTTATGAGCCATCGAGGTTTCGAGTAGCATGGCGTGACGATGGTTTAAAAGGTGCCTTTTTCTCGAGCCACTAAAATGCCCTTTTTATTTACATTTACAATTCTTACAACAATAATTGCAGGTTTGCACAGCACCAGGTGGTCAAAGTTTACTTTATTGAGGTATTCTTTGTTATATAATGGTGGAGGTAATAAGAAGGAAAATTATTTTTGCCTTGTTTTCCTATTTACACTGGAAATGGTTTCATAAGAAAGAAGTTTTATATGAAACTTGGGACGAACTCTTGGTGTAGCGTTGTGTTTCCTGTTGTTGTCACTAGTCTTGGTCATTGGGATTGGATCCTGCATCGGCTCAATCCGGATACATGCTTAAATCCTGGAAGTTATGGATAAAGAGTCCTAGTTGGTATCCCTCAAGGGTATGGATTTGTCATAATCGAAATCCGGGAAATGATCTTATGTTTTGAATCCGGAATACAGGTCCAGGTCTACTAGTGAATAATGGAATAATTCAGGGTTTGTCAAGTTGTTGCAAACATATAAATAAGATGACGGAATCTTATCTCCAAATGTAATAGACTTTAACAGGAGCTCAGAACCGACGAGATCTAAGTGTCTGTAGAAGGGACAGATAATTTAAAAAAGAATTCCATACCTTCAGGCTTAATCCAAAGCGCTTATCCATGAATGTCGCTAGAACAATTTCAAACCAATTGTGAGCTTATTTAATCTTCTAACAAAAACAAAAAAAAGAAAAGCGATTTGGCGAGCGTTTTATGATGATTATTTGATGAATACCTCATCCGTACAGTTTGACAAATCTCCGATTAATTATTTGAATCAATATTGTCAACGCTCAATCAGGAATCTCATCACGGTCGGTGCAAAAAGAGAATATTTAAAATACAGAACCATTCGCTTCGCCGAAACCGAAAGCATTTCTCATAAATAATTAGTATTTTATTCATCGCCTGTACGTGCCCTCCGGGACGGGGGGTCGAAAAAGATGGTACCGGTCGCTCGTTGAAATATCAGTATCCATCTTTTGCATTCGCAACAATCACGCGATAGCTGTAATTGTTTCGTCACTCTTAATTGTTCCACGGCTTACCAAGCCCGAACACGAAATGGAAAGCATTCAAGGCCAACAGTAACAGTAACACGCCATCGAAATTTCGAATGAAACACTCTTCCCCTTCTCTCGTCCACCTCGATCCTTCTTCCCCCGAAAGAAAAACTGATTCTAACAAAAAAGGGCCATCGCTTTCCGTTTCGGAAATGGACATTAGTTCATTTGCCTGCCTCGCACAATGGTGCCCGCTCGTGGCCCGTGATACAAAGCAAAGCGCCCGCTCGTAGAAATAATTTCATCGTATAAATCTTCCCAAACTTTACGTTCGAGCAGATAAGGGAACCATTTGACATTAGAGCGTACCTCGGTTGCTGTAGGGATGGGGTCGGCATTTTTGGTCGTGTCCCACGTGGGTCGTTTGTCGCGGGTAAACGGGTGCGGGGAGGGTGATGGGAAGCAGCCGATTGGAACCCGGGTCGCCGGAGCCATGGGCTATTTAGTGTGCATTTGGGGTCGGGGTTGAGAAAAATTAATTTTAATATGATCTTACGGTGAACGCGATAGCGTCAACGCAGGTCCGAGGTGAAGGTGTAGAGTTTTCGAGCAGAGGGAGGTTTCCCTTTTGCCAGGGTAACGCACCGATTCTGTGGCCCGGCCTGACCCACCGGTATGTGTCAAGTGACGGAAAACCGTACCGCACTGGGGAACGGGGCATCGTTTCATCTTATCGCATTGGCCACCATCACAAATGATTCGACGGTTGCTAGGCTAGAACACAGTGCACAAACGGTGCGGCTACTACGGGCGGTCGAAGTTGTTCGGTCTGCGTAGACGCCTAGAGCTGCTACCAGCACGCCACTACTAGCGGCCAACATGGTGGAACCGTCGCACTAAAAGGTAGCGAACGTCGCTAACGTGCAGGTTGCGTAGCGCTTTGATGTTGGGTCGGCATGTTGAATAGTGTACCGGCAGCGACCAGCATCAACAAGGGCTTGTTTCTTAACCAATGGTGTCTGTTTTTCGTGGAAACCGAGACATCGGTTCGACGGGCGCACAGGATGTTGTCGCCAGTGTATATACAGGTTGGCTGCGACATTGGCCCACCGACCAAAACATACAGTCAATCTCGCTCTCACACACACTCGTTTTGTTGGTTCGCCTTTTCAACACTTATCAGAAAATTCCAATCGCAGCCAAGTTACCGTGTGACTGAAATATGCTTGGAATGTTATCAGCAGTAATAAATCACATACCCACTCGAAGATGCGCTACCCGGAATACGTATGGGGCAATGGAAAGAGGATTTTCCCGCGTTTCGCATCAACTGATGCTCATAACATGATGGCTTTTACTACGAACGACTTGGGGAGTTTACAACCACCGAGACGATAGTTATCCATAGGTGAAGTGCACAGTTATAAGGAGAAGTACAATTTTTCTCTTTTATATTTTTAGTAGTAAACAACAGGAGGAAAACAATACTGATATACAAAAAGTAAAAAATTGATTTTAAAAATCTAAAAATAATTGTATGAAATTTTAATTAATCAACTGTTTTTTTTTTTACTCAGGTAGAACAGCCTAGCCAATTGATAGGATTATTCAACTTTAAGGTAGCAGAAACAATTTTCTTTTCACTTAGTTTCTTTTTACCTTAAAACTAATTAGAGATGAAAGCTGTTTTTTTAACTTCATTCATCATCACCATCATTCTGAACCATTGTTTGTGTGATGCTCTGTGATAGCCAATTTTAATTGGCTTTAATGGTCCTTAAATAAAAAACAACCAAATCATTCCAATCGGCCATTTACATATTTAATGCAAAACCGCAATCTCAGTACCCATCACCACAATAAAAGCGAACACAGACGCACACACACACACATAAACATGCACATGTGTAATAAAATACACGATTAATCGCTTGGGACAATATTTAGCTGGTCCATTAATCTTTCCCGAAGCCAGTTCGGACCGATACGCTATCCTGGCAGTGCCCTGCTCCCAAAAGCAGACCGAAAAAATTAAGTTAACATTATCAACTTTTCCACCGAAATGCGAAATTGGCCCCGGCGTCCCAGTTGCACAGGAGCGTGGGCCTAAGGAGGGAGGGGGTCGAAATAAATAAACTGCTCTCCAGCCAGCCACACACTGGTGAAAGGTTGGCCGGAGCATCCGCCCGGGGACCACTAGCTCGCGTGTTCCGATCTCACGCGAGCCGTCCTCCCAAAAATATTGTGTACCGGCAAGGATACAAGACGAAATTGGTCTCTGGCGCTGGTGTTTGGCTTGCATTGGGCAATTTATGGCCTATTAGAGAGATTTATACACTACGACAAAACTTGTGCCCGAGCAACGCGAGCGGTACAGTGGAAAAGTGGCCTCGGTTTCGGTTTCAATCGCGTGTGGAAATGGGGAAACAAAAATGAAGAAGTGCGAGTGAATCGGTGCGTGAGTTGCTGAACCAACGCCGGGACACGCTTCTCGGGTAAAAATATGACCAGCTTCATGAATTGGTTGGTGCATAACTCAAAAGTTGAACTTAAATTTTGCCTGCGCACGGTTTACCTTTGACTTCCCGGTCGGTGGTCGGTGGTCAGACGAACTGCAACCACAAAACGGCTTCCCGTGCTGACCCGCACAGTTCCACCCGTACCGATTGGAGTCCTACCGCTGTAGTCGGTTGTGCCGTTTGGCCATGTTACCGGAGGAAAACTTTAACAATGAAGGTCTAATCCGAAGTGTATTGCAATTTATTAGCAACACGTACCAGGCGTCTCCATCGGTGCCCTCCAATACTGCCATTGCTCATTCCCGCACTTTTGTTCACTTGTTGGGAAGAAGTGGAAACAAAAAAGGCAACAAAAAATCGCACAGAAAATGGTAAGATGGAACCGAATAATGAAACACGTATCCAATCGCAAGGAAAATGAGAGCTCAAGTGGAGGCGAAATTTAAAATGGAAAACTTTTCCCGCACGCCTGTCACCCCGAACGAAGCCGGTTCGTTAGGCTTGGGCTGTTTCGCTGTTGTTTTTTTCTTCTCTCTCTCTCTATCTCTCTCTCCTCCCCTTACCATCTTGGCTAGAAACAAAACTTTGCTAGGGAAGCCCAAACCTGCACGGAACGAAGATCTCCGTGATGGAAACCGCATCCTATCGCACTTTTATTTATCTTCGCTTAGAGCTGGCATTAACGGGAGTGGAAGATAATTTAATTTTACTTCTTTCGTATCATCTTTTTGTCATTCATCGTCGTGTTTCTTTGTACCGCTGCCGGTGTCTTTGTGGTATTGTTGGGGTGGTAAAAAAAAGATTAAATTGCAAGATTTGGCCCCTCGCAAAAAAACCATCTCCGCATGCAACGCGATGCATTTTGGGCTTGTTGATTTATTAAATTTCAAATTAAGACTTTTGCATCTGGCACATTCCGTTGCAGTGAAAGTTTATTTTGGTGTGTTTATTGTGTGAAAGTTAAGATAATTATATTTACCGAAGAGGGATAAAAATTTAACGAAAGTGATTTTGGTCGCTTTGAGTTAAATGGATTGAAATATGGTTTGATATTCGTTCAATTTATTCCAATTTAAAATAAGTTTGGGAAAGGAAGTTGAATTCAATCACACGGCATGTGGTTTTTCCGCAAATTTTCCAGTAAATTGTAGCCATTTTGTGCAAATCTGTTTTTTTTTTGCAAAAACTGTGAAAACAACGCTGTTAAGGGAAGGCGATCGCTGGCTCTAGGCAGCACGACAACATTTATTAAAATATCAAAGTGAAACTGGCTGGAATCAAAACGCTTCATCCTTTGCGGGTCTGCTTTTGTATCAGGAGAACTTTTACTCCTGCTCGCACATACCGTAGCGGCAGCCAGCAGCGCCTAGCAACCTCAAATCCTTCCCATTTCTGTTCCATGGCGCACGTTTAAGGTAGCGCAAACTTTGAACCCGAAATGGGTTGAAATCAAGTTTAGATAACTTTGCCTAGCGTTTGTTTTCCTTTTCCCCAAAACCCGAAAAGGGTGTCTTTGATCTTCTTCAGCCCGGGCTAGTCTTTGGTGTGCAGCAAGCGACTGCGACAGCAAGCAGCAACAACGGCCCCTTCCCACAAACCTCGCCACAAACGGCCCGCCTTGTGCAAGGTATGGCCGAGTGCCTGAGGCCTACACAGCCTTCCACAAGGTGTTTAGTGGCCACAGACACGGTACGGTGCAAGGTGTGGTTTTCGTTAGGCAAGATGACAAATCAATTAGCAAACAATTCGACCCCGGGCCGGAGACGTACAGTTCGGCGTAGCGCAGAAGCCACAGCTGCCGAAAGGGTTTTCTTGTGAACTTTCCTCGCCTTCTAGGCGCCAGATTATTGAATTAATCCATTAATCCCCATGATTTTCACCGCCATCAAGCCGGCGGTAATTGAGCATGAAGCGAGTCCTTTGTGAAAGCGATCTGAACTAAAACGGAGGCCGTAAGGTTTTTGGTGAACGGTTTGTGATTTGTTCATGTTTTTTTTCACCCTCCCCCCCCCCCCACCTTGCTGCTATGTTATTGTGAGTTTAATAAAACATTGTAGATGCTTTTGTACAAGATAGTACAAGAGAAAGCGATGAGTGAGGTGTAGATTGCTTGATTAACAGTTCGCAGCAAAACAATATTTTTGCAGAGAAGTAGGTACTTGAATCAATAAAGTAAATTAAAGTGCATAACAGTAGAAATACATTTGAATACTTCCTGTTGGCTGCTGCAATAGTCTTGAACATACGGAGGACATTAAAAAATATTAATGTGTCATTCAAATTGCATACTTTGCGGCGTTTTCGTATAAGAGCAATAGCAAGTATTGAAAATAAGGTTTTAGATTTTATTAAAAACTTTAACAGTTTTGAGTATTATTTTGAAACGATTTTTTCACAAAATGGAGTTGAGTTAGTTTGCAATTTGTTTATACATAACCCGACAGTGGCATGCAGGTAGTACTTTTTTCACAACAAACTCGTTCCACGAACTATTCGCATTTTTCAAGGTGATTGTATGACGATGATGATGTAGAAAAAGTCACACTTGCTGCAATGCCAGCTGCTCACTTCACCTACCATGCAACACACCCGTCCATGTGGCACTGTACAAATATTTGTCAAGGTTTAATTTGACAAAAATGTGCAAAAGCTGCTCTCGCACTATTGATGCGGGAACGTTATGGATCCGAAGGGTCGGAGGGAATCTGACGCGATGCTCCACCTGTTAGTGTGGGATTAAAATTCCACACTCTCACTGCCACCACATCACGGGCGCCTGTGTGCACCCGGGCCACCATTCATCATGATGTGGCGGTGCTGTCATAATGGTCACACTTGTCAGCACTGTCACAAATGTCACTTACCGTGACTATCCATCGTCCTTCGGTTGACTGGTTGGTGGTTTTCGGTCGGTCGTCAGCGTCGAATGGCGCTCAAAACGTATCCCATCGCCAGGTCGGGTTTGTGGATGCCGGGCCGGAGTATTTCCCGGTAACTGGCAAATACGCTAACGGGTATGCGCCTGTCAAGGGTTGTGTGGAAGATAGACGGCAAATTCCATAGCCGACCCTTGGAGGCTATATGGCCGATGGATCCGTAGAGCGGGTGCTGTTGCCAAGGGTTGGCTTTGCCTGGTTTGCAACCTAGGGCTTCGCCTCCCTACTCATCTGTGCGCACAGCAGGCACACTCACATGCGTTGCCTCTTCTGATCGTATGCTATTTTAAACGAATAGTCGTTGGTTGCACTGCGGTTGCTTCACTTGAACTAAAACTTCTCACACTCGCACCCCAGCCGTGTGCACCAACCTGTGCTTTGAAGCGCCTGAATGTAGGCAAGCACGGTGCGTTGAAAGGTTTCTAGAATGTAAACGTGCCGTAGGGTTGTTGGTGTGTGCGGGTAATAAAATGAAGGTTTACCTTTTTTTCTACCCAACGTTCAAGTTGTTTGTATCAAAATACCGAGGAATTGAAAATTGCAAAAATTCCCTGTTGTCATACAGTGTGTGCAATAAAAGTTGAAATAAGACAGTTTAAAATGCAGCCTCATTTGATAGCATTTTTGCCAGCGTTTAGATACGCATAATGTTGCGAGACAATCATTCGAGACTAGAATGTGCCTATTAAACTTTGAGTGTATATTATTCGCTGCTCATGTTTAGCATTCTTGCTGTAAGTGTAAACTGTGCTGCACATACCACCCTGGCACATGCACGCTCGTTTGTTTATGCGCTTTTGTGGGCGCATCTGTATGGGATTGAAAGTTTTGTAGTGAAATATTTTGGAGTTTCATCCCCCAATCTCCCAACGGGGATCCTTCACGTCCTGGGGTGAACGTTATTTGTCCAGCGAGAATGTATGTGTGTGTGTGGGTGGTTTGGGTGGGCGGTTGGGTGGGTGGGAGTATAGGGTGGTTTGAAAATATTTTCCATATTTCACCTAAAGCCACAGCTGCAGCTTTTCACTTTTTCACTTCACTATCGTGGATCAGTACGGTTGGTGGGAGACTTGTAGCTTTCCACGGGTTGGAAACCCGAAAGGATGCATAGGAGAGGAGCAAGGTGCGAAATGGGCGGTGTGAGTGAAAGGGTGTAGGGAGTAGAATGTTTTTTTTTTTGTTTCACCTTCCCTTTGGTGGTGATGTGTATCCTGGTAGATTTTTTTTTTGTATTTGTTGAATTTCCCTTCGTGGGGAGAGGTAATGATTGGAGGCAAAACAGGAGGAAACTGTGATGATGAATGGCCATGTGTTGGTTAGTGAATTTGTGCAGTGGCGTTTAAAGGGCTCCGGCCTTCCTGCTATGTACCCCGGGAAAAGGTTGGGACTTTCTTTGGAGTGCAGTCGAGGTGTTAGTTTGTTGCTTCTAGCAAACACGCGCTATACATGGTGTATGCGTTTTTTTGTTGTTTGCTATGTATTTTTACAATACGAGTATTGTATGGTATTGTTTTTTTTATTGTTTTGTTTTGTTCAGTTTATCTTTTTATCTCCTCACCTAACAATCATCGAGTACCTGCCGAAAGAAAAGGCAACCCGAAGTAACTGACGAAGCTGCCGCACAGTAGCTGAATGTCCTCGAGCAGTGGTAAAATTGATTTTTTTTACCTTTCTGCTTTTCCCCACAGATGTGCAAGATGATGGAAAGCAAGAAATAGCATGGAAAAAAAGCAAACGAAACAGTTCGTCGAGGCAAAAAGATCATCTATTGTGGGCGACCGTGCGCCTCCATTGAGCAGTTCACTCAGAGAAAATGAAGAATAATGGCTATTAAAATCTTTTGCCGTGAAACAAAAAACATGACAAGGAAAATGGAGCAACCGAATGAATCGCACATAAATTGTCCATTTGCCGTGGGCTGAACTAGGGATGCTAAAAACTCTAGTCTATATTCTGTTACGTTTCTCTGGCAATGCGATTCTCATATTGCGCCGAGATAAGAAATGAAGAAAAAAATTAACTTACATTTTAACTAATAGTCTTGCAAATACAAACTGAAATTTGTATGATATTTTTGTACGTCAAATTATTGGAAATCTAATTAAAAATACAACAATTTTGAACATGCATTCATGGAGAATATAGATTCTTTCTAGCGCCACAAATGCTTTATTTAATTTTTTGATTGAACACTGTATTTTTGAAATGTTGCCTAAAAAAAATTGAGGCAATAAAATTAGATCAATCATGAACGTTTATAAAGCTGTCGAAGGTCTATACCGTCAAACTGTAAGAACCACAACCCTGACAGTAGAGAACCAGATTTGCATATGCCCATCATCGTCAAACGGGACGAATCACGTAGCACAGTGTTGGCATGTTTGACCGGTTTTGGAGTGGTCAGAAGGATCGTTAGGCTTCTGATTTTTGGTGTGCGAAGAACAAACAAGAAAACTTCCAACAGCAACAGCAACAAACCAAAACAAAAAAAAAGAAACCTTTATACGATACGACAATACGGCATTGCGCATGGCTTTGTGATGGATGCGATCGGATGGATGGGTTTGTCCACTGCCGGTTGGTGAAGTGTTGAAATTTTGCAGTGCGTTTTCGTGGGAAATAAATCTCACTCATCGTACCCATCACGAGTGAACTCACGCATTCGAGAGCTTTCCAGACGGCCGGTAACCATTGAATAGGGTTGGGTTTTGGATTTATCGTTGGAGAAGTTAAAAAAAAATAAAAACGGTAACGTTCGTCGTAATAGGACACTTCCGTTGCTGACGCATGTGCGCTAGGGATTATGTTTCAAGAAGGTTCCACAAAGAACAACGGTCAATGGGCATACTAAAGTAGTTCGGGGGAAATATAAATGTATATTTTTAAGAATTTACTCACTGAAGGAATTTGTTTTAAATTTTGAATGTCAATCTCCATATTAAACTGTTTCTGAATTGAAATTTCGAAAAGCATTCAACTCTATTATTCACAAACACCTTAGACTGGTGTATCAATCATCAAAAGTGTTGAAACTACCAATCATATAATTTATCTTATTCAAGCACGAACAGCGTACAACATCGTGTCCTTTACCATTCCCACCTTGTTCAGCGTATTGGCCAAGCGAAACTTTTTTCGTCACGTCACAATTAGTGTCACTGGCGGTGACGCATCGTGACGGTGCCTAAGCTCCAACACCTCACTAGACCGCTCAATAGGACTAACGGGCAGCACGTGAGCATTGCACAAGTGTCGATAGGGAGCTAAATATTTGAGTTTTTATAATCCTTTTCAGCTGCAGTACCCGCGCACAGGGGCTAACTGTCGACGAGACTTTAGAATAAGCCTGCCGTGGGCACTTTTTTGTTGTTGCTTTCTACGAGAAGAGAAATGGTGGGATTTTCTCCTCCAAATGTTTCTGCTGCCCTGATAGTGGTGCTGCCGGGTTTCGTTTCTGCTCAAGCTTACCGGCGATGCCGTAAAGGATTTTTACGCGTTCCACAAATGGTGTATGTTTTTGAGATAATTTTTTGTGTGTCTGTGTGAAACCAGTTCCGGTACTAAAGCTCTTTCGAGACTAGACGAGGTTACAGAGGGTACCTATGGCATTCCTGTTCCATAGTGTCGTGATGCATACGAGTTCAGGATGACAGGTTTACAAGGAAAGGGAGAGAGAGAGAGAGAGAGAGAGAGAGCAGATCCGCTTTCTACCTCAAGCATCAGGGGCTTAGAGAAGTGATGCTGGGACTGCGACAGTGTTAAGGTTCGTGAGCCATAAATTTGATATGAATTGAAGTAAACATACAACTGCCGCCTCCGGCCCTGGGATGCAAGTGTCACCCATAACGGGACGAAGTACGACTCATCGTGCCAGAGTTTCGTGACGTGTTTTTTTCTGTGTTGTTGTGTACACTGTCGTTAGTCTATGCGTGTTCTCTCCATGAAGTGGAAACTTTTCTAGCTCATCCTTAAAAGCTAAACCTAGTTGTCAAAGGGCAGAAAGCTGATGGGGCCGGTTGGTTGTTACTCACTACACACATACACACGGTTCTTTTTTCTCCGCTCGGTTTTTGAAACATTCTCCCTTCGCCATTTTTTGGAAATGCCTCGTTGCGTTGTTTCGGCCTTGTGTTGGGAGAAGTTAAATCTCAAATCGGTTCAGAAAGTCGGCAACACATACGCCCATCGCCGGTAGTCAATGCGCACTGTCGCTGAGCGCCTGAGGCGACGGCGATAAAGTGCTTTATACTCATCCTATTTTACGGCGAAGATACTCCACCGGCATTTCGTGACGACCAGAATGCCAATTGAAATGTGTACTTTAGCCGTACGCTGCATTGGTGCTATTTGAGGGCTTTAACGGGCTGGTGGATGCTGGAGACAACCGCATTCGGTGCAGTTTCTGCAGTTGCCGACAACTAAGACGTCATAGTGTCAGGTGTTGCTTCGCTATCCGTCCTACGGTTACGGTTCAGATGACGCGGCATAGGTTTTATGCAAATCAATCTAATTAGAAGCGCCCGGAAGTGGATTTGGTCGGACGAATGAGTTGAATGCGATGCCGGCTGATGGTAGTGACTGTTAGTCATCTCAGTAAACGGGAGAATGATTCGACGTTGATCAATGATGCAGTTACAAACTCAATCTGCATATATGTCAGGTGGATAGGATTTATCTCACATTGTACAGTCAGTTAGATCTGTCGGTTAGAATGGGATTGAAATTAAAGCAAATAATGTTGATAGCATTATACCATTAAAAAATGATTTTTTATATTAGTAGTTGATAGATTGTAATATAAGTAAGGCAGCCCCATTAAGCACGAAAGAAAAGTGAAACGAAATATTACGGAATGTTTGAGGAATTTGCTAAATTACTCATTAAAATCAAACTCAATTCCTGAGAGCTGTTTTTGTGATGCAAATTGCATAACTTGTGGCGAATGTTAGCAATGCTTATTTCGCTTTATCATGACCATGAGTTTTATACACTAGACGTCACATAAAAAACCGTGGTTTATGTAGAATAATTCTGGCTTTTTCGTTCGATTGAATCTTCTTCTGGGGTGTATATTATAAAAAACAATACCACTTACTTTATTAGCACTTGATGGAATGCTACTTTAATAGCAATTAATATGTTTACACTTTTTCTGTAAGTTATTTGTTATTAACTAGTTTATAACCACGTTGAAATCACAACCAATTTAGATGCTTTCACACGTCAGTAATTAAATTCCGTTCAACAATAAATTGACATTCTTTTGTATGAAATGTATTTTAACATTCCACCGCTAATAATTGAAAGCTTCGCGCTCACCATTTCACGTGGGCGAACTGTGGGTATGCAAGCGAGTGTATCGACGGTTTCTCATCCAAATTAGGTCTAGTTGTCAAATTTTTCAAATATTCTTCCACCATCCCAAATTCCATCCAGAGTTTCAGTAAGTGGAATGTTACTCCAGCAATAAAGCATGTTCCCGTCTGGTTCGGTTTTTGGCCAACAGTTTCGAACAACTTTACAGCGGTATGGTAACGTTGTTCGGTTTTCGCAAACTATCGTTCCATATTTCATTTTTATGAGAAACACACATCGAAACATGAACAACGGATACTGGTTAAAAGGTTACGTTCACTGAAACCGGCGAAAAACCAACATATTGCATGAAGTTGCACGTGTGAGTTGAACACACAATGGGCTATTGAAGGGTGCAGAATGCATAATTAATTTGCTGAAGTGTTTAAAAACTGAAAATATTTTTATGAATCTAGCAATGAAACAACAACGCTGCGCAATATATTGCAAAGTGCTTTGATGTAATTTTGAATTTTCCAACCGTCGGCAAAAGTCCATTAACTTATAGTTTTAAAATGTTTGAAACTATTTCTTTATTACATCGTTTACAAATGCACTTTAATCAAAATATTTTACGGTAAAAGTATCTAGTCAATTGTGCGCGCCATAAAATGGAGTTTCAATCTAAGCTTCATCAACTCAACGAAAAACGGTTCTTTTTTGACATGACACCGAGGTCCCATGTACAGCTGATTAAGCTCACAACCACTTACAAGCCGCCCGGCACACTGTAGCCCGTTGCATTGAACAGTGCACACGGGAAAATGTTTTACACGAGGAATAGAAAATTTATACATTCTAATTTACGATCGGTATGTGAACGAACGGCAAGGCCGTGCAGGAGAAGGCCCTCTGTAGCTCCGGCTGGGTTTGCTTAAATGGAAATGAACGTTAGGATACGTTGGTTACGTTAGGCAGCGTAAAAAAGCGAGGAGGAAAAAAAACCAAGCAACATCGAAACATACATGAACACACGGTATCGTTCCCGACCAGGGCCTCAGGTTTGACGATGGAGCAGCAAAAAATGCACGCTTCCAACCGAACTGGCAGATGCTTGTTGGTACGCTTTGGTAGTAACGGAAACATTTGAATTGCAACTGCATTTAAACTAGTTCGGATGAATGCGTTTACAAGGGGCAAAAAATAAGTTTGAAAAAGAATAGGTTTTTTTTGGGGCCTTAGTCCGCTCATAAGCTGGAATTATTTTGATGGGAGGGATTTCATTACTTTTTTGTTTTACGGCACGAGACATGATGGATGTAGTTTATCGGGAAAAAAGTTTTGGTTGCAAGCAAATCATGAAAGCACATTTGCATATCGAATTTTATTTTGCGACACATCGTTTCACTAATGCTTGCGAATGTGTATGGTAAGTTTTCATTTAATATTAATTGCTTCATATTATCATGGTTGAAGCAATGGACGCTCATTTTGAATGTGCATACAAATGTAACTATTGTTGTAGTTGTTGAATGTTGTAAAGTTTCCGTTCCACGCGCTGGTGGTTGTAAGCTGATGTGCTTTCCACATCGTTGATCTGCTGACAGAAAGAAGACAAATAAAGCTTTATCAGGATGGAATTGTAACATTTTCTTCCCATCATACACAATGAAAATATGAGGATACAGGAATACGAAGCCATATGAGTAATGTTTGCACGCAGACGGTTAAGAAACACTTATCACAACTGGACCTTCACGAACGCACATCTTTAGCCACATACACCGCGTAAACATGATTGCGTGGCCACCGTGACTAAATAAATAAATAACTGAATAAATCAAACAAACACGACGATGGGCAGGAACAATGGTGCGTGGCTTGAGACTACCGAAGCATGACAAAATACGACGCCATCAATCATCATAAATATTTCATCATCGCGAGCGTGTTGACGTTACCGTTTGTCCGCCATTTTTGAGGGATTTGTTCCATGCCGTTCTCGCTCTGTTTTTTTTCTTCTTCTGTCATACGTATGAGTAGACTCCATTTCTACCGATGCAAGGTTTGTGGGACAGATGCATTGAGAAGAAAATACTTAAAGTGAAGTGCAGGTCACCGTTGACGTAAGCTACACTGCGGGCAGGTGGAGTGATAACATAATGCGGTCATGACTATTAGTGAAGGAAATTGTATCTTTCCGAAAAGATTCTGTAAGATTTTAAACGTTTATGCAGATAGTAAGAATATTTAATTGAAAAAAGGTAAGGAACCCTGATGAAACGAGCATTGATGAACAATTTTGTTGCGTGGTTTACAGAAATTAAGGCGCAAAAAAGTTCTTACATGAGTTTTCCTTCACAAAAACTGCATAGAAAACCTTCGATTTCTTTACCGCGTTAATAAAAATACTGCAATTTCGAAAGAGTCACGTTGTCAACATTAAAATACGGTTTTTTTACCATAACTATTAGTAAAATTGCAACACCACATTTTGTTGTCCCACAAGGTAAATTTCCATAAGGTTTTAGATCATGCCTTTCTCTTACAATCATGTAAAAATATACTTCACTCATTCCACTGCCATCCTATTCCAGCACCATAACGTTAATGGGAAGCTTACAGCATTGTTGTACAAGAATGATGCAAGGATGGAAGCTTTTCAAAGTGCTGCACGACGTCAAGCTTGTTTATTGTTCTGCTGCGGTCACCGCAAAGAGACGCTGGACGTCATCTGTTCTATGCTCTTCATAGGTGCGCTCGCTAAACATAATGCATCGCCAGTTCTGTTGGTGCACCTTTCAACGCTTTTGTTCCACTTTATGCAAGCAGCAGGTGGTAAACATTTTTGTTAAATTGTACATAAGCGGAACAATTCCTTACCCAACCGGGCAGCGGAATCATCATGTCAGAATTTGTGTGATTGAGCGCCAGCTAGATGGTTCTATGTGGTCGGACTGTACTATCTGCGGATGCGAAGACAACCTAACTTTCCTGGCGGATGCTAATGGAGTTTGTCTGTTTTAATTAATTTGTGCACTTTCTTCGCATAATGAAGGCATGCTGTGCGTTAAGTGCTGGCGACTGCAGGATATAATAAGATCTTCTGATTTCTTTGGATTTTTGTTTTGTTTGCTTTTTGTAAGCTTTTGGCTAAAATTATGCACCTAAATATTGTAATAGGAAAAAGTTGTGGAATATAATAAGTAAACCAGATGTGGAATATAACAAGTACCATTACTAATGTGAAGATTTATTCATTTGAACACCTTCGTACATAAATAAAGAAACGAGGATTAGCAAAAACAACGAATGTAACA
This sequence comes from Anopheles funestus, assembly GCF_943734845.2. Taxonomy (NCBI): domain Eukaryota; kingdom Metazoa; phylum Arthropoda; class Insecta; order Diptera; family Culicidae; genus Anopheles; species Anopheles funestus. The sequence goes on along the minus strand of NC_064598.1, from coordinate 7,220,107 downwards.
ACTTAAGTCATTAACCTGCTTTAGCAAACAAGTTTCATAATTAAATAATCGCATTTAAGAAAATGTACAAACGAGGAATGTAATTAAAAATCTCTACTAAGGCTTCTTTTACTCTTACTCAATCCTGCCGCTCGATGAAAAGCTAGAGCGATGATGATTTGTGTCCTGCCCGACCAGATGGCTAATGCTCGGTTTGCAAAAACGGAAAGAAAATATAAACAATACATTTCCCCCCAGCCCGTTCCATGAGGGTGCACGTACGGAAACAGCTGTGACCATAGGTGGTAGGGTCGCTAAAACATAAAGTAAACCCTTCATCCATGAACACCTGGTAATGAGCGAGGGTTTCTGATGAACGTGATGAATACTGTAGGAGCCTTCAGCTCTGCATAGGAACACCCCCAAAACCTGACCATTGCTTTCATTTGACACGCGCCCCATACAATCTTGCACGATAACAAGTTTCGCTCCGTAAAAGGAATTAAGCCATAAGTACCTGGTACCGGGTGAAAGGGTGGAGTTTGGGATGGTTTTTCATTTATTTGCCTTTCAATTTTTCTCACCACACTGTGTCCCGTCGCAGCCATTCATCGTACATGACAGAGCTAGAACAACACGGCAAGCTGGTAAGCGAAAGCGGTTCCTGCACATGAGCCAGCTTTCATACCTAACAAGCTACCTACGGTGGCTTGTACTAGCATAATTGAGTCACGGTAAAAGGGTATAGAAAATGGTGGACATTTTTTGTTGTTGTCATGTGTAACAGGAGGGGTAAGAAAAACATTGAATAAACACAAAACTCGTTCAAAAGTGCTTTCATATCGCGCGTGTGGTTTGATGTTCGTATGTGGGGAAGTTTTCCTTTTTTTTATTTTGGTTTTTCATGCGTTTCCCGCGAAAGTTGTGGTTAATATTGCATGAATTATGCTAATATAAATAAACATAATATTTTAATCGCATTTCTTTGTAGAGTTTTATTTTTGTTTGCTGCCCACCCTTTTCACAACAGGCTTATGAAATTTGTGGAAAGATTTTTGCTTGCGAATGTGCACGCGAACAGCACACCTGATGAATAATAAGCACCGCCTGGTAGGAACGTCTCGCACGTGTGTGTTGGGGCTAAAAAATAAAATATCTTTTCACCTATACCTTTCGGGTCGAATAATCGCTCATATTGATGTTAACATGATAAAGGATGGAAATTTCGAGTGTATGGATCGTAAAACAAATCTCACTGAACGCGTATTGCATACTTTAGCGTTGTGTAATCGAAAGCTCATCTAGTGATTTGGAGCCAGCTTGGTATGAAATACTTTTGCCCAACGCTTATTGTGCTACTTGTGAAGTATTCCATTACTGAGGGTTATTAATTATGAAAGTCCAATTAATAGAACAAGGTTTGTGCTTAATATTATCGTAGCTAATGTTTATGTTGAGATGCAATACGTTGCGTTACTTATATAATTGGGCACTTTGTACCATTCGAAACGAATGTCATTATATATGACTTGGTAGTAGATGACATAGTATTATTGATTTAGCTATATCTATATTTTTAAGAATGATTTTTAACAGCATATGGCATGCGGTTTGCATACTTCATGGGGTCATTTTTGTTGTATAATCACAAGTTGAAAATTTTAGACATATGGCCGTTTTTAGAATTTAAATTTGGTCGTCTTTTGTAGTAATAACAGTTTAGTAGCTAAGTGAACCATAAAGTAAATAATTATGCATTTTGTAGCGAATACTATCACCGTTCTGAGACGTCTCCTAAATTAATTACTGCTTCGAATTTAATTCTTCGGTCATAAATCTTAAACCATCGTGACCAGTACATAGATATGCCCCCCCACTCACGCCCACCGGATCGACATCAGTAATCATTGCATGATTTATGAATCGAAAATCCGATGTCCTTCTTACGTGTAGGCCAGCATATCACCACATGGCCTGAAGTGGAGGAGCTGAATGCAATCAAAGCACTCAACAATCGGTCCAATCTTGACCGAGCGATCTGGCGCGTAATGTGCCAACTGTGCCGCACGGGTGTCTAGGCAGTAACTTTTCAACAAACACACTCTAATGGAGCACATAAACTACGACCCAAAGCAGATGCTATCTAGATTTCCATTCAGTTAGCCCCATTTTCATTAGGGAACATAATAACTTTATTAGAGCCGGCTGCAAGCCGAAGGTTTTTACGTGGTGCCTCCCAGATTGATTAGCCCAACGAAGCGCAACGTATTGACGGACCGATCGTAGATCGTTGTGGGCCGATATAGAGCGATATCGGTGGAGTGCATGCGGTAGTCTCGTTAGAGGCCAACAATTTTGTTGTTTGTGGAACCATATTTTTTCCATCCTTTCATAACCATTTCTTTTAAGTTGCTAACGGCACGAATAGCTCATTAGCATAGAATGGCAACCGTTCGAATAGACGGGTGTAAATATGAATCCGAGCACTAAAATGATAATGGACAACCGGCACCGTCGGCGCACGATGATGGGCATTAGTAATACCATGAATGATTGATTTATGCTGCAATAATTAATTTTACGATCCGAAGATAATCGTGAGCGTCGTGTTTTGTGGCACAAAAGGGACACTTTTGTCATTTACAGCACAAGGTTTGAAGAACATTCGATGAAGGTCCTCCGAAGGGATAAGCAGAGTGTTTGTTTTGTGAAAAAAACACATATTTATGAAGTTTTTTCTTTTAATGTTGGGCCTTTATGACTTCAAACAATGGATGGAAAACACGGAGGAAAAGAAAATTGAGTGCTACCATATGACGTCATTCGGAAGACCATGGATTGGCTTTTATGTCACAATAATTGCTTTTTGTTGTTATGTCAAACAATTTGTACATAATCATTAGCTTTTCTTTTTACCGTAAACAGAAAGAAATTAAAGAAACAAGGAATCAAAACCCCTTTTTGTAAATGTACTGAATGGGAGTTTGCAAATTCATGCACCATAAATACATACTAACAATTGGAGCAATGGGAAGTACCGAAAATGAAAAGAAAATTAATTTTAATTACAGTTATACCGACTCTTTCCGCAGTTGGCCGTAAAATGAGATCATTCGCACACCACTAACCATGAATTCAGGCAAGCTTCCGTAGCTAGTACATCAACCTGCTTCCGTTTTAATGGCCTCATCATGCTTCCGGTGGAGAGTTGGAGTTAAAAAGCCCAAGGAGCCAACTTTTGGATAGGAGATCCGGATGTTGAAGCTATAATATACAGTAACAATTCAATGGTTGACTTTAGTGTGGCTTTTAAAATACACTTGCGATGAGATTTTTAAACAGGAGAAAGCCATAGCGTTAAGGCAATATTATTGATGTTGAAGATTGAGTGCATGTTAGTGTCTCAGATGGGAGAAACTTCGGGGATCACCTTTTATAAATCAATTCAAATTTTGGAAACCGCTGAAGACGTCATTGGCTCCCAGGGGACGTTTTCCAGAGGATCAAACTGGCCGCAGAAAACCTCGGGATGGAGATTAACGAGGCAAAAACCAAGATGTTCAACAAGATTTTTGGGCCACTATGCGTGTAAGAACAATGGAGGAGCCACTTTAATGACGATTAACTCACTATTGTACAGTGAATTAGATTCGCCTGGTTCCGGTAGTCTGGTCATGTCATTCGAATGACACCGGACGATCCAGCCTGTAAAATTGTTTCAGGCCTATCAAAGATGGAGTGATGACGTGAGCATTCTAGAGCATTTCTGCAGCAGGAAATGTATTATATAAGAGAGTATGGTTATGATCAAAAAGGTGATTTATATTCTATACAATATAAAGCTACTCACACACACACCTCAAAAAATCTCCTTTTCAAACATTGGTTTTCGCCTGTTTCTAGAAAGAACTCTAGACGTGTAGCTTAGCTTCGCTTACTTCCCACTGTTGTAAGTTTTGTCGAAAACATTTTTTCTCATTCTCATCCGGTATCCTCCCATTTCGAGGAAGCGAGCCGCGTGATGCTGCTCAGATTAATTTCGAACATTCCAAGCTTTTATTAGTTTGCTTGCTCGGAGTCGTAAAGTTGCGGAAACGTTTGGATTTAGATTTGCCTCTGTGGCAGATATGTTTATTCCGCTCGTTCTCGTGCACTAAGCATTCTTTACATACACACTCCTGGTAAGCTTGTTTGCTGGATTATACCAAAAGTAACGCGTGCATGTTTGTTATCGTCATGCTTTAGTGTGTCATGCGGGGTTTATTTTGGAGCTCAACTGGTTCTGGAACGTTGCATCTACCGAGAGAAGATATGCTCCAAAGTAGCAAACTTTTTGGTTGAACGTTGTGACATTATACAGTAGCATTGAATATATTTCAGGGACTTATAGCAATAAAATAAATGAAAAAGAAACCAAAAAATAATTATCAGGGTTTATTGGATGGAATACACGCTTAATCATCCGTGGAATTGAATTTAAATATTACCATACCCCATAAAACTGTAAGAAAATAAATAAATAAGTTATTCTTGAAATATTTTCAAAAGCTATAGTTCATCATTGCATATTTAACCAAATGAGTATTAAATAACTTATCAGGTGAAAGTTATCTTAGCTCTTACCAAGATGAAATGAATATTGAAATAGTGATTTCCTAGAAGTAGTGAGCCTTAGAACTTTATACGATCATAACAAAATCCTAAAAACAGACAGCATCCGAACGAACAAATTCTCAGTAAAATCGATCTATCTACTTCACACGCGATGACAGTCTCCATGACGCCATCATTCAACGGTTACCAGTTCAAATAGACTGAACGCAGCGAAACCAAGCGCACCGTCGAATTCAAACTAAACAGTGTCGATCAATAAACAAACCCCGTATCGCAATCGAACCTGGGCGTTAATGCATCAAATATTCAATTACACTCGACCGAAAGATTTCATCCCATTCCCCGATGCCTCCGGCGCCTGTTGCTGCGGTGTCGCTTGCGAAGTGTTGAGCCCGATAATCTCATCCGGTGCATCTGCTGACCGGCATATCCCGTGCCATCGTTCTCGTCTCGGTAATCGTCCTTAAATCCCCTCTTTTGGAATTTCCCCCAAATGGAGAGCCGTACCGTCTTCCGAATGAGATATAACCGAGCTGCGGTGCGAATTCTAAGGAAGGATCTTGACAGTGTTTGAAAAGTTGTTGAGAGAAGTAACGTTGTGCAGTGCAAACGTTCGGACGATGCTGTGATGGAGTTGTTATTGTTTTGGATAAATTACGTTTTCCCACTTTATCGTTCATTTAGCCGAGAGATGGAGAAAGAGAAAAAGAGAGAGAGAGAGTGTGTGTTGATGTATCGTTATTGGATTATCGGTTAAAGCAAGACGACAGAGCTCGTTCGGTAAAATGTTAAATTGCTACCAGCACTCGAATTACAGTGAATTGTTGATAACACATTCGGTGCATTATTATTCTGTACAACACTCAAGTTTAGTTCAAACTTTGAAACAAATATCGTTTTTCACAAAATAAAACCCCTAAAGTTATACTATTTGTAGTCAAATCTACACCATTTCCGTTTCCGATAATCAGCAACCGATCAGTTACTTCGCAATTGAACAACGAATCACACAATTGTGTAAATTTAACGACCGATCGAAAGTTTTCGCCCTAAAGTTGCTAACCGCAGTAGCAAGTTTTAGAAATTAAATCAATAAAACCATTTATTTCCTACCGAACTGTAACACCCATCGTGCGATAGTTTTCCATTTTATGTTTCCCTTTATCGATGCTTTTCCTCACGCTACTCATGTTACACTGTCTACACAACGTGTTGCATGTGAATGCACGAAAGTAAAGAGATAACAAAAAGAAAGGGAATGAAACTGACTATTATTTACTGCCAACTTCTGCCTCACATGTACTGGTCCACGTTTTACCAACGATCAGCTGGTTTGTGTGCCAGAAAATGCTTCTGGGCCGGGGCAAATGGCGCTGACAACGACTAGGGCGATTACGTCGTTGGACATTATTTTATCCCATTACATTCTTCACGGTGTCCGTTTTCGGGCATGGGAAATGCTTCCCTAATAACAGTATCATCGTCTTTATCGCTTCACTGCAAGCGCAATCGCACGCTGCTTTGCATAGAGATCGTGCTGGGCAGATAAGGATGGGGACAGAAAATTATTTCCCAAGATGGACGACTGGGCGACTGAGCGAACGAGCAGCGGTTTGGTTTGGTGCGCTGGAGTTGTGAGGTTGATTCCATTTTTGTCATCGACCACAACGTCAAGACGATCGAGATATGGGGTCGCACCAGAAAAATTGCAGCACGGTCGGAAAAGTTTTGCTCAAAGCGAAGTCCTTCGAATTGGGTGGGAAAATGGAAAGGAAAAAAAGAAGAAAAATTGATATCTTACTGTGAGGCAACATAGAGAATGTAGATTCTTTCCAGCAAAAGTGGCAGCTGAGCAATGGAAGTTGGAATCGTTTTTAGCACAATTTTGCTTACGTTGTCTGCACCGTACCAGTGCCACGGAATGGTTTCAAAGTCCGACGGTGCGCTTTGTTCGTCAAGGGTAAATATCTACCGCGGACAATTGGTCGCCACTGATGGTGAATGCAGGAAGTTAGAAAAAAAATCTCTGGAAACATTCTGCTCTGGTTGACTTACATCCCTTTATGTAATCATTTCCAAGCATCTTTGGCTTCCTGTAGCAATGTGGTTTAATAGGCCAAAAGGTATGCGAGGGTGATTCGATTTCCCCCTCCCCCCCCCCCCCCCCCCTTCCCCCCAATCCTTCTTCGAACCATACAGAAGCGAACAAAGTGTGTATCCTTCGAGCCGGTGAGCTGTTCTCCAGCCGGGGATTTGTCTTCCCAAGCTTTACCCGTGACGCTGCACAGTAATGCAATTGGTTAAACTTTTCTGCAACAAAAGGTTCGCTGGCAGAATCGATTAAGGACACGGTCCATTGAGTGAAAGGTGCACGTTCGTATGCGAGCATGCAACGTGTTTTATACCATTTTTCAGATTGACTTACGAATCAGGTACAATGTTTCATACCATTAGGTCACCGTGTTGAAATATGTGGAATCGAAGTTTTATCGTTGGAACTGAAAGATGGGATTGAAATTTCATGCTTATATGGTTACAAGGCGAGCTTGCAAATGATAAACTCCACTGGTGAAAGGTTTTGAAATAACAGAGAAGTGTTTGGTTGCATATTTTGCAATATTTTGAAGTAAATCTTCTTGTACATTGAGTGACTTTCCATTTCTTCACATTTATTTATTGTTTATTGATACTCCAAAATTGTGTAAGTTGCTTCTAATGTGTTACATTTCAATAAAGAATAAATTTAATATTTGTTTTAAGTAATTTAATGTTATTACTGAAAACATTGGTGTGCAAGAAATATCATTATTTTGTATCTTGTTTGGGATATTTCTATTACTTTCAACTAAACAGAGCTATCCCTCGTGCTCGTGTATACATTTTTGAATTTCGCATTACCGTGCTTTTCGTGTAAAAATAAATGGAATCTGTTTCAATGCCACAGCATGAAACAGCACTTCCCAGACGGTACATTTAGCCAAGAGCCAACGTCGTACATGTTGCAGCACTACTTAAAAACTGGCCGTATACCAAAACCGGTCCACGCCATCTATCTCACCTCCACGTTCCTCACTGCTGCTGGAAAATCTGTCCATTTCCGTAAACCTCAACCGGTGAATGCTGAACATGCAAATTCGTTACATGCTACTGCACAGGTCTTGCATTTTGGAGCCCAGATCCAGATCCAGAGTAAGACTCCCCCGCATTACGAAGCCAAAAAGGCATCCAATGGTAGCCTTCGGAAAAATGAAGGAAGAGTCCAGTTTTCGACAGTTATTATGACACGATAAATTATTCCACTCTTCCATCTCTCCCTGGCTGTACGAGCTGGTAACGCTTGCTTGCTGAATGCACTCTTCATGACCGAATCCTTTGCCGAATCCTCACGCTCCTCCATCTCCTTCCCTTGCTGCAGTAGTTGGCTGGAGTACAACCTGGATGCAAGCGATTCAATTACGTCGTCCAGAGCAATGGACACTTTTGACCTACTGCTTTTCCATGCTACACTGCAGCTGGAACGACTTTTCTCCGGCAGCCGCTTTGAACAGATGCAAGATAGTGGCACTATATTTCGTTCTGGAATGTGACTAACCTCCCACTCGTTGCAGCCCTTCACTTTATCATTCTTCGGATGCTGCATTCAAGGATGTATGGTGTGTGCCATTCCCGATGAACGAGACTCTCGATGCGGGAACATATTTTTCATGCCGGTACCAATTTTTGGGCATATTCAGGTTTAATTAGTTACCTCCGTCGCTGTGTGGTTTTATTTTGAATATGCTAACTTGTTCTAGTTTTGTTCCCATTTTCTGGCTATAACGAAGCAACAAGCAGTGGAATGTTGAATGTTCCGATCATTGGAAGTTTTCCTAGTTATGGTTGCAAGTTAGACAGAAACCATTCGTCGTAGCAATTTAATGTTAAATAAAGTTTTGGTTTTTATAAACTATATAATTTGTAATTTTTATAATTTGTAGCTATATAATTTGAAGCACAGTAACATTTTATCTTGATGTGGATATTTATCAAGAAATAAACTTTATTTTTGCCGAAGTAAGAAGTAAGAAGTAAAATTCCACAATATTTCGAATATTCTTTTTCCTCGCCAAAAATTCAGCATAGATCTCAATTTCAAAGAAGGAAGTTTGAAAGAAGAAGGATAAGAAGTACGCATCTCAAAGTGAGAAAAGAGCAAAGCTGAAGAACTAAAACAATAGATAAAGAGAAATCATCAAAAAGAAAAAAAAAGTTACAGTATAAGACATAAACGAAGAACACAGTACGGCACAAGAAGAGATTGTTTTCTTAAAAATATTATAAACTAAATACAAATAGTACATACAAATAACACATGCAAGGAATTAATCAAAAATGAAAGAAAAAAATGCTTTCACAAAACATTCTTATACGATGTTGAGTTATATCTAAATTGTGTTTTCCTCTAACCGATTGATTCAATCCATTCAGTGCCGAATGTCCATTACGAAAATGGAGATTTCTTCAAACTGAAGCAAAAGCAGCAACAAGTAACATCCTGCCCATCTTTCACGGCCGGAAATTAAAAGACGTATCAATTTTTCGAATGTAACTCATTCTATAATGGAGCGCCATTGAGCACCCTGGAGAGCAATATGACGACATTTTCTCCTTTCATTTTATTTCTGGTCTTTACAAGGAAAAGATATAAAGGAACGACAACTACTGATCAAAGGGTACCAACCGGAGCGGTAAGTAGATAGATCTGATTCGACAAATGTATTCTGTGAGAGGAAAAAAAAATATCACGGACACGCTTTCGATGGCGCAATATGGTGAAGGAGGTTTATTTGTTTGCTTCGTCCCTGCAATGTTTTGTGGTTTGGTTGTACGCTACTGTTTCTTGTGGAGACGCTATTCACGGCCGTTGCAGTATCGCAAGCTTTTCATCAGCCTGATGTCAATGTGATTGCGTTGGAGTTGCAAAGGAAGCCCGTTTTGTTTCGATTTTGTTAGATAGAGTTGAGGTAAATAAATGTTCCCATTTCCCGCAGAAGGGCGAAGCAGATGGAAAAGAACTACCTGATATCAAAGAAAGCATCACAAAGACTCGCTGCTTCTTATTACCATTGATACGCATTATACTTAGAAGCTGCTTTTTTATGAACCAATATCAAAGACATTTTTAATACAACAAAACGCCCGCGTAATAAATCCTTGTTTGACGTCAAAGTCGGTGCATCGACCGCTGAACGCTTTGTGTGTCATCCATATTTATGCTGTGTTGACTTTTTTTGTTTCTCTCATCCGTGAATTTGCATATTGATGTAAACTACCGACAGCAATCTACATTTCGGAGTGATTAAATTGTTCCGCTGCTTGCCAGTCCGACCCATGTCGCTGGTTGGGCTAAACATAATAAATTGCCCACAGCTGTGATGCTGGGTGGAACTGGTTTTCGTGGCATGTGAAAATCCCAAAGATCTAAGAGAATTAGCAAGCTGTGGATTTGCTGCTGATGTTTTGAGTTTTGTTTTGTTTGCTTCGGTTGAACAGAACCTAATTTTGGATGCGCGGAAACCAGTTTAATCATTGATATGTAGATGTAGACTTCCAGTTCGGAACATTAGTGCTGTTGAAATGTTTGGTAAGATTCCTTTTTGGTGACACTGTTTAATCATCTGCATTCGCTTACTTTCTCTTTCTTTTACGATCGTGTATATCCGATTCCGCCTGCTTGGGGTTAGTCATTGGAGCGATTTGTTGTGCGAATGATCGCTTGTTTTAGGACAACTTTTTACTCACTCAGTGCCTATTTGTTTAAGGAAGAAGAAATCAAACTGAGTTCCACGTCTAGGCATAAGATTCACACCATTTACACATAATCTTTTAGGGACTTTTTTGCTATCATCAGCAAATCATTTCATTTCACCGCTAGCTAGAAAGTATGAGCAGGTGTGCCAGCAAATAAGCAACGAAATTCGCGATTTGGGTCGGCCAGTAGGATAAACCTGTTGGTGCTTTGTTGTGTTGCGTTTTTTCTTCCATTCAGCCGAAACCATATCGCGAAAGCTTCGTTGCTTGTTTAGGAGCTTGATCTAACGGTTTCTGCTGGCTTTAACGAACAGTTACAAACACAAACTGAATAGTAGAAAGCATCTCTATCTCTCCATATTCGACTAGCTGGGAAAGAGTCGCAAGGTATCAGTTCGGTTGTGAGCTGCTTCGGCCGACAGTTGTGTTTTAGGAACAGAACGAAAATGAGGCAACTACAGCTATTCCTGGTCGGAGCGGTTATGCTACTGACGATGGCTCTGATAGTGACCGTGCAGAGTGAACCAATTAAGACGAGCCATGGTCATAGTCATAGTCATAGCCATAGTCATAGTCACGGTCACCATCACCATCAGTCACATCATCATCACAAAAAGAAGCACAGCGGACATCATCATCATCATCATCACAACATGGTTTACGGGTTTGGTGATCCATTTGAGTCAAACGGACGATGGTTGCAGGACGAGAATGAACAGTGCAACTGTGACGTGATCGTACAGAAGATGAAGAAACTGCGTGAGAAAGTACTGACGGTGGTTAGCTCGTTCGACAAGTTGCTCAAGGTTCAGGTCGATCTGCGAAACATTAAGAACATGCTGAAGAATATCGACCTGAGCTTAACTACGTTAGGCGGATTCGTGGCCAGCAGCGAGAGTCAGATCGCTTTCCTCGAGCAGCAAACAAATGATATTTCCTTGCTGCTAAGGTAGGTAGATACGGCGTTGAATACATCGTGGTGATCTGCTTTGTTGAGAGTGAATCTATGATCTTGTCGTTTTACTCTCTACCCTTCCATCCAGCCGAAGTAAGGCAGGTGTGATACAGCTCATCACGAAAGAGAACCTGGTGGAGGCACTGGGTCCAGTGAAGTCGTCCACCGATGCGCCCCCGCTGGAGGAGTTCGATGAGGTCGTGTACAGCTCGTGTCAGGACCGTCGGATCGTAAAGACGGGTGTATACAAGGTGTACGTCAACATCACCAAGAGCATGTACGTGCTGTGCAGCTTGGACTTTGGGCAGAACGCTTGGACGGTGATTCAGAACCGTTTCGATGGTTCGGAGACGTTCTTCCGTCCGTTCAAACATTACCAGCTTGGGTTCGGATATTACGGGTACGGCGAATACTGGTTGGGGTTGGAAAATATCTTCACGATGATGTCCGGTCGGGATTACGAGCTGCTCATACTGATGGAGGACTTTGATGGCAAGTTCGCGTACGCCAAGTACAAGTACTTCCGCATCGAGGGCGAAAAGGACGATTACAAGCTGGCCAAGCTGCACGGTTACGTCGGCAATGCGGGCAACTCGCTGCAGGAATCCGAAGGCATGAAGTTCTCCACGTACGATCGCGACAATGACAAATCGTCGCAAAATTGTGCACAAGAAAACCACGGCGGATGGTGGTATAAGGCGTGCGGTGACAGGTAGGCGATGGCGTAGTGCACTGAACGAGCCTGTTTTGTTCCATTGAAATAATTATTCTTTTCTTCCTTTTCGTAGCAACTTGAACGGTGCGTACCGTAAGGAGTACTCGCACGATCTGACCGGTATATTCTGGAAGGAGTTCCGCGGGCTAAACTACAGCCTGAAGCGGTCTCGTATTATGATCCGAAACAGGAAGGAACACTATCACCATCATAAACCGCACTATCAGCATCACGGTTATCACCGAATAGACGTGGAGGATGTCAACGAAGAGGAAGACGAAGAAAATTACGAGCCTGGCTTTGAAATTGACTTCTAGAGTCCCTGTACTATGGTGACCTATGGCGGGAACTGTTGATTAATAATTTATACCGATTATTTTATTTATACTTCTGCATACTTACTTGAACTGCATCAATAAATTATATTGGTCTGATTATTTATTTTTTATTATTGCATGACTTCCTTTGCGGACATTTTGTTCGATTGTATTAACCTTAAAAAATCAATAAAATTCATGTATAAAGTGATGAGTTCACTTGAAAATGACATAATGGTTATAGTTTAAAACTTTAACCTAAAAAACAGCTTTCCAAGTAATATGTACTAAAGTTATGCTTTCATGGAATCAATTGATTGAAACAAATTGAAACACTTTCTTCCACCAAACTACCACACACAACAAACCTTTTGCTCTGTGTAATGTAATTTATTTCCTTCCCATGTTGTCTCAAAAATGATTGCGTTAGTAGAATGTTACAAACTACATATATTAATATCAGTAATTTATTTTCTGTCATAATAAATTTTCCTTCACCCAACTCTGCTGCTACCCCCCCCCAAAAACAACGGAGATTTGCTAAAGCCCATCGCTCTGATGAGAATCTCTGGCCCAATTCGTCAATGTTGTGGTCATCTACTGGTCGTATTAAGGGGTTGACATTTACAGCATATTCAAACACAACCAAAAAATAAGCTGAGGTAAACGAAAGAAGAACGACGGGGGGCTGTGTATTTGCGAGTGAATAATTCAAATTATTTTTATTTATTACTGCGCCCAAAAACCCACTCCAAACTGGGCAATGATTTATATGGGCCAATGCTCCTGAGCGGTGGTTTGAGATTGTTGTTGTTTTTCTGTGTGGATGAAGATATTTCTGAAAGGAATGAAACGAATGTAAATTACAATATAATGCATTTCTGCATTAATGACTATTAATCCACAACGGAATCGGAAGAACGTTTCATTACGGGAGTATCAATTTATTGATACTCGTGACGCAAATGAAAGTTGGTATGATTGTTCGTTACAATTCGAGAGCATTATGGCCATTATATCATTAATTTAACTGTTTTTGATAGGAAATAAAGCAGAAAATATGATCATGTTTGTGGGATAATTCTTGTACGCCATCTCCATTCCAAGAAACAAAAACAAAAGACAATTTTCAAAAAACTTACAAAATGGTACATGAAAAGTCCAGTGTTCTGTGACCTCGTAAGGTTTGGTGGGGGGTTGCTGCTTTCAACGTCAGTTGCAGAAATGTTTGAACATTTTAACGAAATGCCACTCCCAAATTAGGCAAACGGATTTCGCACCACGAAGCAGCGCAAAGGCATCGTTCCCCGTTAATGAATTATGCTTCGCGTCGTTTGCAGTTCCGGAAGGAGTGAGTGCATGTGCAAGGATGCACGTGGCTTTTGCGGGGGTACCATTTTACTTTGATGTTGAAACCAGGCACGAATTTTCCTTTTTCACGATCCAAAACACTTCCATTCACCCAGTAGGTCAGTGGGTGCATTTTTGATGCTTTTCAATGGTTTCCTCGGTACAAGGAAAGATGCGCCGAAGGAAGCAAAAACCAGTAGATGAACGAGAGGAAAAAAATCAACATTTTTTGGTGCAGAATTAACGTTGAAATTCCGGCACCAACTCTTCGGGTTGTATGTATTTGTATGGTCATGTGCTAAGATCCTGCTGGCTGGTGCGGTTGGTAATGTTTGTTTATGTACGTATGTGCACTTCTTATCATTGCTCTAGCGTCGCTCAACATAATCATCATTATCGTCTGCATCATCAGATGCTTCGTCACCGATGGTACCGCATGGAATTTGCTCGTGAACAGGTTTAAAATGAAACGAAGCGTGTGCGATTTTGGTTTTTTCGTTTCCATTTGCTCGTTTCATTTTGTTTTCTGTCTTTTGCTCGATGTGGCAAAGTTTCTGCAAAACATTTCGGGTATCCGTCCCTGTCCAAGGAGCATGGTGGAAAGGGGGGGAAAGCTGGCGAGATCGAATGCAGAACGACACACACAACAAGAACATTGCCCGTACCGTTAGTTTTGCATCCTTAAAATTCACACACATACACACACATTAAATGGTTGAAAATTAAATTGGCTTTTAAACTTTTTCCATTTAGCAAATTATGTTAATCCAGAACACTAGCACACACTCACACACACACATACACAAACCCATAGCCAAAAGAACCGAAACCCGGTGCAACGGTGCCTTTCTATGTCCGGAGGGAGAACATTATTTTTTGTGTGTTGTTTTGTGTCGTACTTTTTTTGTTGTTGTTTGGCACACACCAGTGCCACATATTTTCGGTTTTGATTTTACTGTCGTACGAAAGTTTCGGTTTCGAGTGAATAGTTTGTGGGTGGGTTTTTCCCTCGTATTTTTTCTCCTTCGCCTTTTTAAGCAACACTCACATACACGCTACACTTTTAGCACATTTAATTTTAATTTTATTTCAGCTCATTCGGGACTTTTTCCGGGCAAAATCACAACCATTAAAAGCTTCACATTTTCTGGTGTGAAGTGAACATTGCTCAACGATGGTTTCCGAAGCCAGCGTGGTTAAAACAAATTGCTGTTGCATGTTACATGTTTCGACCTGATGAAATGCAGCGTAGGTTTTTGAAATAGTTTTTCGGCTTTCAACTTTGATGACGGTAGAACTGTTTGCATGAAGTGTGATGGTACAAATTAAAACTGCTACACATATTTTAATGATGTACATGTTTGTTTTCTTGTATTTTTAATGAGACAAGTCCACAAAAGGGTTGCTCATATCTTCTTGAAACATTTAAAGTTTTTCCGATCGAGAATAGTTAGCCTAGTGCATTAATATTGTACCACAAATTAGGAAATTCAGAAGAATTGAGAAGCCCCGGCTCCTAAAACTATATTCTAACTTTTCTCATTGTTCTCACCACTATTTGGAATTAACTTTTTATTTAATAATACAAATGTGAAATCTGATGCATTATTCCTATTCAATAAGTAGTGCTTCAATCTCATCTTCTTTATAACTCCACCGGTCGTCCGGTGAGTAATATTAAGTCCTCCCAACTTCAATACTTTACATCCCACCAATGAACCATAAAGGCAGCAGCAGAAGCAGCAACAACAATTTAAATGCACCCATCCCTACAGCAATATTTATCGCTCCGGCTCAGGATAATGTAATATGTACCCAACTCATCACCTCCAACCCGCAGGCACAAAAGCATTTATCCTGTGCCGTGCGACCATGGGCGCTGCCAACAATCGCTTGAGGTTAATTTACTTAACATGCTGCTTAAGACGATGCAGAGCGACGAGATGCAAAAGTTTAGTGGGGAAAAGTTTTCCAAAGTCCAATATTCCGACTTTCCCGACGTGCCATCGATCAACCGCATTTTGTCGTTTTTTTTTCTTATGCTGGCTGCTTATAGACAGCGCTGGAAAGAAGGTCAAACTGGGGGCCCGGAACATGGATTGAATCACGGCCCATGTAATCGGGACGGCAGGAGTAAATTACCGGCTGGGGAGGATTATAAATTTTAATCTCTTCGCTTCCAATGGGGCCGGGATTGCTTCCCTTTTGTGTCCGGTTTTGGTTTTCGGTGCAGGCCGGCAAAGTTACGACACGTACTTACTGGTACACCTTTTGTGGGATAAGATCTTTTGCATTTTGGGTGCTTTCTTTTGCAGACAGTAAAAGCGGGGAAGTTTCGTTGGGAAAGCGAAATGAAGATATCGATCGTTCGTTGATCGAAATAAAGTAATTGTCTTTTGATATTGAAAACAATTAGGAAGCAATCTGTACGGTAAAGTAATACATATTACCTTTTTGCATGCTTCACGTTGTGCACGATACACTACCATGATGTAAATGAAACTATTTTTTCATCCTGAGATTAAAAACCCGTGGACTAATCGACCTTTTGAAAAGAATCAAAATTAATAAAATATTAATTCTATGCAAATTGCATGCTTCCAGGCGTTTTACTGTTTCTTTTAATTTAGCAAAATGATTACGATGAAAACTTATTTAATATACGTGCAATACAAGCAATTCTATGTGGATGATATAAGGCTTACCTTTTTGTAATTGTAGAGATAACAAATTCCATTTTAATCTTTCCAACTGCATAGAACAAAAAAACACCAATAAAGCTCAGAGATAGTTTTCCAAGGTCAATTATGATTTGTTGTTCTTTTTATTTTTACTTTCCATACGTTACTAATCCTAGTCGAGTTAAGGACATCACTGAAGCATAAAAAATGTTACATGGATGCATTTCTTTTCCATTGTATTCAATTTTTCCTTTATGGTTTGTTTGTTGTTGTGTGCCTTAAAATAATCTTTTTTCTCATCTCCTTTTCCTTCATTGTCACCCTGTCTCATAATGCACACTCGCACTCGTGTGTACCACGTTCGATTTCGTATGTTCTATGTTGTTGTGTGTAGATGAGTACAAACATTCTTCAAAATGGGAATGTGAATTCCCAAACAAAACTAAATGAAAACTCAATTACACTCAAAACGAAACTTCTGAACAATCTTAGTCTCCTGTATCGAGAGAATAGTTGTCACCTTTATATCTTTAAGTTTTCTATTTAATTTTTCTTCACGTTTTCTTTTAAGAACGTTATTGAAGTGTTTGTTTTGTAAGGGCCTTTCTTAGGAGGGTATGGAGACTGTTGAAGCATTTCGTGATGTTTCATTTTGCATCCTGTTTCATGATTTATTTACGCTAGTGTTTTTGTTACTTTGTTTTCATGTTCATGTGTGATTTATTGCCTGTTTCTTTTTTTTCTCATTGGGCGTAGTTGTTTTCATTTGTAGTGATAGAGTATCTATGTTCGCACATCTAGAATCACATTTATACAGTATTTACAGATGACAAAATCTTGCTTGTACGTTTTTTTCACATAATGGGTTTTGTGTGTGTGTGTTTTTTTTTTGTTTTGTTTTGCTTATCGTTACTCTATCCGGATCTGGTGATAAGGGTTTGAGTTTTTCATATTTTTTAATATTTCATGTACTTGCTTAGCTCAAGTTTTTACAGCTTCCCGCCGTTTTGTGTAGTTTTGTTTTTTCTTTCCCCATGTGCTGTGTCCTTTCGCCTTTGTGCAGAAGCTCGAGATGTACGCGATACATCTACGGTCGTTTCTAATCGAGTTGTCGGGTGGTTGCCCGTTTTTCGTCACCATCCTCTTAAAACCACATTCATCACCCTGTCGGCGCGCTGCTCGCAGTCCTGTAGGCCTGCGGGTGCATAATTTTACTGTGCGCCCATACGTCCCGGCGGTAGCTCAGCTCGTAAATCTTCGTTACGGGAACTTTCGAAGTATCTGCTCTAATCCCTCCCCGGGCACGTAAGTCGGTTTGGGGCGAAAACTTTGCACTACCATCCGGGAAACAAACGGAAAGGAAGAGAGGTGGGGAAATAGGGAGGACACACACAAGAGAGAAAAAAAAATACGAACGCATCCACCCTGCTGCTGCATTAAGTTTTGCCTTGCTTTTGCCTAGCCAGCTTTGTAACATGATTACACTCAATTACGTAGATTACATTCGACTACTAATTGGGTGCGCTAGTTTTATGCTGCAATGATGCTTTGGCTGCTCCTCGAAGATGGTTCTTGCACAGACATAAACACACACACACACAAATACACATAGTAACATCCGTGGAAGTGTGAGTATATCTGTGTGGTTTGAGTTTCTTGTGAAGTTATCACGGATACGAACACTTCATTGCCGAAGTTGAACCATGGCCGCGGCCACCTTAAAGGACGTCTTAGACACGATGTTCAATTCGGTTTTTAGTGCTCATTTCCCGTCTGCTCGTAGTATTGGATTCACCTAACAGCTCCCGGAAGCATGCCGAGCAAAATCAACTTCCCATTTCCTGTGAGGATTCCGACAAACGCTGCGCATGTGTCTAGCTGTTTCACGAGCTTGTTCAATTTTGGGTTTGGTTTTTAACATTCCGCAACTTGGTTTGGTTTTTATTTCCTATGCTTCGCTTCCCGAGTCGCATGTAGCGAGCTGCGCGTACATTAAATATTAATTTGGTGCTCCGTTTCACCCAACGACCCATCGTCGACCTCATACGCACACCCTTCAAAGATGCCTGGGTGGAAACGAAACGGGCGAAAGGACGAAACCGAACAGCGTAATTGTACAGGGGCATTTTTTGTTGCTGTTCCCGCTCCTGCCTCAGCTCCCCGAATGTGGTGTAAAGCGAGCAAAAAAAAAAACTCTGACTTCAAGACGTGTCGAGAAAATGAAAAACTCATGCTGGCAACACTTCCACTGGCTGGCGTCTGGTAGCGCCTGCAGTTAGGCAAACAGTTACGACCGGGAACGGGAACGACCGGGCGACAGGGAACCTTCAACTTCCCCTGGTGCGAATTTGTATGTGTGCGGGCAGCGAGATATAGCAAGCAACAAAACAAAAAAGAAGCTGCAAAATAAACGAAATAAAAATAAACTTCAGCAGCCCTTTTTCCCATCGGTAAAAGGCATCGATAGCGCCGATGCTCGTGTCGTTTTGCGCCCCGCTCAAACCATGGTTTATGTTTGCCCATTTTACACTTTTTACGGTGCAGTAAATGTATGCTTACGTACTTCGTTATTTTATTAACATTTCATTTTTTTTCCTCCATTCCCTTGTTCTTGTTCATTTTGTGTGTGTGTTTTTTTTCTCTCACAAAAAAGTTTTGTGCTTTTTCTTCCTACTTTACTTGCGCACACTGTCAACGGTGCGTGTACCGTTTGGCATTTCTGGCATCAGCCCCGTTTGTTTGTTACCCTTGGCGGTTGTTTAGGTTCACTCATTTGCACCAAGCTGCTTTGAAGGTTTCGGTTCGTGGCAGGCACTTGGTAGGCATTTTATAGATGCGCACCAGCCGACTCGTGCCACACATTTTCCGACACGACACGTGTGTGCGTGTGTGGGAAGAAGAAATGATTCTATGAACAGAAGGCAACAAGGACAAATACATTCACCACTTGCAATGTTTAGGCTTCCGCTGTATCAGGAAGCCACAGAACAGTGCGAGCGACAAATCGTCGTCTAATGTTTCATCCGTTTTAGCCGTCGGTGCATGTAAATTATGATTCTGATGACATGATTTTTAGCTTCTTTCGAAATTCCCTTTCTTGGCAAAGATTACCAAACATGAAGCAACAAACGTCAATTTTCTTTTTTTTTTGCTACGGGAAACGAGCTTCGGATGTTTGCTGGCGGGTAATGGGCTCGTTAAAGCGGGGTCGTGAAACTGACGACTCGTTCGCCTGATGAGGTGTCAAACAGGCTCATTGTGAAGGTCTTTGGGTGGTAATGAAACGTAACAAACGTAAAAACCCACTGGCCGGGAAAGGTGGTGGAAATGTTGCTGTTTACAGTAATTGTGTTTCATTAAATAATCAAAAGGAGTTCATAAAGCTTTAAACGTCAGCGAATTCCTTCCACCAGTTTTCCAGAAAGGAACGATAATTTAACCTAAGTATTAAATATTTAAGTATTAAATTTAGTTACATTTTTCACATTAAAAATCTTATTAAAGTAAAAGAAAAAAAAATAGCAACAAATTGTTAAAATATCGTAAAAATTAACTTTCCTTGTTGAAACTTTTGTTTAGACAAGCCTAAAAACAGTTCAATTCTCTTTTTATTTTAAAAGCTTAAAATTTAAATTGTCCTGTAAATAAATAATAAAATAATAATATTCCTATGTTTTACTGTAGAAAAAAAAGCTTTGAAAAAGCAATGGAGTCATGATCGAACCAACCGCCAAGCCATAGCAGTATGTGCCGAGAGACAAAAGGAATCGTTTTTGTGCTGGTCGCTCAAATTGTATTGTAAGACGTAATATCATACCGTGTGCTACTATGTACATTCAGTAAGAGTTAGCCGATACTTGCGTGAGTGAAAGTGTTTTTGGTGCACATTGTTACTAAGTGAGCGATACCGGACCCGAAACCGGAACCATTTTCCGTATCGAATGCTGCAATGGTGCCTGAACAGAAGGGTGGGAAAGGTACTATGTACAAGGCAATGGAACACCTTGCAAGGTGTTCACCTCTTCATCGCTTAACCATCCTCTCGGCCTTCGATGCATGCCATCGATGTTTAAATGTGGGCATTGTTTTCATGCATGCATCCTGCATGTGTAGCATCCGTTCAGTTGTTAGCCTCGAGACACAATCAACCGAACATCCTTGGCATCGTATAAATTCGTTTTCGATCTAAATTACCTTTATTTAGCTAACGCAAATCATCGATTTGCTACTCTGATCTAACATCATTATTTACACCAGTTCTCCCTTTTGTGTGCAGCCACTATTCGTCGCATTTGCTTTCTTAACATACGAAACAATAGAACGCTCGAGCAGAGCAATGAAACATGAGATCTTATGGAATAAACAAAATGTCTACGAGAGTCATATACACGCACGACCCACTCCGCTGCTTAAACCTGCTGCAGTAAGATAGTTTGTCGACATTACTGGTTGGTTAGTGTGATGCTTCCAAAACTAACATCTTCGCCCATACCGGGCAAGGGAGAGTAGACAACACATACCTAGCAGTACCATCGAATGGATGCAAGTCGAACCTTCGCTCGTAGCCGTCACCGACGAACGCCAACCCATATCGAGTCCGATCGACTCCCGTGAAAGTGGTAGTTCCGTCGGTTCGTCCAGTTCCTTCGGGCAGGGTAGAATCGTGTCCTTACGTAGTTTCATCAGTGTGATGGGTTGCAGTTGGCTCTTGTCCTGGCTACCATCGGGAACGGATCGACTTGAGCTGAACTTTTTCTGTAACACGACACCCGGTTTGCGGTGGCCCGTATCGTCGTAGTACTCTTCGTCGAACAGGATGGTGTCCTGGGGTTGGCTGCGGCCAAACTCTTTCAGTTGGTTGTGCGTTAGCGATGGCGTCCCGTAGATTCCTTTGATGTCGTATAGACATTCCACGTGCTGCAGTGTGTACCGGAGATCTTCGTTTTTGGTGTTGTTGCGTAGATCGAACAGCCACAGCAGCCGGCAGTCACATAGAAATCGATTATCTGTGAAGAAATGAAGAATGAAATGGGACATTGACTTAAACAGAGCTTTTATCGATTTAAACGCCTGAAATGTATGCAATCTGTACTCCTTTTAACGCTGTTAGGCATTGTATTAGACATTTTCCATTACAAGACGTGTTTTATGAGTGTTTTCTTTCAATAATTCCACAGAATCTTAACCATTTGAATGATATTTAAAGAACATTGTCAAGATTAATCACATCAAAACATTTTAAAGCACAATTTTAATCAAAACGAACGATGGCGTCTTACATTACTAGAGCCGCCTTCATCGACACCATGGCAGCCAACACCAGCAACGACCACCGGCGGTGCCGACGAGGCGATGCGCCAAACTCCTTGCTGCATTCTTGACAGTTTGGCACGTTGGCGAAATTCGATCATAAACTCTGACCTGCCAAAATGCAAGGCGAACGGAAGGCGAAACTGTCTGTTAACTTTTGGGCATGCTGCCAGGCGCGAACTGTACAAACTTCACCCTTCGAAGGGTGGTTTTCGCTTTCTTTCGAACATTTACCGGTACGGGAGGGGTAGATCGTTCGAAGGAAGGTAAAAGGTGTAAAAGCCAACCGTTTAAAGTATGCCACAACGAGGGCAATAAGTAGCCACTAGACTACGAAAAAAAAGGAGCAAGTAATGTAAAAACGGTGTTACCGACCTTCGGCAATCAAGGTGCTGGCATGTTGCATACCGTCCATCATGTTTTTTTTTTTTGGTGTTATGTTCTCATGCTGCCCGTCATGAATGGGAGTGAAAATGGCAGAATTTATTGCCAACCAGCCAACAGAGAGTTAGTTCGCGTGCCACTTTTCTTCGCTGTGGCGAGAAGAAACCAATCGCGCTCAAACTTCCACAAACCCAGCACCGAAGGTGTCCCACAAGGAAATCCATCAATAGTAAGGCAGTTTGGTGCAAGTTTCGGTTCAGTTTCTGATTTGTTATTGTGCAGCATTATCGATGATGAAGTTTTCGTCTTCCGGAACAGCGGAAAGTGCAAAACCCGTTCGGGAAAGTTTGTGTTAGCCGCGTGTTTAAGGTGTTTGGAGGTTTGGTTGCAGGTGAGGCTGCCAAGGCCTGGTAATGCTCAAACCCGTTAGAAACTGCTTTCCGTAATCGCACGTAAAGTTTCTTTTCCAGCGTATAGCCACGGATGACGGCGTGGTTTGCAATTGAAGCATGATTGATTTCAGCTGTCAAGAGCGTACGGAACGAGCTTAGCCGTACATTTATTAAATCAATATTTTGAAAGTTGACTGCACGGAATGGGTGAAGTGGAAAAAGAAAAAGAAAAAGCTCAGCATAAAGCAAAATTTCATCGCGGAAAGTTTAATCCACCCGATACAGGAAAGCAATCAACCCATGGCAACCGCGTGGCACTATTTAATAATCGAAGATATGGTCAATTCTAAAGGTTGATTGGAAGCGTAAGTCCCTGTACACTTGACACGAGTCAGCATCGTTTGGTGCCGCATAACTTTTCATCAGTTTTGCTAGCGAAAGTTTTCTTTTTGCTTCTTTTCTTCCCTGTCTCTGTGCATTCCCTGGAGGAATTTCGGGCATCAGTCAAACCGCTCCCAAGAAGTGGCCAACGCGAAAGGGTGTGTGTGGGAGGGGGGGCGACATGCCATTGACGTTGAGATGATGATTCACCGGGCCACACCGGCCGGTCCAAAAGTTTATTTAGCTTTTACGGCTAATGAAAATTTAAATGAACTCAAAACCTGTGTTTGCAGGCTAGAACTAAGCACCCAGGTGCAGGTGGGGTATGGTGTGTGATCGGGGGCAAAGAAAAACTCCCACACACCGATGGTTAATGAAAACGATGATTGATGGTAGTGAGTTTCCTTCCGTCCAGACCGTGCACCTTGGCCGATGGCACAGGGTGGTTCGGTTTGCTAATGTGTGGCCTTCCGTGCGTCTGCGGTCACTTGCCGAGTGTCCAAAATGGGGTTTTATTTTTTTATTCGGGGGCGGAGCTGGAGGGTGGCATTTTTCAGGGAACCGGGCGAATTTCCATGTACACGAGTGACAGTTTTCTCCCATCAACCGGGCAAAGTTGGTAATTGTGATTGATGTTGGAGTGATTTTTTGTCTTCCCTTTTTTTTTATCTAACAGCATAAAACATAGACTTGGCTGTTAAATAATGCTTCAGCTCCGTGTGGGGTTATATGATACGGTAAGGTGAAACTTTTCCAAATGCCCCAAGCACTACCCCAAAAACCCATCTCAACGCAATGACACAATGGGTAGAAAATTGGGGGAGAAAAAAAAACAAGCCTGAACGCTTAAAAAAGAGAACCACTTGTGCTTGTGGAAAACAGCCAACCGAACTAAATACCACAAAAAAAAAATCGAAAAAAAGAACTCTTCATCCATAATCAAGTAGCGAATGATGAGTACTGTGAGTTTTTGTTTTCTTCGTTGACCACGGACCACCCAAAAAGTGTTATTTCTGTTAATTAAAATACAATTGCAATGTGATCTTTTGGCTGGACCTTCCGTTTTTGATCCACTGCTTGATTATTGCTTCCCATGTTACCGCCGATGGTGGTACCGCCAAAAACCTTTCCGTCGGTAGCTTTACATTGCAAATGATATGAATGATGAGATGAATTTAAATTAAATTTAAAATTATGCATTAAACTGTGTGCGTCGGTGCTGCGTGCGTAGGGATATGTACCGTGTAATCTATACGGAAAGTTAATTTCATCGTCCCGTTCAAGTATTCATCGTCCGAAAAATTTGTCGCCTGCGCGTCAACCACCGATCCAAAATGGAAAATGAAGTGTGTATGAGAAGCATTTTACTTTGATCTTTTACAAAGCACAAACGTAGGGACTGCACAGTTCTTTCACAGCGCCACCTCCACGTCAAGAGACGGTTGATGGAAGAGTAATATATTACTGTTTTTTATCCTCATTAGTTCTGTCATTTCTTCTTTACAACACACTACTCGCACGTGCAAATGGAACGACTGAAGATGAATTTCAAACAGAAAGGTCTGTATATTATTAAATTTCTCCGGCTCAACGGATCAAAGGGATTATGAAGTAGTCGGAGTACACTGGGGACAATAAAAAAACAAACACTCACGCACACTGTGGGATGCTTGGACTCATTATAATTGCCCGATGAGAGTTGAGTTCGATGGGCATCTGGTCGAGCCGACCGTTGCAACTGCCTACAGGTAGTTGGAAAAGTTTTTCGAATTATAATTAAACGCACCGTACGGTACTGAAGTTCATCATTCACCAAGGTATGCAATAAAGGCGTTTGTTTGAACTTCGGCATAATTGCTGTAGAATTCTCTACAGCAACTGAAGCTAACGGTTTACCATCAACCAATTACTCAGAATCTCCATCCATGCAATAGTTCCTGATGTACACTGTTTTGAATAGTTCATTGGAAGTATACCAAGCAGACAATTTTTCAACCCCCAAACTTTTAGTAACCAATTTGTTCCGTACAAAATATTTTGTATCACTAGTTGCATAGCTTTAGGCGCTTTTCGACGTAGAAAACGGTTTCTTGTTCGAAGCATTTTCAAGCAATTCTTCGGGATTGGTTTTATTCTTACATAAGATAACCCATCTAAATATTTTCGTTTGAAGCTCAATTTTACAGCTTTATGAAATTAATTTTCATTCAACATGTTCTTCTCTTGTTCGGGATCAATATCTTCCACTCTTGTTCGGGTTCGATGAACAATAAAAAAGGGAAGTATAATACGTATCACATATACTTTTCAGTGCGCAAGGACTTCCGGTCGGCTTGGTGAAGAACATAGATATCAAACCACTCATTACTTAAAGGTTAGCAACGAACTTTATTTTATTTTCCCCTTCCAGGTGAATGGAAACTCTTCCCAAACGAAGCTACCATGACATGACAGAAAAGCGGAAGCGAGACGTTAACCGGCTGCTGATGAAGCGCCCCAAGTGGTCGTAAAACAAAAAAAGGATCCTTTTTGAGGTCACACCATCAAAACCCGAAGGCACCAACGAATGCTAGGGTTAACTCGCACCACAAAAAAAAACCCTATTGTGACACTAATTGGGTTGAGATTTTGCACGTGTGCTCCAAAACCGGCTACCGTTTTGTGCCGTGTTTTGCTCGTTGCTTGACTCACGCGACGTAGCGAAGATATAAAACTTTCCTGCCCCGTTTTAATAGCGTACCTTTGAGATGAAGAATGGCCGTACTGTTGACTAGGTTGTCCATTAGTGGCAGGAAGTTGTTGTACGTAATCGTTTCCAGCTGATTGGAGTTTAGGTTGAGATTAAGGACGGCCGGTACGCCAGTAAAGATGCCCCGTTCGAGCCGCTTCAGCCGGTTGTTCTCTAGGTTAAGCTTCCGCAGGTTGTTCAACCCGTCGAAAGCACGGGCAGATAGTTTCTGTTGTATCAAATGATAAAAAGACAGACAAAGAAAAATGCAATTAAAATGGGAAGTTAGACAATAAAAGCGCTTTTTCTCTACCTCGATTTGGTTGTGATCTAGGTCCAGCTCCTGTAGACTCCACAGCTCCGCGAAGATTGTATCACCGATGAAGGTTAAACTGTTGGCCGTCAGCTTTAGTATTCTTAGATTGCCAAGGCCCTTGAAAATTTCGCGCGTCAACACAGATATCTGGTTCGATTCGAGCTTCAACTCGTCCAGGCTGGTCAGATAAACGAACACGTCGTCGTGCAGCATGGAGAGATTGTTGAAATCCAGATTAAGCTTCCGCAGTGCTGGCAGATGTACAAGCGCTTCCTTGTCTAGTTCGAGAATCTCATTACGTTCCAGATTGATCTCCTCCAGGAAAGGATGGTTGGCAAACGCGAACGGATGTACGATGCGGATCTGATTCTTGTGCAGCGTCACATTGCGCAGCTCGGTCAGATTGCCAAAAGCGTAGTTCAGCAGGTCCGGTATCACACCGTACTCGATCGTTAGCTGCTTTAGGTACTTGAGCGTGTGCAGTACGTCCGACGGGATGTACGCCAGGTTACCGATCTTCTGTACCGTAATCTTTAACTGCTCCAATGTGGACTGTGTCTGGAAGGCGAGCCAATTGGTGTCCTTACGCGGGAGTTCCTTGCTAAAGATCCAACAGTTTGCTTTCTGTGCTTTCACATGCGGATCGTCTGGTGAGCAGTGGCAGACCAGTTTCATCTCTCGATCGCCTGAGCAGAGGTTCATTAGCGGCGAGGGAACTATCATCTGTGGCAGTACAGGCGGTGAAGATTTTCCCTTCTTAACATCCTTCTCACGGTATCGACTCTCAATCGGGCTGGTGACGATACACAACACCAAGAGTACTAGCGTCAGATTTGGATATGTCGCAGATACCATCGTGAAGGAGAAGTTAGCTCGTTGCTCCGGAAAAGTTGTATCTAATATACAAACGAAAATTATGTTAAAAAAACGGTGTTTAATCAAATGAAAAACTTATTGCACCGAGGCATGTGGTTTTCCAAGTGCTAATGCTAATTAAAATAAATTTCCCCACCATACGAGAGTGCGGTTGTAATACGAGGAAAGCAAACTGTGCCACTCGGCAGTTATTGAAACGTTAACTACGTAAACAAATTGCGCCAAAGCAGACACTCCCGGCACGATTTAATAAGCGTTTGTTTTGCAATACAATTCAAAGAATTCCACTTGGCGAACGATTCCACACGTTGAATTTTGGTGATCAGTGAGTGAAAGCAGATATGTCTAATGAATGTGTTTATGGCAATGCTTGACAGGCAATATTAAATCAAGTGTTTTGATACGTATAATAATAATTAAATTTACCACCACAAAGTGTCGTTAAAACTTTTAGGTTTGCTGAATCCACGAATAAAACTCGATTTCATCATGAACTTGCATTCAGAAATATTTCGACTCGACTTCGATTTTCGACTTCAAAACGACAGACGAAAAACAGCTATTTCGATCATGTTTTGCAATTTTTCATCGATTGAGCAACAAGCGATAAGAAACCGAAATTGACAAAACAATGAACGAACAAAAGTTGTTTCTTTTCTTATCGAAAAAATCCTTACACCAGTAGCTCGCAACAAAACTACTTGAAACAAACCTCATTGAGCAACCGAAGGATAAGGATTGTCGGTTAGGAAAGACTCGCGCGTTTGGCATAGTGAAAGCGTACTGCACCGAACGGCCCCCGAAATAAGGGAAAGTCAATGAACAGCTTTATTATGAAAGTAATTTCCGGTTCCAGACAGAGTGGCGCCGAGATAGTAACGAACGAACGGGAAGCACTATTGGTTTCATTCGAGAGCATTGGGAAGCGGCTTCGAGAAATTCGTTGAGGATTGAACTTCATCATAAAAGATTCTAGAGTTTTAATTTTTTTTTGTAGATATTTTCAATGATAATTTCGTTTTAAGCGATTTAATAGACAATTTTCGAATAATTTTTGATCAACTTTTTGATTAGTACAAATTTGTTTTCTTTTCTTACTTTACATAGAGTGTTTAATGTAAAGAAATAAATACTGTGTTAATGAACTTCGAAATTTAACACTTAATACATTTCTTTTAAGATTGTTACCAGCACGAACATCTTGAGGCAGCTTCGAGCGAAAATGGAAATGATTTAGCAGGAATTTTTATCAAAGAAACACGTTTGATTGAAAGAAATAATTTCGTAGAAAGTAAACATTTTTTCCAACGGCTGTTAAATAAAGCTGCGATGAACGCCAAGAATTCCTAAGAAAGTGTATTTTTCTTCAACGTAAATGTTCAACGAGCAGGATACAAGGAACAAAGAATGAAGTTCATGAGAATGCATGCAAAAGAAAATGTGGCAAACGAATAGGCCACCATTCGGGAACGAGCCGTGGGTCAGAACACGAGATTGGCAATAATTGTATTACAATGGAGGAGATCAAATTGTAATAAAATTTAAATGACGCTTGCACCACCACCATCATCCCCATTCTCCCCAAACCAATATTTGACCGACCACTGGGAAATTTGATCGTCCGCTGAAATATTGGCGCTCGTTTACACTTTATTCTCTTCCAATTACGTGCTGCGAACCGGCCCTCGGTTCCGGCCACTTCCGCTTCCGGTGAATGTAAATCAACCGGACAGTGTTCGAAGGGTGGAAAGAAATACGTAACGCCCGAAAAGGAAACACAAATTTTGCAAACGCAACCATTGTTTGGGAATGCGAGACCTAGGTTGTGAAGTGTGTGTGCGGCAAAACGGCATATTGATGAGATGAGATTTCTCCGCACGATGAAGTTGTGCGCATCATTGCGAGCATTTATTTATCATTGCTACGGACGCCTGAATGTATGCTTCCGGATTTGCTTGCCAGCGCGCGGGTGTCTGTTGTTGATGGTTGCGTCGGAAGCGTCCGTGAACTGTGTCGGATAGGAGATTGAAGGCTACGTCTGTCTTTACCAGGAGCTGGCAGAATGTTTGATGGCGTAGAAAAGCATCGGGCTAGAAAGGCTTGTAAGCCTGTGGCCCGTTTCCCCTTTCACATACCCCAGCTCACCATATAATGGTAGAAATAATACTAAAGCTTTTCGTATTTTATTCTCCGACGGCCATTTTCTAGCTGCTTCCTTTGCCGGTGTAAAAGCTTGTTCTTGTTACCAGCAAAATCATCTTCAGACTTCATCGGATTGGATTGGCCTTCAGAGTGATGAATATTCTACAGAAGTAAAGCGCTGGCAAGATGAGCAGTCAAACGATGATTGAGCATAAAATTGCTCCTGGTCCGCACAAAAGCAAAAAAGTGCGGACAAGAAGAACCGTATTTCTCACAAACACACAGCCAGAAAGCTTGTTTTTTCCGTTTTTCGAGGGGGGCAACGTTCCGGAAGTAGCAAAGTGGTGTGGCTACTTGCGTTCGGATTGATTTATTTCCGGTCGTCTGACCCGGTGTCTTGACTTTTACTGCTTTCAGCAGCCGGTCAGTTCACCAAACCGGACAGCATGGGTTCGATTTGCTGCATGCGGTTTTTCTTCGATTGTTTCACGATTTTTCGCTTCAGTTTGGTTTGCTTTTGTTTTGCCACGATGAAGCCATGCTATCAAATCGTTTCGCACGGCTAGCATTGGCAAATGGAAGGGAGCGGAAGTACAAGAAAGAGTCGGAGAAATGAGAAGGAAATTGTTGATTGATAAGGATCAACCTCCCGCGAGGGGGTGGCGCAACGTTGGCGCGGTGTCGGAAACCTTAGTTCTAGAACTCTCATGGGAAACGAATGAATTAATCACACGCAGGAAGGTGGAAAACTAATTAAATTATGGTTGCAAATCAATCCACACAGCATATCATTAGAGTTTGTTTTTTGTTGTTGTTCCTATTATTACGAGCATTATCATTTCATAGAAAATAATTAACTACGTTTCTGTAATGCTTCCGAGAACAGTAAAATGGGAATGATTTAGAATCGAAATGAATTTTAATTTATGAATGAGTTTTCTGACCATTAGCGCAGTAATGGTACCATGATCGTATGCACATTACATACAAAACAAACATAATTTAGCAATAATAAAAAATGGCTTTTATGTGGTAGCTATTATGCAGTTTATTTTGCACATATTTGCACATTTTGTTGATGCTCATCGAACTTTTCCCTCCGAGCTGAAGTAGGGCATGGAGTGGTATACATTAAGCGGCAAGACGTGTGGTGGTTACCATTCAGCCAGCATACAGAATGCAACTCCGAATGCCACCATAATAAATGTGACTACTTACGTTCGGCACTAAGCCATATTACTTTCCTTTCAGCGATGGTACCGTTGTACCTTGCATTTTTTTATGACAGTTCCCTTTTTGCCCATCATGGGCATGGGCGAGCAAAACTTCATAAACACAATTACGAAGCAATTTGGCATCGATCCACTCGCCACGGTGCCACGGGAACTGCTGCTGGTCGATGCTTTTTTATGACCCAGCCGCGTGCGCTTTCAACTGTGCCAAAATACGTGCCCCTTGAATGTCGTGCAAGGAAAATTTGTAATTTCTTGCACTTTTCTCCCCCCCGTGGGAAAGTTGATCGTAATAAACGATGACCTGATGACTCCCGAGCTGTAAAAGGATATCTGTCAACCCGTCGGGGAGGGCATTTGGTGTGTACGTCCATGTGTACGTGAATGCATTTTTCCATATCGTTTTGACACTGGTTGGGGAGTTTTGGATGTTGAAAATGGTTTTTGGTGCATCAATTTCATGTCTCCTGTCATTCACTGATGACCCGATGACGTGTCTTTGACTTTTAGAAGCATTTTTTTCGCCTAATTTAATTGACTTTCATTTAATACCTAAGAAAGTGTTTATATGAATAGGATTTGTGTGAAATATTTCGAAAAAAATATAAAGTTTTAGCGACTGATAAATAAGTAAGTAAGTAAATAGAGAATATTATTGAATTTCTCTGTTGGTATGTATTGGTACGAATTACAAATTAGAACTGAGTCTTATGAGATTATGGAACAATCAGCATATGAAGATTACTGAATAGCCCAAAGCGCTTGAGCTTTTGATCTCATAGAAAGGATCATTTATGAGATTATTTTTTGTTTTTGTAGTTAAATTAAATACTATTATCCCAAAACGTAATCGCATTTTTATAATTCGTCGACAGTTGACCAAAGATAGATTAATGTTTTAAGTAACTTTTTGGGTCTTTATATTCATATATTGTATCATATTGTTGAAGAGCTTTCGTACTTAAAAAATCCATAAAATTTAATCTTCATTTTTGGGATATGTATTACTAGAAAATGAGTTTTAGCAGTTACAGCTCTTATCATCTTTCCGGCAGATAAATCCACTCTTTGAACTATCATCATGATTCCCGTTTCCCGCATTGGTTTATGTTTTCACATTGTCCATAGCCATTTTCGACCATTCCAGCAGTAGAACAGAAAGCATTCGGAATGCTAGATTGGACCGTCAGCGTGTTTGCTTTTGTGTGCCCTCAAAGGATGAGCCATTTGCTCCCCTTTTGACCCGACCACCATTCGCAGCATCGCTCTTTGTGCACGGCACAAAACGGCACGGTAGCGTAAGCGTGTGCGCGCGCGCGCTTTCGTCCCCCCTTTTTTTACTGCAGCGCCATGTCAGTGCGCTTCACTAAAGCGCATAAACTAATGGCCGCCGTGAGTCGTTCATTTTATTGCCATTCGTCCGGTGCTATGGTACTTCTGGTGGTGCCAGCTCAGCGTGCTCACCATCGAAGAGACAACGGGTGTGAGCGTGCTTTTATGGCATCATGGCGTCTCCGCTCGTTTGGCCCCATGCATACCGTCGCGCGCAGTCCCGCAGGACAATTTGTGCTAAAAATGTTGCCCCACCGGGAACGATACCTACGGTTGGTGCGGAACTGGAAGTTGGCCAAACATAGACAATAATTGCCGACCGAAAAATGTGCCCCAAACCCTTCGCGCGATTATGATTGCGCTGCTCACCTGAGGCTTTTGTTGCGATTCGCCCCGGCACCGAATGCCTTCAAACAAAGAGCAGCCCGAAGGAGATTTTAAGAGCTGTTTCGCGACCGGTTAGTAAGACTCAATAACCATTTTCCATAAATATCATCCCACCAACCGATCCTGCTCGTACGACGGGGACGGGTGTGGATTATAATGTTGCGCAATGGGTGCTTTGTGGGTTGGGGCGCGAACCGCTTGACAGAGGACACCGGAAATTGCTCGACAGAATGGTTCTTGTTGACGGGTGCCGTTTCGCTTTTGCATCAAAAACTTTCCAATTGATTCACCTCAATTCGGTTCCAAGATGGCCGCGGTACCGTTCCCTGGAGAAAGGATATCGGACTACTTTTGTAGCGAAATTTATCGCTTCCGAACCGTCCGTTGGATGACTTCGTTCCGCTAGCGTGTAATTCTATTATATTTCGGTTGGAGGAAGTGTTTTTTTTTCTTCTTGTTGTTGGAAATACGCAACTTCACCATCGTTCGCGGTTTACTCGAGAGTGAAGGCCAAGCAAAAAGGCTAGCGCAGTGTCCAACGAGGTTAAAGGTTCGTTTGTTCCTCACTTCGTTTCGATCGCGCCCCGTCCAACCCGGTACCGTAAGTACCATAAAGGCTCAAGAAGGCATTTTATAATGTTCATTTTTTCCGGCAGCATCATAGGCCGATTCTGATCACCCGTGACCGGGTCGCCTAACAGGATGGGTATATACAATTTTCCCAGCTTATCGTTTACCATCTTTACCACCGTCACGCTTTGATCGCTTTATTGAATTTCAATAATATTTCCCTCCCTTGGCTGGTGTACCGATTCACTGCAAAAGGATCGCAAGAACCGTAGGAGACAGTTTTCCTTCCCCAACCGGGTATGGTTTGTTTTGGCGTGGTAGAGTGAGGTACAAAATGAGATGAGACGTTTACAAGACATTTTTATCAATCATAATTGATTGCCCGACCTCCTCGGTGGGCTGGTTTCCGGGATCGATTTGCTTTTGTGGTAATGCTGTGATTTGTTCGGGACCGGGCATAAAAGGAGCGTGAGTTGTAATCGATACCGTCAAATGCAGATCGGGCATCTTATGATGTAAGAGATTCCATTCAAATGTTTTGTTTTTTTTTGTGTTCTTCTTTGAGATGAATTTTAGTAAGTGTTCATAAGAAATATTTTTCGATGTAATAGTAAACTGGTTTCTGTATAATAACGAGAAATATTTTTATCAAACAGGCTTCAGTTTAAACGTTGATCCTCGATTGTTTTCTAATAAAAAGCATAATTGTAACACTTGCATACATTTAGGCGTCACGCAAGGCTAATTGACAATTACTTTTCATAACGACGCAAAACATGTATTTACCAACGCATATAATTTTGTAAGTTATTTAAAAAGTAAAAACATCCTTCTTTGGAAAAATCGTCTCTTTGGAAGAGACGTTAGTAGTGTTCCTTTAACAATATACATATTTCGTTCGGTAAGCGAAAGAACTATCTACCAAAAACACATTGACGGATATGCTGTTCATCGTACATCTTGGGCTAATATTGGAAATTCCGTCCGCTAATGGTAACACCACACTGTTTGCCCTAAGCGTACCTGATATCGGTGTTTTTCCTCCCTCGAGCACACAAAAACGTTTCCTAACGTTGTACCGAGCGATCCCAAGAGCTTAGCAAGTAATTGATTCTGCCGATTTGCTGGCGTTAATTAACATGTCTGAAATGAGAAAAGGGAACAGGGAAAAGAAGGCATTAGCGCACCCGATAGGTAAGCACACTAACGACACTATACGTGTAGCGTCCTCGAAAGTAAACGGCAAAGAAAAGGCAAAGGTTTCTCGTAAGAGGGTTTTTTTATGCGATGGAATCGAGTGCTACCGACAATGGATCGAATGCACCAATCCGCTAGCCAGCTCCCGTTTGGATTACTGCATCCGGAAGAGTAATGTTTTAATTCTCTTCATTCCAGCGTGAGCCCATTCATTATCTCCCACCAACCTTCACTGTTGGTAAGGTTTCATTATGGTGCTTCGTACCGTACGGGCGTCTCCTTTCTTGGAACCTTGTCCTTGCCGATCTTGGAGCTTAACGATGCATGGCTCTCGCACGGAAACGCATGCCAGCACAAGGATAGCTGATGAGGAGATTTTGACTCATTGTCTTAGAAAGCTACATTCAAAATGCACACAGTCTCATACATTTCCTCTGATACGCTTCTGGAAATAGTGTGCGAAGTTGTGCAGGAAAAAAATCACACAAAAACAAACGATAAAGCTCTTTGAATTCGTCTGCTTTTTTCGGGGGAACATTTTGTCTTTCATGTGCCACATTGTACGGCTGAAGGCGTTTTGTCAGGTTTTTGGGGTACAGAGCGTACGGAAAGATTGTTTCCACTTGAACGACGCATAAATCCTCCGAACGTGTGCTGGTACGTGTGTTGGTGAATGCTCGTCTGGCTTTCTTTGTTTTCTTCAATGTTCAATGATAGCTACGTGAGCTGTACCATGTGCTAGGTGGTACTGCAATGCGTGATAGGACGGTTCCCTGTTTTCTCGCTGGTTTTATGTTCTCACCCACTGCGCTAATCCATTCCATTAGATTTAATTCTCATTTCGGGTAAAAGATACTTCTCAGCTGATGGTGGCGTAAACTAACGGTGGAAAGCTTTTTGAAAAAATAAACGACGGCGATGATAGGGATGAATGTGGAAACAAAGGTTTTAATTCGTTGCCGGTAAATTTATGAAATGTAAAACTTTTTATGCAATGATCTATTTACAATCTTTAAATCAATCTCATAACGTTAAGTATTAGCTCTTGTTTTTAGTAGAAATTCATGACAAATTTAAGCACTTGTTTTAAAACAAAAGCAATACAATTTTGCCTTTAAATTTGTTTTTAGGATTTTCAGAAAAACAAAAAAAGAAATGAATTTAAATTTTGTTGCACAAATAAGCTAAAACATCATGGCTATTTGACTATTACAAGAAAAGAGCTTCTAAAGCCTGTTGGATTAGCTTTTTTGATGAGAGGATTCTACCAAACAGCAAGATTGTCACGTTCCGGTGTGAGTTAGGAGCCATTGTGCTACTTCACTAGTGGTACAAATTAGTCAGCTTTATTGATGTTAGAAATGTTAGACAAAAGTTCAAACAATTTGAAGTATACTTAAGAAATAACATCATAATAGCTTTATACTTCAATCCTCGTGCATGAAAGTGCACTTCAATTTTCGGCTTACATAGCACTGGGAAAAATGCTTGATATTCATTTACGATGCCCACACGTGGAAGTTAAATCGGAGTCACTTTTCGAACAAATGTGGTGGGCGTCAAGTGGTGAATTAAATCGCGTTCCTTTTATGTGCCATTGTTCCGGCTAACAATTACTCTGCTGCTTTCACTTATTGTGCCAAATCATTTCCCTAACCTATTTGTACGAAAGCAACAAAACATCTGGAAAAACAATTCTCCAAAACACCGATATGGTGCGGGGGCGTTACGGCAATAAAAAAAATGATCCTACATAAGCTGTGAGTGCGATAACGACATAACGCCCTGCGAAGCTGCACGAACCGAAACAACATTGGCAATCATGTTCCAGCTGCTTGTCGAAACAACCGAAACGACAACAACAAAAAAACCCCTCCCGAAAAACAGCAATCAACTCTCATTACCCGGGATAATGTTATCAGACACTTTTCGCACGAGTGTTTTGTATGTTGGGCCCCCCGCGCCCTTTGGTTGGCGGAGAGAGGTCGGGTGAAAGACGACATAAAATTGAGCTTTTTCCTAAAATCCTACCCGTTCCGGTGCCCCTACACACTGGCAACGAGCAAAAGCGTTAAAGCTTGGGCAATTTAACCGTTTAAAAGTCATTTTTCCCGACCCGTTCATCCCGTGGCTCTGTAGGGATGGCAGAATGGGGGAAAGAGAAAACACTCGTTTGCCTTTGCCGAGTCGTCGAACCGATCCAACCAACCGTTTCGAAATCGCTCCATTTCCCAATTAGGTTTGCACCATTTCGGGGTGAGACAAAACACCCGGGGGGCGGGAAAGTGTAGGCAGTTTCGTGTGGATGAAAAAAGGGGAGCCTTTCGAAACCACATTCCACCCGGGGATGTTCGCTTCTAATATCAATATTTTAAATAATAATCAGAACTTATTTGAAAACCCCTTAGCAAACGATAACGTCTTCCTTAGGCTGTGCATCTTTCGCCGTCGGCTCGATTTTGTAGCACGAGAATCGACAAACGGCAAAACGATACTCGAGCATCCACCTCAAAGTGGGATGAAGTGTGTTTATTCTTCAGGCTTTAGACTGAGTGGGCGAGTATGGTCGGAGCAGTATTTTCTTTAGGTTTGGTGTTTTTTTTTCTTTCGTTCGTCTTCTAGCGCTTCCTGCGTTATCCCTAACCGTCCCATTTTCGCAATGATTGGTGAAGAATAAATTTCACAATTTTAGCTCAATTCACGGTCTCACAGTCGATCGGGGGTGGATTGACGTTCGTGCCATGGTTGACAAGCGGGTGACGGGTATCGGGTCAACCGGTGTCATAACCGAGGCGAGAACATTAATGAAGATGATACCATAACCGTTCATCGTTACCTCACCTACCGAACCACCAGCCAGCACTTCTAAGCATCGTTTGTTCTGATGGGCTTTCCCTCTCATTCTCTCTTTTTGTTTCTCTGTCTAGCTTGAAGTAGCGAAGAAGCGTTAGGAAAAAAGGTCAAATGGAAAATAATCACTTGAAGGTGAAGTGTTTTTAGTACCGCCAAAACCCTCCTCCGGAGGTTATCTCCGGAACGGGTGGTTCACCATCCTAATGGTGCAAAACAAAAAAATATCCCTCCGGTCTCGGGATGAATCGAGTGAAAGGGAAAAAGGCCGCTTTGTAAAGGAAAAGTTTTGAAAGGACCGAAAATATGTCTGCGTTGATATTCTACAACAACCCCAAACTCAGGCCGGCCATTCGGACCGGTGTTATGGTTATCCGTCCGCGGAACAATCCTTTGCTACCGTGCGCCTCCATCGGGCTTCGGCTTTTCTTTGTGTGGATGAGATTTTTGTGAACAGCAGACGGAGCACGAGAAAAAGGTTTGGAAAATAAAACGGCAATGTCAGTGGAAGATGTTCCAATTTGTTTTTAGAATATTTTTTTTTGCTACTGCTGCTGCTGCTGCTGTTGTTATCTTGTACTACTTTTCCAAATACTCAGACATTTCTTCAGTGTCCTGAACTTGGGTTCAGTGGCTTTTTGGAAGAAACTTTTCTTTTATAGTGCATGCAGTTTTTTTTGTTGTTGTCTGCTTTTAAGAAACCAAATTCCTTCATCCGGTACTGCTGTTCAAAAGAGAGTCAATGCAAGAAAAAGTAATACGAAGCTAAGAGAAAACAATCTTTCAACAAAAAACCTTTGCAAAGATCGCACTTTCACGGCACGGTGGTTAAAGGCGGTAGAAAAGTGGTCTAAAATAAACATTAAATACTTAAAACTAAACAGAAACCCACTGATAGATTTGTTATAATTGCAAGCTTTAGTTAGATTTCTTATTTCTAAAACGAACAGACACTCCAGAAGGTATAAAAAATATTTGTTTTTAATTTCACCTAGATGTATTTGTTTAAAGTAAAGAGTAATAGTGAAGTCATAAAATTTGGACCCCACTCAGGCCACTGTGTCGTTCGGGGTAAAATTCAAAATCGTGTCTATTTCACACGGATGCCGAAGAGAAAAGCGATTTCTTTTTTGCACGAATAACGAAAACCGATGGCGCAACGGGTGCAACGGGGACGAGCATCGCCAGAACGCTTGACGTGGACGAATGCGAACGGAAACGGAAACCGCTCGAGAAAATTATCGTCAACGCGAGTGGTGTTAAGTGTCAGTTTCATTTATCGTCCTCGTTTCCTATCTCCACTGTCGCCGTCGTCGTCCATCCTATCGTGCGGCACGGATCCGTCTGGGGCGGGTTCCTTTGTTCTGTAATATATATTTATTTTTATTTTCCACTCACACTGCCTAGCGCCCTTTCTTTCCATGCGCTAGCGTTTGCAGTCCTTCTGCGCCATGATTAAGGCCACTCACGCAAGTATGCTTCGAGGACGCTGCTGCAGGCAGAGAAGGCACTTACGCCTCCAGAGTGCCATTGCGTTTGCGTTCGAATTGCATGAGAATGTTCCGTTGTTGCTTGGTTTCTTCGCTTTTCTTTATTTCAGCTTCGCCCTTCACGTTCTGTTTAGTCTTTTTCTTTCGTTCAATTTTTCCACTGCTTTCTCACCGTTGTCATGAATGGTGGAAAATTGCCTCGTATTATCTGTTTTAGCACCACCGTTTCCGCTTTGAATTTCATCGCCAAACGGTCGATGCTCGGTGGTTTGGGGTCGTGGTAAGCGTGAGGAAAAAAACAACCCTTGAAAACAATCCGTTTCGAATCGCTATGAAAGCTTCGGCAAGGGGAGGATTAATCCGGGATCCGGTAAACGCGAAGCGGAAAAGGGAGAAAATAAAAAGTTCTCAGAAACAGACGCCATTTACATGGTTGCTTGATTTTAGGGTTGTTTAAAGTGTTGTTGAAACGGGGTAGGAATTGGCTTACTTCTACAACAATACGTTTTGTATTATTGTTTTAACTTGAAGGTATTGGAAGGATTTTTAAATGGTCCTTTTTCGTTCAATATTCAGTTATAATTTTCATTCACTGATAACAAACACTAGAACAAAATTTCAATATAAATTGAAGGTAAAGGTATATAAACCTAAAAAAAGTAAAAGTAAAATAACATAGTAATTATTTATGCTCGATTCACTTTACCATATTACAACTTTAATCTTGAAACGAATATAAAATGGAGTTATCTTTTGAACTGAGCATCTTATTATAAATTCCAACATTATAGTACACCTTTTAGTGGAGCACTTGAACACTTTGAAGACAATTTCTTCCACCTGGAGTGAGAGTGATGAGAATAGCTTACCCTTTTATGTGTCTCACACTCTTGTTCATTTTGATTAACATACCTTCGACGGGACGTGTGCATACCTTACCCATCGCTAAACGCGAAACAAACACCGTTTCGTCCGCTATCCCCAAACGCAATCCGTTTTCAGCACTCCGAACAAGCGGTTGCGGTTCATCCGAAAAGACAACCGGCTTCGTATCACGCTCGGTACCAGGTACTTTGCCCCTTTGGTTCTAAGCTAAACTGTCCAAAAACCCCTTTTTGTGGCTGAAGGTCGAAAGCTGCCAGTACAATGTGACCCGTATCGAAGCACGGGGAAAGCAATTTAAGATTAAAGTTAAACGATCCCGCTTTGTGCGATGATGCGCAACTGAAGTTCGTTATTTTTGTCTTGCTTTGTTCACAGTCCAACGGTTTGCCGTTCCTAATCATCTTGACTTAGAACGTTTGCCGTTTCACGGTGCCGCTTTTTTGACGCTTTCCTAGCGCGCCACGACAGATTATAGCAAATCCGAGAAACGCTTCGTTGCGCGTAAAGTTCTGCTTGCATGTGATGGTTTGTGTATCCTTTTTGTTTTGTTTTTTGCTTGCCACCAATCGTACGAAAGGCTCTCCACACACCGACGCGCTCGTGTACGTGTGTCCTTTTCGCTAATCTTTGACAGTTTGTTTCGACGGATCTGGCAGTGTAAAAAAGCTGTAGCAGAACAACTTTTATAAACTTCGTGAGTGTGCTTTTAAAGTTTGTTTTCCCCCCCAATCCACCGATAACGCGATCGACAAACAGATAATGTGTTGAAGGAAAACTATTGAAGTTGGTGGATGTGAACTTGAAGCACACTTGAAATCTTTCGTGACATGTGTGCTCGATATCGGTAAACGAAGACGCTTCTGTTGTGTTAGCATTAACGGTAAAGCAAAAGCAAAAAGTAAATCTGTTTTGCAGAGCAGTTAAAATTGTTCAGCTTTCATCTACACTTCCAAGTATTTCTCCTAGTACATCAGTACATGTTAATGGATACCGAGAATTCCATTTCTCACAATAATGGAGCATAGTTTGATCCTCACAATGCTAATAACAAAATCTTCCTACATTCCGGTTTGCAGAAACCTTTACCATTTTTCGCTTGTAGTGATTAGAATTCTTCCAATCCTTATCCTTATTCTAGACAAGCGGATCAGAAATACGCACAGTACACGATGGCCATCTCAAGTACCTGGT
This sequence comes from Anopheles funestus, assembly GCF_943734845.2. Classification (NCBI taxonomy): domain Eukaryota; kingdom Metazoa; phylum Arthropoda; class Insecta; order Diptera; family Culicidae; genus Anopheles; species Anopheles funestus. Next base: position 7,180,043 of record NC_064598.1, on the reverse strand, counting down.
AGGATTAGGTTGATCCTCATGATTTTTCCATTCGAATTTGCGAAAAGCTTTTTCCAAGCTAATATCTAAACCTACCGCTTACGGAATAAAATAACTTCATTGCTCCATTTTAAATCCAAGGTATTTGCTGAAGCAAACCCCTTTGTTGGGTTACATTATGCACTCGCTGGATGTAAAGCTGCACTGCAGCAGCACCGGACAGGCTTAAGCAGCTTTCGGAAAACTGCACACGTCTGAGCTTAGCTGGTGAAGCCCTGCCCTGCTGTAATCAATGAATTAATTTACAGATAACCTTGCGTTGTTCCGTTGCACTACTCCAATAACAGCCGGCGAAGTGATGCTGCTTAAGACATTATTTAAACATTGTACAAATCTTGTATGTTGCGAGTGTACAGTTCCAGACCGATGGTTCCGGAAATCCTCTCGATTGCTTTCGCAAACACACTCGACATTCGGGCCGAGCATACCGAGCGGGACTGTAACGTGCATAAGCTACCGTTTGCTTCACCATCGTTTCGTTCGATTATGCAGATTGACGCAGAAAAGTGCATCCGTGCTGCTCGGCTAGTGTTGGTTACCATTTTTATGCTTCACTGCACCCGGGAAGTTGCCGGTTTCCGGTATCGTCAACGGTGGTTTGCGATCAGGCTAGTTGGTGCTCGTGTTCGTGGCAAGCGTTCCGGATTCCGTGTAGCTTCCGGACAAAGTGAACCTAGTGGGTGCCACCGGTGAGCATCGCAATAAACATCCCGATAAGTACGGCATGACTGGCAGACCGGTTTTGGAGGTTGGCTCTGTACAACTCTGGCACCAATAAACGACCACGAGCTGTGTGGGAGATATTGCTCGAAGGGGAAAACCATTCGGCCGTCAGTTTGGTGGCCGGTTTTTGGACTTTGACGAGGAGCGGGGTTTACTGAGTTGCAATGCAAGCGTACACTACACTGAACAAATACCGGCCAGTCGGAATCATCGGGTATCAAACATTCTGCCGGTAGATGTGATGTGGCATTTGTGTTGCGAGAATAATAATAATAATCATAATGATGATGATGATGATGATGCCCTGGTGGTGATGGTGCCCTTACGGTGAATCAACCATACAAAGAGCCAATTGAACCCGGAGGATATGCGAAACAGTCACGATTCGTACGAGAATCCACCAGACAGCTTCCTCGGTAAACAGGCGTCGACTGTGGAGCGTTGCGAGTTCCGAGCGAATACCACAGAATGCGAAACATTCATCTGAGACGTGCCCTTACAGTACGTTGCAACAACGACAGTGCCCGTAAGGTATGCAATACAAAGGCAAGGGCTTTTGTCCTACACTTCCCAAAACCCCTTCGGTGGCAGTGGCCAAGCAGACAGAAGCGGAAGATTGATTTAACAACCACACGCCGATTTGTACACTGCTCAAACTGTGCCTCTTTCAGGGTGACTATTGTGGTTACAGATGAGAGCGTATAGAAGAACAGATGTGAAACTATTGGTAAAATTTATGTGTTTGTAAAGATGCCCAAGGAATAAGGATATTCGAAGAGATGAATAGAGAGAGAGAGAGAGAGACATAGAGGACATAGAGAGAGAAGAATAGAATTTGCGAACAGTCAGAAATTATCGGGTGCCAGATATGGATAGTTGCACAGGATTCATCCCAATGCATTAATGTCGTTGTTAAACGTCTTATTGTTGACTTAAGACGTTTCATTTGATCTTGTTTATTGCTTGTCTAAGGCTTTTGAATTCGTTATCACTGTTGTTGAACGATGTGTAACAATAACCGGATTTGGCTTTCCGAAGGGTTGTGCAATCACTGAGACGTGAGTAGTTTCAAAGCGCCTGAAGGTATGCAATTGTCACTTTGTTTGTCGCTTTAAGACTGTTCTAGCCAAACTATTACATAAATAAGCAGGCCACAAAAGAAGAAGAAGTTTGCGAACGCGTTTCAGATTTTGTGTGCAAAACTCCATATAAATAAAATTGCGAAATGTCGCTACACTGGTATTTTCAGCGTAAAATCGCTTCTCCAAGTGCTAAGGGGTTTTCCCAAGGGGGTTCCAAGTTTCCTAAGGGGTTAGCCTTGGTTTTTTTTTGGGAAATTTTGCAAAATTTTAAAAATTGATTTATTTTGATACGAATTTATTGGAATAAGTTTCTCGTCACTCAAATAATGCTTTAAATAGAAGAAAGCATAAAAAATAAGAAAAAACTAAAACAATTCTGAAAACTCGAAAATTTCCTAAGGGGTTAGCCTTGGGTTTTTTTGGGAAATTTAGCAAAATTTTAAAAATTGATTTATTTTGATGCGAATTGGTTGGAATAAGTTTCTCGTCACTCAAATAATGCTTTAAATAGAAAAAAGCAAAAAAATAAGAAAAAAATAAAAAAAATCAAAAAACCCGAAAATTTCCTAAGGTGTTAGCCTTGGTATTTTTTTGGGAAATTTAGCAAAATTTTAAAAATTCATTCATTTTGATACGAATTGGTTGGAATAAGTTTCTCTTCACTCAAATAATGCTTTAAATAGAAGAAAGCATAAAAAATAAGAAAAAAATAAAACAATTCTGAAAACCCGAAAATTTCCTAAGGGGTTAGCCTTGGTTTTTTTTGGGAAATTTAGCAAAATTTTATAAATTGATTAATTTTGATGCGAATAATTTTAATAATTTTGGTTGAAATAAGCTTCTTTTCATTTAAATAATGCTCTAAATAAAAAAAGCATAAAAAATAATAAAAAAAAATGTATAGGTTGAATCATCCCTTATTTATAAGTTGTTACAAAATATTGTTTAAAAGTACATGTTTTGTTTCAAATATATGTAAAAGATAGACGAAAACTTAAGTAAATTGCGAAACTGTAGTATTTACAAGCTGTTATCGAGATGCAACGGGAAAACCATTCACGTTGAGAACGATCGATTGTGTAAAAAATTAAACTGCTACGCAATATGCTCTTTATTGAACAGATTACCTTTGTCTGATACTCCATTACAGACCAATCATTAAATGTAAATGCACGTACGTACTCGAAGTACATTAAAAACGGTAACAGTCGATGGTTTCCCATTTCCACATCCTTACACACATACTCAATGTTCGACTCCCTCTACTCAAGTTCATTCAATCGTAGCCAGATTTGTGATATTCGTGCCCATTCGTTTTTTAAACTCGAAAAAAGTAAATAGGAGTAAATGGTGGACAACTCGCACCATCGCCGTGAGGATTGTCGGCAGGACGGGTGAAAAAAATCGGATTTGCGCTCCAATAAGCGTACATCTTTGGTACGATAATGTTTTCCGCCGTATGCACACAACCTGCTGCTGCGCTGCACACCGGCAAACGATCGTTATCGTGCACAAATATTTGATTGCATACTATCGGTTCCGGTTCGCTTTCCCAAACAGGGCACGGAATGGTTGAGCGGATGAATGGAAACGGACGCAAAACGTTTCTGGTAACCGAGCCGGATGTTTTGTGAACTGTTTGAATGAACGCAGCAGAAGAGTGAAAGGACTTTTCTCGATTCTATTTTTTTCTTCTTTTTCACCCACTCCAAATGCATTCCAATGTTGGACGAGGTGCTTGGTATGCGTGTCAAGTACAACACCGCGCACCGCGATCCCAATGAAGAAAGTCATAGGACAAGCGGTCGTTCGTGGAAAAGGGAACGAAACTCAAATATTGAATCACTTATATCAAATCAAATAGCATTAACATTTCAATCATTTAATAACGGAGCGGAATATTAAATTTCGTTCGATCGCATTGTTCGTGTTCGTGCTGGCACATCGATACCAACTGCTGCGTGACGCTGGAAAGCGTGTGACGTGCGGGCGTGGAAAAGCATGTTTTGAATAGAGCATGTTGCCGTGTTCTGGCCAGGGGTTGCGTTGTGACTGAAGAGGGTGCTGGTGTGCAAAAGATACATGCAGCATATCGTTCGTAATTCGACCGGTGTTGTGTAGTAACGGAAAGTGCGAAGGATTGTCGGATAGGACACCATTGCGGTTCTGGCAGCGAGTGCGAGGAGGCACTGGAAAAGCTTCTTGGTGTCGTGAAAATTCTCGCATGTTCGCTCATGTACTGACCTTAACATTCTAAATTGTGTTAACATTCACTCCATGAATCGTCCCAAAGAGTTTGCATTAAAAGACTTACGCAGATGTGCAATGGTTTCGATTTTTTGTTCTAACAATATAATTTAGGACAATATTTTTATCACGCATTTTTTATGGAAAATGTTTCATATTTGTTCAGAAAAAAAAATCTGCGGCCCAATAGTAAATCAACTTACGAAAAGCGTTGTTACGTGTAGCAGTAAAGCGCTTTCATTGTTAATTTTCCATACACTTTAAATATGAATAAAATTGATCATCGTTCCCCGACTTAACACATGCAAACTTTGAACATTCAACAATACTCCGGAGAATTCAAATAAATTGTTACATAATTTTGAGCTGTCCTCTGTTCGACTTTGTCGCTCTTCGGTTTCCTATCATCATCGTAGCTTACATTCCACCCTATCTAGGCCAATCGTACCCTGAACTTGAACTGAAACCGATTAGCAATCCAATGGACAGGCGCGGAATGGGAAAACAGGACCAGGAGCAAAAGGGAATAACATCCACTCCACACAAGTCTAATAAAATTGTACGAGTCGTTCGGTCAACTGTAAACATCTCATTTCGTTCCGAAAACGAACCAACTCCCTGCCATGACTGCTTACCGGCAGTGTCCCTTCATCGGTACACAAACACAACCGTACAAAGAATTCGAACAACGATCGAAATCATCCCGCCCCCGGTGGGAGTTTTCCACTGGCCAAATGTACCTTCCGGGTGCTGAAGAGAATGAACCGTTCCAGAAGGATTTGTCACGAAGGCGAGAGGATTTGTTGTCCCTTTTTTGCCATCTCTTTTAACCGTTTTGATAGCGTCTCAATGGTGGGATGAGCTGGGAAGAAAGTATACTGTCCGATAAGCTTTCTACCGAAAAGTGGAGAAACGTTTCCCACACGCTGAGGAACGGAAGAAAGATTTTGTGTTCATCGAAAATGAAATTTTCAAAACCCAATCCCCATCCCTGGCAACTGGTTCGCCTTCCTGCGAACTATTTGTCCACGAAAGCTTCTCGTTTTATCGTAATATTTTCCTTCTTTTATTATGTGTTTTTAGAGAGAGAGGCGAGGGTGTATCTATATGTATTTTTTCAATGCCAAAGCCAGACAAGTTTCGGGTTTTGTTTTGTGCTTCTATCGAGATAAACGATCAGCTAGCAAATGTGATACGTTTGTGGGACAAAATAAAAGTAGCATCCGATTGTTTACCGTACTATTTCGTACCAGGTTCGAAACAGTTCGATTCGAAACGTGAAACAAAGAAGAAATTAATGCCCTGCAACACAAACACTCACAGCTGATCACGGGCCGAAAGATTCCGTTTTCGGCGCGTCCGCTTGGCCGAACGAACCGTTGGCCAACGTGGCAAAGGCTTTCGAGACAGTAGCCGAGAATTCGATCAGCGTTTTGGGGCCACTTTTTTTACGGGACATTTCTAACCTCACGGGAAAAATCAACCTTCTCTTCTTCGTAAATGGTAATCCCCGGTAAATGGGGTACGGCACGGAGGTAGGAAAGAAAATAATCATCTTCGCAAAAAATAGCCACCAGAGTGTTTGCGAAAAGCAGCGAAAGCTCAGCTACCGATGGTACCGGGAAGGCAATACAACCGTGCCGTGATCGGAAGGTGATCGGAAGTTAGCAAACCAACGGCACCGGGCGGCACCGGTATTGCCAGGAAAGTTTCGGTAAAGAATCTCAATCAACGAAGCACTCGTCCCGGGCGTTGTTAGCCCGAATATGAACCTCGGGGCCGGAATGGGTTTGATGAAAAATGTTTTTGCTGTACCGAAAACGTGGCAAGATGTTGTTGCTCTGTTGTTTCTTCCTTCCTTTGCGGGTACTTTCATACTGGGAGATACCTTTATTTGCATTTTTACCATCGTGCTGTACCACTTTTCTCCGGTTTCCCGAAGGCTGTACTAAAAGTATGTTTAGCATGTTGTTTTAGTCGCTTTTTTTGACGTTCTTTTTTCCTTTCAGTTGAAAATTTGTTTACCTATCAGTATTAGCGAAAATTGTACGTTCTACTAACATATACTTTGGTACGGTGGGTTATGTTTTTGTTTCATGTTCTACTTCGGATACAAATCGCTTCACCTCAGACTGCCAAAGAAGGGATGTTGGGATTTTTGTTGTGGTACTTGCGAACTGACCAGATATAAGTTTAAGATTAAAGAGACATCGATTTTTTCTTCTAAAATCTAAATTGAAGAAATCAAAAATAGATTGCTTTATGTCTCTATAACCTAAAAATAAACCTTTGTGATTAGACATTAGACAGTGTTTAAGTTTATGGGTATACCAAAAAATATTATTTGAAGTAAAGTCAAAAATAGATCTTCAACAATCAAATACAATATAATCGAAATGATGTGCTGCAGAATAAAAAGCAGTATTATGGTTAAGATATAAGGTGAACTCTTCTGTAACATTAATGTTGAAGCGGACAAAAGGTGTAATTTACGAAAGAAACATTTGTTTTCATGAACAAACAGCTTAAATTCTTCGCTAACATCAACAAACGAACCTAAACCTTTTAGCGTTTACCACCGCTTTGATCCTGGTCACGGCATCATTAAATCGTATCTTACTGAAGGCATTCTTTGTTCAGCGCCATATCACAAATCCCATCAATCCGATCAGTTTTCCTTTTTAATTCAGCATGTTTTACCATTAGGAAACACAGTAGCATTCATTTAAATCGTCTACTCTCGGTCCCAATAGCCTTGACAGCCATATCACGACTCTCATGTACGCATGCGTGCGATGCTACCAATCTAACCAAAAGCTCACACCAGCTTCCATCAACGTAAAAAGACGTCAGAATGTTTTTGGGAGGTTTTTGTGGCGCTCTGTAACAACATCGAACATGAACTTCGTTTGAAGTGATTTATTTGTTTCGACGTTCATTTCTTGTGACTTGTTTTATTGAATAGACTTAAGAGGAGCAAAACGAAAGGAGACAGCAAAAAAAAAGACAAATACACACAGAAGCAACACAATCACAACCATGCTTTTCCTCATCTGGATCGATTGATCGGTACCACATGCTGGCCGGGAACGGAGCAGTTTAAATTCGAAGTCAACTCACCGCACTAGCCGAAGGATTCTGACAAAATAACAAGCAAAACCCGAAGCGACCGACGCAAACCCCGAAAATTTTCCGCATCCCAATTTCCAAGAACCAAGAACCAAACAAAAAGCATGCAACGGAACGATGCCTTCCGTCGGTGCCGGCGTGCGGTGAAGGTGACGAGCCGGGCTGCCAGGGAAAAGGAAAGTCTTTTAGTGTACCATCTTCCGGCTTTGGCAATAGATTGTGCCCGGTCGAGGCAGTGATTTCTCATTTCGATTACATTTCCGTTTGCCTTCATGCTCGGGATGTTTTTCCATTTGACTTAGCGCACGGGGTTTGGGGTTGGATGGGTTGACGCGGGGTGGGTGGCTTGGTGGCTGGTAAAGTGCTACGAGCTACTCCATCAGCACAGGTATCAAGAATGCCAGCGTGCGGGATGCTGACTGTAGCAAGCGGATACCAGCAAAGAAAGACAAAACATCGTGCCAACACAACAAGCATACTTACTGTCGCCATTTTCTCCCGTCCGGAGACACATTTTCTTCCAATCGGGAGATCGGGTGAGTTGTTCGTGCAACAACACGGCAACAAACGAAACCACGGGGCCGCCCTGTCCTGGTGGGGGGGTGCATTGGGCGGTGGAATGATTGTTTTATTCAAATTGCTACGTGATTTATCTGCGATGTCGAAAATTGGAAAACCACAAACTGTCGAGCTAGATGAGGAACGGTAACCAGCAGTAACAGCGTCAGCAGCGGCCGGAAAGTTCATTGTCATGTAACCGGAAAAGGTTTTCCACATTGTCATGCTTCTGAACCGATGCCAAAGCCCTGCTACACTGCTGTGCATTGAAATTGAGAAATGCATTTAATTAGATAAGGTCAGAAGAACCTTGCCAGTCGGTACGAAAAGGCGATTGTCCGTTAATGTTTTTGTTACGGATGTAAATAGCTGCAAACCATTGGCAGGATTACTGGCCGATAGTTTCGTTTGCTGTAAATAAAAGCAAACCAACTCATCTAATTTGTTGATCCTTCTGTTAACATGTGATTGTTGAGAAATAATCTGCTGCGATCCTTATGCTCACACTCCGATAAATCGTACCGACGAGGTGTAAGCGTTATATCACGTTTATGACACAATGCATTAGCAAGCTAATGATGGGTTTAATCAAATCAGCACCACACCCGGTACACTGAAGCAAGCGCACGGAATCCAATTACGCGCTTCAAACGGAATCTAATGACAGATGTTTTTGTTGTGTTGCCGGCGTGCCTTTGGTGGTTGTTTGATTTTTATTTATTTTTTTATGTTTCCTCACATTCACATTCACCGGATGCGAACGGTTTATCCGACCACCACTGGTGGTACGGGTTGCAGCAAACTGGATCCTATCGATATTGTGATGTGATACGCGATACGTGCGTGCAGATGTGAGAGCATAATATTATTGCCGTGCGTGGAAAGCAACACCTGTGCCGCAGGAAAACAACACGGTGGAAATTAATTGTTATTCTATTTGACACGAATTTTGCCACGATCGTTTGCACGCTTCAAACGTGTCGAGGGAAAGATTTTGCGTTGGATAGTGAACGCATTTGGCAAGAAGAGTGGGTTAAATTTTTATGCTTTTTTAAACATTTTTATAACTACAATGATAGATAACTTTAATATATTCTAGTGGAAGCACTGTGTATCGAACATAAATAAAAAATCGAATTCAACACGAGAAAACGCCTAAAGTTAGGCAAAACTATTGACAACCAAGTGTTTTAAATCCTTTAAACGGTGTTGGTGAGTAACGTGAAGTAAAGGAACAAAGAATTAAAAGGCTGTAAAGTAAAGGAACATAGAATTTAGATGCTTTTTTCTTGTAACATTGGGTTTCTTATAACGTGGTGTCAACACTAACATTTATTCGTAAAGATTCCTATTTTATCGCTGGCGTGCTAACCACTAAAGCCACAAACGAGCAAAATAACTATTCCAAGACTAAATTAAATTTTACTAAATTCAACTTCATCTCTCCCATAGTCGACACACAGCTAAACGTAATCTTACCACCAAACACATCTAGCCCCTAGCACCGGAAGTGCTCGCGACGTTAGACACGCAATCAAAACAAAACAATTAGTAGATGCGTGAAACATTTCATACACCGAGCTGTCATGCACTTCCTCCCGGGAAGGGGGAAAAATGAAAACACCACGTAGCCACGTTAACCACCCATCCGGTGGGTATTTACGAGCGCATTTTAACACTTTAACACGCTCATTATGCACGCGCGGTTGGGTTTTGTTTGTCGCGACCACGAAACCGCACGAGATCAGCTTGTCCGATTGGTTTAAGGGTACGTACAACCTAGCTACAACCAAACAATATTACACCTCTGATTGCGAAATATGAAAACCTCAGATATTGCTGTGAGGAAACGCGTAAATGCAAAATTATTCGTATGTCAACAAAACATGCCCCATTCGACTCCTGTGTGATGTGGCCGTAAGGCATTTGGTTTAAAATGCCGCTGTGTGAAAGCAGAAGAAAAACACATACAAAAACAGATTGTTTGCAAAGCAGTTGAACTGTTTCATAATGCCATTGATGTGCCTGTTAGTTTTCATCCGAAAGCTGCTCCTTTTTTGTGTTTGCATTTATTTCGAATGGGTTTTATGCAATCCGTTTCAACCAATTTTTTTGTTCCTTTTTTATAATTTTTATTGGTTATTGTGGCAAATATCTACTATAGCAAAAAAAGTTGTTGCGCTAACCCTCGATTCATCCATTTGAAATAATGTTTTGCGATTTCTTTATCTTTGTGCTTTTTTTGTGCTGTCTGCATTCGATGTTTCCATTTTATATTAATTGGTTTTAATAACGCGAGCTGTTTGTTTCGCTTTGCAAACCGATTACTTTTTCCAGCACCGTTTTTTTTTTGCTTATCGATTTTAAATTAGTAATTGAGCATAAAGCGTAATATCCGTGTGCAGAATGAAAATAAGGATAAAAGCAGTTCACCACCACAGAGTATGGTAGGGATTTAGTTATGTTATCCATATCGACGAACAGTCTGGTGTCTGTGGTAGCGGTGATGATCTTTACAAGTGAGGACCGGGTATTAAATCCCATCAGGACTATACTCCTGTACGCAGAACTAAGTCACGTTCGAGTGGAAAATCTCCAGGACTCAAAGACATTGGACCCGTCAGGTGTATGCTGTAGAATATGAACAATAAAGTGATTGTTGTGCACAAGACTAGATTTGGATCGGACGGATCATGTCAGCAGAATGACACCAGACCACTTATTATAAATATGAAAAAATCAATCAATGTTTTGTTTTGTTTGCTTTGTGTTTTGTGCTGCAATGATACATTATTTCATGTAAGGAAATGTCCAATTTTGAATAACTTTAACGTTTAATAACTTGTTTGTCGATTTCTCCACCATATGTAAGCGGCAAATGTATTATTCATTCCCAATATATTCAGTATAACAAAACCTAATTACCAAACGTGCCATTGGATATCAACAGGATGATGAAACTTTTTTCAATTGTTGAATGCGCACTCATGTCGACCAACATTGCACCAGCTCGTATCTCTGTAAAATTACTCTTAAACCGGAAGCATTACATGGTATCGACAAAAAAAGAGGACACGCAGACTGACAGGCCGTTCACAATAACATAGCAAATGGAAACACACACAAAAAAACAGAAATGGCACACACTCGCGAATCCAATGGACAACTTTAAAGCGTCAAACGAGAGTTGTTGAAAAAGTCATCTCGTTAAAAGTTACTGTCGATGTAATTTCCTCCCAATCCATCGCGAACTGGGGCGGCTTTCGTTTCACGGTTTCAATTCCTATCGCCAGACTGGCCAACTCCCGCCTCGGTATCGGCTGTTCGGCCTCCTAATGATGGTCGTTATGATTACATTTCGGTGGTAAGCAACCCACAAGTTGGCCCGTGAACGCGTCAACAGACCCTGCGGCCACAGTTGGCACCTTTGTCGTTCGGTGGTCGGGATGCCACCAACCTCCCTTGGTGCACCGTCCGGGATCATTATCGTCATCTTTAAGGTTTTGTCGTCATCGTCATTTCAGTGGGGGGAACATTTCTCCCCACCATGACAGTCAGGGGAGATATTTCGCCCAAACTCTGGAGAATGACAAACAAATGATTCAACTTTGGTGGTGGAATAAAAGAAAAGTTTGTCGGCCCTGCGGTACCAGTGGGGTGGCACGGTAGAGGAAATTTGTTGTGGAATGATGTGAAATCACATCACAATCACCAGCTGAAGATGATGCAGCATACTTTTGCCGAACTATAACCATCGCAGTTATAGATTGTTTGGAGTGAAAAATGACAGTATTACGTCACATTGTAACAGCATCGGGAAGTTTAATTTAAATAATTGCCATTGTGACAATCGGTTTTAAATTATGTTCAATGAATTGTAGTTTGTTTGAAGGAAATGTTTTAAAAAAGTAGAAAAAAATTATTTATTGAAAAGCTTCTATGAATTGACATTGATTTAACCAGCAAAAATAGATGTCTGTGACGTAAATAGATATCATGTGACGAGGCCAGTTCAGTTGTATGAAATTAATTATGAAAATAGTTTTAAAAAAATTTGCTAGTTATGCTTTGGAATGTTTGATTGATTGATTGATATGTAACGGTATTAACCTCTACAATACGTTAAACCGATTTGTTCAGCGAATGATCAAGTTTATTCATTGAAATAACACATGTAATTAAAACATGAAAGGTAGCCATCGTTACTAAAATCAATAAAATATTTTATTTCAATAAAATATAATAAAAAATTCGTAAAATTAAAACGTTTACACGCGATGTCAGATCATACATTCAGAGCAAAATTCCATACAATTTTAATGTGCTAATGCTTGATGAAAAATGAGTAATCTGTACATGTTTCTATTAGCCACATCAAAAAGCATCTTTGCACATGATCAGTTAACATAGTTTTTGTCATCTATCCACTTCTAAACACGTAAGGTACGATGTATCTTTGGCCGTCACTTGAGTACATTATCAAGGGAACATGGATGCTTTGCATAATGGAGCAGGCCATTTTTCACCCACCACATTCTCGCGGGAATAGCACTTTGATTAGCTCTAAAACCGGTGCACATTAAAAGTAAACTAATTTCCCAAACCATCAACGCCTTCCCACCACCGAATGCAAATAGTTGTGCGATAGCGTGAGCGTTAGTGATCCCAGGAGTGTTTAGCAAACGGTGAAGAGGTTTTAAATTTTTCATGAACCAAAAAACCACGTACCACGGCGTGCACGTTCGATCGACATTCGTTCGGAAAGTTTACGTTAAATTTTGGGACCCGTCGAGATATCCGGCTGCTTCTAATCTCACAAACCGGAAGGCAAAGCTAAACCACATCGCACATCATTTGATGGGTTTTGGATTGGAATGGCTGGTTGGAAAGTTGATCCTGTTCGGCAGGATGAAAGCTGAGGTGGTGCTGCCTCTACCATTCTGGCAGCAACCGGAAATTGAAGCTTCGAAACTTAATTATGGATCGTTTGAATTCGATCGGAGTGAACACGCAACTGACAGCTCGATGTGTTCCGTTTTGGTTGCTGCTGAATAAATTGAGTGCTTTATTCCAACCAACAAACACACAATCGTCTGTATAGACAAAAAGAATAGGAGTTTATGACTAGTAATAAATATTACTAATCAGACAATTTTTTTTCTATGAAAATTTCATTTTTCATTGAAGGCGAATGATTAAGTACACGCCACAGTGATTGGTGCTTAAGTGCTTACATGACAAAAATGAGCGAAGCAATTTTACATGGTGTGGCATGTAAAAACCTAAAGATGAATTCCAAGAGAAAAGTGATGTCGATCGTTCCTTTTTGGAGTTGCGACAGGGCTTAAACAAATTTTCCTGGAAGGATCATTAAAAGTGAGACACATTGCATACATTTAGGCGTATCATACAAACAGCACCAAGCAAGAATTAGGTATAAGCATAGTTCTAGATTCTATAGAAAGTTTTAATTTTGTTTGTCACTCAAATGAACAAGAAATTTGTATCTATATCGTGAAAACAACAATCATTAAGCATCGGAAATAACCAATTTTCGTATCTGAAACAATCTCCACATACTTGCCTAACTACTAATGACAGCATACATTACACAGACAATTAAAGTCTCATTGAATTTCACGCAAACCAAACTTCCTGGTCGTATTACCCAGCAATGAAAGAACTGAAAGAAGAACTGAACTCTGCCACAAATAGAAAACCTCCGTGCACGTAAAGCTAATATCGTTGTTTGAACATTAATTGAATTATGAGAGGAATAGCAGGTAAGATTAAATACTCGCGGCTGCATGTGTGATACAATCCCCGTTTTGAGTGAAAGTTTACCAAAGAAAACTTGCCACCAGCGCCCGTAAAGATGTGAAACGCCCATAGAAGACGAACCGAGTACAGTTACCGGGCGATGCCTTTACATGGTAATTAACTTCACCGGTGCAGATGTTGGGTAACAACGTATCGTCGTGTAGCACTTTGCACTGGTTGGCGTTGTTTTCGTTTTCGTCACCTTCGCTAACCCACCCCGTTAAAAGCTTCGTCGCTATGCTAAAGTGAATGAAATTAAATTACGCTCCCTTCCTACACGATGGATACGGGTGGTGGGTTTTTGGTAGGGAGATAAATTGCAAGACCTCCGAACATGGGCCTGGCGTTCGAGCTAATGCCAGCAGGTGCGCAAGTGTAAAAGCTCGCTCTCGTTTACAGCGCGCGCTACCTGTTTAGGTTTACCCTCGAATGTAGTTATCAAATTACGATACCATCAACAGACATTGCTTAATTATTTAAACCACGACATAAACATCAACTTTGGCTTGTTTCACACCCGTTGTTTGATGGACGCGATTCGCATCTTCCGGAGTCACCGGAAGGATCGCGTGAAACTGTCGACAATGATGTCTCCGTCAACGACACCGAAAGCTCTACCTGGCGTCGTACGTAATGCCAGCCCGTAGTTTCAAATGACATGAAAAAGTTTTCCGTTTTCTTTATTTTGTAACCCTCCCAGAGGGGGATCGCACTGGCTTTTCCATGCTTTTACCATTCGGTTGGAGACGTTCTTTGCCGGTTCTATATCATTCACTTCAAACGGTTCCGTTTTTTTTGTTGTCGATGTTTCCGTCCAACCGGAATAGCGATAGGATAGCGAGGAAGAAACGTTTGCGAAGTGAAAAGAAACGTGCAACTAAAACCGGAAAATTAGTTAACTAACGTCATTCCTCCTGTGTCGGTGGAATTTACCACCGTGGGAAAGTGTACGGTCACGGTAAAATCATTGCAATGGACGAATGGCTACAGGAAAGAAAGAGATACCATCACAAGACACCATACCATACAGACGGACGACAAAATGACGAAGATTAAAAGCGAAAGGCTTAGCCTTCTGAGCGGGCTGTATATTTTAAGACCGTCCGATAACTAGCATAAGATATGAAGGTACCTTGGTACCGCACCTTGACGACGGGTTTCGGCAACAAGGACGAGTTCTGTGGAAGTTTGGCAAATGTCGTACGAATAAGTAAACATCCGCAAAACAACGTTCATCCCCGACCCGGAAGCCATCCTGCCACCGCAAATCTGCTGAGCAGTCGGTACGAAAGTTCTTTTTCAAGTTCCTCCCTCTGTGCCGCGCCCGTGCCTTAGATCCCATCCAGCGCGACGACGCTGAAGGCGTCGGTAAACCAAAGGACCAAGGGTGGTGAGATTTCTCTGCCGGCATTTCATTAAGACGCTCTGTTTCGACCAGTTTGTGCCTTCTGATTTGGGGGCAGATCTCGGCGGCAGGGATCTTTGTAGCAGTAGTAGCAGCAGCAGCAGATGATGATGATGATGTCCTTTCGGGTGCGCTGTATCAAGGATGCTGGTGCTATCGTCACCTGGATATCATCCTGGGTACCGGCTCAAGCTTTGACGAAGCGCTTAATGACACGAACATTCAACCTACTCGTTCCATGGCTGGCGTGCAAAGATTATGGGAGCCGAAAATCCCATGGACGATGAGAAATCTGATCCCTGGGTGTCGTTATACAGGTGAAGGTTTGGAATGGTGCCCTTAGAATGGGAATTTTTCCGGTATTTCCGACTCAACCTTGACTTGATGGAATGCTGGAATGAAGAAGTTTTTTACACTTGCCACCGTAGGTACATTTGAACATAAAGCTGTTTACGATGGTAAGAAATGGGCTTTGCAAGATATCATTACTCGTCATGATATGCTTTGCCTTCAGCACCAGCATTCAGCATCCAGTATCATATGGTTGGGTGAGGAGACTTCAAAAAATGCAAACACATCTTATGAAAATAGTATCCTTTAAAGTTTAAACTGTTGGACCATGATTATTGAATGAGCTTTTTTCTGGATCTTTAAGGGGAAGAGATGTTTTGAAATCAAGAGAATTAAAAATATATAACAGAAGTTGTAATTATATTTGACTTTAGTTTTCATAGATCAGACAGATAACTTGAAGACTATAAACTACCAACAATTTCGGAACATTCATTTTCCTACAGTAGCCGTACGACAAGGATTACTAGAATACAGTTAGATACTACAAAGTTGTTGGAGGTAATGAGCTAGAATCCGTCCAGCTGATGGGATGTAAAATATTCGATTTATCCAAGCTAATAGTTATATCGCAAATATACAATCATTCTATCAGTCATTGGAGGAATTGCATTTTCCAGATTCTTTTTCTGAAAGGTTTGAGGCTTTTAGTTTAACTGAGTTAGTTTTGGCTGCTGGACTGGACAATTGCATCGAAGTAATTTAATTCCGTTTGTGCTGAGTACCAATAAAACGAGAGATTGATTCTAGATTCCTTCGAGAGTGGTTCACTCACTGGATATTTAAGTGGAAAAGGTAGAGTCATAGAATCCTAATTTAAAAACAATGTAAAGAGAAATTCATCACTGGAGTATTTATAATTTTCATACACTCAATATTAGATATTATTAACTGAAAACTTTGTATAGGAATTTTTATAGCATTTTTCAGGTGTTAGGAGCCGTCAGCGTTCCAGAGCTTAGCAATGGGCTTACATTACGGATGAAAAATATGTACATTTTGTATTGCAGATTGCATTGATTACGGAAAGAAATGTGTTTTAAAATTCTTGAAGTATCAGCTTACGGTGTTGCCATATATTTTTCTACAATGACGTATAAAGGTTTTATATATTGCGTGTTATATGTTGCGTGTATATGTTAAGGCTTTATATATACATAAATGCAATAGTGAACAAACAATTCATGGCAAACGGTTACTTTTCGTTTATGCTTCAGCTCATCATTTACTCGGCGCTAACTATTAGCAATCATAATCGTACAAAACGAACTTTTGCTTATTTCTTGAATAAGCTCTAATGCAACAAAGCACTTATGAAGCTACCAAGCAGCGCACCCCGTTTTCTTATTCGCACTCACGGTACAAAACGAAATGAAATTAGCCCGGTGCGTCTGTTCGGTACAGTCCAGCGCGCTAAAGTTCTTCACTTCAAAAGCATCACCAACACTGCACCGGATGAGCTAAAAGCATTATTAATTCGTTTCCATTTACGGCTAAATAAAGTGCAATGAAGATAATTTCCTTGTTAATTTTTTCCACCATTCCACCGGATGGGTTCTTAAGACCGGCGCTTGAAGGGGCAAAGTTTTTCGCCTTCATTTGTGTGTGGGTGTGTGTGTGTGATGTGATGATGAGCAGCAATGCGGTTGAAAGGAAAATGGCCGGTGTGAATAACTCCATACCATCGCCGAAGCCAATCAAGGATGCCACGTTCCAGTGAAGCATGAAGCAAAAGATAAAGCGAAACCAAAGACTGAAACCATGAACGGGTGCAATTCTTTCCCTTTCATTGCGCACTTTTGTTATTGGTAATGGAGAAATATATTTACAAGTGTTTTGTTTTGCCTCCGACTTCTTGGCGAAAACTTTAAAGAACCTCTTCGTTCAACTGCAACAAATGAGGCAAAGTTTTAGTCATTTCAATAAAATGAAGCACAGCACAAAAAAGTACCCCTGAACCATGTAAGCGTTCCCACCAAGGAAAAAAGGGCTGCCCGGAACAGTGTGCTTGTTTCTTGTGTTTTGGGATGAAAATTTCGGCACAGAACAAATTTCCTCCCGTTTGTGTTTTGCTTTTCTTACAATTTCCTCCTTCGGTGTGGTTATTTTTTTTTGTTCTTCGCTTTATTTCGTAATACCATTGCATCAGTTTTGAGCAATGGGCAAAAGAAGGAGAAACTTTTCCCTCCCGTTTGGCAGGTGAAGTCTATTTGGTTAAAGAAATAACAAATTGTAAGTCGATGGGAAGCAACTTTTCGCCCGATGGAGGTTCGTTGCGGGCAGCATGGGGTTCCGGTGTAGTAGTTTTCATATTTTGCTGTTGCTCGTCGTTGTTAGCGGAGCACTGCGTTGGGTTCGAGGCACAGTTAAATTACGCTACAGAACTGCGACTTTGCCTGGGTGACTACAAAAATGCCAAGTTTTCGCCGCACCGTTCAAGTTTCCGTTTTAACTGCATGCGCTCGTTTAAGGGGAAAAAGTTTTCTTAAGCCTCATTTTACCGTACCGTTCGCATGTTGGCAGAGGCAAAACGAATTGGGGGAGGGGACCATGGACATGACCGGTTTTTGGGTGAAGTTTGCACAAAAACCCTTTCCTGCTTGTTTCCGGTGTATTTCAACCCACTTCAAAATAACCGACCGGTGGTTTTAGAAACAGTGGCAGATGTGATTCCGCTCCGTTTTGTATGAGATGGATTCATTGTCTTTCGCGCTCCGGTTTCGGGGTGGAAAGTCAGCTTTAAAAGGTTGATTTAAACCTTTAATTAAGTCCGCACGCGTGATAACATATTGTAATTTTTATTTTCATCTTACTTGCTGGAGGCATGCTTTTTGTTGAATGATATACAGTCGTTTAGTTTTGAAGTTAATTAAAATTTAAATTTAAATTTGTAAAGCTAATTGCATAAATTCAGGAGCTTCTTTCAGCTTTCAAATACGCTCAGCGATATATTGAAGGTAGGAAAATACCAAAGAAGGTCGAAAAGTGGGACTCAGAAAAGTTCAAAAAGAGTTTCACTTAGTGTGTATTTCTGACAATGCATTCGACCACTTGAAAAGTAAAACCAAAAAAAAAAGGTTTCCAATTTCATGATCTTAACATGGATTTATTTCCTTAAAAACACAACAGCACACAAGCGTTTACAGTGGTTTCGGTCGTTTCAACCCAATCATCATTCACTTCCAGCATGCTCAAAATGTAAATCAAACACTCATGCCCCTTACACTGCCCTACATCGGCCAGACTACTTCTGCCAACTTACATTTCATTCCATACATTGCTTTCTACCTTTACCTACACATTTACCGTTGTGGGTTCAGCGATGCGGAAGATACATTTAATAATTTTTCCGAACACATATCACTGGCCCTGGAAAGAATCATATGCGTTGGAGATGGCATTTGTGAGGAGGAAACGAGGAGGTAGCATTTTTCCACCCATTTGAACTAGAGTTCGCATTCGCCCCCTTTGCAACCACCCTTTGAACTGGTTGACCCCGTTCATCAGTGCCACCGGGCCGACAAGGGTGAAAGCAAAAGTTCAACCATTGCAGCACATACAGGGACCGGATTCTCATCGTGCGCGTATGGTGATGATGCTTGGCTCGAGCCCTGAACATTCAACCGATTGCCCACCACTTCTGAACATGACGTTTCGGGATACAGCCAACGGACTTACATGTGCTTTTTGCGAATCAGAGAAGAAAAAAACGTTCTGCTTTTCCTAAAAGTTGCGCCGAAAGTTTGGTACAACACAGGGTAAAAGAGTTCAATCACACACAAGCAAACCCCACCCCAGCAAGTTGGCAAATGAATTTGATGGGTTTCTTTTGATGGGCCACTTGGATTTAAACACGGGTACACGGGTGTGTACCCCGAACTGACGATGGCCATTTGTTCGCCGCCCGTGTACGAGGAAACGGTTTCCCAGTGCTGGTCGCTGTCAGTGATTGATTGAACCTCTCGTACGTTGTGTTCGGTTGGTTGAACCCCAAACTTCCATCAGCAGGGTAGAAAGCGAAATAGAAGTGAGAAATAAAAACACTAGCCGCCGAAATAGAGCAGCGTGAAACGGGCATTGATTGACCTGAATGTTTGAATCTGTCGTACGATTCTTACGCATACCAGTCACAAGGATTGGTGAGGTGAGGTCAAATAAACTCTCTCAACAATTTGTACAGAAAGCCGCAGGACGTTTGTTTTATTTTCGGGGAAAATTCTATGCGAAAATCCCATCACGAGTATGTGCAGCGAACACATTCATCGGTATCAGGTATGAATCATTTTCCTCTAATGGTCCGAATTTCCCGGTTTCACGATCCTGGCGATACGGCATTCAACGAAGTGCCTCCATCAGGCACATTTGTGGTAATTACAAAGGATGTCCAATCGGACCGTTCGTTCTTTCGGGTCGGGTATTAATGAAATTAAATTTCACTCACAACAGAACGGCTTTGGGAAGTCAGCGGTAGAAGTAGGTTAACTTGTTTGCAGGCCGAAAACACATAGTCTACACACAGCCAATGTATCTTATCTGGAGAAAAGTTTGTTTCGTGGTTTGGCTGTTTTCATTCCATTTCCCGGAAATATTGCCATCAAGACTCACATCAGACTGCGGTGCATTCTTTTCACTTTGAAGTGAAATTGAAATTACACCTGTAGTGTGCCAGTTGCTCCATACACAACCACACGAAGGTGAATTATCTTCACCTTTTCCTCTTCATTGGTGGCACACCAAATCGCCAATGTCCGCTTTTGGGAAAGTTTTGTACCGATTCGATGTTGCACTTCTTCACCTTTCAACGGTGGCAACAGCCGGTGAGGCCGGTGTACAAATTCTACCCAACCACACATTCAGCAATGTTCAACGCAAAAACCACAACCCCTGGACGAACCGGACTGGATCGAGCCCGGAAGGAAATGGACCACCGATTTGTCCCGCTTACTTCGCACACAGTCATGGAAGCGGAAGAAGTTTACTGCATCGAGCACATACAGAAAACACCGGCGGTTTGTGTTTCTATTCCGCTACATTAAACCCGGATAGATATGTGTATGTGCAAGATTAAAATGGCTGTGTGCTTTCTGCTTCCTGGCATTGGTATACTGCACCACGGGAGCCCTTTTACGGCAAAGGGCGGGTGGGCGTGAAGAAACGTAACCGCAGGCGATTGAAATGGATTGGGAGCGCTTGGTGGGTTTTGCTGTTTTTTTTTTTAAATGTTTTCAACTCCACTCCGAAGAAGGAAAGCTCACAAACACCAAACCATCCGATGACAAACCAACCGTACAAAAACCGACCACCCCAAAAACCGAAAAGGGAGTGAAAGGGTAAAAACCACCCCCGTACCACACCGTTCGTACTCAATTCACACGTACACGCATAGGTGTGGTACCGGGATTGGCAAGAATTTGCAGCGCAATGGCAGGAAGTGTAAAAAACTTTTTCAATTAAAACTCTGATCGAAAATCGGTGCAGAAAGGCAAAACGGAGGTGATGCGAGTGGTTCGGACCGGTTCGCAGCGTCACGTCTTGGTGACAAATCTTTCACTAAGTGATGAGGTATAAAACATACTTTTAAACGCAAAGGAAAGGGAAAATTAATATGTGGAAAAAAGTGGAACAAAATCAAAAGTACCGAGAGGGCGAGGGAGTCATAAAAGTTGTAACACTTCAATCTGCGTGGAATTGTTTGGCACACTGTGCTTGGAAATAGGCAATCTGGCAAGAACGTACAATGCTGTGTTTTTTCTAGAAATTTTCATGTTGTGAGGTAGGAAAAAAGACGCTTCATCTCTCATTGGTGAGGGAGGCTGGATACAGCGGGAGTAGGGACAAGATTAAAATATGCCTCTGATTGCCTAATGAGACATTCATACAGTTGAAGCAGATGGTGCGCATCGTCAGTGTGGTGCGAAACTGCATTCGTTCACCGAATGGCACAGGCACACAAGCACCCGATCTCGGTACGATAGACAGATGGCTACGGATAAGTGAAGTGGGCTCACATAACTTATGAATACATGACTAATGACACTGCCGGCTGGCTGAATGGTGGCGGTAGATCATGCTCTTGGTCCTTTCGGTCTTGCGATTCTATGCGCCGGTGTGGAAGGGAGCATTTTATTAAGCGATAGATAAATATGATTTAGCACGTTGATGGAGAAGGCAAAAAAGCTGTGTAGCTGGTTTAAAAAACAGATTTAATCTTGGCTTGTTTCAGATTTATTACGCTTCAAATGTTGACACGTTTTTTTTGTTTGGTTAATTGAACGCCTTACATAAAGGTGTGATAAAATTTGTAGCAATAAAAACAAAATAAAGAAAGTGAGTTGATGTCTAGGAACTGCAGGACTTTTGCTTCTGCGGCGAGGACAGAATTCTAAATATGCAACAGATTATGATAGCTAATCACTTAAGTTTGATTTGCTGCTTATAATATTCTGCTTATAATACTTGTATATTTTCTGCATTGTACATTTAAATGCCTTCAGGAACTTTAGGTCGAATTAATGAAGAATTTGGAAGAGTTCAAATGAGAATTAAGTTCGGCCATTGCGGGCCCAATCGTCAATTGTAAAGTGAATATTTAAATGAAAAGAGAATTGAAAGGAAATAGAATGCAAACTGATCCATTGTGTTTTTTGTTTATTGTGATGAAATTATTTCATTATCATTTGCTAATTGCAAAACAAATGATAACTTTTTCTTAATGAAGCAAGTACAAGGAAAAACTATATCCAATCTACTGTTTTGATTACTTCCCGCAACAATCCATTCCTTCATTGGCACGTTCAAAATCATAATCACATTTCCGTTTACATCACGACGCATCATCAGCGACACTAACTTCCAGATAATTAACTCCATTTTCTCTTGCTCGTCGGCAAGCGTAATGCAACTCATGATTCGTGCTCCGGACCCATCCCGTGGATGTGCTGTAATCTTTTCCAATCGCTAGTACATCGTTTCCGGCCATAGCGTTGGCACATTAACACAATCCTTGGATGCGCGAGTGTGATCACAATCTAATTCCCTTCCTAATGAAGTTTTCCACCGTCGGTAAAACTTTGCAACACGCTACGCAACGTGTGTATTGTTGCCGAGTTTAAGTGTCCGAAAGAGGGTTGGGTGAAAGAAAAAAACGAAGCAGACGCTATGTTAACAGTCGTGTGCGCGATTGTATTGCCAAGCCTTCTTGTCATGCTGCTGTAGGTTGGTTTTGGTGTAGCTTAAAGCCGTCTCAGAAAAATAGGGGCTACGGTTTAAGATCTTAAGCTTCGACCAAACATTGCGGTTCTGCTCGGCACGCCGGACCGCACAAGTTACGACCGAAGTCCGATTGCGTCCGAAAGATTGGTGCCCCGTTACGAGATGGGAACCGGTTCACCCCGAATGGAAAATCTAATTTCTCCATCTCCGTACCACGTCAACGGGTGTGTCTGTGATTGTGTAGCTGTTTGGCTGTTTTCATCGCTTCCGTTTCATTCCAGGCTCAAGTTTTTGGTGGCTTTTATTTTTGATTACAACCGAACGGAACACGCTGGTGCCTTGGATTTTCCCCCATAATCCAACCCCAGGATTAAGCCATTCGCCGGTCAGCCGATCGTCTGACCACGAACGAGCGCATTAGAGGAAAGCAGAAGAAATTAAAATAAAAATACCAAACAAGGATACCATCCTCAAACCCTGAAATGTGGATGTGTGTCCAGCCAGCCGTAAGCGGGCCCGTAATAAACAATGCCCACCCGGAGGATAATGCTCTCGAGCAAAAAGAAGAAGGGAAGAAATAAAACAAAAAAGAAGATCAACGCCACATCTGACTACCCATCCGAAACAGCCCATCGGCGGAAGAGATGACCCGCAAAAGCTAGGCCAGGAAATGAAATCAACGCCGAAACCATCCCTTCCAGACCAAGACCACCAGGACAAAGATGTATCGGCGGTGCAAAGCTGCCGAAGAAAATCCGATTAATTCCCGGGGCCAAAGCTGAGCAGGGCCAGACACAGGAGAAAAAAAACATATAAAAACATACAAACAGCAAAACAAAACCTCATCGAATCAGTTGGCCTCGGGGGGATTGTATGAGGTTGGGGAGATTGTGCAAAACAACAATATCCACCAAAAAGCCACCATGGTATGTGTGAAGAGAACAGGGAAGGTTTTTAGTCTTATTTTTATTCTTTATTCGCATTTTCTGGATGTTTTTTTTTCGTTAGCCTACGCTTTTGTTCATGTATATTGATGCTTATATGGGGTTGATGCACAGTGGGAAATAAATGATCGTAAATTTGCACTTTTAAATGCTTCATTTAGAGAAAATTAAACGGATAACGGCAAACCGTGCAAAATGGCCGTTCTAATGTTTACCAATATCAGTTTGGACAGTTAGTGAAAAGAATGTAACAATTTTATCTCTAATTAATAAGCTTAAGTTTTTTTTTTGTAATTGAACAGACATTTATATAGCTGGGAAAATATTTTGTTATCTAAAAAGGAAGTAAAATAACTTTTTTATTAATTTCCACCTTTAATCGTCAAATTTGAAGCAAAATGTATTTTAAAAAGAATATGTTTTCTATACAAGAAATAATATTTCTCATTCATCCCCATAGTTCATGTATGTGTCGATGTCCACGTTCATTTACTCGTGTATCGCTATCTCCCACAGACATGGAGATTCACTCACAAACAGCTTTTTTCATTCGCTCTTTCGCTTTCTCACGCATCCTCCCTAGGGTAGGTTATCTCTGGCCGGATTTTTCGCCCATCGTATAATCACATAACAGCGAATAAAGCGTCGTAATTTATCCAATAGGATTAACATAATTTCTTCTCCCACAGATCGTTTCCCTTTCAGCATTTCTCGTCACCCTCCGGACCCTGCCACCCGACCCGTGGCACAATCTGGCACCCACTCCGATCAGACACCATGTCCGATGAGCACGAGAAAGTTTCACCCTCATCGGTGAGCAAAAGTTTGCCTTTGCTGTTCGCGCTGATCAGCGTACCAGACAACGGTACACTCATCGACCCTTACGACATTACGACCGAACCGTGCTAACCATACAGCCAAACTGACCACACAGGTGGAAATGAAACCATTTCGCCAGCGAACCCTATACTGCCTGCTCTTTCGCACCCGCATCCATTTCACGAGCTTTGGCTTACAGAATCGCGACTAATGGAGACGCCCGGTGCCTGGTGACGATAATCATATGGCACCGGGTTGGATCCATTGCGGGGTGGAAAAAGTTTCACCAAGCGCACGCATAAAGAACTACTTATAACCAATAAATTATGACCTCTCGTGATCCTCTCGAAGCACGTACCGTTCGCGGGGTAATGGTGTAATGAAAATGGAATTAGTGCACCAAACAGCAAACAAAGCAATGAATTTGGTGAAACCCTTTATGGTTGGAGCATGTTTTTGCGAGGAGAAGCTTTTACAGTGAGGGTGAGCGAGGTGTAACAGAACAGGATTGCAATAAAATAAACGACGAGCAGTAGGACAGCGAACAAGTCAATATTCTACCGACAGCATCGTACAGCGTATTGTTGTTTGTGGGAAAGGGAGAAAAATACGCTCGAATAAAAGCATCTTTGCTTTCGGATAAAAACTAAAGCCTACAGTTAATTAGGGACTACACAAAAGGATAGCACGGTGCGGGGCAAACATAGAGCAAGAAGTTTATGTTTTGTGTTTGTAAGGGTAAATTGGTATTTGAATTAGTGTTGACTTCTTTACGATTATTAGTCGTGGTATTGAGGGTAGCGTGTAATCCTGATACCGAAAAGCATAATATCATTTCTTGTACGCTGGATGTAGTCGAAGGATGAAATATAAGCCCAGGAACTTGCAAATCCTCCGGTATTCTTTCGATATTTATAAGAGTCATAGATTGCAATGAGAGACGGTCTACGTTTAGTTATTCTTTAGCTGTCAGAAAAATATTATTAACTTGAAAAGTTACCGAAATATTAGAACATTGAATACAGCTGCCAAGCTACAAGGTCTTTGAGAAAAATTTAAATTGTTTTTTCCCTTTACTCGATATTTTTTCTTTAAATAGAGTTACACACTAATATTAATTTAAAATTGTGGTCCTTTGTTCATTCTTACACAATTTATTAGAAAGAATTGCTTAGTGGTTCACTTTTAACTCGTGGAAGAGTATAACTATGTATATTTTGAGAGCTTCCTAATGCTCCCTTTATACAGTAAAAACAATCAGGCATGAATTACAGTTGTAATTTTTCAATTAAACTTAATATTTACAAAGCAGATTTTCTCTTCCCTTGCAAAACTGTCAAATTTTTGCCGCAAACACCCAGTGAAAGTCGTTAATTAAAAATATTTTTCAAATTTGTTAATGGGACATTACCATTACTTCTCAGCCAGTAATGAAGCGGTTTGTAAGAAACCATCGACATTCATATGCTTAAAACTCTAAGCTCACGCTATCATGTATTACCTCATATAAAGTTCAAGTATACTCAACACCCACTGTGGAACACATCATCAACTTCAACCGTCATTATCTTCACCTGAGATGTGGAGTTGAGTAGCGTTGGAAAACTTTTCCCTCAAGGTGCATTTCAATGCAAATGCAGCTGCACAACTCCGGTCGCTTGCTTTTGATGCAAACACACAAAACTCAACTTCCTGACGTGCATCACAACCGGTCGGGGTTGTACTAAAATGCTAATAAAGACATCCGTCTGGATGTTGCACGCTGGATTCTCAAGCGCTATATACAAAAACCTTCATAATTACTTCAATTTATGCTCCCGGTTGTTGTGGTACGTAACTTTTGTAAGCTCGCCTAGCGCATCGGCGCTGACACTGAGCGTACCGCACAAAAGACTCTTTCCCGACTATGTTTTTTGTTTTGCTACTCGTTTCGCTTTGTCTAACGCTAGCTAATTAAGAATTTCTTCTGCAAAGTCGCAATGTTGAAACAACTTTTTTCGTCACCGTACACTTGACGGTTGTTTTGTTGTTGTGTTGCGTTTTGTTGCACAGCAAGAAGGGCGGTTTGTGGCAAATTGGAAATCATAAATTTTCCCCCTTTTGCAAGACTAGAACAAACCTTTTGCAAGCTTCCGCCCAAGTAAAAATGTATTCCATGCACGTTCTTTCTCTGTTTCCGACCGAAAACAATCTTATCAAAACTTCCAGCAGCGAAGGTCAAAAAGGGTGCTCTATCTGGTGGACACATTTCCGGACGCCATCTTGTAATGTGGGTATGTTATTACGTTTGTTCGGCTGCAGGATATTCGCTACAAAATTATTCACCATCTCGAAAACAGAACGCACTTTTCGACACGCTGATATAAATCTACATCATGCTGATTTGTTTAACACAGCTCAGCCTCGGTCAGGCGCGAAAGCTGATAGAAAAATCCACCAATCATTGTCAAAAGTTAGTTCGGCGAAAGTTTTGCCCTCGAAGGGTAACCCGATTTTTCTCACCTCTCCCATTATCGGACGGAAGTCGCGCTGGGTTGCAGCAAATATGAGGGGAAAAAATGGGCCCTCACTCTTGTTCATTCTTCATTTTTTCATCCCACAAAAACCAGTGGCCTACCATCCTACAACCCAATTTGCGAGGTCATGATTTTACCGCAATGAAACTTGTCAAAATATTGTTTTCTCCACGTGCCAAACCACCGTAACGCCATTTGCCTTTCCAGCATCTCTCCCGCTACGTGGCACTCAATTAGCGAAACGTGGTGTTTGAGAAAGAAGGAAAAAGTCCATCATTGAACCGGGCAGTTGCCGACACGCAAACGAAAGCGAAAAAAATACAACACCAACCCCTTGACTCGGGGATGCGTTTGTTTTGTGCGTTTGTGCAAATGGCACGCGCAACGCGAAGGGTGGCTTTTTCTCGCAATGTACCGCTCGTGTCGTACTCCCGCTGGTAGGTTCTAATGGTGATAATTGAAAAAGTTTTGACCATCTTCTCGTCCACTTTCCGCCCTGGTAAAACAAAACCAAAATACCGAAGCTGATTCATCCCCTCGCCCCCATTTGGTCCCATAGGACATCTTGTTTTGGAATGCGGGAGTTTTCTTTTCGCTTTTTTTTTCTTTGCTCGCCATTTTATTGAATAGGGTTTCTGCTGCGGCTGTGGAATGAAACCATTTGACAAGCGGATCGCGTGCGCTACCAGCATGGGAAATTAATGAGCATAACAGCATGTCCAATCCATTCGACGTAACGTATCGTTGGGGAGGGTGTTTAGCTGATGTTCGATTTGTGTCACACTGTGTGATTGACATGTTAACGGGCGTGCATGGAGGATTTTGTTTGGTCTGGAATGTACCGAAGCGGGAAGCTTGCTACAGGTGACGCATTTCAAATAAATGGTTCGCAATGGATTAGTTGGAAATGGTGGAATGTTAGGAATGTTAAACCTAGGAAGAAAGGCATTATTAAACAACGTGATATGAAAACAAAAAGTAAGGGTGTAACAAAATGAAAAGCTGCGAAGTGGAACCAGCAAAATGGGAGCAAATTTTCAATTGTGTTTAAGCTGATGTTGAATTTGACTTGGAACTTGTAAAGGCCATCCACATGGACAAAGGACGCTTGGCAGGCTCAAACTGAGACGTCCGTCTCAGCGTCTGATGCGTCCGTCAGAAAAGCCGGAAGAATAGTTTATACAGCAAAGCTTTTAGTGAAACTAATAATTCGATTGAATACCAAATATGAATTTAAATCCTTCTTAGAATGATGTACTAAGTAGTTCAGTACTCATATGTTGTTCCATTTTACACATATTTTCTACCATTTTCATTGTCTAAATTTTGGCGAAATAAATGCTTAAATTCTTTACAGCTTTAAGCAACAATTCGTTGGAAAAGCAGTGCCTGTGTAGCAAATAAAACTTCAGCCCATTTGTTTACTCCCATTGCCACTTTTAAATGGTCGAAAACACTTCGCTGTTCGAATAACAACACACTGTACAAACAAGTAACGCTGAAAAGTAAAATTGCACTACATCAATCCACTGCTATGACACGCCGCCAGTCATTCGGACGGTTTGCATTGGAAAAATATTTTCACAGACCGGGATTTTCCGACTCTCCGGTACCCGTATGTAAAGTCAGCAATCCTTAATTGGCTTGTGGCAATAGCCTTTCCGAATCATCTCACTCGCTCCGATGGATTGGATGCCCAACACAGGATAAACGAATGATTGAGTGAGACGAAATTATATTTGTTTTTTTGTTGTACCGTTTTTTCGTATGAAGAAAACGAGGAAAATAAAACTGGAAAATGGTTCTTTTTTGTTTTGTATTATGTGTTTTGTTGTTTTATCGGTGGTAAAGTGGACAAAACATGCGCCATTTGGCACCAGATAAATCACTTCGCTGTGGGCTTCTTCATCAATTCCCACTGGAAACAGGCATATACACGCATACGCACGCAGACAGTAGTAAAAACGCAAAGTGGTATAAAAGAAAATTTTCGGTTTGTATATGGCACTGCCAGCAGGCGTGGAAAACAAACCCGACCCAAACAAACAAAAACAATGCACAGTAGCGAAATGGGTCAGAAAGGGTGGAGGGAAAAGAGAGAGAGAAATGGAGGGCGAAAGAATGGGATACTTTTTTTAGCCCGTTACTTGCATGCTTGGTGCGTTACAGTTTCCAAGCAGCCACATATCGGTATGATCAATTCGATCGAATAGGCTTTTCCCGGGCGCAGAGTTTTGAGGTGGAAACTTTTACCCCGTTTCCTTATCTGTTACTGGTGTGGTTGACCGTTTGGGGTGGAAAAAAGTCGACTCCTGTGTTCCTTTTTGTCGGAGTGATTTATAGCTTTTTATGCTGCGGGAAGCGAAAAAAATCAGACTCTCCCTATGGGAGGGAAAACACCGAGTTCCATCTATTTTGCTCTGGAACGCTTTACGCTTTACAAATAGAAAGGCAGGAAAGGAACTACTTTCTTATAGCACGAACCAGAGTCCTTCATATTTGCATATTCAAAGTACGTGCCGGTGAAACTGTAAGACAGACGACAAGACACCAGCGCCGGTGACGTACAGCATCCATTAGATTCATTTATCAATCAATTTACTCTTTCTTCCTAAGCGGAATACAGTACAGCCGGAACAAACCCTTCTCCCACCCATACACACGCACCATCGATATTGGCTGTCTCCGGGTATGAAAATTGTCACCAGCGACACTTTTCCTAGCGCCCGACATCATCACTTCGGGTTCCCGTTTTTCTTGCGATGCGTGAAAGAGCCAATTTAGAGTGCCATTATGTTGTCATTTCCATTCGAGCAGCATTGCGAAGGAGCGCTTTCCATCGCGTTAGAATCAGCACCAAATAGGCAGGCATTCTCGAGAACCAGCGAAAGGTTGGTTGATGAAGTGTGCCAATCAAATGCGACCCGCTTTTCGCTGCTCTTCCCTCAAGAACGGCACATACGTGGGACGCCTTTCATGTTTTTGGAGATAATTTGTGTAACATATTACAAGCGAATGCGTCAAATGCAAAATCATCTTGTCGTGAAGTGTGTTTCGAACATGAAGACGAGGAAGGTTAAAAGAAACATAATATGTACACACACACAGCGTAACGGCGGCTCCCACACTTACCGATTGTAATTTGTCGTTGCCAGGCTTGGTTCGGTTGAGTGATTAAGTAGTCCTCGGTTGTTTCCTGTAACGAGAAATGTCCTTCATCAGCAACAGCTCGAGATTTGCTTTGATTCACGCGATAAGGTGCAAAGCGAAAGTAAGAATTAATATTAGAATCATTAAAATGAGTTTAATCTTGCTTTTGTTGTGTACTCTTAACAGTCTCGTTAAGAGATTACAGATAAGAGTGGTTAGGCTTCAATCATTAAATTAAAGGAAAACACATTCTCATAAGTATTTCAACAGAAACACATTTTCGTATCGTTTACATATAGAAATATTTACTCTTTTTAACTAAACTACCAATTTGCATAAAATCAGAAATTGTTTAAATATAAATCGGACGGATGGTGCTTAAATATTGTTATTTACAAAAGCACCTCATATTCGTTTCCTAGTTCACATATTGTTGTAACTGTGGTTTTCGACATGCGACATTCGAAAAATGTTTTTTTATTAGTTAAAAAAATATTCAATTTGCAACTCTCAAAACATCCTCTCAAAAAACCCAAAAATGTTGCTTACATTTGATGTTTATACATTGTTTGTATTCAGTGTTTTGCGCCTGAATGTATGCTATTCATAATCATTTTCGATTAATAAGCTTTTTGTGAGTCAAAATTGATAAGCTTTTATGTTATTATATTAATGTACTCACAACAGCTACATTGTGTCTCAAAATAATAAAAAAACAACCAAAATGAATCCTAAGTTGTAAAAGCATTATCACTGCTATCCGATTGCTTCTCATGATTTCTTCAAAACACAAGTTATTTTCCCAGTCGTCAGAAAATTCTACGAAACTAAATTCGTTCCTATACAAACGGGAAAGGTATCATTCACGTTCATTTCCGAACGGAGGAAATTAATTTCTGTAATAGATTCAGAGCAACCGCTTAACGTATAACAGTGGGTTACAAATTGAGGCAAATGAAATCAATCCCGGCAAATGAGCGGCATCGACACAAGTGTGGCCCATTGAATGCGTTCATTACCGTGCCGTGTCACGCACGACTGTCGTAAGAATTTCATCGCCCCACTCAGGGCATTGGCGTGTGCGTTTAGCTAGCCGGTTAGTAAGGCACTTTGCCTTCAGCTGTGTACAAGAGTGGGTGTGTGTGTGTGTGTGTGTGTGCGTGGGACACAACCAACCACCTGTACCCACCGTTTTGGGGCCGATGTCGAAATGAGCCGTTACGATTCCATTAAAGTACTTTTATCCTTCAGTTTCGATCACTGGACGAGAGTCGAGCACTGCCAAGATGGCGAGAACCGATGATGGGCGAGAAGCTGATGCTGATGACTATTGTTATGATTATGGATTTGGGCGTCCCTTTTGTTCGGGTGAAATCTGAGCCGTACGAAATTGGAAAAGGTAACAAAACGGGAGGGATCCTGGCAGCAGAACAGGAAGCAGGTGCACCTAGTGTTCCATGATTACAGCCCGGGCCCGATCCATTGGATTTTGGATGGAGCCTTAGGCGAAGGGGAGTATTTTGGCGGAGCGAGGACAGGAGGCTACTGATGACGGAAAATAAATGTCGCACAAAAAAAAAAGGATCCGTTGATCCGTCTCGATGTTATGGCCTCCCTCGTAACACCGGCTACATCGGCTCGTATGCTCATTGCAGAGATCATCGATCGATTGTCATAAATGGAGAATAAATACATCACGCACAGCAGCAGCACCAGCAGGGACAGTAGTTCGGGGACAAAGCAATGAAAAATCGGTGAACATGGTGAATTGGATTGGACGGTCCTTCTCGTAAATGTGGGAAAAACGTCAACACTCAACGCTGGCTACTGTCAGTGCGGGGCAGGGGGACGGATTTCGTGATTGCATTCCAAATGGAAGGATTTTCTTTTCCGCGAAACCAAGTGCCCGGATAGAAGCTTCCCGGGACAGATACTCGATTTTCGTCCGTTTTTACTGTAATCCGTTCGTAGCTGCTGTGTCAGTACAAGTGCCGAGTGTGCAAGGCAACTGATATCGGTTGGTCTAATGTGTGTGTGTTTGTGTGTGTGAGTGGGTGTGCATATGACATAGCGTGGACCGTTTGTTGTCACATCCAGGGGCCATTGCCATGGAAGTAGGCGTTTTATGAGCAGTACGTGGCCTTGCTACTGGTGAAATCCTCTTTGCAAAATCCTACCCCTCGATAGAACTTCGCCCAAAATCGGCGTGCTTGATGGTGATTGTATGGACCGGTTAGCTGCGATAGTGAGAAAAGAGAAGAAAAGTCAACCGAAACACACGAATCTCACACAAAGCCACGCACTAACACCCTTTATGTTGAGGTTGGCCAAGGCTTTACAGCGCCGTACGCTACGGGGTAAAGTACTTCGTGTTTGAAATCTGAGGTTCTGGTCACTTTTTTTTGCTACTTTTTTGGTAGACCACCGTCTCATCGATCCTCTGCCAGTCTGCAGTATTCGGTGACGCAGCACCGCAACAATTTCCCTGTTGTGTTCCCCTTTTGGTGAACACGGAGCACATTGCTACGACCACGACTAGATATAAAGTTGCCGTACTGGAAGAGATAGAGCGAAAGAGAGAGAGAGAGAGAGAACGAACGAGAAAGGACAGATGACAGCTGGATCGGTTTGGCAATGGTTGACTCAAATTCCAACCCGAAACATTCCTCACGAGCTAGGAAGCGTTTTTCCCTTCATTTTCGTTGCTTCTTTTCACTGCCCTATACCTTCCACGTTTCTATGTGCAGCAAGACCGTTATAGGCGCAGTGAGAAAAGTGCTTTTTCAGAGAAATAATGGCCTCGTTACGTTGCTCATACGGACTCCAAGAGCCAAAATCCTTCGACGTCCTTTTGTACAAAATATTGTGCAGAAGGCGTTAGTCTTCTTACCGAATGCGTCCACCTGCTTCGTCTCGCCCTGCACACCACAAACGCCACGATATGACACGCAAGTGTAACGGATAAGCTAATGTATGCCATAAATTATTCAAATTTTTCGCACACTGATTCAAATAATGCTGTTATGCATTAGATGTCAAAGCTAGACGCAGTTATTCATTGTTCGGTTCTGTATGTTTGCGGCAGCACGGCAATAGAGCTGAGAGCGATTTTCTTGGCCGCTTATCCCCTGGAATGGTGGGGAAAGGATGTAAGGAATCGTTGGGTTGGGAGCATCAAGCTGGTTCTTCTTTTTATTTTGCCTCCGCCTGAACGACAATCGGCTAGGATCGATTTTCGATTTCGTGTTCATTGATGCGCCATATTTGGTGGAATGGTTCGTAAAACCGGGCACACTATAATGGGTCGTAATGGATGTATTCATGCAAATCGCATAAAGGAACAGAGGGCACAGCAGTGAGCAAAGTGATGCGATCAGAATTGGCATCGATCCACCGATTTTTGGAGCAGTTGTGCGAATGTGTATGGAAAATGCGAATTAAAATATAGCTTCCATAATGGAAGGTAAAGGATTATCCTTGCTGAACCGGCATTGTGCATTCTGCATTGTGTAAAAATGCATCCAAGAGAAATTATGACAAGCTTTTCTTTGCGAGACTATTTCGGTATCTTAGCAGCGAGGGTCAGAATGCCAAAAAAGTTTTAAAATAAAATTAGATAAAAGAGACCTGAAATCTTTGATAAAAGCTTTCGAATAGTTTGGCCTACAAACATTTTTTTTTTTTTTGAAAATTTGGCAGTAATGCTGAGCATTAAGGCCTCCCTTGTTTAATAATGGAGGGTTAAAAAAATAGTTAGGTTAAGTTTACTTAAGTGGTATTAAAAGTTGAAATTTTTCAATCTTTTGATAACATTTAATGAAGAGAAAACGTGAAACTACTTTGGAATAATTTTATTTTCTTATTATTATGATCTTCTCATCATCAATGTTTTCAACTGCGCTTTGTTTTTCATTCTTGTTCCTATGAAGTATAATTTTTAATATTTCCTACGTACAGTTTAATCTGTTCCCCCTGCTTACAATCAGTTCATTTCCATTCGCAGCTCCTCATAATCGAACATAACACCACATCAACATACGCTCCGTCGGGTGGGTTTAGACCAAAACCAGCAGGACAAATTGTTTTTACGCTACTCTGCATCACCCAAGCTCCACGAAGGGTAAGCTCATATTAATGTCGATATGCTATCCGTGTTACGCATCTGAATATCCTTGCGGTAAAGTAAAAAGAGAACAAGCTGCTGGTCAGATGATGACACGCTGCTGCAATGGAAAGGCAACCGCTCGCACACACCCACATACAAAAGGCAATACGAGTGAGGGGGGTTGTGTGGGGGCAACAGGAAAAACCAACATCGAAACCAAACCAATCCAAACCCAACACCAGAAGCAGGATATGTCCACCAGGACTTGCCAGGATTCAATCGTTCAAACAAAACCCCAATCTTGAGCCGGGTCTACTTTGGCCTTTGACTGTTTGACCGGAACACATTTTCCTTGCCCTTTTTATTTATCGGGTAGGTTCGGATGGGGCAGCTGGCGAGAAGATCCATTCCTTTTTCGACCTTACACCATTCACGGGCGTGTTGTTGGGTGGCCAGTTTGGGGGAGGCGGAGTTCGAAAGGGGAAGAGAGCTTCGGGCTCAAATGGTTCGTTTCATTTCGTCACCAATGAATTTTACGCCCATGAAAACCAACTAAGGGTTGTGTTTCCAGGCATTTGCTTTGGTTCGGGTGCTTGTGTTGCTTAATCCCTCTTACCTCCCGGCCCGGGAGTTCTTTCTCCCACGCTGGGCTCACCCCAACCGTACCCCCTGCGGTAAGCTTACGAATCATGTTTTTCTTACGGATTCGGTTCCGTTTGGACAGCGGGCAATGAGGGTGTGTGAGGGCTAGCATTGGAGAGGAGAGAATGATTTTCCAGCAAAGGAAAAGGATTGTCACTGGGGCCCGAGCTAGCCAGGAATGTGATACATCTTCGTGCGGTTGTGCCTGAGTAGGGGAAGGAAAAAATAACCAAGCATCGTCAAACAGTGGTGCTGTTTGCATTCATTCGGATTGCTTTTTAAATAAACGGTTGTTTGGCAGATTTGCAGGGTGCTTTCGGTGCTGATGAAAATGATAGCCCGAAACGGTAGCCATGCATGTGAGGAGAAAGATTTTTTTTTTTTAGGACATGAATACTTTTTAGAACAGGTTTTTTTAATCGATGAAGGTAGCGTCAAATAATCTGACGATTATGTGCGGCGCCTCTAGTGACGGTTCTAGAGAGCAATATAATTTATCTTAGCATACCGTTCTGCCATTAATGGAAGCTTTTTTGCTTAAGACTTAAGTAAGTTGTTATTCAAAATTTAAAAATTATTAATTACAGCAGGTGATTCACGTTTCAAACGATATTGTTTAAAGGACTTAAGAACCATCATTATGGCAGCTGCACATAATGGTGCACCGCACATTCGAACACACATAAATAATCCTCCAGGCGAACATTTATCATGGAATAATGTACATACTCGCCCGGTACTGGCAAAAGCAGCATTCATTCTCATCAACATCAGAATGAAATGTGAATAAAATCCAATAAAACCCATCGAAAGGTAGGTAAAATCGGACCGAAAGTGCATCCCGACATCACGGGAACTGTAATTCAATTCTTGCCTTCTGTCTCGCACTGTCGTCTGTCTCATGTCCCCTGTCGATATAATAAAGGGTGAGATTTTTTTTTTGGGTTGTTGCGACCACTCGTTCATGACGGTTGATGTGATGAAAATTGCAGCGACAATCATTTCAATCATCATACAATTTATTGAATCATTTTCCGGAAAGGAGAAATCCATCCAATTATCCGTACGAAAGAGGCTGGTTTGCAAATGGCCGTCCTACAGATGAACAGGCACGGCACAATACACAACAGTGAAGGCGCGTGTGTGTGTGTGAAAAGGAGGGAACGAATAGGGTTTAAACATTCTCGTCCAAGTGCCATCATCTGTGGGATTGGGAAATGGCATAAACGCGTCCGATATATTGTTGATTGCGCTTGGTAAGAGGCAAAGGATGGTGAGGGAGTTAAAAGGGTGTGAGGAAATCAATCAATGCCACATCTATCACACATACACACACACACACACATAGGGCACAAACGGTGGCTGAAGATGCTCCAAATTGCAATTCCGGCATCCATCTTGCCACATCGGGCGCCAGAAGACGAACTTCGGTCCTGCTGTGGGCTGTTCGGACAAGTTTCTATTTTAAAATCGATTAACCCATAAAACACTTAATCCAATTGATTCCGGTTGTTTGCGCGAGACCTCTTCACCCAGGGCGCCATCGTGATGGCAGCCGTTTTCACTAAGAGATTGTGGTACGATGGTGCGAACTTGGCTTTTTTTTCCTTTCTTTCGCCGCGCTAATCCAGAAATCAGGCAGAGGCTGTGATCTATGTGAATGATTATTTTATTTACAGTTTTTTATTTACTCAATTTTTCATTAATACTAAAAATTCTGTTTTATACAAAGCAACTCGCTCCTTTTTAAATTATCAATACTAAAAGGTAAAAATTGCAAAATATTGCATATATTTAGGCGCTAAAAATTATAAATCCGTTTTGAAAAAAATATGTTTTCCCCTTAATACATTACTTCATTTCATTACAAAAAATGAAAATAAAACACAAAATGCGCCATCTTAGCACAGGGATGAACATTGCTAGACCACGATCTAATCGGAACCTGTGCAGAATTTTCTACCGCCCGCTTGTAAATGTGACCGAAGGCGATGAACCATGACCATGAGATGATGATGGCGTTAAAAACCATTCGCTGCTGTTAAGACACCATTTCATTCTCACAAGAATGTGCGCCCGAGGTCACATCTCCCGCATCAAGGGATGGCCGTTTTATTTTCTTCATTTTCCACATTTTCCACCTTTTCACACACAAACACAAACAACTATACCCCGTCGGTGGAAGGTTCCGTGGCATAGTGTGTGGTTGTACGCACCGTACGCAACACGTAAGGAGAAACGCCGAAACGAACTAAGCCACATCATAGAATCGAATCGTAACGCTGCATAACATTCACCCCCCCCTCAAGAAAATCTAAAAAATACATTATCGCATTTGATCCGTTTTAGTGGTTTTTGCTTCTGGCTGGGTGGCGTTTGTAGTCCGTAAACGACTGTGTGTGTGTGGGTTTGTGTATGTGAAGAGAAAGCACGAAATGGGAAACTTTTACAGCTTGAGCTTTGCACTTTGTCTGTGTATGTCCTAAAATGTGGTCAAAATGTCAAGCGAATGGCCTTCTTGGCCCGGAAGCGAAATACGACACGCGTTGGGAATTGAAAAATGTTTCCCATGACGATCATTGACAACACACATACGCACACATGCACACACATATATGTATTGTGATAAAAATAAAACACACATACACACACAGCCACACAAACGGAGGAACTGGAACCCATCCTGAATGACAGATTTCCGCTAAAAGTCCCATCAGCAACCGTTGAATGAGAGTGTTTGACAATAAATCGATTAATTTTGGTACGCTTTTCGGGATGAAAAGCAATCCCAGATTGTCAGTTTGGAAGGGAATGAAGGTTTTTTTTTTCTTCTTCTGCTACTCACCCACACACTGATCCGCTTATGGCCGTTAGTAATGCGATGGGATTGTTTAGCGCAGTCGCTAATACGGCAAAGATGGTTGGTGTGGCAAAACTATATTTCCCACTTTGTTACGCAAGAAGACGAAAAGCAGGTCACGATAATCGTCACCCCGTGATAAGCATCCGAAAACAAGCGCTTGGCAAGATAAAATTCCACCCAATGCGCTTTGCTTCATGCCTTGCCGTGCCCCGGGAACATATCACTTTTCAATTGCAATCTACTTAACAAACGTTCGTCTGCCTTCCGTACGATGCAATCCCGTTCGCTCACCGATTCGCAACATGCAATCTAATGCATCGGTGCGCATCGGACTGCACGCGCTGCAGTCAGACAGTGGTGGTGGCGGTGGTCTTAAGTGGGCGACACTTGCTCGACAAACGACGCATGGATTTCGCAATATCACCCACCCCGGGATCAGCGCCTGCATGTATGCACGCTTGCCAGCATTGCCGTCCTTTCAATCGGTTTTATTTCTCTCACTTTCCGCAGTGTCGATTTCGACTTCCCTCCAACAGGATGCTAACGGTGCAACAATAGTTGAAGCAAAGGAAGCCAAATGGGAAAAAACGGGAAGAAAAAACAAATTGCAATCATCAATGATTCTTAGAGCAGTGTGTGAAAACGAGCGTATCGTGGAGTGAATCCAGAGAGATTGCGAAAAAAAAACAGAATGACTCCCAACAATGTGATCAGTACGGGAGGTGAATAAAGGAGGCCCACTTTTTGGTATCGTACGCCCCGGGATGCACCAACTCGTATGCGTGCCAAGCGTGAGTAAATAATGAAGCAATAGACTATTTCTCGTCTTACTCCTAACCTCCCACCAGGGGGAGGGCCCGGTTCGAATGAAACGATTGCAGTTCCGGGACGAAATTTGGAGACCCTAATGGGACATTTCTTTCTCTCTCGTTCGCTTTCGCCCCTGGAGTCGATAGGCGAGCACGCCCGGTGCATTCGCTGCACGTCCCATTCGGGATGGCGAGCGTTCGTGGGATGGCGTTGGTGTGCGGAACATAACAAATGGAAAGCTAACGGTTCTGGCATGTATGCAAATGCTTTCTCTCCCGATGGTGAATCTTGGTGTCAGAAACGGGGTCATAGCGGATGGGCCCCGGGCTGGTGGCAAAGGTCGGCCGCGGGTAGACATTAATTGAGGAGAATTTGCTACGACCCGGTCCCATGTTGGTGCGATGGAATAAGGATGGTAACGGTGTGGACGGGAAGATTGTGGACGGAAAAGCGCATGAAAAAGGATACTCTTCCCGAGGGACCCATTAGGCGAGCGTGCATCGTGCCATCGTGTTTGTACTGCACTGGATCCGGTGGAATGCAAATGCCATCATATGCTGCAGCTACATTCGTTGCATTTGCTGGCAGGGTAAGGGAGACAAAAATGCCTTGGAGAAAGAACGAGCCACTGGAACTCTGTGCTCACTTACAGAGTGATGAGCTGGGCGTTACGAG
This sequence comes from Anopheles funestus, assembly GCF_943734845.2. Classification (NCBI taxonomy): domain Eukaryota; kingdom Metazoa; phylum Arthropoda; class Insecta; order Diptera; family Culicidae; genus Anopheles; species Anopheles funestus. The sequence continues at coordinate 7,140,953 of NC_064598.1, read as the reverse complement.
ACACAGGATATCAAAGAATCACAAGACATAGTCACCCATCACTACCCATGTGCCTCTGTGTGTGTGCGCGTATGTGTGACCAAGGTTTCCTTTTGGTCCTTAGAGAACGTCCAGTAACGAGAGACTGCAAAGCGACCGAAAAATCCTACCAAGCCCTGTTTGAATGCATCAAAAAAGCGTGCTACCGGAACTCAAGATATCACATTCAACGGTTGTGCGGTTGTGGACGTACCTTGTCGACATGATACGGTCGTAGAACATTCGGTAGATTGGCGCCTAGTGTTTTTGAGAGCATGGATTGAAATGTTGGTTTATTTTGACAGCACAGGTTGTGTGCATCATGATGACAGTAAGAGCGTGTAAGCGGATCCAAAGCTGACAGTGGAACTAGCCCGAACGTGTAGATTGATGTCGTTAGTATAGGCTGATATTGTTTATCGTGCGTTAGCTAAACTTCAATAGATTCTAATCTGTTGCCGTCGGTAGGGCTGCCCGGCAAAAAGAGTCATTTGTCTTTCGGTGTAGTGAACATGACTCTATTTGAAAGAACTATGTCAGTTGTTGGATGTTCTTTGTATCGCTCAAATAAACAGTTCGATACATTACGAGATTTTTTAAAATAATGTTATCAAGAAGTGAATTCCAAGATAATAATAATTTTTCTTTTTAGATAATGGTTCATTTAAATTACTGTAATAAAATGTGTAAAGTAAAACGAATTGCATACTTTAAGGCTAATTAAGTTAACGAGTCCCGCATTTCACGTAACTCTTTTATACAGCCTAGCATGTCTTACTTGATCCAAGAACAATAAAAATAGTTTGAAAAGTGGTTTTGTATGTTTTCTAGAACCTGAAGAAAAGTTTGAAATTTTTGTTTTCACTTCAATTTCAGTCCAATAACTAGTTAAATAGGTATGCAAACAAAAAAAATGATCTTGATTAATTAATCAAAGCTTATGTCGTTTATACGGCAATCACTGCGTGCTTTTCTACACCTTACGGCCTTGAGTTGATACTCAACAAATCTGTACCTTATTTTATAACCAACTAATCAAGACACAGCAATGGAATTGGCTGGTATGTGAGCCTGGTTGTGTCAGCTTACTGGCGTGCTGCTTTGCAATTAAACAATATGCCTGCTCCCTTACGATCCATCGCTCGCTGGGAATGGGATGAGAGATTGTTACTAAAAATGGAATGGTATTTCGCATGCCCAACCCATCGTGCTGTTGTAACAGATCCTTCATCCAAACTGTGTGCTTTCCGAGACACGAGCCACAAACATGAACACACTCGCATGAAGACAAGAAGCCCTCTCCCACCGCTCGATACAACCGAAAACCCTTAACACTGCCACAAATTCCTTGCCCAAACAAGACCCTTCAGAAGGATATTTTCTTAGGCAAAGGATAAAACGTTGTCACACAGCGCTAATGTTCACACATCCAACTTCTGCTCCCGTGCCTTTCCTCCGTTTGGGGTTCACAACCCTCGCTTCACCACCGACCATACCATCACCACTCGCCACCGTTTCTTCCTCGTGCGTAAATGCAGACACACAAACACAGTTTATAAATCATCTTAGCCCGCGTGACGGAAAATTGCTTTGCCACAACCGAATTCGAGCCTCGTCGGAGCATGTGTGCGTATGTCTGTGTGGTACCTTCCAACCTTCGCTTGGAAGGTGGAAGGAACTCGTGGGGGTTTTGCGTGGATGTTTGTGGGTTTACAGCAAACATATTTCAATTTCATCATCCACATAATACGATTTCCACATCACCGAATACAACCGAAAACACAACCACCACCACGGCGCGGGCCGGAACTTGAACCCGAACGGTACAATTTGATTCTACATTTCGTGGATTTTTTTTTTCTTTACAGAAAGATCTAATCGCAGAGACGAACGTTTGGAAGCTTTTCGGGGAACGCACTGTTGCTTTACTTTTCCCTTTTGTTTATTGTTTTCCGTCCAAGGACAGGATGGGGAGCAAAGTTGTAAACGGACTCATACACTCGCGCGAAAATAAAAGAAGAAAATACCGTTTGTACGTTGGATAAAATAAAACGCAACGCACAAGAAGAAGGTAATGGAAGCATTTTCGTGGAAAAACGCCACGGAACACACAAATTATCAGCTTCCGTGTGCCGAAAAGCATGCCCCCCGGGCATGGGATGGAAGACGCTAGAAACAAATAGCCACGCTCAATGGCTCGATGCCCCGGTGAATGTCCTGGTTTTGGGTATCGAGCCCCGGACGTCGCTCCGTAAATAAACATCCATAGAAACGCGAAACTCGGGCACAATCCGGGACGCACCCAGGGAAAAGGTTCGAAAACACCGCACGAGATTGAAAATTCGGTTGTAAGCAAAACGAAACCAGCGCCTTGTATACGGCGAAAGCCAGAAGCGCCAAAATGTATGCACACCGCAACGCACACTCCATCCGTACGGTGCGCGACAAAAAGTGTACACAGCACAGCTCCTGTGAACGATCGAGCAATCGAAGCAAAATCAACATCAACCGCGCTCGAGAAGACAATATTTTGCGGAGTTTTTTTTCTTCTGTTTCCTACAGTGGTTGGGTGTTTTCCCCTCGGTACAAGCGTTTTTCATGCGTAAGAAACACAACCATTTCGGCAACTGGTGGTCGAACTGGTTTCGCTAAGCGATACGAAAGAGACAATTCGCTGCAATTCGCAAAGATAAACAGTTACCATCTTCTTGCATCGATTGTACTTGTGTCGTGGTATAGTCGATGTGGACGCTGTAACTACGATGTTGGTAGTTTTACCTTCGGCTAGGTCGGGAACGTAGCAATAGATGTTAGGTTTTAGTATTTACCTAGCGCTATTGGGAGAAGGAAACAGGCGGAAATTGTCATTGCAGAAGGGATAAGAAATAGGTCAACGGAAGCTCATAAACCGCAACGCTGGCAGGAGATTAAACATTTTGAGCGTGTAAGAGCAAGCCCGCTGTGTATGGTGAGGTATACTGAAGTATACCAGAAACCTACAGAGAAAGACGTGAAGTTAACTTTAAGTGTGAGTGTCTTCAAAACGTTCATAAAGTGAAGAAGTTTAAAGATAAACGCTTATCACTTCTATTTAACGAGTAACACCTGCGAGAGCATGCAGTATTGTGTAATTTTTATATATCATTTTTTATAAGTACCAAAAAGAGATAAATTTTAAAGAACATTGCATACATTCTGGCGTAATGCATTTGGAAATCAATTCTCAGATTTTCCTTCTCAAAGGATTACAAGTAAATTTTTAAACCCTTTGTTTAGTAAAACAATTTACTGGAACAATGTTTAGAATCTACCCCTTATGGTTTTCTAAGCATTCTTGAAACTTTAACTTATCCACTCTGATCTGCTGTAAACGATTTACCTCCCTGATAAACGCTTTACCTCTACAATTTCCGCGAAAGCTTGCGCAAATATTCAATTGTGTTGAATGGTAAACCTTAATTCAATAAGAAATTAATGCCCGATTGTTCGTCCCGCATCTTCCCACGGCCATGGTTTCGGGTGTTCATTTTATAAGCCTACAATCCCACAAATATCTTCCTACACAGCTCGTTAAGATGCAAACAAAAACCTACCCTCACAATAGAACGATTTCTTGCCCACTCGTCTTGCGGCTCCGGCAATGAGTTCGTTCGGTTTCTGGGGACAGAATCTCTGACGTGGCACGTTCGGCTGTGTCAAGATAGCGGACTGAGCGGACCCTCTACCAGGGGCGTGTCATAACGCAATAACGATGGCACTAACGACATTATGTAACGAACGATTATGCTGCCCCGTGTATGGAGAGCCACGAGCAATGTTAATGTGTGACGGTTAGCCGATGGGAATGGTTCCCATCGTTCCTTGTGCTTTCATTTCGCGACTGTATAACAGTTTGGTTTTGCACACACCCTCGCGCATGCAGCCGCACCCAAAACCGGAGACCTCGGTTCGCTTTTGTTTGGGTGGTTTTAATGTCATAATTTGAATAATAAAATTCACCCACAATAACAGTGCCAGCTCTTTAACGAATGGCTTTCCGCTCTGTTGTGTTTCACGCGTTTGCGAAACTTCCAGCCGATGCTCTAAACTCAGCGCTGAGGTAAGATGCGGTGTGTATGAATTTATTTTCAACAAAAATGCCCCATTATTAAAGTGCTTTCGAGTGTCAACTGAAAATAGAACTTTGAACGAATGGTGTTGCCTTTACATTCGGCAACTTCAACATGTAGTTAACGATCCACAGCAACCTTGTTTCAGGGGCGTTTGCAGCCACAGGAGTATCTGTTCGACATTTTTTCTACCATCCACCAGGCGTCTCCATGCGCATATGAAAACTCCCTTCCGTACCTTGCGTCCCGTTCTAAAACCTTCCATTCCATTCCATTGAAATGCCGGTTTTGCAAAACTGCCGGTACCATAAGATACAAGCCCACCAAATACGGCTTAAGAATGTAAGACACTTTCCGGCAGCATGAAACCGGCTCGACACACAACCCGTTTTGGGACCTGCGATAGGGCGCACTGACGTTGGGTCTCGTTAATGCGAGTGGTTTTTCGGAACAAATTTTCGGGTACGCGAGCGCCGGCATCAAACTTTGCCTCGCTTTGGTGTCTGCAGCTGCTGTCGTTTGAGACAAATTAAGATATTTGCAATGTTTTGCGCTTCACCGGCGGGCTCGGGCTCTGCTCGATGGCGGTTGAACTCGAGCCATGGCTGGAGTTATGCCAACCCGCGTTTCAAGCGAACGATTTGTGCCCGTGTGTGTGTGTGCGTGTGAAGACAACGGCAACGGTGTCGCCAAATTACTTAGTTCATTTAACGGCACTGTGGTGCTGTTGCAAAGGCGCGTTAGGCGTGTGTAAAGAAGCTGAAAAGAATAGTTTCAACAACATTTAACAAAAGCTGATAAATTGAATGCCGGAAAAACGGCTGTCTGGTTGCGGGGAGAGACGGAAACGGATGGTAAATGTGTGACGTGAGATGAGTTCGCCGCATTGCTGCTACAAATTAGCTTCATTTTCTGTTGTGCTCTGTTGCCAAGGAAGCTGTTTACGTGTGCAAAGAAACGGTGTAATTGAATGGAAAAGAATGTTTAATAAATATGTTTTCATATTTTCTCCATGATTTTCATACCGTATTTAAGTATTCCCATCTTTTCTCTTCGTGTTTGTTGATTTTTTTTCTCCATCACTGTGAACTATACGGCTGTTATTGATTAGAATGTGTTAACATTTTTTGCAATTACTTTAATTGTTTTTTATTCATTAATAGAATGAATAGAAATCAAAATGCTCTTTGTGTAAAATGATACCTACGCATCATTTCAATTCAGTTATATTTATTTTACTTCTTTTGCTCGTTTGTTTTTGATTGATGTTTATTGTGCGTTAAGGTTTTGTTTCGATATATTTTTATCAATCAGAGCGATTCATTTACCATGACTATAATTGACATGTAAAAGTAAATAAAAGAAAAAAATATAACTTCATAGAATCGTACTAGTGGGATCCACATCAGTAGCTTGCATGACTTATTTTCAGAGTCATACAAAAACATTAATTTAAAAAAAATATTCAAAGGTAAAAATTATTAAACTAGGGTTTGTTAAATAAGGTGGATTTTTTATAAATTTATTTAAAACTTAGACGCTGTTGGAATAATTTCCGCTTTCTTGTCTGGAGAAATTTTGTTTCCTTTAATTTGTTAACTTTAGATACTTTTTTGCAAACTTTAGCTCAACCACCACCAACTTAAACTTAACAAAACCGATCGCTTGTCGGCTCACAATCATCATAGTCATTAATCCGCCATTTTTATTGTATTCAATAGAGCGTAGTGGAACGCTTTTATAAAACTTCCTCCATGATCAAATAATACCTAAATCGCTTCAATGCTGTTTTAAACTTTTCTCATCTACACAAAGGATTAATGAAAGCTCAATAATCCTACCGAAACGAACGAACGGTCTTTGATTCACTTTATGCAGTCCATTAATCAGCTTTCGCCCTTCCGATTGTTCTCGTGCCTAATCCTATCAAATCGTACCGCGTAAAAGTAGTATGCTGCACATTAGCATGATAATTAAGTCTCATTTCCGGCAATCGCATCGAACTTCCGGGTCCCGGGAGCGTGTAAAATAAATTATTGCCAAATTAAATAACTTCATCGCCCGGTCAACCGACGGGTAGTTGTGGTCTGTTCACCATGAATTTGTGGCTGCAACTTGCCCGAAATGCAATGACTAAACCATTTTCAATATTTTGATCGATGTGTCACACGGTTCTATTCGCACACCACACACCCAAAACGATCTGTGCATATTGGTGGAAGTGTTTTTTTTTTCTTGTTTAACCCGTTGACCAGGTTGCATTTGGTGGTGGTTAAAATTAGAGCAAAACTGCCATTATGTGCGAATGTGATAAATTTGCGGTTTTTGCCATGGTTTCGAAAGCCAACGAACCGGATTGAGTGCGACTGAAAAATGAAACGAATGGGACAAAAGGAAACCTTCTGAACCTCGAACACATTTGTCATGGTCCGGTTGCGCTGCTAACGATGACTGGCGACGGTTCGCCGGCCTCCGAGTCTCGTAGGTCGTAAAATTTGGCAAATTTTGAGGCAAAAGTTAATGAAATATGATTACGGTGCGAGACCGGGGTGCGAGATTAATTTCACCCCCCGGAAAAGTGCAACCCCCGCCAGAAGGTCGAATCCGTACCGCGAACCCGGTTTTTTTTTTGCCGCGCTCACTTAAAGAGTGAATCCGGCTGGAAATCGGGCCTGTGATGGTGTGAACTTTCCGCTAAAAGGGGTTCGTCGGGTACCTTTGGCCGGATTCGGCGAATCTGCTACCGAAAATAATAAGACCCAACCCCTAAAACACTCCTTTCCCAAGTCGTTGGTGGAAAAACAGATTTTACTACAACGGCCTAGGCAAATGGGGAGAAAAAATTCGTTCGCCCGTCGAAACACTTGGGTAGACCTTTCGTACAACGCGTTATCTAACTGGAGCTGCGTCATCATAAATCGAACGTTGCAAAAGTGTGAAAAGGTATTCATTTGCTTTCATCGTCAGATGAAAAAGCATCATTTTACGGCCGCCTTTCTTGTACCTTTTTCTTGGCCATCCCTTCCGGTGTAGGGTTTTCCGAATCGGTCGTGAAGAAGTCAGCTGGTCCAAGTTTTGGGAACATTGGTGAACAAAAACGGTAATGGATCGGGTTTCAAGGTGGTTGGTTATTTGTTGTGTTTGTTCGCTTGCTTTAATCTCGCATAAACCCGCGTGAGAAAAGTTGCATTTTTTAGTAGACGAGAAGAAAAAGCACACATTTACTTTCGTAGCATTCAAAATGGAGCATCGTCAGTTGCACCTTTTCCAAACGGAGAACGACGCAAATGCTCGAAGCGATGTAGGTACGCGAATACAACCTCTGCGTGAAGCGTGTTGGGGTGGAGCTGGTTGGTGAAAGGTTGAGATTTATGATGTTCAATTTATTATCGCTTCCGTGTTCGATACATTAAATCGTTCATTAATTATTCACGGATGGTCGTCCACTGGAGGTACACAGTCAAGCCATGGGATCCGCAACTAATAAAAGCAACGAGCGCTTGCTGCATGTTAAAAGCCAGTATCGGTTTGTTGCGCTTGTTGATACGTGCGGAAAGTTGGAACAACGTTTCCATGCACCGGTTGACCTTCTTGGAAGTATAATCGGCGAGGAAAATAGTAGTTCATTAAATAAGGAACAGATAAAAGATGGAAATTATTGCAATGAGCTTAATGAAGCGAATGATTTATGTATATTATTAAATAACTTCCTATTTGTTTTTAAAAGAACTTTATAAAATATTTAACGTTCATTTTGTTACTTTACATAACTCAATGACGAAATATAGAAATAATAAATTTCATTCGTCGCATCTAGCATTCGCATAAAATTGTCAAAAACTGACCAAAACTGTTTTTTTTTTTCAAGACAAAATTTTAAATAAAAAATATTTTTCTTTAGCTTAAAAAAGGGTCGCTAAATTGATGTAACTGATGATTCTCTTATTTTAATTTTGTTTGTCCGAAAACTCTTCTATTAAAAAGAAAACTTTTCCTATTTGAAACGATTTGATAATAATTAATATTCAACACCACCAGCAACATAATCGTCCACTCGATAATGAACTTCAGCTAAAGTGCTTCGCAGGATACAGCACTAAATCGCAACGCAAGCTGACCCGTTCATATCTCCCGCCTAACGACGTGTTAAAGTTAAAGTATTAAAATATAAATATTCTCAACAGCCCCGCCAGCACGGACGCCCTTTCGATGGGGGTGGCACTTTACTTAAATCGAAAAACAACATCGACCGCTTTATTGCAGCCGTGTACAGAAGGACAGCTGTCGATGGGGATGGAAATTCGTGGAACAACCAAACCACATGCACAAAAAAATGGACACAAAACAAACTGTCCTCTCCCTCCGGTTTTTGGGTGGTTCGTACCCCGGTACAGAAGCTTCCGATAGGACGCGGGAAAGGGGAAACATGGGCACGGGACATACGCCAAGGACGATCATAATTTTCTATTTCTACGACCAAAGCTCCCTTTTCTACTCATGCGAAAGGCCGTTTCGCTCGTTTCGGACCTGTGGCAACACATCCGTCCCGGCGCACCTTCCGGACTTTAACCAAAGCTTCCCAACCTTTAGCACCATTCAAACACAACGAAAGCAACAAAAAAAAGGAGGGTAGAAGGAAAACTCCAGCCATCGCTGGAGATGGTGGACGAAACGCGAAACGGTAGTAATTTGATTTTTATTTCAGACCCCATCAGCGTAAAGAGCCGGAAAGTGTCCTCCGAGTTAACGTCGGTCGCTGTCCTGAGGTTGGCTTCGGGTTTTTTGGGGATGACATAAAAAGTTTAATGGGACTACAGAGTGGGAACAAAGCAGCGAAAAAAAACCCTTTCCGGACAAACAACAACATCACCCGGGCCTTCGGATGATGTGAGGTTGATGGTGTTTCTACCAAACAAAAACCAACCGCTTCGGATTAAATCTATCCGTCTGTGGTGGAGACCCCACCGTGGGTGGGGTGGGCCAGTGAAAGACGATTAGGGAAACCTTTCCCATCGTCCACATGATCCTTGCGGTGGAACGTTAACCGGGCGAAAGTGAGTGTCTCCCGACGGCTTTTGGATAGCTCTCTTCTCAGCTTCAAACTGATCGTTGTGTGGGTTTGTTGTCGCGCAATCCGACTAGCTGGTTAACTGGTTGGCTACGGCTTAGGTGACTTTGAGTCTGCGATACGTGAGAGAAATGAAAAAAAAGTACAGCCATTGTTCACGATAAGCCAACCCCGGAATGGCGCACAAAGCGCCAAACATTGCTCCATCCCGACTTGACCCGACAAATAAATCACAAAATCATAAGCCATATTAAAGTGGACGAAACATTTCTCGTTCGTCTGCTAAATTCTTTCCACGAACTGATTCGCCATGTCGATAATCTGGAATCTTTTCGATATGTTTGCGACCGTTTGCATGGAAGCGAGACGAAACGGTCGGCTTCTGTTTTATGCTGTTTGGTTTCACTCCCGTCCGTGATTTGTACCTAATCAGTTCTCCGAAAAAGCGAGTGGCGTAAAAATTTCACACCAAATCGAAGTACAAACCGGTAGGAATGTGAAACGGTCACCGCGAACCATCCCGTGCGCTATGTGCTCCCTGGGAATGGAACGAATTGGGGACAAATTCTTTACCAGCAGCAGCAGCAGCAGTAGTAGCACCAGCTGCCCCGAAGTGGTTCGAAACACGCAGGAAGTCAAGCCCCGAAAGTCTTTCCGCAGGATGTCGATAATAAAGATAAAAGATGAGCCAACCGTTGCGATGGGCTGGGATGATGATAAAGCAAAAGGGATGGAACGAAGGGAAGGAATACAGAGTGACGGGGGAGAAAAAATGCTGGAACGTGAAGAGAATTTCGACACGGCCATGTTTGTCCGGGCGACTCGGAACGATCTAGATCGTGCCGTATCGTGCAAAACCAGGGAAAAGAAGACCAGCCGAGAACAGAAGTTGTGGAAAGAGAAAAAGTGGAAGGAAAATCCCCAAGCAGTGCTTAGTGTGCTGGAGGTTTCCCTGGAGGCTTCTGCCGTTGGAGATGGGTCGAGTGGTTCAAGTTGGCTCCACTGTTTGCTTCCGGTGGTAGCGTTGGCTGGTGTGTTTCTCAGGTGGGCCGTGAGTTGGTAAACAGAGCGTTTGCTTTTTAAAGTGTGCCCTAGATGCGCACGGTATGATAAAGGTAAAGCGAGTGGATAAATTGTGTTGCAAAATAAACTCACCATTTCTACTATTTACTCCGCAATAAGCAGAATACATTCGTTGCGCTAAGCATGGGCACACTTATGTTTATTTATATTTTCACCGTAAGGATGGTGGATTAAAATATTTCTTTGGTTGTCGATTTATCGATTGTAAATGTAAAATAAGTTTTATAAAATATCATTTCAACTTTGTAAAACAAGAGAGTTTTTTTTGTTTTTAAATTAAACAAATCACCGTAACAACCTACGGCTATTTCTTTCGATTTCGACCTCCACTCGAACGTAAACCGTAAACGAGGTAATTCCGTAGCATCTGTTATCGATAAATCACGCTAGAAAAGGGGTTTCATTCCGAACCGTTTTTGAACCATTTTCCCACCGACAGCGTCCGCATAGACAAGTGGTTTTCCACCAAACGGACGCAGATAAAGATTCTATTAAGTTACGCCATTTGATTGGCACCTTTCGATAGAAATCAGTCCAGAAATTGAGTTGGGTCTCGTCTCGTACAGACAGCCGACAGTATTTTAAGGCAATTTTTAACCGAATGTTTACCATTAAGAATGATGCGGCTTTTCCACAACTTAATCATTTGACGTTATGTATCTTATAGGTTTTTTTTCTAATTTTATGAGTTGTTAATACCACTCTTGATGAGCAAGAAAGGAGTAAAAAATAAGGAAAAAATTAGCTTAAAATTTCATTCTAAATAACCTCTCCTTTCATCATGAGTCCCATGACCCATAATGTGGAAGAAAGTTAGAAAAAGTTTTCCCCTTTTATTTTTCCAAACAACCATTTGCTTAACAGTCAACAATCACCTCCCGGTCATCAGCACACAAGTTGAGAGCTGTGGAAAAGAAGCGTTTCGTAACATTGTATTTGATACAACACTAACACAAAACGGTCCGCAAAACTTTACTCGTCAACGGCCATCAGCCGTTTGTGGTGGTGATTGGGTGGGTGAGGAACGGTTTTGTAGCATTATGCATAATGCAACCGAAAGTTCAATTTCACTTCTGTCGACCATCTGGAGTAGAATAAACAATCACAACAACGTACGTGACCCAACCGACCGAGAGAGCTATTCACTCACCACTCAGTACTGGATTGGGTCCATCTCTTAGTAGTGTAGTGACGCCATGATTTTGTTTTACTTCTTTATGCGAAACCGAGTACGAGGACGAGGGAAGGAATTAAATTACGAAATGAGCCCTCTTGTTCGTGGAGGATCATAAGAAGTTTTCACGGGGGATTTTTTTTTAAATAGTAATCAGTAGTATATTCTTGTCACACAAACATTATCAAATGGTATCGTCCAGATGGGATTACTTACCCTTTTTTGGAATGTTGTTTTTTTTTCTCTTCTTCTTCGTGTTTATGGAGTATGGAGTGACGGGAAAGCTCGTCGTTTACCACTGAATGCTAGGAAGGCAGGGAATGTACATTTGGACGGAAGGTACGACAAGCGGTAAGTGGGTTCCGAGTACGAGTAGAAAGTTTGCACGATTGAACGAACCACTTGACAATGTGCTGAAAACGATGTCAACCACTTAAACTACTACGTACGGAATGTTGTTTTCTTTTTTCGCTTCGCTAACTTAATCTTTAGCACACTTTAAAGTAGCTCATCATCACCACCGAGAACACGTCCAGAAGAGTGGTTGTGAAGCCAAACGGGTGGGCGGTATGTTTCACAACTCACCACCTGAGGAGGGGTTGAAGTTCAACGAAGCAAATGCAGCTTTTACCGTTCTACTGCGTTCATTGAATGCTGCATCAAGCGTATACCCGCAAACCTCGCCGTTGTCGTGTCGATCCGACGCTAGCGGTGAAGCACACAATGAAACTAATCCATCAGCAACGAGCCGAGGCACGAATCGGCCATAAATTTTGCTTCTACTCACCGACCGATCACGATTGCGTATACCCGGTTCCCCCCTATCCAGTCATGCCTGCAAAGGAGTAGAGACCGTCGGGTGATGGGTGACACCGATGACTGCCGAGGAAGTAAGTGGATGTCAAGCGGAAGGCGCTCAAGACGCCCGCAACGGGTGTGAGGATCAGGGTCACGTGGTGTAAAGATGCACTTACACCGGTGAAGAGAGCGAGCGAGAGAGAGAACGATAGGACTCACTTAAATTATGCACAAAACTGCATCGTCAGCATTCATCGGTGCTATCGTCTGCGCCATCAGTGGCATCATCGGTATAATCATTTTCTTCATCGGTACTTCACCAAACACCCAATCCCCCCCGAAAACAGACACAGCAATGCCTGTTCGTCTGTATGGACTTTCACCGCACCACAGTTACACACAACACCCCGTCGTTGGGTTGGGTTTGAAGGAGGCTTTCGCAGGATACGCTTACGAGACACTAAGGCTTTACACAACACCCAAGACACGCACACGGTCACCATCCAAGTGGTTCGTTAGCACTCGTTTGCCTAGACCCCGACAGTAATGGCAACGTACCGATGCGGAACCACGTGGTCGAACCGAGATAATTCAGGCTGGTCCTTTCGCGTTGGTTCCCATTCACCACCACGAAACGGGGCGTACCCGTGCGCCTTTCGTCACACTAGACGAAGCACGCCCCAATGATCACTGGGGCCCACTTTCACTCGCACGATATCCTCAATTACCGGAATCGACTACAACAATCGATACATCGTCGAATTCCCAACCCGCTAACCCAACAACAACAACAAAAAAACGAACCACATCTAACGCCCGAGATCGAGCAACACCCTTCGACCGTACGGGCGAAACCTTTTCCACACAGATCGGTTTACAGCACTGACAGCTCGCGATACTTCACCACCCGGGGGGGACGTCCTCGTTCGCTTTCGGCCTGTATCGTACTGAACCGTACGATGCGACCAGCGTGAGCATTTGCCGAGCGGATCGAAGCACTAACTTTTTTTTTTGTTTTTTCGGCAGAGCCGTCCTCTGCCACTGGTTTTGCAGCCAGCTGCAACGAACTCTCAACGCTGGACGGACAAGTGCCGAGAGTGTGAACCCGTGTGCTGTTCGGATTGTGTGTTGCAAATTTCTACGCACTCCACCGATGAAGCTGCGGTACTTTGCCAAGAGTCCTGTGAAAGCCGAACCATCGAGAGGCAGATTGTGCGTGCTCTTCTCGGCAGTTGATCTCATGATTTCGTTCATCTCCGGAGAAGCATTATCGTCTCGCGTGAATAGACGTTACTCGTACGCATATACCGTTTGTTGCCTGTAAGATCTTCTCCGAATTCTTGTTGATTGAGTCATGCTCTCGCACAAGTTCCTTTTTTGTTGTTGTTCTAACTTGAAACCTTGCTGCTGTGAAGAAGGACACGCTGGAACTCACACTGGTGTGATGTTGCATCCAAAAAGGGGAAGGGATGTATGCGTTACGATGGGGATGTTGCCAAGGATAAGAAACATCAGAATCAACAAGTGCCTCATTACGTCATAAATCAGGTTTATCTTAATTGTGTTCTTCTATTAAGTACTGCAGATTTGAATGAAAATTGCAACATTTTAAAACATATTCTTTCAATGGAATGTTTTATCTCTCTTTCCATTTCTTTTTTCCAGGGTTGTCATATCCTTTTATAAGATATCCTTTTTTTAGTTTGTCAACTAAAATCATAATTTCTAAATAATTTTGAATTAAAAAAATGCTGTCGGCAATCGTGTTTCCGTGCCGCTCTCGTTGCAGGATGATGTGACATCAGGTTCGCCTCCTGTTCGATGTCGTGAGCGTTGCGTCTCCTGAAGTTTGCTTGTGCTACTCGTCACTAGATGACGCTCTTCGTCAGGGATGTCAAATAATTGTCACGTTTGGAAAAAAATCCAAATATTTCTTTGATGAATTTCAGTAACAGCAAAGAAAAAAAAATGTTTCAAATATATGATATTAAAAATAAATCATACAGGTCTTTATGGGAATTGATACTCGCCCCTAATTAAAAATATTAATATTAAGCAAAATATTTTAGCGATTGCATACTTTGCGGCGTAACGTCCATAGGAAAATTAAGGCAAACAATGTGGAAGGACATATTTTATCTCTATTGAAACCTGAAAGTTGAGTTGAAAAATATTAATATTAAGCAAAATATTTCAACGATTGCATACTTTGCGGCATAACGTCCATAGGAAAATTAAGGCAAACAATGTGGAAGGACATATTTAATCTATATTGAAACCTGAAAGTTGAGTTGAAAGTCTCTACGAATCAAACTTAAACTGAAAGCTAAATGATGCCAAATTTTTATATTACAACTATTTTACCTAGTTTAAAAAATAAATAATCTCATACTAATATCGTAGCTTTTGAATTCGAAGTTTACCTCAAAATATTTTAATACTTGGCGAGATAATAAAATTTTCATAAAAGTCTGTTGATTCACATCTTTATATCTTTCGAAGCTTTTGTTTCGCGTTCTATGAATTAATAGCCGACCAGCTTAATTACCGTCACACATGCACTGTGAAGGTAAAAATAGCTTCACACATAATCCAAACTCATGGTGGGAATATTTTGCTCAATGAGTCCCCATTATGCTCTATCAGTATTAGCGACCGGATTATTCCTTCCCGGTGTACCATTCATACAGAGATTTTCATTAGCCATCGAAAGTAACAGTTTCTGCGTACACACCGGTACACAATGCAAAATCCATTACGATTAATCAGCTACTGCGTACCGGTCCCGAAGGAATTTTCTTTCTGCAACACCAGCGACTACTGGCCTAGGCAGAAGACGAACCGATGGGGTGCTAATGGTGCGGGGTGGTGATTGGCAATGATAAGGCAATGGCTAACCGTTCACGTGCTGGTGACCGGTGGCTCAGCTGCGTTGTGTTGTTGCGTTCGATCGAATCGTTGAGGAAAATCTCACTGTCGCTGGCCCGACAATTTCCCGGGCAAATGATTGACACTGATGGATGGGTACGGCCGGTACGGGCATTCTTTTTGTTTTTCTTTTTTGCTTTACATCAAGATTTGCTTTCCGTTCCAGACGTTTGTAGGAAAAGATCCTCATCGAAGCCAACTGAAGCTGATAGCTATTTTGAGCTCTCTGCCAAAAGCCCAAACGCTAAAACCGGACCGTGCACACGATGCCCAAACCGTTCGCATTTTCTTATCACCTGCTGCTGGTTTGGCCTTTTCTAAGCACTTTACCGACCAGCCTGAAAAGCGACCGGCAGGTGAATTGGTGTATTCGATCAATAAAATTAATTTGATGACTCGTCGCAATAACACGCATCATTATGGTTCCGTCGATAAAGCAGCAAAGGAGACATGGATCAGACAAAATGGTGGACGCGGTCGGGAGGAAGGAATGAAGGAAGAAAGGCACGCTTTCTGCCTCACCTTTCCCGATTTGCCTTGCCTTTTTGTGGTTCGATCCGACTGAAAGGAGGATAATGAAAAAGTAAACATTGGGCACCATGGATGGACGGATGGAATGAAATTAGTTCTTTCGTTCCGGTGCGGTGAAGCGAACCTTTGTCTTGGTGTCATGAAATTAATTCATTTTATGGTCAATTATTGATCCAATATTGTGTTGATACAGGAAATTGGCCGAAGGGAAAACCGGATGTGTTCGGATGTGTTTGCGTGTTATCCGTTCGACACTTGATGGAGTCATTAAACAAATGCTGTAATTAGTAATCGCATAGAAAAAACACCAAAACAAAGAGCAAAGCAATTCAATGGAAGATTGAAAACGATTTGTAATAAAAATGGTATTTTATTTCAATAGTTTCATGCTAGAAGCACGGGACTGTAGATAAGGAAAGGATCCATTCCGTTCTAGGTATTCTGTTTGCAGAAGCCTCAATGTATCATATCGAAGCTGTCTGAAGGGCAGGGAATCACAAACAACCGTCGTGTGGTTTCAGTTTGCTTGCGACGCAGAACAAAAAAGAGGCTAAGGTGGTCCCCTTCGGCACATTCCGCTAGTATCCATTCCTTGGCGGTGGGTAATGTATCAATTTTCCCTTCGAATCTACTTTGTTTGCCCTGCCCGTTCAAAGTGTGGCTAATAAAGTCTACAGCATCCATATCTTTTCCGATCATCGGGAGAACAAAACTCAGCCAACGGTTCTCCAACTTGTTGAATCGTTCGCAAATGTTTGGCTCGGTGCAGAAAACGGGTCGCTCATTTTCACGAAGTTTTCTGCCTACGTTTGGCTTGGAAAGCGTGAGCGTGAGAGAAGAAAATGGGCTGCGAGTAAGTGAGAAATGTTCTAAAATCTCTCACAAGAGGAAAACGGCTTGAGTACCGTGCGATACAAGGGAGGGGAATTTCCTTGCAGCTGTAGCGCAACATAACGCAGGAGAAAATCGTTACGCTACACTACAAAATACCGATCCGTCACGTCACAGGATACGCACGAGCAGGGTTGTGTGTGCGTGATATGTGATTCAAACAGCAGCCGAAGTGAAGCGGTCGGGTCACTCGGCTTGGTCAAATGCCGGAACACGAAGCCTGCCGGGAAATCGCCGCGAAAATCTACATCGGTCCCAACGGCGAACGTTTCCGATGGTGCTTTCAGTGAAAATTGTGCATTGCATGAAAATTCCGCGCTGTTACGTGGCTAAAAGCAAAGGCTTTCTGGCGTGCTGTTGTTCCGAGCGGCGTATTGCTTGCGCTGTACGTAAAGCGTAATATTTGTTGACGATGGTGCATTTTTTCCGGTACCGGAAGTGTGATGGTGTTTGGTGGAAAATGTAATTCGTTCGCTTGAATTCTATCACTGCTTGTTTGTAGCGTGTTTTATGAGTGGTAAATTGAAACGCAAAGAAGAATAAAACCCTATAGTGTGTTGCTGATGTAAAAGTGTAATTTCTAACAGTGTCTGCTAACAATTTCCCAGAAAATAATGTGAACTTCCCATTTTGTTGAATGGATTCCACAGTGTTGATACGTGCTTTATTTCATTCATATATTAATTATTGGTAACAGATTGGACTCTGGGATAAATTTGTTTATTGTGGTTTACTCATAATTTGAAGTGATTTGAGTGAAGTGGAGTAATTAATAACTTTATTACTGCTTGGTGTTAAAGAACAGGTAAGAGATAATCGCCATAGAATTTTAAGGTCAAATATCGACAATATTTTTTTTGTTTTTAAATTAAAGCAGTGTAAAAATAAAGTTTGATGTTTAATGAGCTACTACTGCATACTTAACTAATATTTGGTATCTTAACTATTCAATTTTTGGTGCCTCAAACGTACTACCGATTGCATTCATTTAGGCGTCGTTATTTCAATTACTCCTGCAGGCAATTACTTGCATTACTCCTTAGGTAGTAATGGTTATTTTGAAATTAATTAAGTTTTTTATTTCGTTATGTTGCGTAAAACTTTTTTAAATTTATTTTACTTTATTCTTAAATACCCTGTTTTAGGAAGTGAAGAAGTAGAGATTAAAATTGTTTAAAAACTTTATAAGTATTATCATACAAATAGAAACTGAATTTGATTCTTCAATTTTCTCATCAAAATCGTCTTCACAAAGAAAAACAGTTTTATCTTATACACGGTCTTATATAAGGTTGTTCTTTAGCATTTGTTTCGTATTTAGCAGTACAAAGAACAGTATTTTACATTTTTACATACAAACAATAATTTCAACAATATTTTCTTATTTACCCAATAAAGCTTCACTATCACCGTATTAAGTGCAACATTCTTCTAAATGTTAATTATCTTTCCCACTTCTTCATTGACGCCATATTAACTCTCGACGAACGTCCAACTAACCTTATATCATTACGAGGTCTAGACGAAAACTTTTCGTCTCAAAACATAATGTCGCCTCATACATTCCAGCTCGGTTTCCTTTCGAGCTAGTAACTCAATTGAAACTTTTCCCCAAAAAACCCTGGTAACAGAGAAAGGGGATGTGTACTCACGCCGGCGGTCATAACGTTTGTCGTTATTTAATTTTCAAATCTTTCCATCTTCCTCTAACGCTTCAACAAAACATCTTCTGAAAAAGAAGAGCACATGACACACACTTCGAAGCAGGATCAAGCTTCAAAAGAGCTCGTATCACTGAATGCTACCGGTGTCCAGTGATTCTGCTTTCATCAGTTAACACATATCACCGGACGGTGAAACTTTTTCATCACCTTCACCTTGTTGGGGAAGGGGCCAACTACGAACAAAACCCATTCACGCCAATGTATCGCTTGCCAACCGCAGACTCATCCCCACTGACACCGCACCCTCGATGCCGGTTCCTTCTCAATGGGAGCAAACAAAAAAAAACAGGGAGGCGAGAGAGCAAAGGATACCCAATTTACTGAAATACGGCGGTGGGGTTTGTTGGAAAAAGTTTTTCCATTGAAAATAACGAGACATCGTACCGGTTTGGGGGGTGTAGTTGGTATAGTGGCGGGGTGGGATTTCTACCACCACCCTCAGGAACACGCAAGCAACCACTAAAACCACCTTTGATCATTACTGAACCTGAAAACTGCCTCCATTCCATGCGGAACATTGACTCCCCTGACACTGGCGGGTTGGTGTATATGTGTGTGTGTGTGGGGATGATAACAGAGAGAGAAGAGAAGGAAAAAAAACGCACAAATGCGAACATGAACAGGAGATGGAGCGACGAGCCGGTTGAAGCGAAAACCTCCAACTTGGCCGGAACTTTTCCGAAACTTTAACCATGTTAGCCAAACCGGTGTTTGCATGCATTTTTGGTAAGCATGGCTGTAAAAGCGTTGCTCTTGTGTGTATTTGTGTCGGTGTATGTTCCTGTAACCGATAGAATATGTTTCGTGTTTGGTCCATTTTGCACAAGTTTTCCGGCCTGTGCAGAGTGGCGGCGGTCGGTGTTCCGAAACACGGTGTGGTTTTGGGTGTGTATGGGACCATGTATTCACCTTACTCGTGCTGGCCGCAACGTTTCGAAGCTATTCTCATGTAAAACCGTGCCCGATATGTGTGTTTGTGCGGATCGCTTATCGCGTGTGCCAAGGGATGATGCTTGGTCAGCGCTGACTGTGTGCGAGACATAAATATTCTTGCCATGTTTTATCAGCCGACAAATGCCTCTTTTCAGTGACTGGGCGCACGGACATATGGGTGCGAGAAGTTTTAAATCATTGCCGGTAGTTTATACACACAACTGATTGAATCGACTCGTTAAAATATTTTAATTATATCAAAATTTATTAAACTAATATGATTTTACTAATTATCAATAAAGCAACAATTCCATTCGCGTATTTCGTGTGCGAAACGATCATTAAACGTTTACGAATTTAATCTTGCTCGTTGGTTCATCCCTAAACAGCTTCCGGAGGTCATACCAAGAACATATTGCATACCATCAGGCGAAGTCCTAACAAACTATTGGAATAAAAAAACTCTCTTGAAAAAATATCATCGTTTAGGGATGAAAGGTACTGCAAGAAAAGCTAACAAGAAATGTTAGGAAAAACTTTAACATAACGTTAAAAATTATGCAATTCGCATGAATATCTCCTAGTAACTATAAAATTTCCTACTAATTTAGCTCTTCTTAGATTTTCCGGCTAGAAGAGCCAAGTCTTCCAAGCCCAAGTATCTAATTTGACTTACGAATTTGTTGGAATGTTAGTTCTGCATATTTACATTCTGAGAAGTACTTTCAATTATCGCGAATCCTACTAATCCGAACCGTTTCATATTCATTTGGCATATATCACTTGACGAACATACAAGAGACATTTCAATTCCAGGACATTCGTCGTAAAATTGTTGAACATGGAAGAATTTCCTGGAATACTGATTTATGCGAAACGTGTCATATGTTGTTGACTTACGGTTAGCATTCATTGAAAGTATTAGACAACATGTGTCTCCGAACTGTTGTGCACTCACACCGAACACAAGATGGTAGGAAATAATGCAAAAAATAGGTCAAGATGTTGTAAGTCTTATTGTGTCTAGTACTTAAAAATGTTGCTATTAAAGTTATTGAACGATTTTGTAGAAGTGTGTCTCATTTTTTCACTTACTGCTAGCACGGTCAAAGCAAGATCACATTGAACACTTACCTAGAAAAGATTCTGTGCCAACCTGCACGGAAAACAAAACGAACCTTAATTCATTTTGCGAGGAAATGGAATTCAAGTGGGTAATTAAACACGAGTTTTGCAAGTTGAGCACAAGAGGTTAAAGTGCTCTTATCTCATAATCGTGGCCAGCATGAACTGAACCTGTTTCAGCTAGCGCTTCCACATCCTTTACCCAAAGACACACTTTTCTTCTCGAGAGAGTCGAGAAGAACACTTTTCGGTGGAGGCTCAATTTGCGATAAATCTTCACTGACCGGAAACTAATTTTCAATCATGCTGCGCAGGAGAAAGTCTTTTCCATCCAGCGGACCATGAACATGGTGGCAAAACGGTTTTCGGGGAGCTCCATCCCGTGGGGAGCTGCCACCTATCATGAGCCATAATTTTGCTTCCCCACTTTTCACGCCCTAATGCTGATGATGGTACGAACGGAACGATGCGAGGGAAAAACTGCCCGAGGATGATGGAAATCTTCGATGGTCTCTTCACTGGCATGCATTTATCGAATAACTGCCCACCATGCCGTCGCATACCCGTCGGCAGTGGGGACGTAAAACTACATGGACATGGTGACGGGACACACATACACACATACACTGTAGCTTCTTCGATTCATTCGTGCTGGTGCAGCTTCCGAAACATAATTTTCCTTTCATCTCGAACGAACAGACCACCCTTCAGCTTTACCCACGTTCGACACGATGCAATTTTCATTTCATTTTTCTCGTTTCCTTTTTGTCCCGTTCTCCTTGTGGATGGCGAGAAGTGAGAGAGAAAGAGAGAAAATAAACGTTTTCCCAAGTGAAGATGATGTTGATGCCAATGGTCTCTAGTGCATGGCTGAACAATCTCGTCTGGCGTGAACCGGATCAGCTCGAATGGAAAAGCGAAAAATTCTTTCCCACACGCTCGCACTATTACTCACTTCGTGCCTGATTTTCCGACTTTGGGCAGTATGGTACGAAGCTGAATCGTTGGGCAAACGGGCTCTCCCGGGAGCAGATTGCATGCGATAGTTTATTTGATTAATTTTTCCTTCCTTCCGACCAACATTTCTTGTCCTTCGTTGTCAGGGAACTTGTGTGTGTGTGTGTTTTTTTTTTTGCTTCCGCCTATCCGATTCGCTCCCATCGCATACAGTAACGCTGTTGCCTTTTCGATTAACTTCTCAAACACAAGCCTCCATCATGACGACGGTGGTACATTATTAATTGATTCGAGCGGCGAGGAAAAGTCGAGTGCGGTATGGTGGAAAAGTGGATTTTTTAAATTTATGATAGTTTAATCTAAGATCAAGATAGCGAAGGTGCAAGGTTTACCGGTTGCATGTCGCCGTGGTGTGGTGACCATGAGTGTGGAAACGATGATGAGACCGTTAATGGTTTCTCCCATCGAAAGGACGTCGCAATGTTTGGCTTTCAGAGTGAGAATTCTCAATTAACACTAATTGAAATTCGACCTCATTGGTGCTGTATGGTACGGGTTGCTTTCTTGTTACAAGTTATGAGCACGACAACGTTGAAGGTATGGAGTAGATAGTAATTTATAAGTTTGTGTTTTACTAATGGATATTGTTTTTCAATTTTTTACACATTGTACATTTTATTGTAAATTTACTTTTATGCCTAAATCGATCAATAAAAAACGCACGCAGATTTTGATATTTGACAGCTGAAAGAGTCTTGAAGCCGACTTCTCTGAAGCTAAGGGATCATTGACTTATTACGGAAAGCTGGTAGGATAAGAAGCACTCCACTCCATTGTCATCAATTTGATCTAAACTAAAGGAGAAAATTATCAACTTTTGAGATTTGCGTCTTTAAACTTCAAGATTGCATACTTTAAGGCTCATCTGTACGTAACAGTATATATACATGAAACAAAACATTAAATTAATGCATTTTTGTGTGAAAGTTTTCATAATTTCAGTCACTGTCTTATGGTTCAAAAAGTTTCCATCTGTGCAATTTTATCGAAAATAATTATTCTAATCATATATGTAAAATTAGAATTAAACAACTAATACAAACTGTTATCTGCACCACCAACATTGCAATTTTAGTCAGACATACTTTAAATCATAATCTGCCCTTTATTAAACAGATGTTCTATCTATTGCGTTCTCTTTTTTGTTATTTGTTGTTCACTGCACACAGCCAGCCAGTGGCAATAAACAAAAACCAGAAAATTGCATCCCTTCACCGTACCACGGGTAGCATTAATTAAATGTCAGCTGTTTTGCTATCCGGTTGGCATCAACATGTCCACACGCGGGACTCTACCTTACCGTACCGATGCTAGGGTGTCGTGTTATCTGCCGGCATGCTAATGATTTAAAGAAAAAGGTACGCCGCGTTATGACACTCGCGTAATCTATGGTAGCCGGAAAATGCATTATGCAGTACGCGCGCATCGTTTCGTTCGTCCGCACCAAAACCCGGGCTCATAATTCAACTTCCTTTTTTTCCACTCTCCCCCCCTCTCCTTCGAACCCTAGGTGGGTGCAGTGACTAGGAAATGAAACCATGCGCACACATAACGGCACTGGAGGTAAAGTAGTAATAACAAATAAAACACACGAGAGAGGGGGGTGAGAAAATGCCAGAAAAACCCAGCTTGCCGTACAGTGAAACTACATTCCCTCCGACCGGGAACTGCTCCGATAGAGTGCGGGCGGGCGAGGTGGACACTCTACAGCATCATGCTCGAGCAAATGATGTTTTTCGCAGCAAATATGCAACCCTGAACGCTGTACCCGCAACCAGTCTGCTGTTTTGTTGGCGCGCAAAGGATAACGAACGGTACTGTGGGGCGCGTGTGTAGTGTAAAATAATAAAAATTAACTTTGATGCCGCTGTTTTCTCCCGTGGAAGGCATTAGAAGCAGCACAAAAAAGAAGGCAAGAAACAGGCAACAAAGAGAAAAAGGAATCGTGGCAGAAGGGTTTGCTTTCCTTTGTGAGAACAGCGTGAGAACGTGATGAAGGCACAAGAAATGTAGTGAACATTAAATTAATGTTTCTCTACCGGACGAGTACGGTTGGACGGCTGTATGGACCGGTTGGCCCAGTGTCCGGTTGGATCGTGCATCGCCCTTGCTGGTGTACACACTTCACTCGGTGTACCGGGAATCGGGTCAAGTAATTCAAAATGTGGTGAAAATGGAATGGTCTTTCCCCGGTCCCTGGTCCTTGATCTCTGGCGTTGGGTTCCGCGTGGCCTTCGCATGCAACAGCGTTTCTGTTACAATTTCAAAGAGTTCCTCCTTTTGCACACACTCACACCGAAAGATGTGTTGAAAATCAGGGCATACATATATGGTGGCAGCGGTGCTTAAAACACTCCCAGCTCCCATCATCACCAACGGTGCGCTAGCGTAATGGCGTACTGGCAGCTGAGCAAAGAGAACCAAAAAAAAAAATCCCAAAGAAAAGACAACTCCCATTGCTATCCCGGACAGAAGGTCGTCCGTGTTTCGTGCACACTGGCACTGACACTCGGCTACTGTGCAGTGAGTAGCGTCGAGTGGTGTGTGCTGCAACGATGTTTGCACATTTCAGCTTTTGCAAGCACCTTGTTTCGCTGCATTCGCTGCACACGACGCTGCACTCGCCGCTTGTTTTTATTTGACCGAGCTTTGAGCCCCGTAAGACATACGTCTAATTAATTTTATTTGTAGCTAGTCGTCTTCACAGGAGTGGTTTAAACGGAGCGACACTCGTACACACGGTGCGCATTCAGTTTGAATCCATCGAAGAAAGAGAGAATTTCATAAAGCAATAGAAGTAGAAAATTTCATTTGTTAAATTTTCACTATTAGCTTCCAGAGACTTCAATCGGAATTGTTAGATTCATACATGCTGTATGTTCCCGACACGGAGAGTTACTGTGTGTTTGGTCCCCTTTACAGAAGGTCAGGTTTTTTTCTCCTTCGCCCTATCCTTATCTCTATCCACCATGAGACAGAGAGAGCGTTAAGCATGCGGGCACGGTCGACCATGACACGGACAGCTCAAGTGAAATGGAACGTGAAATGAAATGAAAAGCTTTTAGCACGAACACTTGCTTACTTTCAAACATTTTTTAGCCCTTCTTGTCCATGACACATCCCCTTTACCCCTCGGTTCATACATGTAGCGAATGAAGCGAAAGGGGGAACCACAATGTAACACGCTAAATGTTCGCTTGCGAACCGTACGTGAAAGACCGGGCGTCTCCACCGTGTAGCGATAGCAGTGCTGTGATGTTCGAAGAAAGATGGCATGCTTCATGTTGGCAAACTGAAGAAGAAAATTGGAAAAAGGAACGTTGAAATGAGTTCTGCACTACGTTGCACTGTTTCGTGACCCATCTTTTCATTTCAGATATGGTGCTCCGTTTTAGTTTCATTTCAACACTGTGGTACAGCAATAAACAGTCAATGCAACTGTCTGCAACCACAATGCGCAAGGTGATAGTAGAAATGTAGTATTCCAAAAAAAAAAACATAGAGATTGGTACGATTTATCGTATTATGTTCTGAAGAATCCTCAGAAACTCGCGTTTTTTTTATTGTAATATACAGCAATAACTTTTTTATAATTTGTGATTCATACTTCACTAATAGAGAGAAATTATTAATTTTCTATCATTCCTTTTCAAAGCCACAAATTGCAGGTTGTAGTCATAGACATAGAAGAAGAGAAAATATTTAAGAAGAAGTTTACTACTTTTGGTAATAAAAATGAATTTAACATCTCTTCCATATGCGGTAACAATTTTCAATGTTCATTACATTTGGTTAATCTTCACTAAGACGTTCAAAATCATGTTAACAAACTTTGTACCTCTTCTCTTTAATCTAAACAAACAGTTATGCGATCCGTACATACTTTGATTGTCTTACAAAATCTGGAAAACGGGAAACGGGAAAGCTTTAAAGTGAAAATTCCCAACTCCACACAAACACACGACGTGCACACATTGTGCAACAAATAGCTGCAAATCGGTTCAAACCATTTCGGTTTTCCCAGCAAACAAATCAACCATTCTGCACTGAATCCACTCTAAGCAGTGGAATCCATTCTCTGTTTGCCCGCTTTGCTACGTACGGCGCTTATCGACTTTATCAGCCATTTGTAGCCCGGTGCTTTAATACACAGAATTTTTCACCACTCTCCAATGAAGCTAACGGTGGAAATGCTTCTTGATTGCACAAGCTATCACCGGTAGCAAAGATGCTGCACAGACTCCCGACCAGCAAGACACCTTTTTGCCTTCTTTCCCTAATGCTGCAAAGGTGCAAATATTACTCTTGTCGGGTTTTGATACCGAACGAACGGTAAGGTGAAACTGTTCGCAGGAAATGATGCTTGCGTTCAAGCATACTGGTGCAAGCATTCCGATACAGTCTCTTGTCTTCCTTCCGTTTTTAGCAGCATCACACTTGATGGGGAAGGTTCGGTTCGAGATTTCTTCCGGGTACTACTTCCGGTTCATGGGTACGAAAATTCCAACACCAGTCGAATCGATCATCAGGCTCACGGCACCGGCTGTACGGAAAGTGACCTTTGTCTGCGAGACAGTATCAACGTGTGCAGCAACATGTTCACCACAAAACTCCCGTCGGTACGAACGAACAATAACAGGCCGCAATGAAACATGTACCTTCTGCACAGTTCAGCAGTTTTGTTTGGTGAAATCACAAACGAAAGCTGACAGCAGGCCAGGTGTGCGATAAGATGAAAGTACACATTTTCAGTGGAATTTCTACAAGTCTTGTAGGTAGTAATCGTTGTTCGTCATCAATTTGGAGAAGAAAATTATTTTCAATACTAACCTGTCTCACAAACTTACCGCAGAGAACATCCTTTCAATCGATGAGCTAAAATCAAACACGAAGCTCCATTATTCCCACTTACATTCTTATCCTTTCTTTCAGATCATTGGATTGATTTTCCGCGAACCCAGCATACCACGGTTCAGTAGTCACGTGTGAGGATAGAAATACTCGCATGCAAACGGTCGGAAAACTGTACAAACGTCTCATTTACCATTCCTGCTCAACCTCATGGTTTGTGGCCGACCATCGTGAATACCTATAACATTCTGACTGCAATTGAAGAAGATATGCACGTCGTTTACCGACACGATGGTAGGAAAAATATGTGCGCATTTTATGATTTTTTCATATCTCTTCATCGCCGCAGTCAGGAAGCTGGTGCGAATATTTTTCCTTCACGATGAGCGGAGTGAAAATCGCAAGCAAAGGAATCCATTGAACGAAATCCAATCAGCAGTCGATCCGGAAAGGATGAAAGGTTCACGGAACGAGGGCAGAAAAGAATTGCATTCTTTTCGTATTTATTGTGCCGTTTGTTGAGACGCTGGTACATCAATCCGTTTCTCGTTCGCTTTTTGTTATCGTGCAACAGAAAACTTGCAATCGATAGCGAAAAAGGAAACCCCATGCTTGATGATTGTATGATAGAGGGATGCAAATTTAACAAGCTATGAGCAGGATGAATGGCAGTGCTGATTTTGCTATTCAATGTTTGTAAAATCTCACGAAAAATGATATATTCCAGAATTCATGTTGATTCCAGTGGAAACCCAACAGGTTGCTGTTAATATTTCATAAAACTAAAAAAACAAAAACATAACATAAAAAAGGCGCTTGTTTCCATCCAATGGTTGAATAAAAATATTATCTAGCTTGCTTTAAACCACTGGGCGCCTCCATCTCAAGTATTTTGATACATTGCCCCTCTTTTTGTGAAGAAACGTTTAATAAAATCGAATTTGTTGCAATGTAGCAAAATTTTTAAATGTGATATATTTTAATGGGAATTTGTTGTAATAAGTTTCTTTTCACTTAAATAATTCTTTAAATTAAAAAAAGAATAAAAAATCAGAAAAAAAATTTAAAAAAATTTTCAACTCGAAAATTTCATAAGGCTTACCCCTTACGATTTTTTTGGGAAATTTTGCAAAAAAAATTAAATTGTTTTATTTTAATGCCAATTGGTTGCAATGAGTTACTTTTCACTCAGGTAATGTTTTAAATAAAAAAAAGAGTGAAAAATAATGAAAAAATCAAAAAATTCAAAAAAATGAAAATTTACTAAGGCTCATTTTTGCACCAACTTTTGCCTATAACTCGATGTATATCTAACGGATCGCCAATCTTTAACCTGTGGTCGATAGATGGCACCAATGGCTACATCTTCTTCTTGGACGGCCAAGCCCTCAGATGTCTGTGCCAGAAGTTATTCGAGGAACCAAGTTCCTTACCCTGTTTGAAAAAATGTAAAATTTTCCTCATTTTTGCTCCAAGTTTTGTCTATAACTCGGTCGGTATCCAACGGATCGCCAATTTTTAACCTGTGGTCGATAGATGGCACCAATGGCTACATTTTCTTCTTGGACGGCCATGCCCTCAGATGTCTGTGCCAGAAGTTATTCGAGGAACCAAGTTCCATACCCTGTTTGAGAAAATGTAAAATTTTCCTCATTTTTGAGCAATGTAGCAAAAATTTAAAATGTGATATATTTTAATGGGAATTTGTTGCAATAAGTTTCTTTTCACTCAAATAATGTTTTAAAATAAAAAAGAATAAAAAATCAGAAAAAATTTTAAAAAAATTTTCAACTCGAAAATTTCATAAGGCTTACCCCTTACGATTTTTTTGGGAAATTTTGCAAAAAAAATTAATTTGTTTTATTTTAATTTGAAATTGTTAAAATACGTTACTTTTCACTCAAATAATGCTTTAAATAAAAAAAAGAATGAAAAATAACAAAAAAATAATTAATTTTGATAAATTTGTCAATCTCCTAAGGCTAATTTTTGCACCAACTTTTGCGTATAACTCGGTCGGTATCCAACGGATCGCCAATCTTTAACCTGTGGTCGATAGAGGGCACCAATAGCTACATTTTCTTCTTGGACGGCCGTGCCCTCAGATGTCTATGCCAGAAATTATTCGAGGATCCAAGTTCCATACCCTGTTTGAGAAAATGTAAAATTTTCCTCATTTTTGCACCAAGTTTTGCCTATAACTCGGTCGGTATCCAACCGATCACCAATCTTTAACCTGTGGTCGATAGATGGCACCAATGGCTACATTTTCTTCTTGGACGACCAAGCCCTCAGATGTCTGTGCCAGAAGTTATTCGAGGATCCAAGTTCCATACCCTGTTTGAGAAAATGTAAACTTTTCCTAATTTTTGACCAATGTAGCAAAATTTTTAAATGTGATATATTTGAATGCGAATTTGTTGCAATAAGTTTCTTTTCACTCAAATAATGTTTTAAAATAAAAAAGAATAAAAAATCAGAAAAAAATTTAAAAAAATTTTCAACTCGAAAATTTCATAAGGCTTACCCCTTACGATTTTTTTGGGAAATTTTGCAAAAAAAATTAATTTGTTTTATTTTAATTTGAAATTGTTAAAATACGTTACTTTTCACTCAAATAATGCTTTAAATAAAAAAAAGAATGAAAAATAACAAAAAAATAATTAATTTTGATAAATTTGTCAATCTCCTAAGGCTAATTTTTGCACCAACTTTTGCGTATAACTCGGTCGGTATCCAACGGATCGCCAATCTTTAACCTGTGGTCGATAGAGGGCACCAATAGCTACATTTTCTTCTTGGACGGCCGTGCCCTCAGATGTCTATGCCAGAAATTATTCGAGGATCCAAGTTCCATACCCTGTTTGAGAAAATGTAAAATTTTCCTCATTTTTGCACCAAGTTTTGCCTATAACTCGGTCGGTATCCAACCGATCACCAATCTTTAACCTGTGGTCGATAGATGGCACCAATGGCTACATTTTCTTCTTGGACGACCAAGCCCTCAGATGTCTGTGCCAGAAGTTATTCGAGGATCCAAGTTCCATACCCTGTTTGAGAAAATGTAAACTTTTCCTAATTTTTGACCAATGTAGCAAAATTTTTAAATGTGATATATTTGAATGCGAATTTGTTGCAATAAGTTTCTTTTCACTCAAATAATGCATCAAAATACAAAAAGAATAAAAAATCAAAAAAAAAAATTTAAAAAATTTTCAACTCGAAAATTTTATAAGGCTTACCCCTTGCCATTTTTTTGGGTAATTTTGCAAAAAAAATGAAATTGAGTTATTTTAATGCCAATTGGTTGCAATGAGTTTCTTTTCACTCAAATAATGGTTGAAATTCAAAAAAGAATAAAAAATAATAAAAATCGTAAAAAATCTATAAATTTGTCATTCTACTGAGGCTCATTTTTGCACCAAGTTTTGCCTATAACTATAAAAATTAAAAAAATCTAAAAATTTGAAACTTTCCTTAGACTATAGCCTTAGCTTTTTTTTGAGTAATTTGGCAAAATTTTATAAATTGTTTTATTTGAATGCGAATTTGTTAAAATACGTTTCTTTTCAAGAAAAGTTAAAAAAGAAAGAAAAACTTTTTTAATAAAAATTTTGGAAAACATTTTTATTAAATATTTTATGGAAAGTTAGGTGAAAATTTAAAAACTGCAAATTTTCCTTAACATTAGTGAAATAACTTCACCACTGTTCATAGCACCTTTTAAAGACATTTAAAACTCAGAAAAGCTTCTCAATAAAGTATATGCCAGCAATTTTTATCTAATCATAGAGCAATGGGTCACATTTCTACCCACCCCACAAAAACATTGTTCAGAACAAAATTAGCCCGATTTGTTTTGTTTTCTCTTATTTCCATCGCCCAGAGGGACCTACATCAAAGCTGCGGCATCTGTTACCATTCGAAAAGGTCAAAACGATCCGCCACAAAATTGTTCCAAACTCAATTGTCCCGCACCATTGGTAACCGTTCGAAAATAGTCTCTCCACTGGTCAACTGATTTGTTTGTGGGAGAACAAAAAAATTACAAACGAGAAGCAAAATGCGTAAACATAAAATAGAAATAACCTTTTTCCCAGCTCGTTTGTTTGCGTGTCGTTTTCCATCGGAATCTCAACAGCAGAATGGATATTTGTGACCGACTGGTGCATTATTGACTCAAAATGGGTTGGTGGCTCACAAAAACTCACCAACCTCACTCAGACTAGCTTCCACCATTCGTATGTCTTTTGAAGGATGAGAGAAAGGGCAAGCTATTTTGTGTGTATGTGGGCAAATCATCCCGAATGTTAAAAAGTTTTCACCTCGTGGCTGATTAAAAGAGGTAAAAAAGCTATGAAACAAAAGTGAAAAGTCACCCACCGACGACTTCCGACTGTCGGTCAGTACCGGGGGGGTCTATGGGCTAGAACAAAAACTGGTAAACGAAAATAAAAACGTTCAAAATATGAAACGTAAAGCAATTCATGGAAAGCGTATGCCTTCAATCCGACCCATACCTTCCCATGCCCGGAGGCACTTTGATGATGTTTCAATTTTCCACCATTTTTCGACGACGGTATTCTGTTTCCGTAGCGCCTTTTAGGAAGTAGGGCATGCTGATGCCGATAACAGGCGGCAGGTTGACTTTCGTTCAGGAACGAACGAACGGTTGGAAGCAAAGGATGGTTTAAAACAAATAAAACCGGTACAGGATGAATGACTGGATGGTGGAAAATATGACGCAGGCTAATTTTCCTTCGTGTCTCCCCTCCATTCCCAACGATTGAAGGGGATGACAAAAAAAACCTCACGATCTACCCACCACCATGACGGTAGAACTTTGCAACGTTAAAAAGGACGCAAGCAACACACACTCACAAAAAAAGGAAATCAAACGGTTTATTAATGGCCAGACTAATGGAAAAATAATTTTCCCTTTCTTACGCTAACGCGCTCGATAGACGAGGCATATCACCCGTCTCGTTTATTCCTTGCTTCAAAAACCTCAGTAACGCTTCCTTCCACATTTGCTATCACCACGCAATCGACCCGAGCGAGAGAAAGAGCAGGAGAAAAAACCAACAACAACAACAGGCACCAAGTGCTTTACCGCGAAGTCAATGCGAAACGAGGCAATATGTTTTATTGAGCCAAAAGCCGAAAAAGCTTTCCCATTCCATCGCACCGCACTCGACCGTTCGCGATCCTTAACAAAGGAACAGTTCGCCTAGGTGCTTCGAGGTGCGTCCCCGCGACAATAAGCAAATAATGAAATGAGAAGGAAACTCATCGACTGAAGAAAAGCGATAACAAACAAAGCGAAACAAAGCAACGGCGAACAAAAAAAAACACGTTAAAGGCATGGACGAAATAAAGACCTTCTTGAAGGATTGTTGCGTCCCGCGACCGTTACCATCGGAGACGGGCGGACGTGGCGGATTGAAACGAAAGGTGGCGAAGCCCCATTTGCAACGGCTTTCAACGCACACGTGTATTTGTGTGATTGTGCGAGCGTGTATGTGCGGGGAGTTGTAGCGCAATTTTCCGCAGTTTTGTTTTTGTTTGCCGTAGATTGACACAAATTAATCCTAAAATTGCGTGTCCCAAGCTGTTTGACGTTAACTTCCCTTCGCTTTTCGCTGAGAGATGGAATTGGGGAATGATTTGTTTTTCCTTTTCTTGGGTGGAGGTGTTTTTTTTTCGTTTCATTTCGTTTCGTTCGCTTTCTGTAATTCCATTCGTTTTGCTTTCCAGTGCGTCTTTTAGAACGAGCGCTCTTGAGTTCCTTATTTGTATTTCACCGCACGTCGTTTCCGTCACGGCGATTTTCCTGCTTTATGGGTTTCGCTTTTCACCCTCCCGGGCTCGCAAACTACCCCATCCCTCAACCCGGTGACCCTTATTTGTACCTTTTCAATCTTACGGAATGTCACGTTAACCCTTATGTGTGGAGCGGAATTTAAATGTCGGAATGTGTAATTTGTTCAACTGCAAAAGTTCATATAAAACAATTTCAAAATTAAAAAGAATAGGTTTTAAAAGCTTATTAAATTTAAGAGAAAAAATACTATCTTTGTTTTGTAAGGAAATAATTATAACATTCAATAAGGATTACTCATAATGACTTAAAAAGTAATACCAGTTGTACACAGCACGGATAAATGGAACAAAGACTTTGACAAGCAGGAATAGTAAAAAGTGGGCTTTTCTTATCATTCCGTTACGATCGGGTTGCGTTGGAAATCCTCCTGCCCGAACCTGATGATATCTGATACGGAAGGGTGGCTTTTCATTTTGATCTGACACATCGGTATTGTTTTTGATACGAGTTTTTTTTTTATTTTCAAAGTTCAGCTTTACCCACGCCAGGATACACAGAAATGGGGAAAAAACAATAGTGTAGTCCGCTATCTCGGTACAAAAAGTTGGAAAATTATTTTTTTGTTCTATAAATGACATTTTCTTCCACCAAATTCTTATCGACTCTCACGCTGCGATGATCAGCAAAAGATTGGCTTACACGTGGGATTGTAAAACCAAGGGAAGCACCAAAGTTCCGAAGGGATCTCGCAGACAAAACAACAAGGTGCAAATGTTGTACCATGACGCGGAAGTTATCGTGCGTAGCGAAGTGCGCGAATCATGCTACCTTTTAACCCCATGTAACAACCTCGGGGGAACCATTCGACAAAACGGGGGTGGAAAAACCACACCCATGTGGCTTGCCAGTGGTGCGGGCAATGCTTTACTTTTATTCGCGACCATTAACGGAAACGATTTGCTGCTCGTGCTCGGAAGGTCCGTATAAATTGTGCCGCTTAAAACAGTCGTTTGGTTGTGGGGATGATGTGCTTGTCGCTCACCAAACGAACCGAAACCGAATCTTTCGATCGTTGGGGAAGGAAATTAATGCAAACGAAACACACAAACACACTCCAAAAAAAAGCTAAATGTTCTCTCCGCACAATAACATCAGCGCCATCACGATGATGATGATGACACCCGTCGAAAATGGTAATGGTGGTGACGAAGATGACGATGGCCGATTATCGTGCGGCACTAAATTCCAGTTCCAAAGCGAGCTTTTTTATTAAAACCTTTATTATCGATAATGTGCAACCGTTTGAGGATGAGTTTGAAGGGCCTCACTGTTTGGCTTTTAAAAACGTGGCAAACATTCGAACGAACACCCGTGTAGACCCGCCGAGTAGATATAATGAAAATGAAACAGACATTAAGTTGGATGGTTTAAGCGCACGCAGTCGGTGACGGTGTCGACCTCGCCAGACGCACTTACCTTTACCCCGTGGGGCTTCAATTTCGAACAGTTCACAGTGAAGTGTTGTTGTTTGGGAGTACTTGTTGATTTGGTTGTTGGCGTGGAGTTTTTTTTTGTGTGTGTCTGTTACGTTTGGTTTTGTTTTCTTCGGAGTGGGTGCGAAGCACCGTAGATAAACTCGAAACAGATCGTTAGACAAGCGGTTACGAACTCACTTGACACGTTAATTAAATTTTCTCCCTATTTCTCTCTTCCGCTCTCTCTATCTCCCTCGACAAGTGGGTGGTAAATTTTCGGGTAAGTATTTACCTGTGGGTTTGTGTGTGTGTGTGTGTGTGTGGGCGTTTAACACATTTGTTGACAGCTTTATCAATCAAAGGCTGCAACAATTATGAAGTACGTATTTGGTGTTACGAAATTCAAAGAAACAGTAAATAACCATTTCAAGCGTTCAGGATTGTTATTGATGTGGTAATGGTCTATTAATTGATTTTTGTTTCAATAAAAGAATAAAGATTTGCTGATATTATTTCTCCTAAAAAAGAGTAACATAAACGCTTGTAAAGTCAAGTAAAAAATTCGATAAATAATAGTCAAACAGTTTCAGTGAGACAATTTTGTACCTCTAAATCAATCTACTTCAAAGCACAAAGAAATTATCGCATGAATGAAATTTTGTTAATTTATTTTTGAACTCATTAAAGTAAAGTATGTTGAACGCCAGAATTATAGCGATTTTTTCATTGAATATTTTTTATTATAATTTTTTATAAAGATACTAAATCTATTACAGCAACAAAACATATGCATAACAATTTCTTTGGAATTTAAAAATATAAATAAAATTTCCCGTAATAGTAATTCTTCTGTCCAACCCACGTTCAAGAGACACTAGCAAACTCAGCTGCAATATCTGCCGCTTGCATTTTCCATTTAATGAACAATCATTAATTACAACCGATTGTTTGCATTGCGGGTGTGGATCCCCACCTGACGTTCATTAAAATTGTGTCCCCGATAATCCCCATCCATCTGTTCCACTGCTTATCCCATCCCAAACCGCTTACTCCTCCACAGCCACATTAAAATGATGAGCCTCGTTTTCCATCATCTGCCCAACTGGTATCGGCTCTGGGTTGCTTCCCCATTTTTTATCCGAAACCACCCGCACAACAGCCCCACATCACGTCCCACGTGTGAACCGCGCAGCAGCGGGACGAAGGTCAACAGAGACCCGACCGTCAACATTACCCGAGGTTGTCATTGTTTTTCATCTGCACCCGCATCCGGGATACATTCGCACCGGTGCGTGTAAGCATCGCGGAAGAATCATGTCGGAGCAGTTTGTGAAATTAATTAATTATAATAAAATAACTCGAACAAATATCATTATAGCTGAAATAGATAACGGATGCACTCACCTACCCCGATGCTCCGGGATGGTCTCCGGATGCAATAACGAACACCGTACGGGTAGACCGATAGTACGTACCCGTCACCAGCATTTGCAAAAGCGGCCCACACTTGGTGCTGGTCAAGCAACAGGGAAGGATTATGGGATCGGAACTTTGCTGCTGCACAGTGGTGCTGATCGGTCTGGTGGTGGGTTCGGTCAAGGCTCAGCCTTGATGGTCGTGCCAAAGCGGCCTCAAGACTGCAAACAATCGGGGGCGGTTGGTGAGTGGGCAGGAAATCCCAGATTAATTGGATGCGCAATCCTCTATCACGGACTGTTGCCGTACATGCGGAGGTCCGGTGCGAAATCGTACGCAGGTGCAGATCTGCCATGCATCACATTACCTGAACCCAGGCCCAGTAGGCTGTATGCATTGGTTCCGTCATCTGTCTTGCACTCTGGGTAGAAAACTGGCATCCACTGACCGGACTGACAACGGACAAAAGAATGACACTGGTACGTTGGTTGCGTTGGATTTGAATGAGCTTCAACTTCTCTTCAACTAGGGCGACATTCACCGATTGTTCGATGGTGATTATGCGGTACGGTTCTGTTCATTACGAGCTAATAAAATTTATCACATGGTTCCGGTTTGTTCGACCGGTGCATTGTGCAGCTGTTGTGCTTGGAACGTACCGACGTCAGGGCAAAACAAATAAAACCAGTTCAATAAACACACCCATCGTGCTTGGAGGAATGGAGGAAAAAAAGGGTGCTGTGAGAGAGAGAAGGAGAGTAAGAGAAAGGGGGAGCAATACATTTATTTGATTTATTTTGATCTACTGTTTAACTTTAACATTTGCAAGTAGTTTAAAAATTGGATATGGCTGTGACTATTAGACGTGATTTTTGGTCTGACCAACTAGACGCTATTTTACGATTCTTGCTATGAGAGAACGGTACAGATGGGATTTGGTAAATCAAATAAAAGTTTAAGGTTTATTTTTTACAACTTTTAAACTTTAAATTATTGCATACACCAGCGCGGATTAAAACTATACGGGCAATTGTTTTATTTTTATAAAAGCAATTAGAAATGTTCTGCAAAATCATACGATAAGTAGATAGCGCTTACGTATTATCAGGAAATTTGAATTATTTTTAATAATCAACTGAGTGTTTATATGAATTTCAAGAGAATGTTTAATTTTTCATTGAAGTTAATTACCAACACTCCCGTATATTTAAAAGTTATTTTATTATTTCTGTAGAATGACTTTTTATATACCTTATTATCGATTAACAAAACTAAATGTCGTTGATGTATTAATTACGATTGTAATCAAATGATTCGTTCATTAGAAACGACAACACCAACGACCACTTATTGTACATTGGCATTTGATCAAAGGATGCATCAACATGTGTTGTTGAAACCGTCATAAAACAACAAACTGATGGTTCACTAGAAACTTTTACACTAATTAAATGACAAACGATAGCTGCATTCAAACTTCACCGCAAACGGATCTAAATCACCCCGTCTAAAAACCCCCTACGCGATTCAATTGTTTTTCGAAACCTTTCGGTTTACTACCGAACGATGTACAAAAACACTTTCCCACCACAGCTCGATAGCTCTTTTCATTTCAGCGTTTTCGATTTGCGAGTATCAAAGATCAAACGGAATGAAATTTACTGTCCAAACGTACAACGGTAGCAGCCGGCACCACAACCTCACTAACTGTAACTGATCGTCGTAAAACGAAGCAACCGCAATCGAACGAATCCATGCACTTCATTTCGACGACTTTCCACGTTTTGCACCGTGGTCAGATGCGGTTTTTTGGCGTCACGACCACGTGCAAATGTTGTGCCGTTGCTACTGAATAGCATCATTTATATTGCCGTCCGTCGTAGGGGGGTTTTCCCCCCGTCTGTAGCGGCACTGAAAGGCAAATGAATTTTTGAGGTTTTTCTCACCACGAGTTCGCCTCATTTAGGGGTGGATTCCGCGGGAAAATGTCGAATTGATGTGGTTTAGAAGCGCAAATTGCATACTACCAGGCGCACCACTGCAGATGAATGAGACAATGAAGAGGGAAGAGAGGAAGAGAGAAAGAGGAGTTTTATTTTGTGGTATCATTTCACCAATCAGCTTTTCTGGCACAATCCACTGGCAAAAGAGATTCGACTAACAGGTGAACATTAAATAATGGCTTCCTCTTTTCGTTGTTGTACGTGCTCGAGAAAGAAAGGAGAAAAAAAAACGACTCATCAGCAGCATGCACCTATTGTCACCTCGTACGTGGATTGCATTACGCATCGAATCAGAAATAATTATGCCACCGCAAGTCACGCACAGCTGAAGTGCACCATTTCCAGCCCTGTCGACAGTATGCTTCGGGTCAGTCTGTTGGTGAATAATTTAATTGAAATCGCAAATTTCAATCCACCCGGAAATCTCCACCAAACTTCTCCGATGCCACGTCGGCGCATGTTGGTGTGTTAGTTTTCCACTTCTGGGAAAGGTCTGGGATAGAGACCAAGGATTAAAGACGAAATGGTGGCATTTCGGGCACATGGTGGTTGACTTCCTGACCAAACAGTATCCTCTCGCCCGAACGCCCGGAAGTTGCCAGGAACCGAAGTTGAAGCGAAAGCAAAACCCGGGCGAGAGAACGAGTGTGGGCCTCCATTTTGGGGTGGAAAATTGCGTCAAAATCACACCCCGAACAAGCGACTGACCTCACCGGACCGTTTATCATCGTTCCGCACAACTAAAATACCTTCCCTTCTAGCTTCGTACACCAGCAGCGCAGGCCCCCATGTCCCGTATAACGTGGGCCACCGCGTGACAAGTGACACTTTATAAATTTTGAAAATTAATTAAACTTCGTTTTTAATTAAATCGAGCTCAACTTTTTACCGGCGGATTATCGAGCCCGAACACATGGTGTACGCTGTTTTGGTGCTTGCCGCTGCTGCTGCTGCTCCTGTATTTGTGCGTATATGGAAAGGGGATAGCCGTGTGTGTGTGTGTGTGTGTGTGTGTGTGTGTGTGTGTGTGTGTGTGTGTGTGTGCGCGTTGGAAAACTCTACCAACTTCGTCCTCTACGTTGGGAGGGATGCTTTAGTTGCACCTACTTTGCGTCCACAGTGCTCTAACTAACTGCTCTCAAAATAACCGTCGCTTGCAGGCGCCACACATTCGGTGATGAGGCGCAAAAACACGTCAAAAACCGCGACACCACGCGCTGACGCGTCTGGATCCCGGACCGGCTAATCCCAGGTGTTTACATATTTTAGGCTTTGCTAAGCATTAATACTCACCACGTGGTATCTCCCCGGTACTTTTGCGCACTTTTGCACCCGAGGTTTTTGGGATACGAGCCGGCACGCTAGACTATTTGTTCGATCGCAAATAATCGGTCGGTAGTAGACAGCTATCATAATATTCAATTAGGGTGGGGGTGGCACAAAGCAGGCTCCCAAACGCTTTCCATGGTATAGCCGGAAATGCAAGTGAAGCGTGTGATCGAAATTAATTATGCCACTAGCGGATCCGGTCGGTATGTTCCCGATGATCCTGTCCCACCGTGCGCGTCCCAACGCGAGTGATCGTGATGAGGTGAGAAACATGCGTGTTGGTGTGCTGATTGATTTATCAGCCGTTGATGAGCGGCCTGTGGTCAGACGGTGACGGGTCCCTGTACGTGCAATATTAAAACATCACTACCGAAAAACATCCTCCTGCGGTGCAGTTTGTTATCATGCGGTTTTTTTGTACATCGAAGAGTCGAATATTTAATCCGATTGATGAATGGGAATGTTCTTTGTTAAAGTCAAGTGAAAAACAAATGTTATGCTAGCGCATCATGTGGTACACTTGTTTGAGATTGGTTTATGAGAAACATAAATTAATGGAAATATCATAACAGTGCGTACAGACATGAAAGTTCATTTGCTCGGTTGAGGTTACTACTGCGGTAACATGAACATACTCAGACAAATGCTTTCAATGTTTTGTACTCATTTGAACATTGTAGCTTAGGAAATCTGATCTTTGCGGATAAGAAAAACATTGTTAAACTAATTGACATAAAAGTAAAATTTGATTAAACTTTTCGTTTATCAACATCAACTGATAAAGACATCTGCTGCGTCAGTGGATAGGTAGATAGTCTCGAAAAAGATTTACTTCCTTCGGGTCTTGTGGAAATTAAGTATACGATCGCAACAAAGATTGCAAAAAGATAAAAAAGTCATGATATAATCTTTGAATTTAATCTGTTCTAATCTCATCATCGATGACGGAGGAGATGAAGTGTTAGCGATTATTACCAAATCTCAAAAAGAATCTGATATGATTCTACTTTTATAATTAAAAACTTTACCATGTTTATAAAATAATTTACTACAATTGGAGAAGAAGCAATGATTTATCAAAAATATATATCCGTCATAACCTGAAGACGACGGTGAAAAACATTGTGTGGCATTTTCCTGTTTACTTTACCCCGTCAGAACCATGGAGTAAAATTTTCCTCTCGGTTTTTCGGTTCTGGTTCGTCGAAAATTAAGCAGCGCACCAGCGTTGACGTTTCTATTGATCTATTTATAGTGTTTGCTGTACCGTGCACCATGTTGTACCATAATGGCCGCATGCATTTCACCCTGAACCGGGTTGGTGACTTTTTTTGTACTGTTTTTGTTCATTTCATGGTATGCTTCTTACAACATAAAAGGGTTCGCAACGTCCGAACGTGCATGACAAGGTTTAGAAAAAATAGTGTACTGGGGTAGAGTAAGAAAAAAAACTTCCCCTTTACTGCACATTTCGCTACTGATGCAATGCTCCATCTCTAAACGACAACAAAAACCCAACCGTGATAATCGGTAAGGCAAGACAGTGCAAAAGAAACGCCGACGCCGTTGCTGATGTTGATAAATCGGACAAAATGAGATCAGCGTTGTTAGGGTGCGGGAAGGAACGAAAGGAACGGTGAGTGTGTGCTATCCAAACACGTTGCACTTGCAGATGCACCCAACCAGTACAAGAAGTTAGCCGAGATGATCACCATCGTACCGGGAAACGAGGTTTGTTGTTGTTTGTGGCGTTTGTTCGACGAAAACGGCTGCTGCTGCTCTTTCGCTGTTCGGGAAAGTCGGGAAATTTGATTCTCCCGATTTCGGGAGACTACCAACCAGTTCTAATGGAAATGGAAAAGCCACAGTTCATCTCTGTAGACACCAAACAAAACCGAATGCAAACGCACAATGAACATCAGGCTGAAAAGAAGGCCGCCCGATCGCTGCGTCGTCGTACGCATCGTAAATCATACAAAATCCCCTTTTTTTCGTTCGCTGGCTTTTCGGACGTTTGTGTTTTCTTCAGCTTACAATTTCCTTGTTTGGGGTTATGTCGCGTGCGTTTCGAAACATCTGGATTTGTTACATCACAACACAAACGATCGAACATCGTTCATCCGTTCTAATTCGATCGCTTATTTGATCGTTTAACGACTTTCCATGCTTTAACGCGACTGCTTTTTTCTCGCTTTCGTCATCTGCATCGGGTGCAGCTTACCTGTGTACCTTTGGTAGCATCGAAAGTGTAGTGTAAAAACGAATACTCCCAACGGACGATAAATCAGTGCCAGTTTAATTGGTCTCCCACACTCGCGTGTTGCGCTAATTGTGCGGAAAAAGCGAACCATTTCCAATTGATTTGTGTCCGGTGTGGGTCTGCGTCTCATCGCGCCAGGGCTCGCACTGAAGTCGAGTGGAAATCTAATGGGTTTTTGATTTATCCCTTTCCGTTATTATTGATGGTCAGTGCGATTGAAGTTGAAGTATGGTTTTGTTGCGTTTGGTTAGATGAAGTGAATGTTTCTACCGTTGGCAGTATACATTGCATCGTGTTTTGTTCATGGGTTGAAAATTGTAATTAGATTTCACACAAACAACAGTGCGTTTTAAGCTATAATTGTTGCATTAATCAATAGTTTATTTTATAAGCTATGTAAAAATTCGAAACTAGACTATTCTTTTAAAAAAATGACAAATATTCATTGTTTCTACTGCATTCGCCAGGATGCAGGAAGTGAATAAATAATGAAAATTTATTTGCTTAATAGGCAATCTCCTAAATTGACAGCTAAATTGAAAACTATGTTCAAACGCGTGCGCTTCGCGGAACAACAATCTCAAATTTATACTATTTGCATCTCCGGTATGCATCATTTTCGGGACAGGTACAAAAAAGTACAATTCACACATTGTCGTGTTTCAGAATGCATTAAATGTGAAGAAAATTTTGGGTTTGCTTCGGAATTAATAAAAAATAAATAGTATTAATTTTCCACATAAATATTCGCCGGATACACTCAATCAAAGGGGAATCTTTTACACTGTAAGAGTATTTTGATGCTCATCATAATTGACAAACACCATATTTCAGTTTACCAGAAGATGGTTTTTTATATATTTCTCTGTAGAATTTACCATTGACGAGTTAAATTAATTCGAGGAATTATTGTCATAAATTTGGATGAGGTTGATGCGATGGTGAAGAACGTTCTTCGCATGCAACACCAGTGAAATACACAATGCTAACAATGCAATTTTTGAGGTAATAATATGATTATACTGAAATATAATCATACTACAAACAAACTCAATAAAAAAAGTTTGTTTTAAACAAAATTAAATCGAACTGAAATATAATAAATCGGATTAAAGCATCATTTTTAATGAAATTAAATGAATTCTCCCAGAGCAAACGACTAAATCTTTTCAGCTTAAAGACTTAATAAGAAAGAAAAAGTAAACATCAACTTTTCAGGCATGCAAAAGCATTGTTTGGCTGCATACATTCAACCGTGGGCGATTTTCCATGCAAACTGTAATCCGATTGCTTCGCATGGTAAGAATTATTCAACAGGAAGCATATCGTCCACGATCTCATACATAATACCGCCCAAGTGTGCCGTTCGATAAGTTTAATCTCATTTCGATGACACACTCCCGTGTTTGCATCAGCATGCAAAACGTACGCGCGCGCGCGCCATCTATCGGTGAGCAAACAGAACCTGTTGGAATATAAAAGAGTTGAACGATCGCGCACAACTCAAGTATGGCCAATAAAAAAGGCTCTCAGTAAACGATAATTTTAAATTCCATTCACATACTGCATATTTCGTGCAAGAAGAGCAGCAAAATAACAAAAACTGAGGGATAGAAAAAAGAAACCGTTTATTTTATCATAAATTGTTGGAAGGATGTAAAGACACGCAGCAAAAGCAATTGAATAGAAAATAGCACCCATTACGTCCCGTTACGATCACGCACCGTGATGATGAAATTGATATTCTTCGGGATGTGGTAGGTGGGTCTCAGGTGAATTCCTGGAATCGCTCGGGATCTCGAACACCATTTCCATACGGACCAGCCTTCTGATCGGGCACACAAACATAATCATCTGTGTTTTTCCCGCCGGAAGGCAGGCAGGAGCAAAAATAAAACGCAAAATAACCATACCAGACACAAGCTAGACACGTCCGCTGGTTTCACCATAGTTTAGGCACCCCCGGGACTTTAGTGACGTAGGTGAAAAGCAAACGCAGCACAGGCAGCACGAGAAACAGCACGGAAAAAACGGTATGAATGAATGCTAAGCAAATAATCTACACCTAATTTCACGCCTCTTACGCTTCGCTCGTAAAATACATGGCTTTTCAATATTTATCATCGCAAATCCTCACCATTACTTCTCATTTGCATGGTAACGGTATGGAAAACGGAACCACCCGAAGCATGTTTCCACCGCTGGAACGCGGAAATGTCGTACATCGTGCACCGTCGGGTGGGGTGTTTGCCGTGACAGCTCAAACGACCCTTGAAATCCCACCGGTGAATGTCGGATGAACTGTGACGAGGTCTGTAAACGGTCTGGAGCTTCTAATGGTGGTTTTCTGCAAAATATTTCCACCCATCCACTCGCACACACATAAAGAGCATACTTTCGCTTTTCACTTTTTCTTGCTTCCATCAAGCCTCTCGTGTGCCATCGAGAAGAGGCGAAGCAAAAAGGGGGAAGAGGAACCGATCCACGTGCGTTTTGTATCCGTTCTAGGGTTAGTAAATAATCTTAGGAAAAGAAAGTCACAGCAGAAACAGTACCACACTTCCGGCTTTCGTGCCCTTGACATCGTGTTGAATATTTCAAAAGTCAG
Source organism: Anopheles funestus (assembly GCF_943734845.2). Taxonomy (NCBI): domain Eukaryota; kingdom Metazoa; phylum Arthropoda; class Insecta; order Diptera; family Culicidae; genus Anopheles; species Anopheles funestus. Next base: position 7,097,788 of record NC_064598.1, on the reverse strand, counting down.
TCAAGCGGTAAGTCGCGGCGTCAGGACAGGTTTTTATACACAGCCACTAGTACGAGCTTAGAATAAATTTCTTCCACCCAGTGCTGTGAACGGAATGCCTTCACTTCCGTTGCCGTTGCTCTTTGAGCATCTACTTTATCTAAGGGGCCACACGGAGGAGAAGGCCGAGGAAGCATTCCGGTGAAAATCAGTGCCTTTTTGCGCTTCCTAAAATGTCACTCGGCGCCAAACATGGTTCCGTACCCATGTTCACCGTCCTGCATCGTCCGAGGATTAGATGAATGTGTTTGCCGTAAGCGTAGCATGCAGGATTTTGACAGCTTTCGGTTTCGGGCTTAGAGGGATGCGTTCGATATTTTTCAAAAAAGGGTGTAATAGCAGACGAAATCCCCCAGAGGATTCCTAAACTCTCCAGGGAGAAGAGGTTTGGATTTCTTAACCCGTTACGTTATGTCTTCGGGTTTGCTTCATCCTTAACGTGGAAGTATTTTTTTTTCTGCAATCGTTTATGTTGATGAACCGCATTAAGGGTAATCCGGTGCGAGTGACTAGGAAGGACACGTATCTTTTAACCCGGTTATGCAAATAATGGAATGTGAAAAATCGATACGAATGTGTGGCTCAGAGGCTAGGCTTTCTTCTTTGTAAATCTCTTTAATATGTGTTTTGGTTTTTTGATATGAAAAATGTAGTAAATTAATTCAATATAGAATCTAGGCATTTAAAGATGCAAAGCTTTTTTCTAATTCTTGTTTTTCGAAACGACCAGCACAATGTTTTTAGACAGCTCAGTGCATTATCGCTTTTTCGGACATTTTGTTTTTGCAATAAATTCTATCATTTCAAAACATTTAAGCAATGTAGAATAATTGTCAATCATGGTCGAATTTAGTTTTGGATACGAAATAATTTCGAAATTAATCTTAATCTATGGAATTTTGAATTAAACATCAACCTTTCAACCCTAACGACGACGCACATTAACTGTCAGTGGAATGAAACTCACTCTTTTCCATTTATAAAATATTTAAAAACACCGTTTTACATTGTTGTGCACATGTGAAGCGCCATTTAAAATTTATGTTATATCGAAAAAAATCAAAAATTAAATAATATTCCAAAACTGTTTACAATATTTTCCATCAATAGTCTTTGTTTTTTATGTGTGCCTAACCTTCTGCGTCCCGGAATCCATAAACCAGATCAAAGCGATCGAACGAAAGTGCACTGAACTCTGGCCGTTCGGCATTCATTCTGCTACTCTTTGACCGAAAATTCCAAACATGACCCACAACACACTACCCACACTACACTAAAAACCGGCCCGGAAGATGACCTACAATGGTACACCATTGTTCAAACATTTCAATTATTTCCAGACGTGCGCTAGTGTTGCGTAGAATTATGTGCGACGGCAACAACACATTGACGCGCGAAAAACCGAACCCGTGGCGCATAGTTTATGTTAACGTGATATAGCTTTCTAAAACACATGACGTGATTTGTGTACCAGTCCAAAAAACGCAGCCACACGCGAGAAAGTGCAGGAAGGGGCAGCAAAAGCGACTTGTTCGAATTTTTGTTTTGCCTCCAACCAAACCCATTCTCGCTCCGCATAGTTGCAGTACGAATTATTATGCAAATATTCAATTATTGGCCAGTGCCGTTTCGCAAATAGCCGTATTCTGTTTCGAGTTTTTGGGGCCAGTCCTTCTTTTATCAAAAAGCATAATGTAGTTATGGCGAAGCGGTTGAAAGTGATATGCGATCGATATGGCATCGGTTTATTTTTAGCACAAAGCGATGAAAAATATTCCGCACACAGTGATACATTCTAGCGGCATGGTTCTCAATTTCGCAATCGAAACGTTAAGTGAATGTGAGATAGGAATAGAAGCGGCAATAGGAATAAAAAAACAATAATTGAAAACATAATTGAACTCCGCCAGGATCAGTTCCCGTTTTTCATTTTCCCAAGGTTAATTTTTCAATTATACTCTAGACTAGTTGTATGGGAGGCTGATAAATTTCCCGTGCGCGTGTGTTCAGGGTCAACCCCCGAAAACGAGGGCGCAATAATTTCCCTAGGGAAATTGTACGTACATCCACACATACACGACAGGCACGCGATAAAAGGCCTTACGGCTTAGATGTCAAATATCGAGCCAAAATATCGACCGTATGACCTAATCCCCCATAGGATCCCGAGGGATAATATCAACTTCCACCGTGGTAGAGAAGAAAAAAAAACTCCACAAATATTCATATTATTACAAAAAAAAAACCTTTTGCAATACCTTGAAATAGACAGAAAAGGCACGCAACACCAGCACTAATAACACTTGCTGTCAATTTTATCCTAACACACATCTCGACGTTTGCACCATGTACAACAAAGTGGCTACAAAGTATCGCTGCACAATTCCCACTTCCCGCGCTAAGGGAGCTAAGGGGCAAATCGTCCAGGATTTCCTACACGACCAGCAGCGTAAGATAACGATCATGCGAAGCCTAACGCAATAGGTAGGTCAATCTGTTTTCTCCCCCGGTTCAGCGTAACAAAGCCGTAACGCCGTCTCAACCTCGCTCGGAATAAAATGGACGACTTTTTGCCGTTTGCTACCAATTAGACGACTTCGGTTTGTCAGGCTTTACACCAGGGAGCTCAGACGCCAAATCTCATCAATCATTATCAGTGTGGATCAGAGCCGGAGAATGGAGCGCACCCCGGGTTGGTTCCGGTTCCTTTTTCCGGGCGAAATTATATGGAAATGACAGAAGCCGCCCGACAGCACAAATTGGCTCATTATGCCAGTGGCGGACCGTCGGAACAGTCGAAAATTGATTATTATTTTGCGGCACGGATTAAATATGGTAAATCCACCTACCAAATCCCAAAATCTCATCCGCCCGTTGTTGTCTCTGTTGGTTTAATAGTACTTTTTGCAACAACAAAAAACGCTTGACAAGAGTTCAACTGCGACAGAACTCTTTTGTTGGTGTTTCCATTGTTCGGAAAATGTTTTTTGTATGATAAATATTTTGAACCGCTTGCTGTGCCATGCATGTTATTTCATCCCTGTCGGCGGGTTGGAATTCGTGTTTTTTTGTTTTTAGTAGCATTGTTTGATTAATGCCATGAAATTTATACATTACAGTGAAGCTATTTCCCCAGGCTTTGCTGCAAAGCTACACGAGAAGAATTTTAATTTATACGCTCGAAATTACTGATCATCAATCGGTTAACGTTATAACGAGCAATACAAAAATGCGTTACACATTCATACGTACATAAAAGAGCATTTCTTAGAACTGCATTCCGTGCATAATTGCATTCGTTTTAACAAGTGAATGTTGAAAATGATTAAATTTCCTGTTAAATTGCTTCAAATTGAATGGTTTCTATTTATCAAAAACGTTTCAATGAACGTTTATTCGTTTTCGGGAAATAAAAATCAAAGAGTTTAATAACATATGATAAGTAAATTTAATTATTTAACTGCTTATTTGCGTGAAATATTAAATTTCTTTCTACTTCAAAGTAACCCAATAACATTGTGTTTTATGTTAAACATAATATTAATTATACTTTTGTTGTGCTGCATTTATAACAAAAACTTCCACCCGATGGAAGAACAACATAACCTTCCGCAGAAATCAGACGCCGGCGTTTGGAGCAACACAAAAAAATACTGAGCCCCCAACAGATATAAAAACAATACAAAAACCGTTTTTTTTTTCAAACACAAAACACACGTACAAAGAACCCCCAAAAAGGGAATGGTTCACGCGACTTGCGGACGGTTTTTCTGGTAATGACATTTTAATAATGTAAACAAGGAAAAACGGAACAAGAAAAATCTCGGCAACATAAATAATTTATCCCTCAGCTCGGTTCCCTTACTCCCCGTCCCTACCCAGCAACGGGAGAGTCTCACGGGTTGTGAGCCTGTTCACGCCGTCCGTTAAACGAAACCAGATGGCAATATTACGCTCCCCATGGCTATATGAAGAACCGTAGTACGGAACAGAAGACGCGACTATGTGTCGCGCAGGATGGACAGGAGAAAACGAGCGGGAAGGAAATAAGAATAAAGCAACGCACAGCATAATGCTGCACTGGGACACTGCCAGTTCTCCATGTGTCCTAATGAAGCCGACGATGAAAATCAACGCTTCCCAGTCGAGACAACACCACGTTATTTCGCCTTTCACTCGGAAAAAATCCGCCCCTCGACCGTACTTTCTCACCATCACCCAGGTTCAACCCCGCACGGCCAAGTTTGCGAGCCTAATCGTTAAGATTTGGTGTTGCCTGTTTCCTTACCGGTTTAGTCTGCCGGCAATGCCAACGCAGCACGGCCCGTACGGCCCATAGGGACGGCGTTAAGAAATGACATTTGCCCCAAAACGGTGGACGCACAAATGACGGCCCAATCCCGACCCGGATAAGGCCCCGCATTCTTACGATGCAGAGGCAAGGTCATTGAGGAGTTGGCAAAGAAAGCGTCAAGGGCAGTAAAATTAATAAACGCTGTGGGTGGTTTTGTCAAACAACTTTTGCTACAAATTAGGGTTAAGCGGAGTGTTGGTTTCACTTTTCGGGTGCGCTAACAGAGTGGGCAGAATTAGGCTGCGCTTGATTGTGATGTTTTCTATCAAAGATGCTTTTAATATGATGGTTTGGCGGAGTAATTAGGCATGGGAATCGTTTGGTGGAAATAAATTAACTGTAAAGTTCTATGCCTCGTTGCCAATTAATTTAATACTCACTCATGACAACCTAACGATTATTTAAACCTATTTTGTATCAAGATATTTTAATATGATCTCGTTACTAGAAACAATCACACCGAAGGCAAAAATATCTAATTTATTGTACTTATTTCGATGTTCTTAATCCATTTCTAAAAAAATCTCAAATAAATATTCTAATCCTTTGTCGTTTATACACCTCTAACTAACTCGTTTAAAACCGTTTATGTGCTAATATGTTTCAAAATATTGATTAGTGTTTTGAAGTTCGTTTTAATTGTTTTCTTTTAATTGGTTTTTCTCAACAAATCTATTTTTCCCATTCCTTTTTCTTTTTCTTTTCACTATCTTCTTATAACATTCGTCTTATTGCAGTTTTATCCCGTCAACCTTTATTTTTTATTGCTTAATATTGCAGACAGTATTCCCATTTATCATGCCACTACTGTTGGAACGCACACGCTTTGCCATGAATCTAAACCACCGTAAATCATAAGACGCGCATCACTTCCGTCAATTTTTCATCTTGCCCTGGTACGGTACCCTTTTCCCATCGTGGTGCATCGTGTTGTTCCGGTGTAATATTTTCTAGCAGCTAGTCGAGAGAGAGAGAGAAGAAGAAAAATAACCGTTCGTTTCAATAGCAAAACATAACATCCACGTGCAGGGACGGTTTGTGTGCGATTGGTTGGTGGAAAGAAACCCGGATCAAACGGAACTCACTCGTTTCCATTCTTTATTCATTTCCGTTCAAGGTTTGCTTCCGTGCCTGTTGGCGCCACGGGTTCTTCTCCTGGTACTCTCAACTTTCCCTTTTTTTCCTGCTTGCTCTGTTTGCTCGGGTTGTTGTTTGCTTCGCGTCCGCTCGGTGGCAGTGACACCAACAAATTTAAATTTAAACACTTGCTGTTGGCCGAGCGGTTGGCCAAAGGTGCGGTGTGCGCGGGTGCGTGTAATTTGTATGCTGGACGGAACATCCGAAAACACAAACAACCTTCTTTTCCGTGGAGGCGAAGAAACAAAAAATATTCTTTCCGCCTTCGGGAAGAGGGTGGAAAGTCGACGACCGGTCAGCAAATAACGATAACGACATTCCGAGCTGACACAACCGGCCATTTTCTCGCTTCATTTACCCGGTTTGTTTTTCGACCAGTCGTCGGTTCTTTCCGTAGCTTTCCCTTAGAATCACAACACCGACCCTTTTGTGGATGCAATCTGTTCGACGTCGGGAGGAAAAGTGTCTTCCAGCATCAGGTTCATCTACGGCCGGTGGTGGAGTCTGGACGCCATCATTAATAACGGGGTCACGTGTTGCGAGTTTTGACAGCTTTGGCATGTAAAGTGAATCCACTCGAGCGTTAATTAATTCATGGCTCACCTATTTTCGGGCGGTGATTTATCGACTGCGTGACCGAAACCATCGTGCGAGGTAAAAGGACCTCCTACACACTCGCATACACCATATATTGCGAGCAGTCAGAGGAGAAGCGAACGAAAAAAAAAAGGTTACAAGTGAGAGGGAAAGGTTAAACAACGGGTTAATATTCTTGGCCACAGTGGCTTTGGTTTTTGGTGGCCAACAGGCAAACGGAAGCATATCCTTTTCCACCAGGAAACGTAGGAGCCTTTCGAAATGGGTTCTCATTTTTCATCCGTTTCCACAGATGGCCACCGATACGATCGAGAGCTAATGCGTCTCAATTATGGCGCACTGGGTTTTTGGCTGAAGCGAGCTAACGAACGTTGCTTGAAACCATGACACTCCGTTTCACCCTCCGTCAGGACAACGTTTTGCGTCGTGCTATTAAACTATCCCCATTATCCCCAATGGGGCGGCCCCGTTTGAGTAATTCCCCAAAGTCGATGGGATCGTAAACTTTTATCCTTGTGTAATATTTTCCACTGAATGTTCTAGTTTGCGAAAGTCCGATTTTTATGCCTCAAATTTTGAGCGCAGGAGCTCAGTGTTGTGCTGTGCTTTGTGAAAGCTTGTTCGGTAACGTGCATTAGCTTTGAGAATCCCAAGTCGGTAAAAATTTTAGAACGCTCCTGTAGAAGTTTTACAAAATTATTCACTCGTTTTCTTCTCATTCATATCTCACGTTGATCCTGTACACATGGTTAAGCCAAAGTTTGACAAACGTATTAACAACGAAACATACCGGATTAACCTTACAAAACGTATTTCTCGCCGTGTTTACTGAAGCCCTGTTGTGAATGAACATCCATCAACCGGTGACCATAATTATTGAACCCTCGCAAACAGCTGCATTTGCCGTGGTCTAATTACTTGCTTGCCAGATTCTATTGGCCAAAAACCCTTGTCACCAGAACATCAGTTGAAAGCAACTCTCGATCAAAACCACATCTCAGATTAGCGTTAATGCTATTTATTCGCCCTTTGAACAACTGCCTCGCCGGCGTTTCTTGCATCGCTCTTTCGCTCTCCTCAGTTGCGAACACCTTTTCAAGCTGTTCCCTTTTACAAACGGCAAGCAGTTGGTTTCCGACTGCAAAATAAATCGGTCCCACAAGAGCGAACTTTGCCTGTTTTGTAGTCGCGCTTTGCTTGTTTCCTTCCTAACAGCAACAAAACAGCAAAACACGAAACAAGCTACCTCTTACCTTCAAAGGAATGTTGTGGTCGTACCGTCGAATGCGATTTTTTCTTCTTCTTTTCTTTTAACCCAAAAGGTGCAAAGCGTTCTCCGGACTCTCGAAGGCCAAAAAGCCAGAAAAGTGCAAATGGCCTACGTCCCCCGTAAGCCGCGCGTTTGCAATTGCCTGTTGTCTCGGTGGGATGCCTTATCGAAGCGAGATCAAATGTTTTCGCATCGTTCGAAACGTTTGGCGACGTCATTTGACTGGTGCCGTGACCAGGATTTTGATCGTTTTTTTTTGCTTTTGTGCTGCAGCTGCAAGCAGTGGCTGGTGGTGATGCTGTTCTAACCATTTTCGCTCTCCCCCAAAATGAAAACGTCCAAAGCCGTCGTCTTTCAATTCTTTGCGGTAGTTTGGCTTTTCAGACACTTTCTTCTGTTTTTATTTTTCCGTCCCATTTTGTTCCTGGCTTTTGTTTTGCTTTCGATTCGATTGGTGTGCGTAAGTGTTCGTGTGTACTCGCGAAAAGTGCAAATGCATCGATAGACGCATTTTAAGGTAAAAGCACGCTTCGAGCACTACTATTCCTGTGTTGCCTGCCGCTAAGAGCTTTATACTCAGAAGAGGAGAAAACATTAAAGCACATGAAAACAAAAGATTGCACAAAACGTTCCATTCTGCGTGGAGGAGAATTTTGTGAGATACGTCGCACTTGACGTTACCGGCAAGCATATGTTGCTGCAAAGGACAGGCTGACGAAAATCGTTCCATGTCCAAGTGCAAACCGGTCGATGAGCGAAAGTTGTGCGTCTCCCTCGAAACGGCAAACATCGACTTCATACAGCTGTCAGTCAACCAGTCAATCGGCCGTCCCGTGTCCATTCAACCTGTGCTCAACCTGGATATGCGTGCGTGTGTTTGTGTGACCGAACAGCGGATGGGCGATCCTTTTCAGCTGCAAATGTGTGCTGCTCAGTGGAAAACCTTTTCTCGTTGCACCTTGCCACCGTCATCCGTACCTTTCACGCCGAGGCATGACGTGTATCCTTGATACTACTGCTGCTGACATTGGCTTTGTGCGCAACATGTCGATGGATCCTTTTTTGCATCCTCTGCACGTCACCACCATTACCACTGGCCATCCATCGTCGCAGGGTTCGTTTGTTTTTTTCCTTCTTCTTCGTTGAGTTTGTTTTCATAAACCTTGTCAGGTATCTTTCCCGATCGTACATTGCTTTGGTTCTACACGCTTTGCCGGTCCGATGGCCGATGAAGATAGAAAGGTCCATTGAAAATGTTCTGAAACCAGGTAAAAACCGCTATACGTTTCGTTTAAGGTTGATCTGATCGCAACCAGACGACGGATTTTGGTGCCTTCGAAGAACCATAACACGATGAGTTTCAACTTTTGAGCTGTGAGAATCCTTCTTGCGGTAAGCATGGACAAGTTTTCCTTAAACATTTCTGCCCTGGTGAAAGATGAAAGGTGGATGCAAACTATAAAAAAGAGATATGATTTTTTCAAACTAACCTCGTCACTAAACGCCTAGCAAATGTCGTTTTTGCGAACGCGATTTAGAAAATGTTTGAAAAACTTTGAAAATTGATTTATTTTGATGCGAATTGGTTGCAATAAGTTTCTTTTCACTCAAATAATGCTTTAAATAGAAGAAAGCATAAAAAATAAGAAAAAAATAAAAACATTCTGAAAACCCGAAAATTTCCTAAGGGGTTAGCCTTGGTATTTTTTGGGAAATTTAGCAAAATTTTAAAAATTGATTTATTTTGATGCGAATTGGTTGAACTAAGTTTCTTTTCACTCAAATAATGCTTTAAATAGAAGAAAGCATAAAAAATACGAAAAAAATAAAAAAAATCTGAAAACTCGAAAATTTCCTAAGGGGTGTCCCTTGGTTTTTTTTGGGAAATTTAGCAAAATTTTAAAAATTGATTTATTTTGATGCGAATTGGTTGCAATAAGTTTCTTTTCACTCAAATAATGCTTTAAATAGAAGAAAGCATAAAAAATACGAAAAAAGTAAAAAAAACTGAAAACTCGAAAATTTCCTAAGGGGTTAGCCTTGGTATTTTTTGGGAAATTTAGCAAAATTTTAAAAATTGATTTATTTTGATGCGAATTGGTTGCAATAAGTTTCTTTTCACTCAAATAATGCTTTAAATAGAAGAAAGCATAAAAAATACGAAAAAAATAAAAAAAATCTGAAAACTCGAAAATTTCCTAAGGGGTTAGCCTTGGTTTTTTTTGGGAAATTTAGCAAAATTTTAAAAATTGATTTATTTTGATGCGAATTGGTTGCAATAAGTTTCTTTTCACTCAAATAATGCTTTAAATAGAAGAAAGCATAAAAAATACGAAAAAAATAAAAAAATTCTGAAAACTCGAAAATTTCCTAAGGGGTTAGCCTTGGTTTTTTTGAGAAATTTAGCAAAATTTTAAAAATTGATTTATTTTGATGCGAATTGGTTGAACTAAGTTTCTTTTCACTCAAATAATGCTTTAAATAGAAGAAAGCATAAAAAAAGGAAAAAAATTAAAAAATTCTGAAAACCCGAAAATTTCCTAAGGGGTTAGCCTTGGTTTTTTTTTTGGAAAATTTAGCAAAATTTTAAAAATTGATTTATTTTGATGCGAATTGGTTGCAATAAGTTTCTTTTCACTCAAATAATGCTTTAAATAGAAGAAAGCATAAAAAATACGAAAAAAATAAAAAAAATCTGAAAACTCGAAAATTTCCCAAGGGGTTAGCCTTGGTTTTTTTTGGGAAATTTAGCAAAATTTTAAAAATTGATTTATTTTGATGCGAATTGGTTGCAATAAGTTTCTTTTCACTCAAATAATGCTTTAAATAGAAGAAAGCATAAAAAATAAGAAAAAAATAAAAAAATTCTGAAAACCCGAAAATTTTCTAAGGGGTTAGCCTTGGTTTTTTTTGGGAAATTTAGCAAAATTTTAAAAATTGTTTTATTTTGATGCGAATTGGTTGAACTAAGTTTCTTTTCACTCAAATAATGCTTTAAATAGAAGAAAGCATAAAAAATACGAAAAAAAAAAAAATCTGAAAACTCGAAAATTTCCTAAGGGGTTAGCCTTGGTTTTTTTTGGGAAATTTAGCAAAATTTTAAAAATTGATTTATTTTGATGCGAATTGGTTGAACTAAGTTTTATTTCACTCAAATAATGCTTTAAATAGAAGAAAGCATAAAAAATACGAAAAAAGTAAAAAAAAACTGAAAACTCGAAAATTTCCTAAGGGGTTAGCCTTGGTATTTTTTGGGAAATTTAGCAAAATTTTAAAAATTGATTTATTTTGATGCGAATTGGTTGCAATAAGTTTCTTTTCACTCAAATAATGCTTTAAATAGAAGAAAGAATAAAAAATACGAAAAAAATAAAAAAAATCTGAAAACTCGAAAATTTCCTAAGGGGTTAGCCTTGGTTTTTTTTGGGAAATTTAGCAAAATTTTAAAAATTGATTTATTTTGATGCGAATTGGTTGCAATAAGTTTCTTTTCACTCAAATAATGCTTTAAATAGAAGAAAGCATAAAAAATAAGAAAAAAATAAAAAAATTCTGAAAACCCGAAAATTTTCTAAGGGGTTAGCCTTGGTTTTTTTGAGAAATTTAGCAAAATTTTAAAAATTGATTTATTTTGATGCGAATTGGTTGCAATAAGTTTTATTTCACTCAAATAATGCTTTAAATAGAAGAAAGCATAAAAAAAGGAAAAAAATTAAAAAATTCTGAAAACCCGAAAATTTCCTAAGGGGTTAGCCTTGGTTTTTTTTTTGGAAAATTTAGCAAAATTTTAAAAATTGATTTATTTTGATGCGAATTGGTTGCAATAAGTTTCTTTTCACTCAAATAATGCTTTAAATAGAAGAAAGCATAAAAAATACGAAAAAAATAAAAAAAATCTGAAAACTCGAAAATTTTCTAAGGGGTTAGCCTTGGTTTTTTTTGGGAAATTTAGCAAAATTTTAAAAATTGATTTATTTTGATGCGAATTGGTTGCAATAAGTTTCTTTTCACTCAAATAATGCTTTAAATAGAAGAAAGCATAAAAAATAAGAAAAAAATAAAAAAATTCTGAAAACCCGAAAATTTTCTAAGGGGTTAGCCTTGGTTTTTTTTGGGAAATTTAGCAAAATTTTAAAAATTGATTTATTTTGATGCGAATTGGTTGAACTAAGTTTCTTTTCACTCAAATAATGCTTTAAATAGAAGAAAGCATAAAAAATACGAAAAAAATAAAAAAAATCTGAAAACTCGAAAATTTCCTAAGGGGTTAGCCTTGGTTTTTTTTGGGAAATTTAGCAAAATTTTAAAAATTGATTTATTTTGATGCGAATTGGTTGCAATAAGTTTCTTTTCACTCAAATAATGCTTTAAATAGAAGAAAGCATAAAAAATAAGAAAAAAATAAAAAAATTCTGAAAACCCGAAAATTTTCTAAGGGGTTAGCCTTGGTTTTTTTGAGAAACTTAGCAAAATTTTAAAAATTGATTTATTTTGATGCGAATTGGTTGCAATAAGTTTTATTTCACTCAAATAATGCTTTAAATAGAAGAAAGCATAAAAAAAGGAAAAAAATTAAAAAATTCTGAAAACCCGAAAATTTCCTAAGGGGTTAGCCTTGGTTTTTTTTTTGGAAAATTTAGCAAAATTTTAAAAATTGATTTATTTTGATGCGAATTGGTTGCAATAAGTTTCTTTTCACTCAAATAATGCTTTAAATAGAAGAAAGCATAAAAAATAAAAAAAAAAAAATCTGAAAACCCGAAAATTTTCTAAGGGGTTAGCCATGGTTTTTTTTGGGAAATTTAGCAAAAATTTTAAAAATTGATTTATTTTGATGCGAAGTGGTTGGAATAAGTTTCTTTTCTCTCAAAAATTTGCAGCATTGTTAATGAATTTATTACAATTTATTACGGGGTAACATTCGTTATACGTTACCCCGTCACTACATGCTTAGCAATTGTTGCGTTTGCGAACGCGACAAAAGTAGCTCAATTTTCCAAAATAATTTCACACGCAAACGCGACAATGTTTAGCGTTTAGTGGCGGGGTTACGTTATAAGGTTTTACATTATAATAATATATACGTTATTGCATTTCAGATAAAATGGTATTTTTAGACTTTGAAAATCTTTGCTGAAGCTCTTCTTTTTTTAAGAGCAAAATCCTTTAAAACTCTAAATTGATTAATTTGTTCCAAAACCAAAAATCAGCTCCTTGATATATTATTTTGTTTTTCATCAAATATTGTTTATACCAATATTGACGTTATAAGATGATAGATCTACCAATTTTCTGAAAAAAATGTTAAACTGTAATTACAAAAAAAAACACAAAATGGAGCACATTTAAGTCGACGTGGGATACAACTGCTAAACATCACCAGCAGACAGCTGCTCAATCAACACAAATGCATTCTCATTGCATACTCCGACATGGTCCCGAGCACAACATTTCATCCGACACGCTATCCGACTATTCACATTAGTTTATTCGATCAATTCCATTCAAATTCTAGTTCACGAATCAACGGCCCTTTACTGCGTGTCCATTGACCTGTCAAAAAATGGAGAACAGGAACGGGAAGATTCCAGAAACGAAGAACCACTCTTAAAAGCTGCACCGTTTTATCTGTTCTTCCTGACCTCGAACAGTGCTTTTGGCCTGACAGGAGCATTTTATTGATTTTCTACCAGCACACACTGTACGGACAGTCATCATTCATCATTTCATCAAAAAGTTATCCAAAAAACCTGTCCCATCACCAATGGAGAACCGTCGGAAAGCTTCAAACCGGCTTCACGCATAAAAAATGGAACACTTTGCCTGGGAAGCATCCCCAGCCAGCGTCTGGTTTGCAAACTGGCTGTTCCCCGAGTGGTGCGAGTGTCCTGTGTCAAGCGTCCCTGCGTTGAAGGGTCAAGGGAAGCATCAATCAACGCAACCACAACCACAAACGCGCTCGCACCCGTGTCACCCGTGGTCGTAACATCGCCTTGCCCACCCGCGGACTGATGGGCGTGCGCAGGGTTTATGAAAAATGATCAGAATATTCGATATCAATTATCGTCAGGTCACACCGACCGCGATGCATTCGCTGTGTGACAGCCGTTTAAATCGATATTTGTGCGACGGTGAACTTCGGTTCCGTTTTATTTCGATTCCATTTTTTTGCCTTCCACTGGGTTGCTGCACTGGCTTGGCATACTCGTGTCGAGTGGATTATTTTGAGCACTTGCACGAATTTGTCGTTTCACATCGAGCACAATCGGATCAGTGAAAGAGTGATTTGCTAGAAATCGTTAACATTCGATGGTCGAGAAGGGCGACATTACGTGAGAGCACCTGCAGAAAGATCCAGAATTAGTTTAAATTTATCATCAATTCCAGGCAGATTACATTTTTTGTCGAGATTAAACTTTAACCGATTCAATCAATAATAATCCCACAAAAATTCTTAACCAATCAATGGGTAAAAGTATTTAAGGACCTTCTACAAACTTTGGTATGTTTCGTTACAGTGTAAAATAGTGAAATTTAAATCTCATTTCATAGACTCTCCTAGTGTCAAGGGAGAGTATTTTCGATGAATAAAATTATCTTCATTAAGGATGGTACAAAAAATCTCGCTTCTATAGTTAAAAACTAAAATAAGAAAAATTATGGTTTTTTTTCATAATATTATTACAATATGGCTACAAAAGCAAACGATAGAAAAATTAATTACGGTCAATAATTCAACTAATAAACCATCCAAACGGATCTATGAACCCGAGAACCGGAAACACTCAGAAACGTGATTGCTTTGTGGCAGGTCAAATAGGGATGGAAAGATTTTCCCCCCTCACCGATAGGATACAATTAGCTCTGTACCAAGAGCACCGCAAAAGTCTAAATATTTTTCAACAATTTCATCCTACCGCAAACCACACCTTGCACGGACACAATGCATACCTTCAAGCCTTCAAACTCAACCACACAAAACAAAGCAGCACGAGCAAAAAAAAGTCCCTTCCGGTGAATAAAATGAATTGAACAGTATCGCCGGAGCAAAAACACATCACACCCGGCCCAGCTGACGGTCCCGGTACGGGAGGTCAATTTCGATTTCATCGATCGACTTCCTATGCTCATAATTTACTTTTAATTACACCTTTGGGCCCGTGGGTTGATGTGCGTAGTGCGTACGTGACATGTATCTGCAGCGTCTACCCCGTTGCTGGGTCGGGCTAGAAAACACCCTCTAAAAACACGAATCGGATCGACCCCGGGTAGGCGTTGTTATATACACAATTTCTCTCCAACTAATTTCACTTCCACACGGCCGATAATTACAATTGTTTGACATGGGTACAGGATTCTTCTCGTGGAAGCAAAAGGTTTCCCGTGCGCAATGCAATGGACCTAATGTTTGTTCCACTTTTTAATTGCAGATTTTACCCCTGCCTGGAACCACAAACCTTGGAACAGGAAGTTGGGTGTTTTATGTGGGCGTGTGGTAAGCTGGAAAGGTGATGTTACCAGCCACAAAGTGCATCGGAAGCGAGACAAACAAGGATCAGCAACATCAAACAGCAGCACCGGAAACGCTCGTACCAAAGTTCTCTTAAAACACCGAGAGATAGGAGAAAACAATCACGTAAGTACTTTGCTTGCCCTTTACCTAAAGGTCCTGGAAATATTGTCCCCTTTGTCAGTAACAACCGGTAGGCTTTCCTTGGGCACCGAATGATTATGGATAATGGACTGCTGTTGGAGAAAGTTTTTGGCCGAGTTAGAGTGCACAAAACCACACACACTCACTCATTTACGCACGAAACTAATCAACCGTTCAAAACGAATGGGTCCAAAAATACTTTTCCAGAAATATTATTCCAATGGAAGGTCCAGCCAATCTGAGCAAGTTTTTTTTTTGTTAATGTAAGGAAAAAAATCTCCCCTACCCTTGCAGGATTAAACTTTGAAACGCACGAGAATATTTCGCCTTAAACTTCCATGTCAAAATCGGAACACCACTTCAAACGGTATGTATCGCATTGGGAGTACTAGAGCACAATTGTCCCAGCTTCCGTACCGAACCACACTTACATAGAATGGGTGGAACGGTACCCTACAATCGCTGATACTGGCCCCGAAACCGATACGAAACCATGGCTCGGGGTAAGTTTGGCACCCGCCCTCCCCACCGGGAGGCACTTTGGTAGACGACGAACGGTATGATTATCTCAACCCTTCCTGGCGAAGGTCGGATTTTGCTATTGTTCCGTATCAACTTACGTATGTTTTGTTAGCACCTTTGTTGCGGTGATCATGATACAGGCACGCTGTGTGAAGCGTCCTGGCTCTAAGCGTTGCGAAAGCGACGGTAATACTCCCAGGCATGGGAGATTCTCATGCACATGGAGAATTGACTCCGGTGGGACCTATTTTAAAGCAAATCTTTTCCCGCACGTACTCATCCCGGACACATCCGACGGTGTCTATCGGTTCGAAAACTAACATCAATTTCGATACAACGGATGATTTTGTTCGTTCGACGAAAAGGGTACGTACGAACCGACGGAGAAACGTATACACTTCACTATGGACTTGTGTACATTTCACAGACACAGGTTGTAATAAATAAAACAATATTTAAGAGAGTACAACTGTTGGAACACTAATAGAATGAAATTTAAATAATTATAAAAGCTCCTTTTCTGTAAACGTTTACCAACAATCGGTTATTCTTGAAGACTTCTCATATCCACAAATTTTAACCTTCCATCAGGCATGCGATTTTCACTGTGCAATGTGCTTCCACTATAATATTAGATGCCCATGTTTATGTGCCATTTGATACGGATAGTTTAAGCTTGAATGCTCGTGTACCGTTCTCCCGGTACTCTGATCCTGCTCGGTTATGTAAGCCTGCACCAACAATACGGCCGTACGGTGCTGCCACACAAACAAGGTGCCAGGAAGCATTTCGCAGGACGAACCAGAACACACTCGCAATAGAACGTGTAGCTGACAGTGCCGTCCCGTGGGTTATGAGGATATTAGAAACGATTAATTCTTCCTCGTCGCCTTCCACGTAACGTAACTCACACTAGAGGATGTGGCGAAGAAAACGGACAGACCTTTTTGCCGTCGTTCCTGGTCACGGCACCAGACTGTCTCACCAGAGCAGTGACTCTTACGGCAAGGCCTTACACCTTCCGTTTCGATGCTGACGATGGCATGCAATTACACGACATCCACATGTCGCAGCGGTATATCTGCCGGGAATGGATAGCAGATATTGTTTGCTATTGAAAACATTCCCCGTTTGTTCTAGGTTCCGTGCAAAACGAGGGTTTGGGGTAGTATCGTTTTGCAAAATTACACCTTCAGTTTTGCGGGAAAACGCCATGGGTCAACTTATTAGGGAAACATCAAACAGTGCACGTACCGTAGCGCCTAACAACAACAAAATGGATCTCGAGTCTTTACCATCAGCTGCCCTTGACAACCAACCGAGAGCCTAATCATCATCCTGGATGTCCTTGTAACCGGGAAAACGGGTCTCCGTAGATCAACCAGAACCGGAAGTATTAAAGCCCCACACCGTGCACAAGAAGATTTATCGGGTGTGTGTCCCCCTCGCAATCGATAGGTAAAGGGAGATTTACCGTGATGAGTATGCTGATTAGAGCCACACCAATCGAATACCATGTCCACACGCTCAACATCTTCAAAGAGATGAGCAAAGCAACAACAAAAAAATTACCTCTCATCGGCATCGGACAACAACACAAACACGAAAGGATTATGGAGTGTGCAATAAACCACGACAACACGACGGCATGCCGAAACGGTTTCATTTGTCATGGTGCGTTTCGTAACGTATCTCGGGACCGAAAACTCCTCCTTGGGCTGTTTGGTCGATAGGTTGTGATTTGTTTTTACCGATGGATCGGCTCGTCCGGCTGAGGGCGGGAAACAGGAGATTAAAAGCTTAGTAGCTAACCAGCAAGGCAGCAAGACATTTCCAGCTCTTGATGAAATTGTTCGGCCCATCTTGGGACTTGGGGCTGTGTAGTTCGGTTTAGTCTGCCGTCCTGATTGCGAATAATACTCACGTACGATGCAGGCTCCAGTATAGGGAGTGTGTTCCGATGTTAATTAAGGTCTTAAGACACACAGGCCGGGTTCGAACTGTCGCACAAGAAAATGAACAAATGCCTGTACACTCTTTTCCAAGAACTCTGGTACTCAATTGTTGCTTATGCCTGTATTTTTCTCGAACAAACACACACACCGGAGAAGATAATGATTTCATTACAGAGTGAAATAGATTTTGCTCGGTTATGCTAATTCGGGCACATATGTCAATATTATGGACGTCCAACTGAACAATGCGGTTTAGCAGAAGATACCTCCTGGAGTGTGATGTTGTCATAAAAAAGAGCTGTTCTAAGAATTTCGAAAGGATCTTCTTGATTCTTCAGCCTAACGACATAATGATGAACCTTAATGAATAACCCTAAAATACTTTCTTTGCCTAATGGTCCAAAAGTTCAATTAAACGTAAACTAACTCACAGTTCTTCGCATGATCCCTATTTTACCAACGAGTTGTGCTTCGTTTCCTGCGGAAGGACGGACGAATTCTTGCTTTATGAAACGAAAAATCCGTACAATAAATCACACTAAAGCCCCTGGCAAATGGTAACATAAATCTTCGAGACAGAAACATACATTCGAACCAGCACGTTTTTAATCAACTTAACCAAGCAAACGTCCAGCCGAACGCGTCAACGTCTCGCCCCGAATCTCGACTGTTCGCAACGGTTCATGAATTTTAAACTTCATAATATCATAATGATGCTGGTCGACGAGTCGATTCGATGCTACGGAATGAAGGGGAATAAAAACACACCCAAATCCGTGTACCAAGCACGTAATCCAAGCCTTCTTAATCGTTGACGTTGAATCTCCAGTGCTCGAAAAGTGGACCACTGCCCGCAGAGGATGACAATTGGGCCAATTTAATGGACAATGGAAAACGATTTCATCCCGCCACCGAATTCTCTCCCCCTCATCCACTCCACTCCAAAGAGATGCATTTTTGTGTTTAAATTTCTCATCACGCACTCATAACTCTCACAGGTGCTGCACCTGGGCGAACGATAATCGACGACCCTCTGTAGTTTTTTAGTTTCAAACAGGCACGAGCGACAGCGACACATTCGTGTGGCAGATTGTCTGTGTCACCTTGACCGCTCGGTGGAATTTTGCTGTCCCGTGAATGACTTTCCGATGCGAACGGTGACTGCAATTTTGCGGTTTAATGACTCAGAAACTGGTTGCGGAGAAATTTTTGGTTTGATTTTTCCTCGGAAATCTCACCACGATCGTACTGCTAAACGATGCGAAACGGGCTGAGCTCGAACAAAAGCTCAAAGTTCGAGCCATCATCCAACGGGACGTGTTCCTGTTAGTGATTCTGGTCCTCTTGCCACTTCGTCCCGCCTTTTCCCTCAACGCCCACAGGTACAATGGTGAGCATGGTGGACAGTTTGAAGAAAAATCGATTCCCCGCAACGGCTCTACGGTTGGTGAAGAATTAGCCATTTCTCTTTCGGGACAGTGTGCACACAGGTACGATAAGAAGTCCCTGGTAATTCTTCGAAGCGTACCACCATTCGACATGAATATCAGCCCGAGAAACTGTGCTTTGTGTGGTTCGAGACGCCGGAGGTACCAACAGTTCGGAAGGCTACGATTTTCGGCTTTAAAATCAAACAATCAACTCAAACAGATAGCGAAGCTTAGCCGAGAGTGGTTTTGAGGTGTCGAGAATGTGTATTAGGCACCAAACCGCTTTCTGGGGAAACTTTGTTCTCAACCAGTTTTCGCTCGGACTAGTTTGGAAAATCTATTTTCCGAACAGATTCCCACATGTGGTACATGTGGAATAGCCACACACCGGTTAGACCACATGAGCCACACAGCAAATATACAAACACATCGATCTCATTTGAAAATTAATGTTGGTGACCAAAGACTGACTGACTCATCCCTTTCAAAGGTTTTCAGTTGCTTAAAGAGTCTCCACAGTAACTTCGAGTTCACACAATGCTAGATGGGATTGTTCATTTAGAAGGCGAAAATTTCTTCGTTAATTGTTCATTCTTTGTTTCTTAGCCCGGGGAAGCGTCTCCATTTCCCCGCCTTTACTCGCCTGAACGATATTAGCCAGTGAGTACAATTTTTCTAGTAATTTTCTCTTTCACTTCAGATGATTCATGCTTTCTGTCTGTTTCATCTTCATCCGTCTGTTCGCTTACCATTACCCTTAATCAGTGGTAAATGAAGCGATCCTTTTTGAACGGTTTCCAATTACGCCTTTCGCGAGTCCATGGTACCATACTGGCAGCATCTTCATCCTGTAGCCCATGTTGATTGAGTTCCGAAGCAAAAAAGGTGGACGAACAGCTTGCGAACAATCTTCTCGCAGTAATTGCGATCACAATCGGTGTAAGGCTCGCTGTTTTTTTTCCTCCTTTCTTGAATGATCGAAAGGTTTTTCTTGAAGTTTGTCTTCTTCTCAGGAAAGGCATGAAATATCTATCTATCGGATCTTTCTTCGTTTTTTTATTTGTTCTCTATACACAGCCAAGAAGAGACAAGGGTCCAGTGGTGTCCCTTTTCTTGGGACCAATTTCAGGGACGCAAGATAAAAAATGATATCGTACCTATAGGAAGAAACTGCCAAAAACTATTGCTTAAAGATCTTAGATCTTAGGACCCAAACGGACCACGAGTAGACTCACACTTTGGGACTTTGAAGAGGACTGACAAGTGAGCGGACCCGCCTTTTTGCCAGACGAGCGTGTTCCAATAATTTAGCTTTTTGGTTACCGGATTGGAAAACATATAAATTTCCAATCACCCAGATCGTCCTAGCTGTCCAGCTGCTTGGGTGTGTGGAATCGAATACCGTTTACGTTTGTTGCTATTTCGTACACCACTGAGGAACTGTTCACCGGGCGGACCATGGTTGGACGCGATGGTTCGCATTGTGGGCGCCTCGTTATCGGATCGGAAGAAAAATTGGATTTGAGATTCTTCTCGTACACATTCCTTTGCCTTCGGGATGGAGAATATCTGATTGTTTTCGTATTGTGACAATTTCGGTACAGAAACGGCCAGAAGATTGAGCGCTTCGTAACGATGTTACGAAATCATGAGGTGCTTTTCTTTTTGTTACATGGACAAGAACAAAAGATTTTCCCTTCTTCACTTCGTGCGAAACATTGGTGCATTCGGAATGAACGTCATGGTCATGGTTGAGCTTTGGTAGTTGAACAAAAGAATTGACCATCAATGAGATTGTTTCTTAACGCTTGACCACACATGGGTAGCCTTTGTGAATATTTGCTGTCGAAATAATTTGATGGAACCTTTTCCATCGTTTGGCATACGTCTCGGCCGAACGGCATGTATCCTTTTGAGCTGTTTTTGAAACACCCTCAAAGCACAACTTTCAGGATGCATCAAGATCAATTTATTAGCCGACAGAAATCGTTTGTGAACTGAGCGATCATGCTTGCCCCATCGGCCATTATCACCGTCCAAAGATGCTCGTACCCAGTAAACGGGGCGTCTCCATCAGCATCAGACTGCAAAGTTTCGCTCGTTTCGCTGTTCGGCGAAGCGTGGATGCAATGAACATAATCCACCACCCAAACGCCGGTACGTGACGTGACGAGAAAAGTTTAAACTATTTGCTGCCCAACATTCCTCGGACGATATCGTACCGCGGTATGAAACGGAAAGAAGTATCGCCACCATACTTTTACTTGCAATTCTTCCCACCTACGCTGGGGTGGTTGTTACAATGAGTAGCAGCAACACAGCAATAAAAGAACGACTAAAAAACGAGGTAATTCATCCCTAAGACGCTCTAAAACCGTTGATCGCAACCGATCGTCACCGACAGACCCGGGACTCTCGTTGTGTTGGACTTCGCTGTGGTACAACTTTAGCAAAGATTGATTTCCCGCGAGGTGCACTTTGGCAGTCTTGATCCTTGGACGTGTCCAACAAAAACCTCCAACTTTGCACCGCACCAGACGGGCAGGGGAGGGCAAGAATGGCGAGGCACTGGTCTTGGATAGCCTCGAAGCCGAACACAGCGCTGGTAGCCGTACCATGGTGCTCCATCAACAGCAGACGTCCAGCAGGAAGTGAAGTACACGAAAGAAAGAAAAGCGTCAAGAAAGCACATCGACACATCCGCCCGACGTTTTTCAGCACGCAGGAAGCAGCACGAATTTTCGCCAACATGAGCGCCTTCCGTTTCCCGGCAGCGCAAAGTGCTAGGGAGCGAAACAGGCACAAAAAACACACAAACCAAGCAAGTACTGTTACTTACAAGGGCAAAATCAACCGGAATAAGCCGATTACAATCCAGCCCGGAGCTGGAAACCGAAGGGTTTTCCCTTGTTCCCGAGGTAGCAAAAACAGCTTTCCAGGCTTTCGTGCTGAATTGTGAATGAGTATCGTCAATTGGCTCACGGACACGATTGAACGACGAGAGCAACAGGAAGTGAAGCGTCCAAGCAAAAGGGGGGAATTTTTACTTTCACCTCTCATGTAACTCCTTCTTTCTCTGTACACTTGGGTTGAGTTTTGTGCGCTATCTTCCAGGAACCATTTTCCAGCGCTGGTGGATAAGTGCTGCTAGATCATTCGTCAGAAGCAAAGTTTCGATATCCGACAGTCGATATCCATCCAAACTGTCTTTCAAGTCGAAAGTCCGCTGTGTGTGTGTGCAGTGTGTTCGATTCTCTCGAGGATGTACGTTTAAATGTGAAGAATAGCTTCCCACATCAAAAGTCAAACGTTACGTAGAGAAAAGTGCATTTCCGTCGTTTTCGGGGCGTCTTATGATGGAGCATAATCCGTTGCATTTGATGAGATAAAGGAAAGGAATGCAACCTATACTCATCTATACGATTGATACAAATTGACGTTCAGCCGATGTTTCCGTAATCCCATCGAGTGTATGTGTTAACATGGATGCGTTGAAATTGATAAGCAGGGTACATAAGACATGGCTGATGACAGCAATAAGATTCACATTCACATTATGCTAAGGCTAGGTCGAGTATCTATTTGAGATACGTAAGAAATTGATAAAATGTTGAGAAAAGAAGGTTGTTTTCATCGATGGGTTACGAAAGCATTGTTCTACTGTTTCCAGGTTGTAAAAATGTATAAACGTTGAATGGATAATATATTTATAAAAAATCGACATCAATGGTACATCATTTTCTCTACCATCTTCTCCCTACTAGTGACCTCAAGCCTTTTGCAAATAAACGTATGAAATAAATCCGTGCTTTTAGATAAATACAAAGCACACATATAAACCTACTGGGAGAACTCCTACGTAGAGCTCAATCTGGAAATCAAGTGACGAAAGAACGTAATAGTTCTAAGTATGTGTAAGCTCTTATAACACCAAGCAATAAGAAAAACGCGAGAGAAAAAACTATGTAGGCTTTATCCGCCTTCAAACAGCAGCGGATCTAACGGTGGGCGGGGTAGGCTGGCGCCTAGGGACCCGTCGTTTGGAGTGGCCCCGAAAGAAGACAGAACATTTCATACGTAACGGAGCCCGAGCATTATTTTATTTATTTTATTATTTTCTATTCTTTTTTAAATTTAAAGCATTATTTGAGTGAAAAGAAACTTATTGCAACAAATTTGCATTCAATTATATCACATTTAAAATTTTTGCTACATTGGTCAAAAATGAGGAAAATTTTACATTTTCTCAAACAGGGTATGGAACTTGGTTCCTCGAATAACTTCTGGCACAGACATCTTGGTGCAAAAATGAGGAAAATTTTACATTTTCTCAAACAGGGTATAGAACTTGGATCCTCGAATAACTTCTGGCACAGACATCTGAGGGCATGGCCGTCCAAGAAGAAAATGTAGCCATTGGTGCCATCTATCGACCACAGGTTAAAGATTGGCGATCCGTTGGATATCGACCGATTTATAGGCAAAAGTTTGTGCAAAAATAAGCCTTAGTAAATTTTCATTTTTTTTTAATTTTTTGATTTTTTCTTTATTTTTCACTCTTTTTATTATTTAAAACATTATTTGAGTGAAAAGAAACTTATTGCAACAAATTGGCATTAAAATAAAACAATTTAATTTTTTTTGCAAAATTTCCTAAAAAAATCGTAAGGGGTAAGCCTTATGAAATTTTCGAGTTGAAAATTTTTTAAAATTTTTTTTCTGATTTTTTATTCTTTTTTTATTTTAAAGCATTATTTGAGTGAAAAGAAACTTATTGCAACAAATTCGCATTCAAATATATCACATTTAAAAATTTTGCTACATTGGTCAAAAATGAGGAAAATTTTACATTTTCTCAAACAGGGTAAGGAACTTGGTTCCTCGAATAACTTCTGGCACAGACATCTGAGGGCTTGGCCGTCCAAGAAGAAAATGTAGCCATTGGTGCCATCTATCGACCACAGGTTAAAGATTGGCGATCCGTTGGATACCGACCGAGTTATAGGCAAAACTTGGTGCAAAAATGAGGAAAATTTTACATTTTCTCAAACAGGGTATGGAACTTGGATCCTCGAATAACTTCTGGCACAGACATCTGAGGGCATGGCCATCCAACAAGAAAATGTAGCCATTGGTGCCATCTATCGACCACAGGTCAAGAATTGGCGATACGTTGGATACCGACCGAGTTATAAGCAAAACTTGGTGCAAAAATGAGGAAAATTTTACATTTTCTCAAACAGGGTATAGAACTTGGATCCTCGAATAAGTTCTGGCGAAGACATCTGAGGGCATGGCCGTCCAAGAAGAAAATGTAGCCATTGGTGCCATCTATCGACCACAGGTTAAAGATTGGCGATTCGTTGGATACCGACCGAGTTATAGGCAAAACTTGGTGCAAAAATGAGGAAAATTTTACATTTTCTCAAACAGGGTATGGAACTTGGATCCTCGAATAACTTCTGGCACAGACATCTGAGGGCTTGGCCGTTCAAGAAGAAAATGTAGCCATTGGTGCCATCTATCAACCACAGGTTAAGGATTGGCGATCCGTTGGATATCGACCGAGTTATAGGCAAAAGTTTGTGCAAAAATAATCCTTAGTAAATTTTCATTTTTTTTTTAATTTTTTGATTTTTTCTCTATTTTTCATTCTTTTTTTTATTTAAAACATTATTTGAGTGAAAAGAAACTTTTTGCAACAAATTGGCATTAAAATAAAACAATTTAAATTTTTTTGCAAAATTTCCTAAAAAAATCGTAAGGGGTAAGCCTTATGAAATTTTCGAGTTGAAAATTGTTTTCAAATTTTTTTCTGATTTTTTATTCTTTTTTTAATTTAAAGCATTACTTGAGTGAAAAGAAACTTATTGCAACAAATTCGCATTCAAATATATCACATTTAAAAATTTTGCTACATTGGTCAAAAATGAGGAAAATTTTACATTTTCTCAAACAGGGTAAGGAACTTGGTTCCTCGAATAACTTCTGGCACAGACATCTGAGGGCTTGGCCGTCCAAGAAGAAAATGTAGCCATTGGTGCCATCTATCGACCACAGGTTAAAGATTGGCGATCCGTTGGATACCGACCGAGTTATAGGCAAAACTTGGTGCAAAAATGAGGAAAATTTTACATTTTCTCAAACAGGGTATGGAACTTGGATCCTCGAATAACTTCTGGCACAGACATCTGAGGGCTTGGCCGTTCAAGAAGAAAATGTAGCCATTGGTGCCATCTATCAACCACAGGTTAAGGATTGGCGATCCGTTGGATATCGACCGAGTTATAGGCAAAAGTTTGTGCAAAAATAATCCTTAGTAAATTTTCATTTTTTTTAATTTTTTGATTTTTTCTCTATTTTTCATTCTTTTTTTTATTTAAAACATTATTTGAGTGAAAAGAAACTTATTGCAACAAATTGGCATTAAAATAAAACAATTTAAATTTTTTTGCAAAATTTCCTAAAAAAATCGTAAGGGGTAAGCCTTATGAAATTTTCGAGTTGAAAATTTTTTTAAATTTTTTTTCTGATTTTTTATTCTTTGTTTCTTTTTAAGCATTATTTGAGTGAAACTTATTGCAACAAATTCGCATTAAAATAAAGCAATCTATAAAATTTTGCAAATTTCCTCAAAAAAATGCCAAGTCTATAGTCTTAGGAAAATTTCAAATGGGAGCGCATCGAACAATCGCTCCTGTGTGTTGCGCTCCGTACGGAGCTACCACCTTTTCGCGTGAGCTGTGCGGAAACGCGCACAATAAGATGAGTGGAGCGATTGAGCTACCTCTTTCGCTCTTGACCCAACACTACTTGTGATCTTTGGACAGGTTCAACACAGGAAGAAATAGATAGAAAAAAGGATTCGGTATCATTCAACTATTACGTAAAAATGGTTCGAATTTGTGTTACCTAACATAAAATAAGATACCTACTTTTAAAATTCTGGATTTTTAATGTTTGCGTGAAACATATCAGCTAGGAAACATATGATCTATAGTGTGAACGTGTATATAGTGAACGTCCATGGTTAGGTTAGATACATACAAGCAAAGCAAAAGTATCGAGCAAGTTCACTAGCATGCCAAAACCTGTTGAATTTTATTTTTTTAATTTAAAAAATTAACAATTTTTGCGTTACGTAATATGTGAACCCCCATCCCCTACACCATTCACCAAAGTAAGATGAATAAGGTGATAAACGTGCTGGAAAACAGATTTTCTCACCTATCTCCTATATGTCTATGTTTGGGACGTCAGTGTAATAGACGTTCTGCTGTGGAATGTGATGACATAAGAAAATTCGCATTTTTTAAACCAATTGCCTTTTTATTAACAAGCTCAATATTAAAAACCACATCCACCATGAACTTCCTTCTGTTGAATTTCAATATTAGTTATTGCAGTTCGGTGCAACCAACGACACAAATTTTTAATTGCATTTAACACGATTGAGATCATGTAGCTCTTAAGCTAAACATGAAACTACATCTCTTAATTGTGTAATAAGTAAATGATACCAAGGATTCAGCAGATAATCCATCAGTTTGCTACTCAGGTCCAGATAATCAGGATGCTACTCTAAGCTTCCACAAACACAATACATTTTAAAGCCATTTCATTGATTAACCTTGTGAACCAGCCACCAATGCGTTTGTAAACATAATACTCCTAAAACAACCCGACCCGGAACATCACCCTGCAAGCATGTGCCCCAAATAAACCCCAGAATCGGTAGAACCATCATCGGGTTGTTAATTCCAAAATAATTCAATTCACTTTAAACTAGCAATCGGAACCGATTTTACCCGTGTACTCTGCGGAGCTCAAAAGCATTGCATATGTTGCACAGAATTCAATCGCTCCCACCCAACGGGGTACAGGTATTTTCCAGCATAGTAAGGGAACGAGTAGTTGGGTGAAAATTATCATCAATAAAATTTTATTCATTTTATGACGCAGCTCATGTGCACGTACATTTCATTTGCTTTTTTTGGGGGGCCGAGTATTGCACGAAGTGTGTGTAGGATTTCTGTTTTTTTTCGTCCTTTTGTGTCGACTATTTGCTTTTTAAGAGCACTTTCCCGCACATGCTTTCAGTACACGAACGGAACACGGCATTTCTGTGCCGGATCGATTTTCGATAACATAACCTCAAATCAGCACAAAACTCGATAGCGGGATACGGAATTCGGCTTGATGGTTTGAACTTTCTCGCCAGGCTGTGGAATGTTGTAAGAAATTTGTACTGCAAAGAATTTTCAATTTCCCTTCCCGGTACTGAATTAATTGCGCACCGAATGGTAACGTCTTTTTGGGTGTCTTTCTGAAAAAAGTAGTCTACTTAGCGCTTTGCTTATCCGTTTGAAGCAGACAATTCTGGAAAGTGTGTATCCAGAAAAGTGATACAGCATTCAAACCAGTTCACTTCAGCAGAAAATTATCCAGAAAAGTGTACCACTTTCAACACATTCGCTCGTTCGGAGGATATTCGGAACGTGCTACTGCTGGGTCGATCGATCGAAAGCGGCTCGCAACGAGGATGAAGATCAACCAAAACGAAAGCAATGCTGTAATAAAACGAACTTTCTCTCTCTCTCTCTTTCTTTGCATAAGCGATGCATTTTCTTGACTCCTTTGATGATGGTTGCTCGCAAATGGTACTACTAACGGCAGCCCACTAACGAGCATATATTTCGCCTCAAAAAGGATCCCCGGTAATAAAAGCCACGGATAATGGTTGGAAGAAAGTCAGCAAGTGTCTTAACGAACGAACGTCGGTCGGTTGTATGTGTTTTTTTTTCCTTTGAGAGCATTCTTTTTTTTCTTTCTTCTTTTATTTGTATTCGTTTCCGATGTGTGGAAAGGAAAGTTCTGCACACCGTGCCATTGCGGGATTGAACGTATGCCCGAAACCGATCGTACACTTTTGCGTTCTACAGCGCTGCGTCGAACTTAGCAGGAAGTATCTTTTTTTTCGGTTCGCTTCTTCAAAGAGCACTTCCGAACAGGGAATGGATCTTAAGAAGCAGTACTAAACCGCAACGGCACCAGGCACCACCAAAAAAAAAACCCATAGTGCGAGAAATAAAAGACGATTTCTTCCGCTGGTGCAAGCGGCCCGCACCAGGGAACACTAATTTTCCGTTTCCGTACTTCGGCACCCGGAAGCGCACGGCATGTGGATGAAAGCAATGCAATCGCGATCCCAGAAGGAAACCACCCGGGTGGGCAGAAAACAGATGTAACAAAAAAAATCAAGAATTCCACCATCCGCTGCAAAACGGCAAGAAAGTAATGAAAATATTGCTCCAACCTTCGTTAGAAATTAATTAAAATTCTAATAAGCGAACCTGGAACCTTAAATAATTGAGTGCCGGACAAGGGATGAGGTATCTTGGTTTTATTTGTTTTGCAACACTCTTCGCCGATCGTCTTCAGCTCAGGATGGCATCGTCGCGGGAAGAAAGATACGTGCTCCTTCCCGGGGCTTTTTTTTTCCTTCTCGACAATCCACCCTGGGAATGTTGCACCAAGCCCATCGTATTGGCCCGGCCAGGAGGAAAAACGAGCAATAGAGTGCAAAAAAAAACCAAGCTCCATTTGCAATTGATTGAATATGGAGAAAGAATGTTACGGTGGCGGAAAGAAAAAAAAGGCCCAAGAAAGTACACTCACTCAGCAAACAAGGCTACAACATCGTCAGACACGGCTCCCCGACACGACCATGGAGCAACTTGTTCCGGGCACTACGAAATTGCACATCCCAATCTTACTAGGCCTTGGCGAGAGATTGAATAGATTTCGAAAACTTTATCCCCATCCCTTACGGGCGCCCGGGTCCAATCGAACTGTAGCGCTTTAACGAGCGCGCGCGCACACGGTTGGGGAGCGAAAAACTTTAACTTGCCATTGGAATTGCTTCATCATACTTACTCCACTGCCAGACCCAGCACGACCTCACCTGTTCCCTCGCGTATATGCACATATTGATGAGCGCATAGCATTATTCATGCAGTTCGCATCAGAGCTATTGCAACATGCAATAGCTGCTTAACAGTGGATCGGAGTGAGTTTAAAGCTGCTTAACAGCTGACGCATGGCGAGGCTGGCTTTTATTTTTAATGCATTTCAAATGCACTTTGCAGATGCCATTCAATTACAGCACGTTTGATGTGAAATAAATTACACTTGCGTGTGGAAAAAGTGTGCAAAACAGCGTCCCTTTTAAATGCTGCCTTTGCTTCACGTAGTGGATTTTTTGTTTCCCGTTTCGAGAGCGTTGTTTTTGCCAATTTCTGTAGTTTCATTTCATTTTGTTGTTTTTTTTTGTTTTGTCCGCCCACCAATCAACAACTTGTTTCCGTATGCATATCAAGACGAAATTGACGATGTCGTTAACAGTATGGCACAAGCTTTACACGCTCAGGGCATACCTATTAAGCTGCGAGCGTCCCATAAAAAGCAATGAATAGTTGAAATTGAATTGAGAGAGAGGAAAATAAAATGCATTCACCAAATGAGATTCGCCTTCCCGGCTTAGCATCACCTCCACAACACGATGCTTATCCTGCAAAGAGCGTGGTAAAATGCATTCGCTTCCATCTTTCGCTCGTTCGGGGTGTTTCTTTGCATGCCGAGCGCTGCAGGTTTTTCCGGGCTGATCCTTCCTCTTTTCCTCCGGATCGGTTCAACCCGACGAGCTTCCACTCGGGAATGTTCGCTCGTCGACGGAAGGGAATCCGTGCAGGGTCAAGCAGGTTCCATCATTACAGATTCATTTCGATTACTTAAGGGTAAACAAATGCCGCCAGCTTTTTCCGACTCGGGGAAAATTCGCCGAGCCGCGGGCGCTGGGAAATTGCATTCGCTCGCAGTCACGCGGCACATGGGACGTTAGTGGACAACCGTTTTTATTTTTCCCACGCCGTTCACTTTGGCAATGCCATTCGCGATTTCATCCCTTTTGTAAGTTTAGCCTCCCGGCAAGGTAATAAAGTGTCTCAATAAATAAAACCACACGCAAACATTGCACCCTTTTTCACCCGAGGGCCAAAGCGAGTTGCATGAACGTGAGCTGCTGCTTTATCTTATTTTCGCTTTTCTTTTCATGCTTTGCGGCAACTTTTTTTCTCCCCACTAACCAGAAATCCCATCCATCTGGGGTTAGATTTTCACACCATATATTTTCTTGCGCCACCGCAAGACGATCCATCCTAGTTCCGTGTTGCGTTTGCTAGCTTTATGGCGACGTCAGTTTTCGGTACCAGGATGCAGCCTTCGAGGAATATTAACTAGCTGGACACCCACCTTTAACACTGCCCAACCTACAGCGAAAAACTCTTGCACGAATCTCGCATTTCAACATATTTCACCCGGCATCGAGGCACGGCCATGGTGGTGGTGTTGGAGGAACATCCCAACATCCCAAAACTCCTACGTACCAACGTGCTCGAGAGAAGAAAAGTGTGAAGAAAACACATGAACCGGATTGCAGGTTAGCCTTGCTGTTCGGTTGAAGTTTTTCTTCGCTTTCTGTTGGGAGTGTAAGGAACAAGAAAAGTCTTCCAACATTCTTTGCAGCCACTTCCTTCATTTCGGTTGAAGATGACGCAGTTTTTCTTTCGTTCAGTTGTTAACGTGCGGAATGACAAACCTAACGGATGGTACACGCGTTTGTCGAAAGCAGGTCCCAGGATTTGCTTAGATTTAGGTTGTGGGTTTTACGTCTTTCTTCTTCACCCACTATCCCTGACCACCCCGGGAAGAAGTTCGCTAACAAATGTGCACGCTTTATCGTGGGTGTGTGTTTGCTGTCACTCGAATTTGGATTTGCTTCAAAGCCAGTGTCACTTGTCTTGTATTGAACCAGGTTTTGCTACTCCAAACGAAGAAAGGTTTTTGTGAACCTGATGTGAAGAAAAACAGGGATACAGATTTATTAGACAAACCTTTACGATCGCATGATGTCCGACATTCATTAACCATAGATTCATAGTGGATCTGATGGATCTATGATTGTTGTTTACGCCATTTTATAAAGAGTTATTATGCTCCAGTGAGACAACATTTCAATTACAGGTCAATAATAGGTCATCTCATGATATACAGCATCTCTTCATGAAAAAATCCTTTAAAATATAAGGAAATTGCAAAAACTTATAACAGCAAATAAAAACGAACCCCAAAAACTATAAAAACACGTCAACCCTTTAATCATAAAATGTTATCTTATGCTCTTCTTTGGTGCCTTTAATCCGTAAGTCACGTGTACCCGCTTCAAAGTAGTGGCAATTGCTACTTTCATAAAGTACTTTCAAAATAAATTCAACTCTTTAGTATCACTCTCCATAACATCGAAGATGCGCCCTGTTCCCAAAAGGTCTTACACAGTGACTTAAACGTTGAATTGTAAACATGCTAAATAATTCAAACCTCCTCCCAAACGACAACCCCAAAACCATTCTTCCCCAAAAAGCTAACGGAACGGATACAATCCAAAGTCGTTCTGTGATTCTTGTTTGAGAATCATCGTTTTTAAAAACACTTTTTCGAAAATCGCGCCACCCTTTTCGGTGATGTCCTTTTGGTACTTCTGTGTATTTCTTAAGTTTTTTTTTGTTTGAGTATCCAGATGCAAAAATTATGCCCGGTTACTATCCTTGTCCGATACGGGATGAAAGGTCACAAAAGACCCTCGATAACCCGAGGGTGTTTGTCCTCACGCAAATCAAAGAAGCTATCAATGATTATTGAAGCCATGGGCCCAGAGCATCCCCGAAATCTCAGCACTGGGCTGGTCTTTCATATCTTTCCATAATGCTTTTATGAAAGAGGATATCCTTTCCACAACGCCTTCGGTTTCACTTTCGAAGGCAGTGTCAGCGTTTTCATGCATTAAACAAATTCCTGCACGTCCCAAGAAATATTTTAGCCATATTTACCTGTTTCTTCGGTGCTGCCGACTCGACAAACACATTATATTGGGTGAGACGGTGTTGGATGGGGAATCGAAAATTCTGCAAACGGTAGCATCCCAAGGTGGGTTCAAATATTTATTATTTGTCTCCAAAGGTTCAGCCGGCCGAACAAACAGCAGTTGAATAATTTAGGAAGCGATTAAAACGTGATACATACAATCGAAGCAACAACAAAAAGCTAAACTGGAAAAGTGTTTCAAAATAAGTGAAAAATATATTTTTTTTTTGTTGAATTTTTGTATATAACCTCCACACAAAAAATAACAATCCCAAACCAAACCGGGTGAATTATATGCGATGAATCATCTTCGAAATAGCGCCTTCCACACCCGGAAACGAATCATCCTTTGCCCTGTTTTTCTCCATCCGGTCCAGGAAAGGTGAGAATAGAACCCCTATCTGTCACTTCCGCACCCCATGCACGAAGTAAACGCCAAGCAAGGATTGAAAGTGACAGGAAAATAATATTCTTTTGACCAGTCCACCGGACGGTGGGTCACTCTTGTTTCGTTGATCCTTGTGCGTTTTTTACGTTTTCTTTTTGCGATTTTCCTTCCGTCAAGGATGACCCCGAAACCCATCGGTTGCAGGGACAACGGATCGGATCTGTATCGTATCACCCGGTCAACTTTACGATCCTATTTTCGTTCTCTGCACGTTGGTTTTATTTTACCATTTTCTTGGCTTTATTCTCAACATTATGGGAATGTTTCGGTCAGTTTCCTTTACCAGTTATGGATTCTCGTGTTTTTTCTACTTATTTATTTTTACAGTTTTTTTTTTGCTTTGTTATACTATGTTTGTGCTTTACGATCTTCCGTTATAGATCGGCTTCATTCGTCTTATCCGAAATTCGCTGTGTAGTAAAAAAGCCGTTTCTCTTTACACAACGAAAGTGTCCCTTACAAAAGCTTCCATTCATGTTACAAAAGACGTAGCAACAAAAAAAAAAACGATGCTTGTCCGTAACATGGGATAAACCAGCGGGAGATTTAAATTCCGTAGCAATGATTGAGAAGAACGCTACCGGAGCGATGATTTGCAAGCTTTTGCTGGTCGTCTGTGTACATACACTTTACCTTTTATCCCGTTCTTGTAACGCGTTTCGTGAAAAGGGGTTCGGATAAAACTGCATCTCGCAGAATGAATATCCCGGGAAAACTCAAACAAAAACACATTATCACTTGGGTGGAAATTTACGCCCACCTCCGAGGAAAAGGTCAAGAGAAGAAAAGCCAATATATGAAACCTTGAATAAATCAACACCACTACGAACAACATTTCATTATCCGTACTTCAAACATACCTCTACCCGTTGGCTGGCGCCTAATGCTGATGCTAATAACATCATAAATATTTGTGTTACTTCCAACTTCGGCCCCATTCAACCGTGCCGTGATGAGCCACCAAAAGCGGACAAAAACTAACACACAAAAACGCATAAACTTACTGATGGAGTGCGATGCTTCAGAGAGTGCGATGCACTTTGGCGTTTTCTTTGACTTTTTGCTTTATTGTTGTTTGGGAGTCGGGGGGTTTCCTTTTTTTTCACGTGCATAAAATGCACACAAACAAACGCACCGAGACGTGCAATATGCGTTTAGCAGCAATCTGCTTCAACTCTGCCGTACGGTGAACTTTGCATCACACCGAAGTGCAGTCGACCAAGTGTAAAAAAACACTCTTCACTAATATTTTGCTTCTCCGTTTTGCACCTTCACTTAGTGATTGTCTTTTAAAGGGTTTCTCGCTGTGCTGTGATTGAAGAGGAATTAATTGTGTTTAACTAAATATCCTAACTATTTAATTTGCATTTTAAAAGCATAACAAAATAAGATTCCTTACTAATACATCTTCTCAAAGTATAATGAATTTATTTATTTTTTTTTAACGGATGGTGTCTTGGTGTGAACATGAAAACATGAAACAAAAATATTAAATTCAATTTAAAATTTATAGTAATTTTTACACATCGAAATACAAGCATAACTATTCTGTAAAACCCCTGTACATATCTTCCCCATGATATGACCAACATTTTTTGTTATGTCAATAATGATGCCCAACTTTGCTCTCACACTTTTCCACCGACGTAACAGTGCGCTGCGCAAAAATTCATACGACCAAACGGGAACGGGTCAGCTAAATCGGAAAAGTTCCTGACATTTTCCTGCGCTCGTGACGGTTAAATTTATTTGATTTCTCTTCGACACATCTTCCCAAAGCAGTTTCCCACGCACGAAAGAAATCCTGTTAAGCAAAAAAGAAAAAAAGCAGCAAAGGAATGACATTATCCGGGATAAGTTGTTTGCGACTACCTTTGATTCGATGCCCCACACTGGGCGGGTAAACAGCACTTGCGTCACTGGCACAACCCCACCATAGTTGGAAATATGTGGAACGTGAACGAGCTAAATTAGTTAGTGAGGTAAAGGCAGAACGCTTCATGATCCTCTGATCGAAGCGCAAAAAAAACGAAGGTTCGCATCAAATGACTTCCGACCCGGAAGTGGATCAGTGTCATCGGTGTTGTTTGCTTAGCGTTCGTTTCGCAAAAGTCACAACCTTTGCCAGTGTCACGGAGCGTACAGTAGTGTACGAATCGAAACCCGACAATGGCGACTCGTCCCTACCCCGTTTTCTACGCCTCTCGGTGTGAGCACAAACCAGTGTTCGCCTGTTTACAGTTTGCGAAAAGTGATAACTTTTCATACTCATTGGCAGGATAGTGTCAGCTGTGGCAATGCTTCTTCTTACGGGTGGTCCGAGGCGAGGATATTTAACTGAAAAGCGAAAGATAGAAACAAAAAAAACCGACAAAAAAATGCTCCCCAAGCTGTGGAGCTGTAAGGTTCGAGAGGGGGTGGAAAAGGATTCTGGGACGCGTTTCCATACTTCCGGGTGTGGGACCGGATTGGTGTCATCTGGTTGAGAAGTTTGCATGAAAGTTTAACCGGTGAATGACGCTTGACAGAACGAGCTTCTGTGTGTTGAATTTCAATGAACGCATTCCGGCAACGGTGATCTGAGTTGATTCTGCATGGAAAAAAACTCTAGATGAATTCATATAAATTTCAAGTTAGAAATTTTAGAGTTAAAAAATATAAATTATGCATTTCAATCATATTATTTCTAAGCAACAATAACCAAACAAAGTATACGGATTTGCATAATTGGTATGGAATTTATTCTTTCAAATTCTTTGAAAAAAAAAACCCAAACAAAAGTCAGTCGATAATATACCCCTCTCTCACAGCAACTTAACCTTTATTAGCATTCGAAATAATTAACTAAAACTGGTTCATTTTTCACATAAATGTCTACCACCAGCACCATTGATTCTCGCGGTAGGAGTTTTATTTCCTTTCTGTTATTTGACCTTCCACAAATCCACGGCTTCATCTGTACGCAAAAAGGATCTTTTAATCCCACAATTAGATTCGATAACCGGACGCGTAAGGCAGACCCTAATTAGCATCGTTTGGTGCAAAGTTTGGTGTCAAGTTTCTTCGGGTCGAGAGTGTAAATTTCAGTGACAATTAGAGTGGGACAAAAACAACCAATTCGTTGTAAAAAATTAAGAAAAAAAATGAAATAGATACAAGAAAAAAAACTAAAATAATAGAGTACAAAATCAACAAATTTTTCTAAATGAAATTCCTTAAATTTTGAAACAATTCAGCCCATACAAGATGTCAGCCCATAAAAGACATTACACAAAATATTTTCCAGTTTCCTGAGGAAAGTTCATAAAACCATTCCTTTCGGAGAACTAATCAACAAGGGTCCATTTTTACGACTGATCCATCCACAACCGCACCGACGCAATGGCTGCGATCAACGATTAAACAATCTTATTAACGTCTTCCTCGTGCACCTAGCGTGCTTCTCTATTTACTGGGCTTTTATACATCAAACATTCTTACGGTGGCCACTGCATTAGTCCACCGGCCAAAAACCAGCATTCAAGCATTTAATACACCCATCAATCCGTACGTTACGTTTGACGTTTATGTTACACCAGTTGGTGTGATTTAAAATTGTTTATAGACCACACCATAAACGGTCCACCGGTTCCTTCCGCCCACAGCTACCCACGGACACACGGTGCTGTGTTGGTTTTTCAAACGATCTCATTCTAAACACCAACCTTCAACCCACTGGTGGCCGTTCGGTGATGTCTAGGGCGAAGCAAACACAGCAAACTCCTCCGGGGTCCTGCAGGTTCGGGTGTGTTTGATTTACCAGCATCATTTTACGAGCCGGAACATCTTCGACCGTGTGTGTGTGTCTCCGTACAATACCAGCCTGACGTGTTCGGGATAAATTCGTTAGTTTTAAACAGAGTGTTTGACTGTGGAGGTGTATGGAAGAACAGAGAGCAAGAACACTTTTCACGCTACACTAGCCAAAGATGACATCCTTTCGTGTTGGTTCTGTGTCGATCCTTTCTCTCGCATTTTTTTTTTCGGCATAATTCTACCTTCCCTTCACTGTTGGACCATTTACGCAGCCCTTTTGTTCTGCTTGATGGATTTTGTCAGGATGTTGCCGTACGATCCTTGACGTATGACCGTCCGTGTTGGTCCATCCATTCCACCTTAAGGTTACACAAGGCGAGGCCTTGGTGTCGTCTTCCTTTAGTTGAGACGAAATTTTTCACCGATTTTAAAGTTCACGGGGGTTTCGCTTCGACAGCGTTACCTGAGTTACGGTGTTCCAATATGCAAAAATCTCGACCAGGAGCACAGCCTGCCGGATCTGTGTCCCTTTTTGTAGGGCTTCTCTTCTTTCCGCGTTGGTTGACTCGCTGCTTCTATTTTG
The DNA here is from genome assembly GCF_943734845.2 of Anopheles funestus. Classification (NCBI taxonomy): domain Eukaryota; kingdom Metazoa; phylum Arthropoda; class Insecta; order Diptera; family Culicidae; genus Anopheles; species Anopheles funestus. Next base: position 7,061,026 of record NC_064598.1, on the reverse strand, counting down.
CATGCCTGCAGCAATAAATCTTTAAGGCGATCCTAAAACGAATGGGTCGGCCTTTTTTTTGTTTGTTGGCCAGATACACCTGCCCTGATGGGTGGAACACAGGTGTGTAACACCCTACTCACTGCCGCACCGAAGCGGAACCCTCCAAGGGACCCTCCAGCCGACGGGTAAATATTGAACATCGCAAATAACACACCAAACCTAGGCTTGGAAACGAGTAGTCGGCATGAGGACAGGGAAGTTTTGGAATGCAAAACACCAACAGCACAGGTATGGTGAAGTGTCAAAGCACGGTTCAGTTGGGTCACCTCCAGGGAGCTCTGACAAATAGCCCACTAGGTTAAGGAAGCTAATGATTTGTGTCACTGCGATACAGCTTCCTGCAAATGCGCCACATGGAAGTGGCTCTGCCGGGTCAAAGGTCTATCGGAGGGTGAAAAACAACAGCACAAATCTCAAGGGTATATCTTAAGAGACACTTTTTTCACTCTCTCTCTCCCTCGCTTTTTTTTGTATTTCTTTGTCGTGCTCTTCATCAACTCCCCTAAGAGAACATATTTTTATGACAAATCCTGATTTTTATTTATTGATTTTCTCGAAGGAACGTACCAATAAAAAAGACCTTGATTCTGGATGGTTTTGTGCCTTTTTGGTGTGTGTAACCCCTCCGCACTTAGAAAATCCGGCCCCTAAACACCGTTCCAAAGAGAGCGGCAGCTCGTCAGTGGGTTTTGGGTCTAAAGGTCCGGGGCCAGGAGTATAGCATTGGACCGGTTTAATTAAATCCCGCTTGGCGCGTCACAAGTTGATTGCTTGCGCTTTGCCTCGGATCTAAAATGGCTATCAAATTAACATTGACAGCTGGATTAATGATGCCGCATTGTTCTCGAGATCGGTGGTAGTACACGTGAACCTCCTTCCGCTCCTCCTTTTTCCATGGCTTCCCTTGCATCCAGCATCATCAGCTAACCCGGCACAATCCGGTAAGAGAAAGAGAGGCCACAAATCAATCAAACAATTGGCAGCGGACAATTCGGTACAGGCAAATTCGATAGACTACGGCTTGAGTGGCATATGACAGCGGTCCCCCCGGTCGGATGTGCAGCCTAAAACTTCTGAAAAGGTGTGCGGAGGAGTAGGAGGAATCCGACCCACCAGACTCGATAAAGGATTGAGTGACATTGGGTACGAGCTGAAAGCTTCCGCACGGCCTCTGCAAACGGGGCATACATGTACAACATTATGTGATAATGCCTGTATCATCGCGTATCTTCTTGCTGCCGTGTTTGAATGCGCAAACAGCCCACCTAAGCGTATCTCGTGCGGCAAGGCATCAATCTGGGGAAGATTTTATGACGCCCGGGGCCGATGCAGATGAAGGTAGGGAATCACACCGAACAGCGGAAATTATGCTGTTACATGATATCCACACCAGTACCAGACGGACACGCGTCCCACAGCACTGGTGACTGCATCGAAATAATAAACCCACCACCGTACACGCACACACGTACTCATCATTATTGTCATCTATCCAATCCAATCCACCCACCCAACCACAACCCATCCGCACACACAATGAGTGTGCACCGAGAGCGCAGCGTGTGCACCCGCAGGATCATAAAAGAACTGACACAATGCACTCATAATTCATTATCAATTAACGCGGAAAATCATTTACATATGTTCGAAGCAAACGAAGCGAAAGGGGATGGAAAATGTGACCGCCATCTGGTACGGTGGTTGATGGTAAGGGTTCTTCTGGGATGTGGGTGGAAAGTGGGAAATTGCAGTCGGATGCACACTGCTGACGGATGACGCATTCGATTCCTTCGAGATTGTGCGTTAGCGTATGGATAGTGGTACCGTTGAAAGAGACCAGAAGGACAAAATTAGGTCTGTTTTGTGGAAGGAGTGCTTTAGGACATCCGATACAAATTATAATAAATGTTTTCGAAATATCACAACTTTTATTAACCCCTGAAGGATAAGATTATTTTCTAGTTATTAAAAGGAAATTTATATGCATCATTTTACAAAAATAAGCCATAAAAACATTTTACTAAGTTATGATTTAGTTCAGCCTAAAAGTATGCAAAGAGTATCACAAAATAGACTGGTAAGATCCGTTTGTCAAACGCTTGAAATGTTATTGTTTTTGTTAGGATTTTGTCTTTATTAGGATATTTGATAGATAATCACCATGAAATTGACCACTCTTTGTTGCAGGAAAACTAAATTCTAATTCAGCAAAATATTAACATTATTTTTGGTGACAAGTTTTCGGAGAAAAGTATAAAACCAACTACATTAACCAATCAACAAACATAACATATATCAATACTCTTACCACACACCATCTTTAACCAACTAGATTGGACTTGGCCAGTACCAGCACACTTTCACTGGAAATGCTTTCCCTACGCGGGAAGGGAATGTGTGCATCGTTGCATGTGACAGACCACCGTTGTTACGCAACGAAGAAACTTCCTTCGGTTTTCGGAAGCCTCCAATCAGAGCTGCTTTCAATTAATCGCCCTAGCGAAACTAGCCCCTGGCCGGGTAAAGGGGCTCAAACCATTCCAACGAAACCCGCAGAATCGGTCGAACATCAGCTAAACGGTCATTTTCTCATGTTTTCTCTTGCCGTAGCAACGGTTCACTCGATGCGGAAAACCCGGGCCACAGTAATTAGTTCGGACGACTAATTTTACGCTTCATTTGAAGATTAGAAGGAACGCGGTCGTGCATGGATGGTGACACACATACAACGGTCGGTGAAACTCATGAACTGATGCTGAGCATGAAATTATGACACCAACACGGTGCCTGTTACGCCCTAACAACGGAAAGCGATTGTTCGAAGTAAGTTAAACGACTTCGGACGCGCGCGTCACGAAGACTTGGCTGTGAAGGCATGTTTAAGCGATAAAGATTTCCATTCTTTTTCCCTCCCAAAACGTGCGTCTCTTTATAATATCGTGCTTACGGTTTGGTTTGTGAGTATGTCCGTCGAGTTTGGTGCCTTCAGTGCGCTTCTGAATTCCAAACTCGCCAAGCGGGAAAATCGTTAAATAATTTTTATATACATCACTGCTAAAAAGCAATAATTGATAATTTTCCATGCTCCGTTGAGAGAGGAATGCTTAGGGAGGTCAAAGAAACGATAAACTGCTTCATGTTCCCTAGCCGCGTACCATCCTTCCTTCGCCTAGTCACCATAAAACCGCAATTCCAAGTACAGCATCCCGGCCAGCACTTGTCGAGTGCTTCCAATGGCAACCGGGTCACAGTTATGCTGCCGGGAGGAGCAGTACGAACAGTGAATGGTCTTGTTAGGAATTATTAGTTTTCCCTTTACTTCTGCCTCTCCCTTATTTCGGTTTATCACCGCGCACAAGCACACAAAAGACACACATTGTTACGTCCGCTCGGTCGGTATGTGGCTGTGGTGAGATTTTCAAACAACGGCAGCGACATCGCTGACGCCAAAATCCCTTTAAAGTCCTGCCCAGCCATACCCGGTTCTCGCTTCGGCAACGGGCAAAGGGGGGTCCACCAGCGGCGAACGATGCACAACGAATTAAATTTCCCTCACTGTGAGGGTTGCGGTTGTATCAGTCGAATTTTTCGAGAATAAATTTCGATTTCAAAGCATAAGCAGGAAGCGAATTCGTGTTTTGCTGAAGTGAGTTAAATTGCACTCGATGTTAGCGGGGTACCACTTTTTTCCGTTATTGTATTTTCTTCTGTTGTCTTGGCACGAGAGTAAGGAAATGAAATTTTCCAAACCCGGTGAAGATGGCAGATTTTAAATTGAAACAATTCCACAAAACAACGAAATGGTTGCGCTTCCTGGTGATTTTAATTCAACATTCAACGGACCCTAGAGCCACCCGTTTTGCTGGTTGTGATTTAATAAAATACTGAAATAAAGATATGTCATTTGTTCAATTTAAAACGAAAATATGTGTTGTAGATATAAAAATGTCTGCAAAAGATGTCCCCCTTCCCCCCACCTTTTCTGCCCTGCTGCAGCACCAGTTTCATTTCCACCAAAAAACCGAATCCAACCATCTTAGCTCGTAAATAATTTCATACCTTTAAAAAACTACTTCCGTCGCAGTGGAAACTTGCCCGCAAAACAACTTCCACTCGAAGGAGGAAAAATTCATTCGCCTATTCCGTCTTTGCTTTTTCCCATACTCCGCCAAAAACTTTTCACGTGTCGCAAAGCCTCGTTTAGCACGGCCGGGTGGGGGTTAAGCATTGGGTTTGATTCTTGAGCAGAAAAACATACACAAACACATGCACGCCCACATCCCATAACCGCAGCGCATTCGCCAGTTTAACCGCAGTCGAAGCCCTAAGTGAACTGCTCCAAAATGGACTGCGCGCCGGTCCATTTCGGCAGGGCGTTTCTTGAGCGGTTAACCTCCGGCCAGCAGCAGCAGCAGCAGAACACATTTCTTCACAAACTAAGTGTTAGATATTTTATTTTACGTTTTATTCCCATCCCAGTGTGGCACGGTTCGAAAGCCCATCCGCCTCATCTAAAACCGACTTTCAAACCCAACGGTTGCGTCCTTTGTGACCGTGAGTTCTATGTTTAGGAGGAGTTTTTTTGTCTTCTCCTTGCTGATCCTCCTTTATGGGTTTTGCTGGTTGCTTCGGAGAATGGTGGCAATTTTGAAGGTTACCTGTCCAACTCGTACAGGTGCTACAGTGCGTTTGGCTGTGTGAGCAGTAGAAAAAGGGAAGAATGGCTTGATGATGAGGGCAGATCCTTGAAAAACGAAATCTCCGAATCCCTACTTTACACCATAGCCGGACTTCAGGTAATGAATGGCCACCATCGTGAACAGCGGCGGGAGAGCTGAAAGTTGTAGGTTTGCGCATCATTTTCATCTGATGAACGAGCACAGCATCACACTGAAACGATTCCGAAACGAACGGTTCCCGGGCCACCGAAATGCAAATGATGGTTCGCTTAATCGCACGCTTAAATTGCAATATCTCTCCAACCTTTACGCCTTTGTGGTGCGGCAAACGAAAGGGATGTCTTTTCATTTTGTCTGCAAGGCGCGTTCCGAACCGACTGTTCCGACAGTTCTTAACGTTTTATATGTACTTCTTCACCTTACCCCGTATCTTTGAAATGCTAACCTTTGTACGCTTCAGGTTGTACCTGGGAAGGATAATAATGAAGGTGGTTGCACTTGGCAGTGTAAGAAAACACATTCCTCGCAAGAAGAAAACCACAACTGGAAGGAAATTAATTCCTGCACTACCTGGGCAGCAATGACTCTTCCCTGCTAAAACCCTGCTAGCGCAGCAACTCCCTTGTTCCACTTTGTAAAATGCGTGAAAATAGTTTTTTTAAGTAACAAAATACCTTTTTCCTCAACATAAAACTAACCGAAACTGGTGCCCTGGTGGATGGGAAAGAGCGAAAGGTTCATAGTGTTGCGCTACGAGCCCGCGCTTGATAGAGAAGGCGAGAATGCAAACATTGGAGATATACCGCCAAAAAGCGAGAGCGATCGAGAATGCTGAAACTATGCTGCAAGAGAAAATGCTTTGATAGCATCATTTTCTTGGAAATCATATCAAAAGAATGAAAAAGCGTAAGCGAGAAAACAAAACTTATGTTGCGTGCCTTGCAATGGGAGAGAAAAGGGAGGCAGCTAAATAAATGCTTCCATCAACTGCATTGCGCTGAGAGCCTTGTACGAGAGAGCGCAAGAAATGATATGCTAAAGCATGCGGCAAAAATGAGATAGACATATGGCGAGAGCGGGAGAGGATAGTCGTAGCCTTCTTGGGAACCTTTGCCGAACAATGTGTACGCGTCCTGGTGCGCGGTAAACAGCGTTCAGTTCCGAAGAAGCTGTGCGTGTGGAGCGTTCGAACGTTTTTCCGAGCAGCCCGTGTGTTGTTTTTCCGTGCGTTCAACGTGAGGACGAACGCTTTTCCGCGGCAAATTTGCACTCCGCTCGCTTGTGCTAAGCAAGGATATCGTGATATACGATCAGTGACGGATGGTTTTTCCAGGCCATTTTTTGTTTTGGTTTAACTTTTGCTTGTAGTGTAAAGTGTAGTTTTAATCCTTGCTTTATTCAACAGTGCAACAGCAAACCTAGTTCAAGTTGATTTGAAATTTATTTACAACCAACAAAAGAAACAACTTAATTCCTCGTGGCTAACTCGTACACGTGCGTGAATTGTGGCGTAAATGATATTCCGCTAGTAGAAGTTATCGATCGCGTGACAAAGAGAAGAGAATAGAGGGAAGAAAAGAAACAACAACAAATGTTAAACCGAAAGTGTGTGCAAAATATTGGTGTCCATAAAGGCCGTTTGTGAGGCAGCATAAATCACCACCAATCTTCCTATTTTACTTTTCGTTTTATCGGTGGTAAAATGTTTCACTTTACTTTTGCTGTGATGATTATGTGAGTGCTTATGTAGTGCTTCGTGTATGTGTGCACGTGCCCGTTTGAACAAAGCTAGTTAAAATTTCACTAAGTAAAGTGTGATAGTGTGTGAGAAGCGAGTGAAAAAGTTGCCTGTGAAGAACACTTCCTAGCCTCGAATCGAAGGATACTAAAAATAAGGATAGCAAACGGAGAGTTCTATCTTGTGGTTTTTTAGTTTGTTTGCTTTGCTTTGCTATTCTTAAAGACCCGGTTAAAGGTGGTCCAGTTCAGTCCAGTTCAAGAGGTAAAGTAAACCGATTTGACATAACACCCACGGGGGTTGATGTTGAGATTTTCTTGGAAGGAACCAAATCGTTACATCTGATCAAATGATATGGTGGAATGATATTTAAAATGTGCTGCTAGATTTAAACGAATGACCGTAGAAATGTCACAAGGCAAGTTTGTTCGTGCTACCGTTCATGTGTAGAGCAAATGTGCTTTAAACTAAACCATAGAACCATGGTTAGCATGGCTAAAGGATTCTATAGGATTACTTTACGTAAGGTGTGTTTAAGCTAGAGACACACACAAATGAAATGAACTAATTGGATATCAGGAGCAGGATGGAGACGCATTGGACGTAGTTGAAAGTTATGTCGACTTATTTTCCATTACAGTAGAGATAACTGTGAAGAAGAGGATTTCATGATTATAAGTTATTGGATTCTGAAAGCTTTGCTATTTAATTGATTTAATTTATAAATATCTTAGATGATGATAAATGTTACAGAAGCTTTCCGATCAATTCCAATTTTTTTAATAAATAAGATGCTCGCCAGATTTGTCAAAACATGTTCCTATTTACCTGGAACATTCGCAATAAGCTCTTAAAACTATGCGCCTAAATATATGCAATACGCCTGTAATTTTTTGGTTATTAAAACTTTAGCATTTATTTTAATGATTTTCCCCTCATATCTTTAAACATAAAGATAGTTTGTAAAAATTCTTTATTTTAACATTTTTAGCAATGACAAAAGTGGTAGCTCAACATCAACCACCTTTTATAAAAGCAAAAATAGAATACTCGAAACTGCGTGAGTACGAAAGCGACAAAACTGCAAGACACGATCGTACAATTATTAATCGCATTCAATAAGCGACCACCGAAAACCCAAACCGCCCGAGCAAACAAACTCCTACCAGTTGACCATTTTTAATTGTTCTAAATGAACCCTCGCAACCGAACTTGTTTTTATGCGCTCGTTCATTAAAGTAATCACGATCCATAAATTCCACAAAAGTTTGCTTCTTCGCTTAAAGCAGCTTCACTTGTGCGAGAAGTGAGCATACGCGTTCGAAAAAAAACGTTAGCTTTACCATCGCATATCGTGGGTAGCATTTTTACTCACGGAACCTTTTCGCAGACTTCGCATCACCCAACACCATGTCTTCTGATCAAGAACTCCATCCATAAATACTGCCATTTCGTGTAGAAGGAAGATGGTGAGATAACGTAAAAGAGAGCACGAATGTGATGCATTTTCGTTTTCATTTCATTCTTCCACCCCTTGACTTTCAAGTGTGCAGTAGGTGCAGGAGGTCATTGCAATAGAATTATGTTCCATTCATTTTCCCTTTAGTTTTCCATACGGCCACTTCGTGCTTTCGAGTTCTGCTGCAAAACTGTGCTCCGTGCTCCGTGCTTCGGTGCAAATGCAAAACCAAACCCTCCGTACGAAGGGAGCCGCGAGTACGAAAGATGCAGATGATGCAGTAATAATGAATAATTTAGTCGATTGTGCGCCAAAGATGGAGGTAATTATCGCTTGGTGCATTACATGCACAATCGGAAAACACACACAGACACACATACACTCACCCACGGCAAAGTGGAAGCAGCTGCAGGCTCAACAGCGCACATAAACCCCCGATAAGTATCTGGAGCTGCCGGTTTGGTCGGTTGCTATTTCTGCACGGGCCACTCGCGTGAACCGCTTGCTTTTGTTTTTCCTTGCAAATGGGAATGTTTTCACGGGAAAAGAAAAACACAATTCCAAAAATAGTGTTGTGTATGGTTTTCAGTAGAACAAAACAAAAAAAAAGAAGAGAAACAAATGCTCCAAACCGGGATGACTTGTGAGCCACCGTGAGTGAGGTTGAGATCGCAAAACCCGAACAGCAAACGGGAAATAGAAATGCCATTTTCAGTACGACTGACTCTATGCTTCATCATTCGCATGCATATCAATAATGCTCGTGCGGATTCAGTGGGAAAATGGAACGCCCCCCCACCCCCACCCCCAAAACCCACGATGATTCCTCGCAGGTCGATAATTGTTTCTATAACCAGAACACACTTTCCCAAATTTCCCGCGAGACATTATGCGAAGCACGTGTGTGTGTTTGTGTTCGGTATCGTTGCGTCAGGAAGAAAATGCTGCCAGGCCGAGAGTAGAATAACGTGTGGCTTTTTACGTTTCCTATTAGTATGATGTAGTGCATAATAAACTACGTCTAGGGTAGGGGGAGCCGGCCTGTGCGTAGGGAAAAATTTATTGCAAAATAAAAACTTTTCCTTTCGAAATTCCTACGCATACACACGCCACTAGACAAATGTGACTAGGAAACGTAACGCCAACGGCAGGTTCGGTAAGCAGAGCGATGAAACCAAAACGTTACGATCGCAACTAAATTAAAAGGCTCATTTATTTAATTAAAATAAATTCAACCTACCAGTTAATATGACGCGTATCATCGGTTTCATCATTTAATTATTTTCCCCTTCGGTCGATTCCGTGGCTGCTTTTAGCAAAAAACAAACAACAACCAAAAAAACACAAAATTGCCCATGTGGGATATACGACAGCACATTTCCACCCAGGGAATGGGCGTTCAAACACACGGGAAGGCATAAATGGAATCGCATCAAAATAAGATCACATTTTCACGCACAATTTCGATTCCATCCACCTGGGTGGAAAGGTATCTTTCAGGTTCCTTATCCGTGCGCTTCCGATTCGAGTGTGTTTTGAAGCATTTGATGGAGCGCAAGGTTTTTTTCCTCTTTCGTCTTCATTTAAACGAATAAAACTCCAACCGTTAGCAATTTTCCGTCCGCATGTGAGGTGCCTTTTTATTTAGAAAAATGAATCGGAAACATTCCAACAGCAGCAAGGGTTTTTTTCCCCCAGCGTGAAGCATTGTTGGAGTATTTACGTGAGGAAAAGGGAGATGGGTTTCGGTTCTCACACACGCCCCGCGTACTGGAAAAACGCGTTTATAAATGGCTATGTTTTTCCAGTAACATAAATAGTGAAAATAATAATAATAAACACGCACGCGGGGACTCGCGCACGCATCGGTGTGGCGTCTCGGCAAGCGTGTATTTGTGTGTGTGTGGCGATGGTTATGCGTTTGACCGACCGCGTTGGGAAGGGAAATGGTGTGTGTGTGTGTGAATGGGGAAGAACGGGGAAGATTATAAAAGGCAACATTTTCCATACAACATTTGGTCGTTCCGGCCATACATTTTGGTTGCGTGCTGGCTCCTACATTGCTGCGATGCAAACAAATATGTGGCGGTGGAGGACGACTGAGTTGAAGGTGGTTGGGGAGACCGCGAGAGTATCCTTGTGTCCGTGGTGGCCAACAGTTTGGATGGACAAACACAAATAAATTCATCCACCAAATTCACACCGTGGAAAAGCATTAGGCGTTCGACCCACCTCGATCGACAGCCACCGGGAAAATCGCTGCGTACTATTGAAAAACGTGCGAATGGTACTCCGATCCCAACCCAAAATGAGGTGCTAAAGTCAACCGTAAATACGCCGCCAATGGGTGTTCAATAAAATGCTTTTGCTAGTGATTTTCACCTACCTCCAACCTGCCTTTTAACCCTTTTTGCGTTCCGTTCTCGTTCCCAACGGATGATGCTGGAATTTTCGACGACTTAACGGTGACAGTGCCACACGATATTGCTTTGACAGGTGCGCACTACTAAAGTACCGGGTGGTTGATGTCAAACGTACGAAAAATAAACAAATCACTAAACTTGACGTTAAAACGAGTGCTCGTCGCGTTTTGGGTAGTTTTGTGGGAACGGAGCGGATTTTCAACACGTGGTTTGATCTCACGGGCTTAGATCAATAGAAGAGTGAAAACCGCTTTGAGAGTCTTTTTGGAAGAACGGATCCAATTTAGTGTTGGAAATGGAATTGAAAACTTATTTCCAGGTCATTTTTTTTCTGATGAAAGATTTATATTCAAACTTCAAGGGTAAATATCCTAAATGCCATGCACATATCAAAAAAAGAACTAAAAATCTTATTAACGGAATTATACGTTCAAGGTTTTTTGGGGTTAGTAATTTAAAATGCTATTTCTAAATAAAATACACTCTTTAAATTACTGATCCAGTAACTTTCTAGATTACTATAGAATATGCTTCAATAAGAAATCACTAACTTTTAAGTTTAAGTTTAAGTTCCTCCAAGATGGCAACCAATGGGCGAGCTTTTCAAGCTAGCTAATGCCGCACTTTAAGTTCCTTCAATGTTCAGGTTCATTTTTTATTGCACTTTACCTTACCTGCAGTTAGAGCTTAAACCTTTCGTTTAACAAAACGAATATTGATTGAATCCACCTATTCGAAGGTATAATGGAGAAACACCAAACTGACCATACGGTGAGCCAAACTCAAACAACTCGTTGCCTTGTGGTGACATGCAAACGAGTCATAAAAAACAACTACGTTACATTAAATCCCGACACCGTTTTTTCTGAAAGCCACTACTGAAAGGACGTGGGTGCGTTTGGAGTGTACGAGGCATCCAAAACACCAAACAAAACAAAAAAAAACAAGATGTATATACAACCCGGAAGCGAACAATAAATCTACCGTTTTATCGAGCGCATATTTTACGTGTCGTTGGCCGGCCGATGCGTTTCGGAAAAATGGGTGCGTTTTGTGTTTATTGTTGACTTGCTTCTGTTATGCTTGACTCATTGGTCCGATCGGTCCGAAGGTTTTAAAGAGTAGGAAGCAGGACGAGGACGTTGGTTTCGCTCGATCAGACGCTTGTTTTGCTTTGTTTTTTTTGGAAAAGGGAGGTTTTTGATTCATTCATTGGCTTACGGGCGGGTTTTCGTGTTGTTTTTGGTATGCCTTTAGAGGGCTTCCAGTGCGTATTGTTTGCGTACACTGGCAGGAGGGCAGACGGCAAAACCGAACACGTGGCCAGCCATGTCGTGGTTCAATTGTTTCAATTACAAATGTTTATCGGGGCTGCCCCTTTTTTCCCATTTTGTTGGTTGGCAGTAAAAACAACGGTTATGCTGCACCGCCTGCAACAACGGAGATGCGTTTATGGGGCTGACGAAATGTTTTTACTTTTCCGAATAGCGACAAAACTCCCGGTACGCTGCAGCGTAACGGCATGGTCAGTGAGGGAGGCGAGTGAAGGGGGAGGAAATCAAAACATCACGAATGTCGAAAATGTCTCCCTTGGGGCGGTTTATGTTTTTACTGGGACGGGATGGGTCATTTCAAAATTTTGTACCAAAGCATGAACATTAACATGTTTGGAGTGCAGAACACCGGAAGGCATAAACGCGAGTTCCGTTGCGTTGTGTGCGACGTAATTGCACACATAAAATTCACTTTAGTGACTTTCATCAACGTTTACTGTTTGAGTAAATTTTAGCATCGTTCGATTACCGAATGCCTATATAGGCATTTAATTTAATGTTAAAAATATAATGCTTCGACCCCACCGATGAGGCTGCACCCATGCAAAGTCAAAGTCAAAAACCCAACAAACCAAACCCAATAACCGCCCGCCCGAGGGCTACTGCCAACAACCCCCACAAAACGAGCCTTCTCACCGTCTGTTTCGCATTCAACAGCTCTGCCGCCCATTTTGTGCAATCATCCCGAACGGGCCCCCATAGGAAGGATGCACACACATTAACAGGGTGGTAACTCATTTTACCTTCCCTTTCCATGGTTTTATTTTTGTGCCCTACGTTCCGTTACGTTTGAACGGATCGGTAAACAATTAAACCCGGTTAACTATTAATAATTATAAATAATGGAACGCAAACAATCGTGGTCGGCATGAGCAGTTGCAAAACTGCGTCAGCCAGACGATCGTGCGTGCGCGCGTGTGTGCGGCTACTGGACCGTGTGCAGTCGTTTTATGTTTAGTATGATGCAAATGATGGTAAAATCATGACAAGACGTTTTGACAAACCATATGAGCAGCAAAACAATGGTGTCCCTCGGGGAGAATTGGTCCATTGGCCCGAAAACCGTTTCCTGGAAATGCGCCCATTTTGATGGTTTTATCGCCATCATGCATGGTTCATGACATGCGTACGGAAAATATGAAAGTCAACATTTTTGACAGCACTGGTAAAATGTGTGGACAGCTTATGAACTTACGTTTCGTTATCATGGCCACAGACGATCCAGGCAGAAATTCGGCTACTACGTGCTACTGTCGACCGTTATCTTCTGTCCATCATATGTCAACCATCGTTCGGTAGAGTTACCATTAATCGACAGACGGACAGAAAATCTATCTTTTGTTCGATGCAAATGTACTCAACGATTGTGGTTTACAATTTTTCACTCCTTTCTTTTTGTTGTGTTAAATGAACACCAACCAACTGTCACAAAAGGAAAGCAGGAAAAAATGTTCTGCAGTTCTCGCGCGAGCCTTGTTAATTTATGCATCTTGTCGTGACCTACCTTGGCGCCGTATCCTTTTGCTAGTTTACGGGACGTGAAATCGCGTGCAACATGCACACACGCCCCGGGCAGAAGTGTGTCATGTTTGCTGCCAGAACTCATTAGCGCCATTACGGTTTGGGTTTTCGGTAGTGGAAAATCCGAAAGGCCAAATGTACCGGATGGCAATCAACACGTAATCGTATCCGTGGGCTCATTCCCCATCAAAACCATGATTCATGCGATTCTATCATTTTTATGTCGTACGTAGTTTGATGAATTTTTGAGCTACTACTGATACGACGATTGGTGAATGCATCCGCAACGTTCGGTGACGGTGAAGGTGGCTACATTTAATTGCAGATCATTCGAAAGCGAATGTGTTTGCTGATGCGTTTTGTACGACGTTATTGAGTGACAACAAACAAAAAGGATCATTAACATCCGCGAATGATATCAGAAGAAAACGAGAAAAAGCAACAAAACAGAAAAAAAAACACAAAACAAAACAAAAACAACCCCAAAACCAATTGGCTGTGAGTGGTGTTTTGCAAAATGGCAAATGCAACCCACGTCGCTGCGTAAACGCTTCCATCCGAACGAGGAGATCAACGTGGCTCAGTTGCGTACGTGACCGTTTTTAATTATGGAGCAAGTGGAAGGACGGTTGGGGGGTTAGTGTGGCTAGGGGTACTCACCCGCAGGCGGCCACCGATGAAGCACTTAAAGGACAAATAGAAGCGACATTATCAAATCTCTCTCTCGCGACACAGTTAAAAGGTTGTACGCACAGTGCGGTACAGGGAAAATATCCACTTTTAGGTGATGTTTTCATTGCTCTTGAGGAGGAAAAATATATATCTTCTAATACATCTGCAAAACCTTAAAGATCTGGTTTGATTTGAGAAGTGTATGTAGTAGTTCCTTATTTAATTTTTAAAATAAAAACAAAACGAATTTAATAAGGTAATTCAAACTAGATATTGCATATTTTTAGGCGTCAGAATACATACTCGAATCATCTTTAAATGTTTGAATACCGCTTTTGCCGGTAAGTTAAACATATGTAACCTTTGTAAGTAGATTAATTTTATAATTACACGCAATTCATCTGAAGCAAATTTATTCAAAGCATCGGATCAATCGCCATCATCTTTCCACGCTTGTTTCTCGTTTGTAACCTACTGTAGCAATACCCGGTACACTTTGCGTAAGGTTCAACGTCCCTCAAAATGATCCAGCGGCAAGCAATGGATGATTGAGAGGCGCGTAAAACATGCATTCAACATCGTGTCTCGAACGATTTCCTTTCCCGCTGTGGCGTACCCAAGCAGCCCCGATGCCCACCATCACACATTACGTGCTCTGACACTAGAAGAAGGTTGGATGGGGGTTGTTCGAGGGGAGATCGCCGCGTGTCATCGTGTGTGACATTTGCGCGTGAGGTTTCATTCTAATGAAGCGCCACCAACATCATGAGGATACCGAATTGCGAATAAGCCGTGGCAAGGTGGTGGCAGAACGGTGCCACACGACGCTCTGACGCTAATGATGACAGCTTGTGGCATTATCCAATTGTGCCCGTGCCGGCTTCTGCCCGGCGTGGACAAGCTTTGACGTTTGGTTTAGTTTAGCTCGTTGTTTTGTATTTTTTCCCTCAGTCGCTCGCTCTCTCTTGCGCTGTCTCTCGTATTCGTTTTCAAACCAATTGACAGTTGTTAGTAGGAAGAGCCGATGTAAATCATCCCCGGCGTTCTTACCCCACTTACCCCAGCAGGTACGTGATGATTTTAAATGGCAACAGAGCACGAATCGAGAGGTGGAAATCAAGATGCAAACAGTGCGATAAGATAGTATCGTTTGCCGACAGGTGGATTCTATTCGTGGCCGTATCGTTTTGTACTGGTCAGGTGTAATGCCATACAGATTAAATCGTTTTATCAGCAGATTATTGCAGTGCAAACAGTTAGTAATAGCAGTAGTTAATTAATGTTTTATTTGAAGCATCCAAATTTCCCTTTGAAGCATGCATTTTAAAATTATCTATTTGTTGATTCAATAGTATAGATTTCATTTCCTGATCCTTTCCTAAAAGTATGCAAATTTCTGAACTTAATGGAAAATTAAACCAGTTGCACCAATTGCATAATTAAAACTGAGTCAAAAACAAATACATTGCATACTTTTAGGCATTTCAACTGTCTTCTCGAAAACTGTCTCCTTAATTATATTACACAAATACAACGAAATAGTATTTATACAATTCGAAAAAATGATTAAAAGCACATTAAATTTATGCTCGAAATTAAATTTAACTTGCATTACCCACCTGATACACCCGATTTCCTCTGCTCCAGTCCAGGGCGCTTATGTTCCAAGCGTCGTCGTTTTATCCTCGTACCAATAGTTAGTTACCGTTCAGCAGTCTTTTTACCCCAAAATCAATCTATTCCCACCGTCGAATCGTATCGAATCGGCTCTGTGAAACCATAGGAAATCGCTTGATCCAAAGCTGATTCCATAGACCGCACTCCACATCAAGTCGAACAGCTCAGACGCGTCCCAAACTGCGTCCGGATCATTCGGTTCGTTTTTCCAGTCTGCGGGATCAATTCGACCCGGCCCATTCTGGCCACAACTAATCCGATAAATTAGATTGTAGCTACGGCCCGAAACGATCCATCCAGCCACACCAAGCCCGGCTAGTTCTGGGCGGAATAGTTCACCTCAGTTCCAATTCCAGCTTTGCGTTTCGTGCACCGGGTAGGGATTTATCCGTCACCTAAAGGTGGCTTCCTCCGATTACCCTCTGTTTCTCCCTCTCTCTCGTACTCTCTTCCTCTTTTCCAGATGCTTCCGCTCCACGGCTCGAGTGTAAAAGCCGTACGTCGTGTAAACAAAGTGCTTTTCATTTTCGATTTACCTCAACCACTCGCACCATCGGGTGCCGGAAGATCAAGGGAAAGCTCGGTTCGGCTACTCCGGTAACACAATTTTGGGCGCCCGGAGAAACGTTAAACGTTAATTGAACCGTTAAGAAGCGTCCACCATATGGCCTAACGAGAATCGATAATCTTGCACACGGTAGATTCGGTGTTTTATGTTTCGCCTTGCCCACATTCATCCAACATCGCTGTGGATGGTTGTCTTAAGATGCAGACAGCAAAAGGCCTAAAATTGGTTTAGTTCAGCAACGCTCACTCGACGCTTAAAGTCGATCGATTTTCTACACCGGAAATAGTGTCCGGTGCGTCCGAGCAGCGGGGAAAGAAAGAGTTCCCAGCTATAGCTCACTGGTTAAAGATGTCAACCAATTTCTAAGGGTTCCAAAGAGGTTCAACAAAAAAAAAACACGTTGGGATACAAAAATACGATCTCATATTTCTCGTCCATTGGGTCAGCTCAGGAATTAAAACCGGAGCATCACCAGAGCGCCATCTGTTTGTAGCATTAAACATTAAACACACGACAGAAGTCCAACTCGGTTAAGGTTCCCACGATGCTCGGTGAATATCCGGTCAGCTGACCGAATCGTCGGACTTCGGAAGCTTGGACGCCTTGTGAAATATTTAACAAACCTACGTGATGAGGATCACACGTGCTAGGTTGTGTTTTTTGTTTGTTTGTTTCACAATTTTCTACTCCATCTACTAAGGTGAGGTTGGTGTCAATTAGATTTAGAGCCTACCTCAAGGGAAATGTCCCGAGTGGGTAGTGGGTCTCGAATCGCATTAAAGTTGAAGCAGCAGCAGCACCAGCCGACCCTTAGTTTGATTTTCAGAATGTGATTTTCTTCATCTAATGAACAAACACCGGCATCGGTCTGATGGGAATCCGAGCCATCCCTTAAAGATGACTACGGACCGTTCTGAAGAGATTCGTTTAATGTCTATTCTACACGACCTTGAAATTTACATTCCAACGTGCGATTTGCTAGAACCAGTTTTTTTGTCAGTTAATTGACCGAAGAACATCCATTTGCTTAAACTCTAGCACGATTGAGAACAGCCCTAATCGTACCGGTGGGGATGGGACCCGTTTTCTCAGCTGTTTGTTAATCGTTATCTCATTCCGTTCCACTGGCGCTCCATCAAAACCATCTGACGACATGCTAAGCAGCGAACTATAATGGAATCTCTCGGTCTAGATCTTAACCTACCGGCAGGGTACAACAATCTTCTGCAGCAATCATCCAGCATCGGGCACTGGATACAGGATCTACTGGTGGATTCGGTGGAATGCTGCTTAACTTAAATGTCGGCCATAATTAGCAGTACCTGTGCATATCAACCATTTTGTCCCAGGCCAGCCGTTGCCTGGGTTTCGTTCCGCACGTTTTCCACTTAACTCGTGATGGAGCAAGCGTTTTGGAACGTTAATTAAAAATTACTTAACGTCTCGGATGGGTCAGCATCAGTTGTTTTTCAGCCCAGCTATCAGCTACCTGAAGATACAGAAGGATATGCGAGCAAGGTGGAAAAAGACTCATCACGTGTTGTGAGAATTCACCGATGACGGTAGCATCCAGTTTCTTATTGCCCTGCTATGGATGGCCTAATCTTGATGCTCTCGTTTCGTTTTCAGAGAAATATTCTAATGCCAAAAGGTTGATTTTGGAAACAAGAAAGGAAAAAGAAAACTTCTTTCTTTAACTGTCTATTTTTAAGAACTCTAAAGTACTACCCTGTATTATACGGTGACGTATGGTGAACTGTTTGCCACGATTAGAGGGTAGAGCAATTTGATGCCGTGTCAAAGCGCATTTTACAAGCAGAATAAAACACGAACGACATCAAATATTTAATAAGCTTCGAATTGCACCCAAAACAAGCTTAATCAGAGAATGGATGGGAGGGAAAAACAAATATACTAAGACATACTACTTTCAGTACAAAGGGTGAGAGTGTAAAAGAACAACCGAGAGATGCCTCGAGCACAACCGTAGGCAACAGTACCAAATGCATACATATGTCGCCGATGCTAATGGGCAGAACGAGCCAAAAGGGGTTCACCGAGCTGCCAGAGCTGGGACAGAAGAAAGGAATTGAACGCTCGCTCTGTTGTGACATCGACGTAATGCGACCCCGATGGTACCCTTTTCGCTTCTACTACTGCTGTTGCTGCTGCTGCTGATCGAAAGGGAAAATGATGCCTCCGGGCGGTACACCACTTGAAGCTGTCAGATCGGATTAAAATCCATTGCCTTTGAACTTGTGCCTGCGAGCTGTCAGTAGCAAGTCGAGGTAAAGGTTTTGCGGGTATTCCTTCATCTACGGGTGCCGCAGGGAATGGCGAATGAAACCGTAGCGAAGCCTTGTCTTGATTCGAGCAGAAGGTTTGTTTGAATGTAAAATAGCATACGCTATGTTTTGATGTATGGGTAAAGAGTGCAATATGAGCCAAAGGAATCGATCAGACTGTGCCGGAGGAGTCCGTTACTCCCGCACTGATTACCTGCATCTAATGTGGTTTTCCTCCTTTGTTTTCCCACCCGTCAGCTTGTTTCCAATTTTGATATTGAAGCAGATTTTGATATTGAATAGTACATTTTACACGAATCGCCTGTCGCAAACGAATGTAAACAGTGCGCCACATAATTACAGCGGCACAAACTGCACGAAAAAAGGAATCGGAGTTGCAACATGATACAAATCGATGCCAATTCACGACTCGATTCCATTTACGCCTGCAGGAGACATTTAATGATTGTTTCGGATGGATGGGCGCGTGCGTGTATTTGCTTGCGTCGAGCCGACAGTCGGCAGTGTTGTGTCGGGTGGGCAGAACTACTGAATAATTAAACCACGCACCGCCCGGTGCTGGAAGGTTGGTAATTAGTGTGGCTTTTGATATGTAATCTATCGATTATGCGATGGTTAAATGTATGTTACCTCGCAAGAACCTTGGAACGGGACGGCAAAAAGGGCCATACAGACCACGTTTCGAAACGTTCGATGAAGCTAATTTTCATGCATTATCCTAATTCCGTCAATCGAACTAGAATGTGCGTATCGATGACGATTTCAGATATGGCATTGAGAGTGAAATGGTTGTGGATAGTTGTGAACTGCTTCATAATCAAATTAGAGTAGTACATTTTTGGGGATTTAAAGCAGTCAAACATTGTTGATAGGTGATACTCAATTACTGAGTGGAAAATCGTGATACAATGCATGAATGAATATGCCGTATTAGAAGTTTCAATACACGTGGGGCTTTAATACGAATGTTTTTGGGAAAATAACTATCCAACGCAAAACGCAAAATTACACGTATAAGTAATTTAAATTGTACAACGATTTTGATCATTTAATAAGAAACAAGTTGATAAAATCAAATTATATCATTAACATAGTTCTCAATCAATTCTCAATCAAAAGGCGTTAACGATGTGTCCTTCAAATGCATAAATATTTAAATGTGTGTGTACAAACACCGAACATATGAAACATTAACAGCATGACGTCAAACACCGCGGAACACTGTTTTGAGCATTGTTCTCTATCGTGCACATGATTGTTCGCGTAAGGAAACATTCCTTCTTTAATTTCCCGTTTTTAATAAACCATCAAAATGAAACGCTCAATAATTTGTGAATTATGTATTAATTAACTTTTTCCCCCTCCACTCTTATCTTCCCTTCACCACCAGATCGTACACAACAGATCTCCCAGGAACCGAAACACGGCTGACATTTAAACACAATTAGGTAAGTACGCACGCATCCCGTTCCTGTGCGCAACAGGCCGTCACACACTGGAATTACTGCCCGAGTTTTCCACCAAAAAACATTCCCAAAACAAAAAAAGATGTTTCCGCGAAACAAAAGCCCTTTCCCTTTTCCTTCGGTCGGTGTGACGTAACGTTGATTAAATGGCACACCGGCGCGCGGTTTCATCGCTCGGGGCTTCGTTTAGTTTTGTTTTCTTTATTGCACCATTAGCTCCGTTACGGATCCAGGTTTTAACGGTCTGTTTGCATGAACTGTCGCACAGCATTTAGAAAACCCCGGTGCTGCTCACCCACCTGGGTGACATCGTCGCTCATATTTCAGCGTACATCTGCCACGTGTCAACCGCTGGGACACATACGCATGAAAACGGAAAAGTTTTTTGATGAGATTTTGCCGAAAAACCATACCACGACGATGGTTCGGTAATGTCTGTTGACATTGAGCATGATATTTAAACAGACGGTACCAACCGGTACACGACCAAATACACAACGCGGGGAATTCAATTCGCATTACGATACGCTTCCGCAAAAGGGACGAAAATTGTTTGTCTTCGATCCGCAAATAATGTGCCCGAAAATTCTACAACCTTCCCGAACGGGGTTTGGGGCCAGTTTTCTGCGACGTCCGAAGTCAATTGGTTGGGTTGTGGCACGGCCCATGCCACCCTGCATGAGGAGGGCAATTTATGGGCTACTCTCCCGGGAACGCATGAGCGATGGGCGATGTTTTACAACACAGTTAGCCCCATACCACGTCTGCTGGAATGTTGGAAAGTGTGCAATTAAACTGAAAGAAATTAATTCTGACCCTGGGATGGTGCTTCAAGGATAAATTGGTTGGAGAATTGATTCCCATGTTTGTGTTGTTTGTGGGTAGAAGACACGAAAGATGTTCTTCCATCGGTTAACATCTTTCGTACTGTTTCGATGATGTCTTTATTGAGCTTGATACAATTGCCAACGGGTTTGAAAAGGTCCAGGTACAATTAACTATTTACTGCGGGATGGTATGTCTTCGTGCACGTTTCTCCATCCCATCTTGAAAGGACATCGTTTGGAATGGATCGAACACAAGGTATAGAGTAGGTTGTCATCTTCCAACACACAATGGTGGGATGTTTTCTGCAATCAACATGATAGGAAAACGAACCTCGTCTTACAAAGGACACAAGATGCAAGACGAATGTGACACTCATAAACATAGAGGATGAACCAATTCGCCAACACAAGTCTGTGCTCCGTCCGAAGTAACAGCAGCAATTGATGATCGCTCAATTAAAATGTAAATTTCAATTCCTTCCACAACCTTCACGATGGTTCATTATCAATTTAATTGAGTGAATAGACAAACGGTTCCAATCGTCGAGAATTTGTCCAGCAATGTTCGAGCCCAGATGAAACTGCGTAATCGACTGTGTGTCGTCTCCAACCTTCCATTGCCGTCAATGAATGTCCATCATTTAAGATTGCCCCGAACTGTTGACGTCTTGGGGCAAATCGTTTGAGCTTCATCGGATGATGTTAAAGGACTTAGCAAGGATTCGCTTACCCTGGATGGAGACATTGTTGCCCTCGGTATCAACAATTCCAGGAACGCTTCATCCGGGCATCACTCAAAATTTATAACATTTCATCTCGCACATCTTGCTGTCACGATTGGTGAGCAACCGTAAGCAATCGTACCATCGTCATCGAAGACTATCCTGCCAGTCGTATTTTGCCCAGTGGAAAGGGGACATTCTCTTCCTCGATGCTCGATCTATCATGCGGATCCATAATCTGTTCATACATCATCATTTGGATGGCGCTATCCGGTGGCAGTGTTGTTGAAAGCCTAATCGAATGAAATAAAAATAAATAAACAATCGCCTTCGGGGTGTACTGTTGGATGTAGCATGCCAGCCATCACCCCCGCGTGTGCAAGGAAACGATTCAAAGCCGTACAAAATTGCCAACGGGAAGAAGGAGAACAGAACTTCATTCGTCTGCTCGTTTCGTTCACTGTTTTTTCTCGAGCAGAAGAAGGAAAACTTCAGGAAAAACAGAATCATGAATCAAACATTCCTTCCCGTCGGAGCATTCTCTAAGGGAAGAAAAGGCAACACTAAGACGTCTGGTGTAGTTGTAGAATGAGAATCTGGAATCAGAACGGTCGGTTATGTTGCATTCAATCCTGCCGACCAAAACCATGTACAGTGCGTGAAAAATTGAACCTTCCGTTGCTGCTGTTGGCTTTAACAAGCGTTTAATACCATTCATTTTCTATTCTTACCATCGTAACATTGAACACTGATCATGCCGAAACCGGCATGCCAGGATGTGAAGGAAGGAGTCGGCTGTGGCCGGCCGAGATAATCGTAATCGGTCACGGTTTTTGCAAAGTCATGAAGCGTTTCCTTCGGAAGAAAATATTCTTCAGCGGGGAAGACACAATCTAATCAAACATCATTCTTTGTGGGGTGCTGCTGTGGACGTTAGGGTGAATCCATTTCCCCAGTTTAGCATGCGCCGTTTTTATGTGATATTTATTTAAGCTTGCGAACCAGTTCGTTCCAGTTCACTTTTTTATTCGCATTCTTTGTAGCAGTGGCTAGTGATGCGAATGATTTAATTCTCGAGCTCAGCTCGCTGTTCGAAAATTAATGCCATAATTTATAACTACGTCATTGATGAAGCTGTACCATTGAAGTGCGAAGGGCAGTACACGGAAGGTAGATAGAAAGCAGTCACGGAGTGGAGAGTGCTCTTGCTATATCTAATCAATTCCTTTGAAAATCAAAGACAGGATACGGAGGATTTCTCGTTATTGAAGCCGAACGAGCTTCAAAGACCGCTAAGGAATAAGACCATGAAGTTTACAAAGATTTACCTTCGTTCTTCACTTGTCTATCCCCCCCTTTTTGTTCCCTGGCTCACCATCATATTACGAACGGTATCGAATTTCCGATTCGTTATTGAATTCTTTCATATCCATCCATCTGTCAAAACGAGCGTGTCCGATCGTTGTTCAACTAGATTGTACGAGCCTGACATGATGTTGAATGTTTTTCACGGACCAAAAACTAAAATAAAATAAAGAACACAATTCCATCCATTTCGACCAAAGCGGTTAAGACTTCGGTGGTTAATGGTGCTGCGGTTGCATTCGCGTTGCATTCAGCCCGTTCTGCGGTTTCTGTCTCAAGTGCGCTTTTGATTGCGCCCCTGTGTGGCGGAAGGTGTGGTGGACAAGGGATCCTGCCTCGGGAGGTCATATTTCAAGCGGTGTCAAGTTTCTCACAGGAACATAAATAAATCATCATGATGTGGTTTAGAGTGCTATGAAGCGGTTTGTATTAATATTGGGGATTTTTTTTTCTATACGTACTCATTTCTTCATTGTCGGACGTGCTCATTTCTTGATCGTTGACCATTGCGTTTGTTTGTTCGTACTGGACATAGGGGTTACTAAGAGTGTTGGTTCATTGAACTTATATGTAGTTCGCGTGTTTTGTCTCCTACGCTAGATAGAATCATTATAGAAATTTTATTTTCAAATTC
This sequence comes from Anopheles funestus, assembly GCF_943734845.2. Lineage (NCBI taxonomy): Eukaryota > Metazoa > Arthropoda > Insecta > Diptera > Culicidae > Anopheles > Anopheles funestus. Next base: position 7,037,593 of record NC_064598.1, on the reverse strand, counting down.
ATTATACACAATTTTTTCAGTTTGCATACATTTAGGCGTATTTGAAGGAAGTTCATTATTTTGTTCTATTATCTATAGCAAGATATTGAAGATAGTGAAATTTTGTTTCACAGCAAGGTATTGAAGATAGTGAAACTGTGTTTTAGAAATACGACTTTTCTAACGGAATAACGAGAAATGACAAAAATCTTGTCAATCGAATAAAAATACAGTTATTCGTTCCTCTCTATCGCATATGTTGATAAACTTAATTAGATTATCTATTTTGATGATCACTGCCAATTAGAAGAATGTCATTGACTGATATTCCGATACCTTAGAAGAACCTAGCTTAATGATTGATCAAAGTAATATCACCTAATTGGCTTAAGATTCACATGTTCATGCATTAGTCTTACACCCTAGACACACGACGTACAGCCACGTTAGAAGGCTATCATTCTTTCCACCCCCCTGTTCACTTGTGCCAGCACTTCAATGTTGAGTACGCTTTTCCGCGGATTAAATCGAACATCAGGTGCGCTGGAATGGCAAATTCGACAAAAGGCAACTCAACACGTAAGTGGCATACGAGCACTAATCCGTCCAAGATGTCTAAACCTTGTAAAAGGGCAGACCAGCGACAAAAAAGGCAGCAACTACAAAAACCATCAAGGATTCACCACACTCCCTTTTGACTGGTGGACCACAGGGCTGAAAGCAGCTTTTCACTGATCTACATAATCGAAGTCAACAATTGACTGGCAAAAGTCAATCATTTCGAAAGCTTAATTCAATCATCACCACCTCTCGAGCCACTGCCTTCGTCAGCCGTCCGAAAGGACTTTCCACTGTCCTTGCCAACGTCTGCCAGTGTTCGAGCGTTGTCTTGCACCATTCGACGGTAATCAACTTCAGCCCAACCCAATTTCCGAGGGGTTTGGGTAGCCAGTTTTACCGTAAGCGCGCTCGCTTTTCTGTGCACTTTTGTGCTGTAGGATTTTTCTTCCATTTTGTTCCTTTTTTTTCACCGCTGCGTGTGCGATTGTGTTGTGCCGCTGCCAATGTTGGCTTGTCCCGTCCCCGATAGCGTATTATTGAATTTAGAAATTTCGTTAGGAAATCAAGAGATTGGAGCGTACGCGGTCCCCCCGAAGGACGCATTCTAACAATCGACGAAAGCCTACACGATACGGCCGATGGCATTTTGGTAGCAGCTGTGGTTGGGCCAGCAAGCTCACCCACATCTCGCCACTCACCGGGCTGCGACAGAAGCCAAAAGAGTAGCGTTAAAAAAATTACCTCAATCTGGTTTTCCATCGCAACTTCTTTTACCGGTGCTACACGGCGATGGTGAAATCGGTCCACCGGGAGCGGGAGGATTCGCTTGTACAAATTGAATACACACTTCCGCGTTGATTGTTGCTTGAAAGAGTTCCTTTCGCGGGGAATGGGGTACGTCTGGTGGAAAAGCCAGGATTGGAGTGAATGTTTTTTTTTCTTCATCGTTCCACCCTCGGTCTTGCTGCTTTGCTTTTATTTGGTACGCTTTGTCGTTCCGGTGCCATGGTCGCGAAATATCGTTTTTTTTTCTTCGCTGTTCCAATCCACGTCCACCACCGTTGGACCGATTCTCACGAGCTGTAAATTTGTTTCGCAACAACAAATCGTAGCGAAGCAAAAAGTTTTCGCAACGGAGAAGGAGCGAAATACTTAGCAATCACGAAAAATCCGCATCGACAGTCAGTGTTCGATAGAAGGCAAAAAAAAGGAACACACGGTTTGGCTAATTGGCAAAGGAAGCAAAGGCACGGTTAGAAAGTTTAGAATTGGCAAAAAAAAGGGCGAAGAAATGTCAGCCGGTAAGCATGCCTGAGCATCCATCCATTAGATCATGACGTGTTTTACGTTTCCTTTTGCTAGGTTTCTGTTTTTATACCGTTTTAAAATCTTTTTCAATTTCATCTCAAAGTGCTTTCATGTGGTTAAAGAGGGTAAAAATAGCTTAAATTCTTATAAGAAACATCTCGTTCCGATACGCTTGATTGCCTGTGAAATTACAGTTGTCAATACAAACCTTTCAAACGAGTATTGTTTTCTAGTAGTTATTATCCTAATTTACAATCTCTATTCTAATTTAATTGGCCTTACCAAAATTCCCTGTTAATTTCCATGAAGCTATATAATATGTATGAAAATTATTTGTAACAGCCGGAAAGTATGCAATGTCACATCATCTTGGCCATGAAAGTTAGAAAATGTTTTCCAATCTCTTTTTCTAATACTTTCAACCATATTGTCTAACGAGTAAGATCTTTGATTTGATTTATTTTCCAACGAACAGTTACAATTAATTAAAAGAACTCGCATAAAATTCTTCATTAAAACAAAATTAATATCATGAAGTGCAACTCATTCAAATAAAATAAACTCAACCCGATGGAGAAAAACACGAACAAAGCACCATCCTTTACTAGATCATTAATTTCCCAATCATATCGGTACAAGCGCTCGGAACGTCACTCGATGATCTCATCGGCCTTTAGATAACATTCCCTTTCCCATGAATAGCACTTTCGGGATCCTTCTCACTTCATCACTCGCGGCTGTTTTGACTCGGTCGTAATGGCATGATGCTGATGAGAATGAGATGGTGATGAATGAACACGCGAGGGGTTTTATTCCCTTTTATACTTCATTCTTCCCATTCTCCCGGTCGACCCATTCTCACCGTTCTTCCCAGCCTGAACCTCATCGGTAACTGTTGCTGCGTAGAATTGGCTCTCGAGGACCCCTTGACAAGCTGGCGGTACATCACGGCCGGTACAGCTGAGCTGTCTATTGCTTTCCAATCAAGAAGCTATGAAGCTACCGTTGAGAAGCCCGGCTGAAGTGCCTATTTGTTTCTGACACCGGGGGCCGTCGCTTCGAACGTTTCCATGCTCGTGGAAGAATCGTAGAAACAAGATGCAATACCAGCAACAGCAACAACAAAAAAGCCTGTTCATTAAAATAACACGGACGGAGAAACGGAAGTGACACAACAGTTCCCTTTACCATCTGCAGCAAATAGAGGGGTCTGGCTGGGTCCTGGGTCCTGAATTCAAACTTCGCTTTGCAGTAAGAAATATGAAGAGGGGGAAAATTGCATTACCCCGGTGCGTTCTATTCAACAGAAAGAAATATGCCACTCCTCTCTTTAAGACACTCAAGAGGTGAGTTATTTCTCAAGTAGGGGTTCTTTATCCTTTCTCTACTTTTGCACAATCGTTCCCTACCCAGTGGCCAAAAAGGAGACTCCGGCGCACTTGCATGTAATGAGCTGTTGATGCAACAACAATCTTCCTGCTTCTTTTATGCAGCTCGGCATCAAGCATCTTCATCTGCACACTTCCGGCCAGTTACGGGTGTACAGTTTCGCAAAGTGGGTATCAAAATACAATTAAAGCTGCTGTCGACAGTTCAGCAGTTGCCGAGAAGTTGCATTATTATTACACTTTTTTTTGGTATCAGTTTTTTGTTGCTATTGCTCTAGGCTTCCTGCATCGGATATACAAGAATTAATGCGCACATGCTGTTGGATCGATGAAAATTCGATCAAAGCATTAGTTTTTTTTCTCTTGCTGTTGTTTGACGAGCATGAACGAGCACGCAAAAAAGGGATAAAATTGCAACGACTTGAAGCGTTTTGAAACTTTTCCCATGGATTTTTTTTTTGTCGTCGTTGGATTATATTTTCCCTTCACCAAAAATGCTTTCATGACGGGAAGTGCTTTTTGCCTTACAAAATCGAAACATATGCACTAAACGAAAGTGACTTTAGCGCGACATTTGCCTGATGTTACACGGCAAATGTACGGTAATGGGCAGCAGAATGCATCGTAGCGGGGAAGCAAAATGTAAAATGCATGTCGATGCAACTATATCCCATCATGCCCAAAAAACCCTCATCTCCTCATCACTCTCGGGCAAACAAATGCCGCATGCTAGTATGATTAATATCCTTTTTACCTTCGTTTAACCCGAATTACCTTCAGTTTCGATCACGCTTTTTGTGTGCATGCGTGTACTGTATAGCTTTTTTGTAAGGTTTATTTATTGACTTTCAATTCCCCCCTTAACAAATGAAGTAAAAATTGAATGCAATAATAAAAATCGATACAATCTTATCAGCGGTTGCGAACAAAAATCGTTCCTCTACAGAGTAGAGAACAATTCCCGTTAATGGCCACGAATAAAATTGCTCATAATGAAAAACGATAAATAGAGAGAAATGTTTTAAAAGCTCGTCATAAAAATATTGCATCAAAAAGTAGAAAGGAAAACGTTTTACGGTAAAGTTGTACTTTTTGTTTTATTATTTGCCGTATTTCCATTATCGCAATTCCCATCACCGTGGCCCAATATAAATGGCGTCAGGCTGCACCGCAGGATTGCAGCGTGTGAGAAAATAAAAGTATAAAAATACACTATCTTTACCGGCAGGGTTCTTAATCGTTTATGCTAGGCCGAATGTGGCTGTACGTGCGTATCAGGAAAACACAGCCACGGTGGTCCGTAGGTTTGGTTCGTTTTAATTTCTTAATAGAAACATAACACCGGGACAGTGGCGCACATGAAATATGACTTCCCGTTTCCCGACCTTATGTTCATGCTCTGACCCTTTGTCCAGTCCACCGGTGGACGCCAGACCTAAAATTGGCAATGCAGTTAATTGAATGAAAAATGATGCGCTCACCAGGGGGGGGGTGAATTTTAGGGCAAAAATCATGATCAGAAAGGGGACGCTGACACACGACCGTGTTGCGTTGCAGAAAAGGACCAACAAAGTAGAGGAAATTTAACGGCCCAACAAAACTGCCAGCTGTGTGTGTAAATATTCGCACGAACGGTGTGTGAACCATGTGCATTCGGAAAATGCAATGAGAAACTGGAAGCTACCCGAACGAGCTGGGAAAATGTCACCGATCAATGATGCAGGTTTCGTTAATCAGCAAACGATCGATGATGGGAAGGGAGCGAGTGGCCATGCTGCGCAGATGAATCAATAGTTGATGAGGAACCATTTTACTGGAACTAGTAAAATTTGCAGCAGCTGTAAATGGGAAATGTTTGTCGAGTGTGCTGCTTGTAGCCAATTTTTATTTGGAACGAATCGTTTACAGAAATGAACACATGTCACTGGTAATGTCGCCTGTTACAATTTTCACTATTTTAATTTGTGTTTTTTTTTTATTTACCAAAAAAACACAAACCCTCTTACACTCTTAACTCTTCATGGAACGCTCCGGTGAAGATGAAATGGAAATGCTTTTAAACCAGCAAAACGGCAAAACCTGCCACCGACAAATGGAGGGTTGCAACTAATTCCCATTATCTCCTACCTTCCACAAGCTGCTATCGGAAATTCGCTTGACACAAGCGCGCTAAATTGCTTAAGTAAATCAGATGCTAATTTGATAGGATTGAATCGAACGAGGGTGGTAACAAATGAAAAAATAAATAAATCCCTAAAAAGGGAAGCGAAATATTTTGCCCGTAAAACGCATCCTCAACCCAAAAACTCGTACCGACGGCGTACTAATGCTCCGGGCGGTAACCGTACCTTTCACAGACATTCGAGCTGGCAGCCGGTCTGAATCAACAGAGATAACCGGAATAGGGCGTAATCGAATCGCGACGCACCACAATCAAAGATAAAAAGAAAGAACCTTTCTTGGCGTATTTTTTTTTTATTCCTTCACATTCTCCTCCCGAGAGTACGAACCAGCGTAAAATGGCTTTTGTTTTTTTGCCGCTTTTATTCGCCGGTACCAAACCGGCACCCTTTCCGAGCGGCCATTTTCACTTGAAACTTCTTAAGGGGGTGGATTGTAAATTGAAAGCTTCCTACGGTACGTATTCACGCTCGCCGAGGGATATTAAAATGTTTGTCTATTTGCATTTGGCATCGCTCACTGTCACCGAGCGTTCGGTACCGGTATGGCAATCCCGCTGGGTGACATTAATGAGAGGGAGGGAGAAGGTTGCGATCTAAATTTTAAGGGGTGAAGGAAGGGGTGAAAAATAATGCTAACAAAGTCGAAAATGAGATTCGGTTAGTGCTGCGTTCGAAAGGAAAGTCGGTAAACAAATGCGACAAATCTTGTTTATTTTAATTGAAACTCTACAGATTCTTGATTTTACCAGGCACACTGGGGCGTTTCGCATATGCTGGGAGAGGAATTGCAACACACAGAGAGAGATTACGATTACGATTTGCTTAACATCTTCTGACGTTGGGTGAAATTAATTAATGGTTCTACAGTTATTTTTTTTCTTTATTCATAAAGAACGGCCTGGCCGTATCGCTATGCAATCAGCTTTATTAAAGTACTAATTCTCTTTTTTGTGTAATTTATTGTTTCTTTCAGAATTATAACATTCAACGAATCGGAAAGGGTTCTCTCTGGATCTACACCATGAGGACGATAAACATAGACCGAACCCTGACAGGGCTGATGCTGGTACTGCTGGCAACACTGCCCTGCACAACCGTTGCCCGAAGCTATGAAAAGCAAACCGTGCGCAAGGGCAAATCGGCACAGATTATATCGTCCGCACCGACGATCACAACGCCACTGATGGACCTTTGCTCGGAAGACATCAACATGAAGCTTGCCTGTCACTGTTCGCCAGAAAGTCACGCCAAAGCGCAGAAAGCTTCCTGCTCCATCTTTGACGGTGAGTTGCCGCGCAAAGATTACAACTGGCTCGCGTTTCACACGCAAACCGAGCTGGAGCATTTGAAATTTACCGTGCGTAAATCGGGCAACCTAACGTACATCCCGTCGGACGTGATCGCAACGCTGTACAAGCTGCGTACGCTCACGATCGAGTACGGTATCATCGGTGACATCTATCCGTTCGCATTCGGCAACCTGACGGAGCTGCGGGTTATCAATCTGCCGAACAATCAGATCGTAACGCTACACGGTAACGCATTCGCGCATCACAAATCCCTCGAGGAGTTGATGCTGGAAAACAACTACATCAAGAAGATCGATCGGGACGCGTTTGTGGATGTGCCGAAGCTGATCAAGCTGAACCTGGCGAACAACAGCATCTTCAACCTGCATGACAATGGATTTGAGGAGCTGACAAAGTTGGAAGAGTTGCGCCTCGAGTCGAACCAGATCGCTGTGCTGGCCCGGGAGTACTTTAAGGGGTTGGAGAATTTGAAGATCCTGAAGCTGTCGTACAACGATGTGGAATATCTGGGTGCGTTCGTGTTTGCTGATCTGTGGAGCTTACAGATGCTTTTCCTGGACAGCAATCGAATTGAGGTGAGTTGAAGCGAATAGACGAGCTTTGGTATGCAAAAACGTTGCTTAGTAAAAGCGATTTGATCAAAACGCTTTGGTTTTTGTCATAGAAAATCGACGAACGTGCCTTTGACGGACTGACCAGCCTGAACTATCTGCATCTGGAAAACAATCGCATCACCACCATCGACAGTGCCACGTTTACCAGCGTGTCGGCACTCCAGCTGCTCAATCTGGACTCTAACCGTCTGACCACCATGACGTACGGTCACATCGTTCCGCTGATGGACAATCTGGTGAACAACAGTGCGCTACTGTCACTGCGTGGTAAGTATCTTCCTACGTACAAAAAAAAAATCGTTTATCGTTTTGAAACTCAACTCCGTCTTATATTTTCGGAAACGAAGCAAAACCAGATCAGCAAAAAAAAAAATTGAACCGTAACGAATGGTTGAAGCAAACTTGTCAAAGGGGTCTGCACCATCATCAAACTGGTACGGATCGGTGCCAACTTTAAACGAAACATTTTATCGTCCATTCATCGGGTAAACGGTCGTAAACTTCCCTCACCCAGTACGGTGGATTAACCGAAATATGATTGGATTTTCGATACACATCCTCGTCGGTCACATCTATCGACGAATTCGTGCGTGTGTGTAAGGATTTTGCATGTCGCACATGCTTTAACGTTGGTCACCGAGTCTCTGAGACTCGTGTGCGAAGTTTGCAACGTAACTGATACCGAGTGATTTCTTTCGAAACTGATGGCAAATTTTACCCCGAAATGGATACATGATTCCTTTCTTGCTCTGTCTGATCAGTTTTCCACCCATCCTTCTTGCCGTACAGTTCTGTTGTCCGATGGGAGCCGAAATGGAAATCATGGCTCGGCAAATGGTCCTTCCGTCCACAGTCGATCGGTTCAACGAAGCTCATCTCCGGCCATCGTTCGACAACTGTTGCCGTAGTGGATGTTTTTGGGGTGGTTTTTGTTCACCGGGACCAAGTGTATATGTGTATGATGAAAGGTTGATTTCACCAGTCAGTTCGACGCTGGTCTCGTCGGTACTGTCGCTGACAGCTGACACATGAAAAGGTTTTACAGCTTACGTGTGGGTGTACCGTGCAGGAAGGTATCTTCATCCTGTATACATTTTTGTGGGCTTCAAGGGACGAAGCCGGTGAACGGTATTTTAGATTCTTTTCAAACATTCAGCCACAAGGTCCGGTGGATTGGAATGTTTTGGAACGGACGGGAAGGCTGATACTTGTGCCCAGTATTACAGCATGCTGGTCCCTTCCCTTGTTTTTTCCTGGGATACCTATTTTAACAGAATAGCATGTTTTCACAGTGCTTTTCAACATGTCAGCGTGTTGCTAAGAAGCACCGGAAAATTGGACGAGGCAAAATCAAACCAAATATGATGCATTTTTCGAACGATTGATTGATTTTTTTTTGTTTATCGTTTACCAATAAAAGTGAGTCTATGCAGTATACCGGTGTGTGCAAAACAGATAGCGAAAGAGATGTTTGTGGATTTAGTTTTATTAACAGATTGTGCGGATTGATGATTTAGCTTGAATTGTTGAATTGTTTGATGAAATGTGGTGTAAATGTATTGCGTGCATACTTCCGGCAAACAAATTGATTTTGATTGCGATTTTTCGTAGCAAAACTATTTTCTATTCTATTCAATTTTATTGCAAGTAGTGCAAAGTTTATTTAGGACTGCTTATTACGATTGATTGGTTTCAAACTTATGTCGACTTTTTGAAAAATTAAAACTTCAACAAATTAATTAATTTTTTTTCATAAAATCTTTATTTGAATACGTCTTTAAAAAACATCCTTAAACATACTAAAAATTTATTTCCAACGTTTTTTGCACCCTTCTCTAGATAATCGTTTGATCTGCGACTGCCGGCTCTCGTGGATGTACGACCTGAGCGATAGTACGCGTAACGAGGAGCTGCGCGAAAGTCTCAAGGGAATCGATTGCATCCTCGGCCAAACGCCCGAGGAACCGACCCGTTCACCGCTGGCCAGCTCGTACGATTTCGGCCAGCTGGACGAGAACGGTGAATACATCGATGACTCGGCCAGCGAGAATGATGCACTCGCTAAGGAGGCACCGCAAACCGTCAACGTGCTAAAGCTGGGCCGCGAAGAACTGCCCTGTCCGGAGGAATTGGCCGGACCGACCGGTGATCCGAATCCACGTGAATCCAAAGGTTTGTTCAATCTGTCCTGGAACAGTTCGGCAGCCGGTGATCGATATGGTGGCAGCATCGGCAGCAGTAGTATAGTGCTGTTAGCGATAGTGACCGCCGGCCTCGGTGTAGTACGTAGAACGCTTAGCTGTTAAGTGCGAGGAGAGGAAATAACTTATTTTCGTAGTGAGGGTGCGTGTTTCTTTCTCGTTCGGTTATTTTTCACCCACCCATTTTTGGATGATCACTATTCACACGTCGAGCAACATTGAGCATCCTTCGGCCTTTACTAAAACGCTTTCACTCTCCACACATCCCCATCACCGCTCAGTACACCCCTCCTCCCCATACAATCCTTAATACATTTTTTCGACAAAACACACAAGTACACACACGCACACATCGTGGAGAGCGGAAGCGAAACACCCTACACCGTGAATGTAATATATAGCGAAAGTGAGGGACAATTTTGCCAACCTATTTCGTAGCGTTTTAGCAGAACACGATAGATAAGTAGTGTGTATCGGTCATTAGAGGGGACGGAATGTATGTTTTCCTTTTGAAATTTTCTGGTAGATTTTAGTCAACCGTGGGTCAATTCATGCTCACTCTCAATCATACAATCACAAAATCACATACCTAAACCCATGAAGCGCTGCATTTGATGATTGTTTTTCTTGTTCTTCATTTGTCACAATGATAAAACTCCTTCCTCCCCAAAAGATACTCCGAAGATTGATCGATTGTGCAGCATCCACGTTTACTGGTTGGGCACTGTATGAAAAGTATGGTTCGATAAGGCAGCTGTTTCACCATGCTGTAGAAACAGTACAGTAAATCTGACAAGGGTAACATTTTTTTCTTTTTTATAATAAAAAACAAACAAACAAATCAGAAAACATATAAATAGATTTTAAGATAGAGAGAAAACACTGGAAGACGAAACCCCTTGCAACTGATACGATATAAGAAACAAGAGAGATGGGTAAAGAAACATAAAAAAGAGAACAAAAAAAAAAACTAAAACTAATAAGTCAATAAACCAAGCGAAACAAACCAAAAGACAGTGAAACCACAGTTTGAAGCATCGGCATTTAAAGAAAACGGAACTGTACACCAATAGGAAAGTGCAACGTGAGATACGTTACGATATGTAAGGAAACGTAAAAGGGGAATGCATTTAACAAACCAACAGTAAAGAAAATCCCGAAAATCCACTGTAAAAGCCGTGTCGCAATGTGAATAAAGTGTGAAGAAGGTGAGAAAAATAGAAATAAAATTTTAAAGTAAGTAAGTAAATGTGTGCTGATGTCAGGAAAAACAGTGTCATACAAAAAAAGAAAGAAATTGGTTGTGATTTTTATTTACATATTACTATTGTGTTTAAACATGATAAAATTCTGTAGAAACAGTTGCCAAAGAATGATATCTATCCCCATCAACAGCAGGAAGCGGCAAAAGTTTCCTTTTCTGCGGGTTAAGCAAAATGGACGGAAACCTTCACTTCCGGTACAGCTGACGCCGGGCGTGAAGGATTGATCGTGTCGAATCCTTTGCTGTCAGTAAGGTGGCCCACTATATCCCACACGAAATATTGATTCTGTTTGCTTCCATGGTGATGGAAACGATTCGATTTCGCTTTCGGTTTTTTGAATGTCGAATTTTATTTATTTATAAACTCCTGTTAAGCGTGCCCACAGTGAACCAGTGATAAAATGGACAAGATGTTTCCAGTACGCCGTGCGCTGTCCAAAATAAATCGCCCCACCCCGGGGGGTGAGAGAGGGTGGAAATATTTTCCAGAACGATTTACAATCACTCGGTGCCATTCGTATGACTTCATCCTTTGCATACGCCTTTTATGAGATGAGTACAACAGCAGCAAAAAAACAGAAAAACATACAGAAGGAGCTAAGCTACGAACACGCAATCAATCTTCCGCGAGTCCGATTGACTGTTTATGGGATCGTTTTCGGGTGGGGGACCAAATTCCAGACGAAACTCTCAATGGTAATGGGAACTACAAAAAAAAGGAACAAAATAACGGATACGGAAAGCCCGTTGCACAACTGTTTGATTTATGTTAACCGGCACTTGTTGCTTGTTTCGCCCGTTTCGAGGTTTTTGGGGAGTTTTTTCTTCTTCTATTTTGCATTGTTCTTCTCTCTGATTTCCCTTGCATACGGAGGCATTCGGGCATTTTCATCTCATCTTCAGCGTGTTCCACGAACAAAACGGTGGGCGCTTTGTGAAATCCAAAACCCCGAATGAAGAAAAATGGTTTATGATTGCTATCTTTCAATGGGATGCTGTTTTTCCTTCTTTTTTCCCATATCTCAAACTTTTCCCTTTCGAAAATCCTTTCGGCGCTCGATGCGCTGGTTGGTTTCGCGATGAAAGATTCAATTGATTGGACCGAAAGAGGAATGGTCCGGACCGGAGCGATTGATATTTTCGCTTTTCGTTTGATCCATTTCTTTCTCTTTGGTGATGTTGCACTTGTTCTACCCAGAACGACCCAGAAGAAGAAAAGAAAGAAAAAAATATCCTTACAGCATCCGTGGGAAGACGATCGAAAGGAATCTTTTGACCGTGTTATTATATTTTATGGCAGCTTATTGATTTCGCAACGCAGAACCATGGATGTAGTTTGTTATTGCAGGGAATATCAAAAATCAATCAGCCAGTGAAACCCATGATTGTGTTTTTTTGTAGAAGGTTTTTATTTTTATTGGTTTTTTCATCATCATAATTTTTGGCTTCATAACATCTTCTTTTATCAAGGTAATTTGAAGTGAATCACCATGAGAATATTCATAGCAAACGAAGTCTAACACAAAGTTCTTAAAAAAAACAAGCAGATTCTTTAGATTGAGCCTAAAACTATGCAATTCTTTGCTTAACTTAATTTTATCTCTTCAAGGGGCACGAACGATATTAAAAAAAATCTCCCTAAGATCAGCCAATTTCATAAAGATCCTTCAATAATGTTGACTATAAAAGATACCATAATCCTCATAGGACCTACCTTCGCTCACCTTGAACTTTGACTCGAAACTACAAACTGTTGATTCCGAAGTGCCTAACGAGTAGCCCGTAGCCCGGAACAAGGTTGTAAGGGTTCCATCTTGCATCGACTTCTTATCATCGGCATCGCCGATCGCTCAGTTACCCCTTCCAAAATCAACAAAACGCTGATGTCTAACCCTGTTGAACGACCTCATCTAACTCTCACTAACAAACGGTCGAACTAAAAGTGAGTCAAAAACAAAGCGAATGAAACGAAGTAAAAGAAATAATTCTTAAAACATTGCCCGAACATGAACCTTCACCCCTCATGGTGCGGAAAAACATGGTGCTTGTGTACGGAAAATCGAAATCATCACGTACGGCCATCCCGCTGTGGCCGCAAGCCGCTCGAAAGCGAACGTTAAATCGAAATCAAAACCCAAACTAACACACTAACGGAGGGGATGTTCTTTCTTCGACAATTCTACTCCTTTCCGTTTCCCCTATCCAACAGACCCTGTCTTCCCCTCGTTCCAATCGTTCGAGGAAAACATTGACACAACTCCATTAAAGCCCATAAAACCTGACGGTAATAATCGTCATAAAATGCTCATTTTCGACCAAACCTCATCGTTTCCCGTTTTCTCGTTAGCCTTTGCTGGGGAAGAAGGGGACCATTCCGAGTGAGTCATGCTATGCGTACGGCTGGGGAACATGCTACCAGAGAGGAGCATCATGATCATCGGCGTCATCATCGGGCCGGGCCGGGAAGTTACGTAGCCGAAAAACAACGGCAAAACTTTTACCGTCTTGTGGTCTTATGATGTACCACCCGCCATCGTAACCACCCTGCCCACCTTGCCAGACCAATGCCCCTGTTTTGCGTATCCCGGAAGGATACGCAACCCGCCGGTCGATAATGGTGAAGGTTGGCCCGGATGGGTGGCTAGTGTGGCTTGAGGGGCCCCAGAAATAGAATACGGAGTATTTGGAATGATTATGCGATTATGTCATCGTTGGTAGTGAAGTGTTTCTAATACGCACACATTAGGAGCGCTTGTGTATTATGTTTATGTACGGCAAGAATCAAGCCAGCAGGGGTATGTGTATTGCTCCGTTTAGCTCCGTTTAGTGTAGTTCCTCTAACTAGGGCAGCTTTTATGGAGTGGACGAGATGTCCTCAAAATAGTTCACTATCAATTTGTAGTGCCAAGGGTTAACCTTTTCCTACCTGTTTGCCTCGCACTGGCAGCTAACTACAAGAAGAATGAAGTAGTGGTGAAGTCAGTTTTATGTTTTGTTCTAACTATTCGATAAAACAAGGCTCACAAAAACTCTGGAAACTCTAAAACATGTGCCAAAGAAAACATAAGGTCAGCAGTAGAAGGCGCCGAAGGATCAGGGTCTGGCAGTACGGCGACATTCCTTCATAATAGTTTTAGATGATTATTATTAGCGATGTTTTTGGAGGTCCTGAAGGTTTCCTCTCTGTGTGTGTATATATGCGCTCGTGTTTGTGTTGGAGTAACACGTGATGGCGTGCGTGATACGGGACGGTATTTCCTGCGGGACACATCCAATGCCCCGGTTAACAGCAGTAGTTGGGGGGGCATCAGTTCGTTGGACTGTTATCTTAATGGATTGGCCGCGTCATCCATTCCCAGTGGGGCACGTTTGTGGGGGTGGGGAAAGCAAAATGGAAGGATAAAACATTCCATCGTTTCGTGCACCCCGTTTAGATGTTCATTTGAGGGACGATCGAACGATTTTTTTGATAACCGCCTCGTCCTTCTGGCACCAGCGGGCTGAAGCGGGTGGAAAACGGTTAGCGTTTGCTCTAAATTAGGTGTTTTAATGGTCTGTTCTGTTCGGAGGCTAACATTCGAAGTGGTTTCGTGTGAGTAAAACGGTTGCACTTTACTTACAGCAAGCGCTATGAAAAGGTAATCAATTCGTTCGTTCGATTTAACGGATTGTAAAGCTGGAATTAGGGTTCGTTAAAGGTGCCAGAAATAATAAAGCATTTTGCAATTTTTGGGCATCCAATATTGAACATTCCCTTCGATAGGGAACCTGTAAAAAGCAACAAAATCGTTATTTAAATATGGAGTCTTTTGAAGTATGCGCCTAAAGGCAGGCTAACCTGCAAAACAAAATTACCTTACGTTACTAAACAAAGTGCTATAAAGAAGATTTTAGTTATTTTTAACACCAACCTGCAGTTAGTTTCTGCTTTATGCCAGCGCATGGCCAAACTTGACTCTTTTCCATTAACTAATCTCCACCAGGCAGCGTAAACTCTACCAGGATTTTTCAAATGAAATCGTCCGATTACCTCATACGAGTCAAAATGTGAGTGTTTTGTATTGGTAATCCTTTCTTGCAACTGGTAACACGCAAAGCACCAAGACATTAGAAAAGCGCCAACTGTTGTCGATATCTCAATTATCCTTCATTAGGATGAATAAATGATGGATTCCATTCTAGCGCAATCTAAATTAGTGCCCACTCTGACGCCAGTCTAGGGTTCGTGTTTGTGTACGATTGTGTGTGTGTGCGAGAGTTGAGTGGATCTCACGATCGATACGATTTGGACCGCAACGAACATGCATTTTGCTCGATGCATTTCTGTGAATAGATGCCATTTTTAATCAAAATAAAAATTTTAAAACGAAATTTTTAAGGCAAAAAACAGTAAAAAAATCAAAATTAATTTCTACAAATTGTCAAAAAAACTTCACGTTAATTCTAATCAAATATTCATTCTTCTACGAAAATAATTTAATTTGATTGAAAATTACCTTTTTCAGGTTTCATGACAGTTTGATGCTTGAGTCATAAAATATAATGATACAATAAATGAATTTGCAATAAAATTTTCAATTTCTAAATTTAACTCACATAACTATAACTAACTCCATCGCTGTACGATCGATCATTTCATTTTCTGCAATACCGCAAAACACATTGAAAGCACTCAAAGAGCTGCCCATAAACTTCCTCGGTATGGTCATTAACCGTTCAAACTTCTGACCATTCGATCAATTGGACCACTGCATTTCTGCTGACATCACACGGTGCAGGCAAAATCCACAAGTCTAACCAGCAAAGCCAGTGTCATTTGCATATGGACGGCTGTAATTGCTTCCTAGGATGCTGTGAAAGATCCTGCCTCAGGGCAGTATCACCGTCGCACATTGGATGTTTCGACCCATGTACGTACGTGCGGGAGTAACTTCGATAGATTGAGTTATGGATGAATTATTATAGCTGAATTGAATTGCCGTTTCCAGAGTGCTACCTTCCGGAAAACTGATGCTCTTGCTGAATGCCCGGAACGCAATGCGTATCCTGTTGGATATGTGTGTGTGTGTGTGCTTTGTGATGGAAATAACATCCAGCAACAGGGAACATCTTGAAGGTGAACGATGGGAACAAATAGCTTCCAGCTAGTGGATGAAACCAATTCAAGTACACATACACACAGCGTTCATTCTTCCCCATCAGTCATGCAGATTAAATTACCCTAACTCTTCCTGTATCCACCATCCACCGGCCTGGATGTGTGACATCTCAGCTAGATGTCCCGCGAACCGTCCGTATGGAACATTTGGATGCTTCATTTCGCACATTGTGCTGTTCAGGGTGCAGCGTGACGATTCAATTGTTTTTGCGTGCCAGTTCGGCTCGCGATACGGGCGACAAGAAGCGATACAACGTTTGCGATACACTAGTCCAGCGAAGGAACTGTTAATTACAGACCGATTAGTACAAATAGATTTCGTGTGTTTGCTTGAGTAAGAATTGTTTTTCGATCAATTTAGGCTCTAGCGAAGCGATAGGCTTTTTGTGTGGAAATAAGCATCTAATTGATTCTTGTCGAGGATAGCGGAATGTTAACGAACCATGCCGCTATTGATAAGCTTCATTACACGACAGTGGGGAAGCCATTACGAAGGCAAAACGAACATTTACCCTCAAAGTATGCAATCTGCCCAACAAAATGGTTTGAAAGAAGGCAATTTACATTTGTTTGTGCGCTTGGAAATGATATCCTCCACCAGTAGATCTGAGGTAACATATTTTGCCACAATTAATTACATTATACTTTAAAGCTGTTCATAAGCGCAGACAAGTACTCATTAAAATCGATAAACATTATTAGATTTACCTAATTTACGGCCACAAACTTACAACAAAACCAAAGCCTCAAAAAGCTTACGCGCCGTTTCGGTGCGCTAGGGTGTTGGTTTGGTGTGCCAGACCAGAACCGCTGAACCGAACCATTAATGAGCGGAACGGTAGCGACTCGGTTCACAGTGGCAGGAATAAATCAAATGAACAAAGTTGCCAACAACAAAGCATTTATTATGCGCGCCGCCTGCTAATTGGCATCATGGGGTTAATATGTTTCCCTGTAGTTTCGGTCACCGGTTGGCTCTTTCACTGCTGCTAGCAGCATTCATCTAGCTTTGCAAAAGTTGTTTCATTACAAAATTTACTTCTGACCGGTCATATGGTAGGAAAACTCTGGTAGCTTTTATGTTGCAAAAAAAAAAACAGTTTCAGCACAAACAAACAAAAAAAGCTGTTCCTGCATTGTGAGTGAAAAATTTTCCCACCTTTCTTCTCGCAAGCTGTCCCCAAAATGCCCGCATGTACGATGGCCGGGCAGGCGTATATTAGCACACACGGATGGACACACCTACGTATACACTGTTACACGCGTACCAACCATTTCCATCATGTGGACGCGCTGTTTCGTAAACATATCCTGCTTCCTCTTTCTCCTTCTCGTACGCTACCAACAATGTATGGAGCCCTTCCTTTGCCATGCTGTTTGGTGAGTATTTATGTCCAAACTCGTTTCCATTTCGGTTCTTCCGTCTCCCTTTTTCTTTCACGGCAAAGTTCCAAAACGCTGCGGGAAATTAGTTTCGAAACAGGGAAAACCTTTTAAAAAATACTAGAACCGGCATGCACACGATGCAACCCGCTTTAGGTCGATTTGTATTTTTTTTTGGAGCCCTATTTTTTGTCATTAGACTTCCTGTAGTCCCAGGTGAAGTGATACTGACAGGGGAACTGGGTGAAAGCACAAGAGGTAGGTGGAATTGCCGTTTCCTGTTTCGATTAGAGCCTCGCAGGTTCGGTTCGGTTGTTTTTTTATTCATTCCATTTTCCATACCATGAAACACACGGTACAGACCAATCTGTTCGGTCATGCTCGTATCGTAGCTCTTTCCGTCGCGAAGGGAAAAAAAGTGTCCAATGAAAAAGGAAAATTAATACAGACGCGTCAACACATACATACAGTGCCACAGGACGGCTAACATTCGCACACTAGCAGCCCAGCGGTTGGAACGGAAACGGAAAGAATTATGACGCCACACCGTCGCCATCACCGTCGTCATCATGCGATCTGCTAGCCAGACAGGAAGCATGCGTTTTTTCTTGTTTTTGTTCTACCAGCAGGACCACTCTCACTTTACCATTTCCGCTATGGGTTTGCACCTGAAAATCCTTTCACCGTCCAGGAAATGGAGCTCGGGGCCACGAAGACGAATGTCGCAGAAACGGAGTAGCGCACGGTGCGTATTTGACGTTACCCGGCGTAGGGTCCTGTACAAGCGCCACGTTTCGGGGGCAAAGTGATTTGTTTATGAGTGGAAATATCCATTTCAACAGGAAACATATTTTCTGCTAGCTGCCGGGCGATCCCGGTACCAGCTTCGGGCACCTTCCGGTTTAGCGGCTGCGAGACGACCATCGGGACACCCGGTACACCAACCGGCCCGGCTGGTTGTCTTGCAATTGCCAAAGTAATGTTACTGCCAGAGGAATTCCAGCCCAAGCCCTGGACTAGAAAAGGGGCGAAAGGACGAGGGAGCGAACCGGCCCAGGTGAAAAATCATCGACCATTGGTCGTACAGTCGTTTCACCGGTTTCAACACCAACAACCTGATGAAGAAGGTTAGGTTTTGAGTGTGGACATAAATCTTGGTTGCTGGTTGAATAATGTAGAACACTATTCTTCGAAGGTTTTCCACTCGTCTAGTGAGGACTTTTACCGAGCGAGTTCACAGTTTACGGGTTTTGAGGTTTGGTTCCATCTATTCAGAGTCTCCTGGACATTGTGGAGACGGTGTGCGCACGTTTGCCAAGGTTAAGGTTCGGTTAGTACCTCTTGGGCCGGGCTCCATTATGGCTAACATCAAATGCAGCTGAGCTTTGATACATTTTTGAAGTGTGATAAAGACAGTTTTAATTAAACAATACTAATGCGGTTGTTTTGCATTCAATTAAGTTTGATTCCAGTAATCAAACTACAAACTAATCAAATTAAACTATTTTATTTCGGATATTCTGAACTCTAGATATTGGTAGTTTAAAAATCTATATTAACATCAATATTTCGTCTTGTGTTTTAATGTTTTGTTACCTAATAATCGAAAGACACCCAACGAAACGAAATGATGTTAAACGAATTGTATACTTTCAGGCGGTTTTTGGCGTATAACAGCTGTAGTTAGTCTGAATTAATTAATTATCTAGTTTAAATTACTATAATCCTGTAGCTTATGTAAACATAGTATTCATGGATGAATGAATAGAATTCAATATAAATTTGACAAAATAATAAAACCACGCATTCATTCACCAGTTTCTCATCATTAAACAAACTATTCCACGCACAACGGCATGCGTTTTTAAAAGTTTTACTAGTATCAAATAAAACATACAATACCGTAACATGCGATATAAATGTTTAGCCCCACCGGTTACACCGGTGTTAAATATTTCACAAAACCCTCTGCCATTCACCACGCCGCAACATACAAACCACAAAAGTCGATTTCAAAAAGGCACACCGCATCGCATCACAAATGCACCGATAATTTTCCACTCGAACTCGAAAAAAAAGGCTCGTCCTGGTTGTGGAAGGTGGCAGTGCAAAATGACTGGCAACAACCTGTACAAAAAGGAGCACGGCGCACAACAAAAAATGGATCCCATCGACACCGGACCGACCCGACTTGCACCCACGTTTGCATGGACGCGCGCTCTCTTTCATTGAAAATTGATGTCGATAAACTGTGGTGCTGTGACTGGCTGTGAGTGTTGTGACTTTTGGCTTCAACACAAAAATGACTCATAGCAACGCGAACGAAGTGGGTCGGCGTGGGGAAATGGAACCACGAGCAGGGATGAAAATTACCGGGAAATCTATTTCCCTTTTACCTACACACCCTACCCTAATGTGATTTTGTACGGGAGTGTGTGAGCAGACACGGTTGAAAGAATATGTGCACTCAAGGACTCTATTGATTTCTTTTGCGGTTCAATTGCAAAAACTCGACAACGAATAGACAAAGCAACAGCTGGTTGAATCTATTTGTAACACTGTTGCAAAATTCATATCCTCAACAACATCCTTCCATCCGCTGACCCGGGTCGGTGATAGGCGCTTGGGCGCTAGCAAAGAATGAGCACTGTACCATAGTTCAAAGGATGCGTACGCGGTTGCTTCTCATAATACGAGAGTCCCAAGAGAGATCCGTTACACAATGATTGCGATTCGAAATCAAACACAACTTCGTCTGCTGGGTTATAGATGTTAGAGAACACAGTCCACGATTTAGCGTTGCAAGACAGGAACGGTGCGAACCGACGCATGTGTCCTCTTTCCCGTGTACCAACGGCAGATAGGTGGAATAGTTTTCCCGAGCACTAACAGTGAGTTCGGTTGTGTGGTGAACATCGTCTGTAACGAGATAAACAAATAACAAACCTTATTATTTATTGAGAAAATATACATCCAATTATAGGGAACATGGTGCACACACCGCAAGAATTTTGCTCCTGTAGTGGATGGGATCCTTACAAAAGGATTCGCATTGATGGCACAGTCACAGGGTACATCATCCGAAAAGACGTTCCTGCAACGATGATCGTACACTGTTGGCTAGAAGATTGCCATGTTGTACTTGCGGAACTTTATAGAAGATTTATTTACATTTTATTCAAAGCACTTTAAGTGTAAAAATGTAAAAAAATATCGAAAAAATACAATAAAATAGTAACGGCGTAAAGAAATAAAATAATAAATAAAGTTTTTAAAGATAAAAACAAACAAACGCAACTATAAGTAATAAAGAACAAAGTAAAAGTGAAAGTGAAAGTAAATAAACAAAAGAGACATGAAGAATTAAGAAATACAACAAGACAAAGAAAGAAACAAAACAAAAAACAATTTAGAATAAACTAATTATGTAAAAAAAATAATTTGTTTTCTCTTAGCTTTAAAATATTCACTGCAGCAAACATTACGTTGCACCAGTATTAGATCACTATAGCAAACCACAACAAACGTAAACCAACGTGACAAACACGCAGGATTCCTTCGCTTCCATTTGCTCTTCATTGGCACTCGGGACCGAACTACTGTTTGACATGTTAGTGTAGTGTCTTTCCATTTGAACGGCAGATCTCGATGGTGTTTTCTGATGAAAATCTTCTCCCTATAGTACACCACATGACAGTTAGAGTTAGCCTGCTCCAACACTCCTGGAAATGGTCCGGTTTTGCAAAAAACACCCTTCAACTACGGTGTCCTTGTGCAGCTACGTTATGTTGGACAGTTGCCTCCTGCTTTCAATTGGCCAACTGTGTCACTCTCACACATTCACGTTGTTCATTCGGTTCACCTTCCTGTTTGTTACCCGTAGTAACGTCCTAAGAAAGTGTCCTTGCGAACCGGAAACCGTCCCATCACGAAGAAGGTATCGGTCGTAAAGATGCGTTCTTGTGTACGGTGGTCGATTGTTTGTTTGGTTTGCGGAATACACGAGACTGGATCGTTTACTTCTTTCGATTCACCCACAACGCAGTCGACGATGTTGTTGGAAGTCTGTCCGTTTGGTCGGCTTCGTTCGTAACTATTTCGCATTTATTGGTTTGTCAAACCCGCGCCATATGAGGGTTCTGTGTGTACTAATGCCTTTTTTCCCATCCCTATGCACGTCACAGCAGTTAGGGAGTTAGGGGTTCAGCCTTTTTGGTAAAGATCTGTCACCACCCAGTACGGTTTTTGGATGGATCAGTGCAGTGTGTAGCATTGCTCCCCCGAGATGTTCACTGTGGCACTGTTGAGGTATCTTCGGACGAGCCAAGTGTTTAGCGAGTGTGTCATTCGTTTGCCGGAACGCACACGATGGAGGGTTGGTACGAACACGCTTTCGTTACGTTTGTCAATCCGATTGATTATGATTTCCACCCCACCGTGCTGGGGTGCATGAAGGCGAAGAAAGCACACGAAGAGGACAGCTAAAGGTACTTTACTTCCCCTCCTACGCAAAAGGGAAACAACCAACAAGCAAATAAAAGATATAAAAATGCCACACGCTTTCCAATAAAATCATCCCCTTGATTCGCAGCCACCCTCTTGGGACGGCTGTGGTCAACGATCTCGTGTTAAGGACATCACGCGGGTAAGCACTCGGCGTTAAGGGTGGATCATCCGATGACACGCAAACCCACCCCACCAACAGCTACGCATGGCCAGTATGAATGGAACAAGTTCACTGTGGCAAGCAAACAACAGCGAAAAGAAAAAGAAACGAGGGTGATTTCAGTTCGATTATGATCCCTCTCTTTCTTTCTTCCTTTGCCGGAAGGACATTTGTGGTTCCTTTTTGGGATATATAAAAAAACACACATCCAACGCACACGCACAATGAAACACTATAAATAAAGCCATTTTGATGCTCCCCATCTTCTACGTTTTCCTTTTTAAGAAGCTAGAACAGGTTAGACACATAGTCCAGGGGACTTTTTTTTTATTAAAGACTACAATTTATGACTTTTTGCGCGTGTGTGGGTTCCCTTTATCCTTCCTATGCTTTCCGTAAAAACGACATCGGCAGCCAAACAAGCGGGAAATTTGCAGTGATTTGCCATAAACGAATTCCTGTTTCCTGTTGTTTGCTGCAATTTATCAGAATTTATCGATAATGGTAATGACGCGGATGAACCGGTACGGCCAAAGCTGGCCAAGCTGTAAGAGGAGCAAGTTTTGTGCTGATGTTTCCATTTCGACAACAAAGCCGGCAGAACCTTTTAGGGAACGGGGTACCCGTTTTGTGTGTGTGTGTTTTGTCCGTCGCCATCGGTTGTGATAAAAGTTTGCACGGAAATGATAATTCTATGCAGCAGCCTTATCCGGTAGAGGGGAAAACAGGAACAAATGGCATTTTATTCCACGACCCACGGACAGCTCTAGGGAATGGTCGATTAGCTTTGGGTCAATTGGATTTCGTTCGATGCACAAAAATGCTAGTTTATTTGCAAATGCATCCTGTTCAGTTGGTTTTGCGCTTTATTTCGTCACAAGAACGACGGTGAGTATGTTGTTATTATGTGTCTGGTAGAAACATGTAATGAGGTCATTGAAATTCTTATCACCGTTTGGCGATTGGTTTTGTCTGCACAGCTTGGCAGAACACAACAAAAATTGTATACAATTCAAAAAGTTTCAATCGTTAAAAAATGTTTATTTAAGCATTGAATTAGTGTTACGCTCAATTAATCTTTAATGAGGAAATATAAGGAGCCCAAGAAAGCTAGAAATGATGGATAAAAATCTCATATGATGATAGTCATATCATGATGATCTAAAAATTTATGAATCTCTTCATGATTTTGTACATAATTTTGCTCAGCTTCGCCATTGAAGCTATTCATACATAACACAATTTTTTTTAATCAACAAAAGAAGTTTTACACAAATTAAATCATTGTTTTCAAAATTCTCACAATCTACAAGCAAATGTTAAATAACTTAATAATATGTTTAACAACAGTCCCTAATAAAAGTTTATATACTGGACGTAATCACTAAATCGGTAAACCTAACCGTCCACTTACTACAAGCACTTTTACTCCATGTCCCATCATCACCATTCCTTCGAATTGAATCCTGCGGAAAGATCGAGTTGACCGTTGACGATTCACATCAATTACACACCATCAGCCATGGTTTCGAGGCGAGAAAGACTGACTACTTCATCAGCGCCGGGTGACGCATTTTTCCTCCTTACTACACGAGCGTAAAAGGGCACGACCGGAACACATTCGAATGAAAACAAAATAAAAACGTTACCCTAAACACTCGTCCAGCAGCACGGCTGGGGTGTAGAGCCGAAAAAGGGAATTGTCATCCGTATTTCCCATCCGGCCTGTCCTACGGACTGGAGATGGATTGCCACCGAAACGACCGATGTCCGGTCGGTGATGTTAGATATCTCTTCTTTTTTTGTTGTTGTTGCTGAAAATCGCCTCTCACGATTCCGGCTCGTAACGGAACGTAGCCGAAACATGAATTTCAAGCACGACACCCGGCTCGAAACGGGTTGGACCCTTTTTTTCTGCGCTGACTGGCTCCCTACACACTTCGAAGCTTCTTTATCGGGCAAATGGATCAAATCAATGGGCGAAAGATGTGATGGGAGCAACGCTGCGAATCGGGAAATCACCGAAAATGGAAGATAATGCAGAGTGAATACCACACACAGCCCGTCCCAGCCCCCGGGTGGCACCTCGCTCGTGCCGCATCCTGACGGCGCCAGTCAGTCGTGGAGGAAAGTGAAAGCGAAAGTCAAATTGATTCCCTTTTTTTTGCCCACCTCCGGAACCTCCTAGTCTCCTAACCCGACTGCCGACTATCGAGGATCATTAGTGAAGCTGCAACATTTGGCACCGGGAATGGAGCGAGTTTATGTTCTGCTTACTTTTTTCGTTTTGTCGTTTGCTTAGGGAATGGGGGGGGGGAAAAAACGCTACCGTCTGCGCTATTTTAGCTGGGCCGATGAAGAACCAAATCTGTATCGCTCGATCGTAGCACGGGTACGGGATCGGGAAATGGAAGGTTTCCGTTTCCCTTTGTGTAGCGAAAGGGTTCATTTCCGTACCATTTCTCGTGCTAAAGGAACGTATCCGGTGGTCCAAAAATATCACTTTTGATCACATTCTCTGCCGTGAGGTAGGTGAGCGTGTGTTTGTATCGCTTTGTTTAACAATAATACATAGCTGAAACCGTTCAGCAACTGTAGTTTTGTTTTCGCAAGCAAATTTTTATCACTATTTGGCAATGGGCAATTGTGTTTTTATCTATCTTATATTTTGCCCGTGAAATAATAAACTCTTTCGTCTTTCGTTAGCGCCTAAATATAGGCAAATACGGAAACAATTTATTGTTTCTGTTTTGTATCACCATTGTAAGAGTACATTCTCTTCATTTTATTATTTCAAGCTGCAATTAATTTATTTAATTTTTGCTTTTACATACCAACAAAACCAATGCTCGAAAAAACCATCCCGAAGGGACATAAACCCTTTTTTAACTAACATTTCATATTATCTAGTCATAATGATAAGTCACAAATGTTTTCTATCATTAACATGCTTGAAAAGTAGCTATCTTTGCATTTAAATTACCTTTCTATTCGGATTCTCAAAATTCTCAAGTTTCCAAACGAGTTTCCCTCGTTTTTTTTTTCTACCTCGATTAATGAGATGAGCAACTTGAACAATTTTCCCAAAGTATGTCGACTTACTACGCTTTAAGCGACCCTTTTCGCTTTGTTTGTTTGTGGACATGCTTAACGCCATTACCTGTCAAAGCAAAAAAGCAACCCTTAACACACTCCTTAACAGGCAGTACCGAATGATATGTTACATGACTTTCAACATGGGTTTTTCACCCATTTCACACGTGTTGTTTCACCCTGCCCAACCCAAGCGAAGGAAGTGATTTTGCATTGTGCTGCGTTCGTGGTACGCATTCGCATTCCCTTTCCCATGCTCGACACAACGGATTTACCGAAACGTGTCGGGATGCAAGTGGCCAACTAGGTTTCACAGCTTCATTAAAACCTATCAAATATTCATACGATTTTTCCCCCATTTAGGGTTTCCTTCCCGGTTTGTGCAGCTGGCAAACCACCGGCTCGGGGGTTCAAAACGGTATTAGATCTGGTCTATTCTCTTTCATTCTTCTTGTCTTTTTTACCACTCAACGGTTTCTTTTTTTTGTAATATAAGAAGTTTTTCCCTCATTTGCTTCCGTAGCTTGCTCCCTTTTTTTCTGCCTATTTTTTAATATCACACCTCGGTGCAAAAAAGGATTTGTAGAAGCTACGCTGCTTTCCATTATTAATTAGACCAATCGTGCTTCCCGGGAGAATCCGAATGCAATGCTCAGTGACCGGGACCGAGTGTGCCGGGTACGTAGAAGTGATTCCGCATGGATGAGATTTACTTTAATGAAATTTAAATGGTGCTTGGGCTACCTGCTGTAACTGTGTGGCCATGTGTTCCATTTTCGCTGATTTTTTTTTACTAAATATAAATTTAATTCCAGCTATTGGAAGCAAACCAACGGTAAGCTTATTTTACCAGAATATGTTGGTTAGTGTTGTACATCGCAAAAGATTATTTCAAAGAAACAATCGTTCTAGCTAACAAACATTTATGTTGAACAATTTCGAATATCGTCAGCAAATGGTTTTGGTACAAACTTTTACAGGAACCAGAATTACTTAAAGCAATTTCAATATTGAAATCTTCCTTGAATTCCACAGTTTTACTTGAGGCGAACAGAATATACACATGTTTTAAAGATAAAAGCAATTCTCAACCATCCTCTGCTCTGTGCAATATACCAAGGAAAGCAAATACTCCATTGTGAGGAATTCTACCATTACAAAATCCTGCCTATCCGTTTCTTCACGAAGAAAACCCCTTACCATACGAGATACGTAAAGGGTTCCGAAAGGATTTACCACAATTAATGTAAACCTTCCAGTGGATTAAATTGTGCAAGCTGCTTCAAGTTCAAGCGAAACAAGAAGCAGTTCAAACACAAAAGGCGCATACCCCATACTTAAGATGGCTTGACTTTCTTAACCTCGAGGCTGTAGGGATTGTGACAAGCCCACTGGAAAATGCAGCATCATCGACATCGTAAACAATCAAGCAACATTAATCATCGACCGGAACCGGTGAAGGTTGGGAACGAATCCATCAACTATTGCTTTTTGCAATTCCTTCCTAGCTGCCGACGGGCGCAACGGGCGCTGACAGTGTGAAACGGCACGGGGTTGGTCACTTCCAATCATGCCACGAATGTGGCACGGCAGCAAGATCTGCTAAAAGGCGTTTGACCCGACCCGTCTGTCGCCGTGTAGTAAAGGGTGGTTTGGAGAAGATGATAAAATGTGAAACATCCCTGACATACCGTAATTAAAGCGTTTGACTCAACTCGCCCGACACTTCCTTTGGTGTTCCTGCGTTTCTTGTAAAATTCGAACGTGAGCTGACAATACATCTTCCAAGCGCTTGTTTCGAGTTCCGTAACTTTTTGTTACCGCTTTGCTTGGGTAATAACACCCTGTCCGTCTGTTGCGGGTGGAAGCAACCCCGAGGTTGGTGGCATCTACCACCAGAGAGTGCCAGATGGACCGCTTTACCACAGACGACGATATGCAGCATACTTGAGATGTCAAGTAAAACATCCCAGATCATTAATTTTCACCCGTTTCACCGGTTGAACGCGCACATCTGGATGATGGTGGAAACTACCGAAGAAAGGAAAGTGGTCGATTTTCCAGCATTCACTACCGGTGCCCAAGTCGGCCTCGTGGCTTTACTGCTCCCGTTACCCGTTAACTTAAGAATGTTGCACCGTTTGCTTGCTCATTACTCATGTTTTCCGCCTCGCTTGCTTCGGACGTTGATGGTGGCGTGTGCTGATGGCAAATGTACGCCGGGCAGCAAAGTTTAAATGGCTGCATACCTTCGGGCGTTTTCCATCCCACCAGTTCCGCAGACGCTTTGTTGGAATGCTGACGACTGACCTGGCGCTTTGGTGTCTGGCGTATCGTATTATCGTGTCGATGCATCCACAGACGGACGAATGTTTGTCCTGGTCAGTGAGATGAATCCGTCTGCAATCCGATTACTTCTGCTGGCGATGATAAACTTCTTGAAGATCGGGAAAGATAAGCGATTAAAGTTGTTTCGACGATGGGTGGGAGAGGAACATCCAGTGTAGGTATTGAAAGATAAAAGAGAAAGCTCTGTTCGTACATTAAGAACATTACTGACTGCTATTAACGGAATTGGTGAGTGCTCCATCTCATGCTCGATTGCATAACTATTTACTATTGCAATAATCTTCTGTCTGATAGTACCTGATTACCAGTTCATTCGATCGGAAGGGAATCACAACTTTTGTCAAACGTGATTAACGCAAAAATCTCATATTTAATTAGATTTAGTTCAGTTGAGTTTCAGTTGAGAAATTTGATTCATATATAAAGGAAGTATCAGATATGATTTAAAAAAATTAACATACTTATTTTGTACAAACTGGAAGGTAAAATATGTGCAAAATATTCTTTGGCGCAAAATTTAACTAATTCAAAAAAATCAAACATTGTGCCTCCTTTAAATCCCGCTCTCTTTACTCGAATCATTATTCCTCCCATATGGCAAGAGAAATTTTTTTCCGCTTAACACTTTTTAACTCATAATTTGTCATTTCGCTAATTCGATCATTTGAAAGGAAAATGGAACGACAAATATGACATATCGTTGACATGTACAATCTGTTAAATTGCAGTGAAAAAATATTTGTAAATCGCGTTTCGCTAAAAGGAGTTTTAAGTTCCCATTTGCCCATAGCTATGTAGGTTTTACGCCTAAATGTATGCAAATTTTAAACAGTTTCTACTTAAATAGTAGTCAAATGCGCTTCTCTAGATTGAACAATTAAAGATTTTTTAAGCAAATGAAAGAATGATTTGCTATAGGAATAAAAAAAAATTAAATGCATTTCTTCCCAACTTAAGCCAGGAATCAATTTCGATCTAGAGTCCCCCTAGTTTGTGATACCATGCTTGTTCCCACAAAAAAAACCAGTTCAGAAAATGACCGTACTCCAAACATTCGGTAAAGATGACGGACATACCTATATTTTCTTCATTTTCTCATCTCCAGCCCAAGATAAGCTGAATTCAGTTAATGTCCGGCATGTGCTTTCGTTCGCCAGCAGCAACCCATTCGGAAGCGTATGCATTTTTCATGCGATGCCGTAGGCAGACGGAACGAAACCAGTACCAGGTAGTATCATCGCTTCCAGGTACAGGATGGTTCCCGGTGCGTCATGGTCATCATGGGCGTGGTGAAATTTCATCCATCCCAGCAGAAAGCACCGAACAAGAGTGTACTTGGTCCTTTCGCGGCTGCAAGAAAGCTGTAAGTAAGCAAACAGTGTACTAGTGCTGTACGTACTAATAAAATGCTTCCGTTTTTCTCGACCATATGAGCAGCACGAGACGGAGAATGTGTAGCAAGGATATGATGACGCGACGGAACGGATGCTTGGGAAGTAACCGGTGATTATAGACCGGATTGTTTGTAATCGGCTTTGACCATACGGTAAGCAAAGTGAATCCATCCACAAGTAAGCTGGACGCTGGTTGTCAGAAAGGGTGAACCACTGTGCGGATAAACGTATGCGATACTCGCTTATAAAAACCACTCATAAATCCAGCACACTAACCCGCTGCGGTGCGGGAAATGAATAATTGACGGATGGTTTTTCATTCGGTAATCTTGCTGGGGAGAGCTAAAGAGAAACGCAAGCAAAAACCTCGAATAAAATACACGAACGTAATGGAAACACACACACCGGCTTCATTGGGAATGAGTGCTGCATCTCCACCAGTTCGCTATTCACTTGCGTTATGTTTAATTTGTGCAATATTACAGTATTACGCCCGGGGAAGGGTTTTTGATGAGCATAAATTACATCACATCACAAGGGATGCATACGAGAATGTGTGTATAGCAAGCACGCTGCAAAACACACTCGCACAAAAAAAAATACAAGAATAAGTGGAAGAATCCTCCCGACATGTCATTTTCGGGGCACAAGTTCGGTGGTTTTAGTGGTGTAGCATAAAATGACAATGAAACGGTTACGGCTACATACAAACCAAACCTTGCGCCCGGCACAAAGCATTAAACAATCCAAAACGTTCCGAGCATGTCAACATGCTAGCTAGCAGTACGATTTGGAATGCTTTATGATCGTTTCATGATTATTGTACCCCCTGGCGGTACAAACTCTTCCATAGACATTCAACTGTGCTGGTACCACCCAAAAAACCTGGTTACCGTTGGTGCACGGGTAAGCATGCCAACGAACGAACTGATTCATTCAGGTGCTTTTTATGTGTTTGTGAGAAACTTTGCGAAACTATTGAGAGAAGGATTTAACAGCATACGTTAACTGCAAGTGCCCTCATGAATTTTACACGATGAGCTTTCGTCTGCATGCGGATGATATGTGATTATTATTTTTGATTACTTGCTACAGAAACATTCTTTAATCGTCTTAGTCATATGGATAGACAAAAGATAGACAAATTTAAAAATAAATACATTAAACCAAACTTGTTTTTGCAGACAGTTCGCAATGCATGGTTTTACTACTATACACATTCAGTATCAATATATGTAGTTCGTTGTTTAATTGTTATAAAACATGTTATTTAATTATTATAAGTTAGTCGTCGTGCACAAAACAATCTTTAGCTTGTATAATTTTTGTGTTTTTATTTGCCCTTTGAGACCTATACGTTATAATTTTCTCGGTACAACTTTTTTTATCCTGTGTAACGCATGTAGCAAACAGGAAGAAAAGAGAGAAAAAGGTTACATCAACGCATCAAATTTAAACTGTATCATACGTCCATCTTTATGCACGCTCGTAACCGTTACCATTACTTTAGCCTTGCTGTCAAGTATGATGGGAAAATAAAGGGAAATTGTTACCTACACACACATACACACACACACACACACACACACACACACACGATGTAACATACACGTCTGCTTGTGTTTTCTGCTGGTAAAGCGACCTATCCTTTGTTGATCACGCGTCCTGTATGCATGCGTTGGGAGCCATGGTGTGGATATCCACACGAAGGAAT
The DNA here is from genome assembly GCF_943734845.2 of Anopheles funestus. Classification (NCBI taxonomy): domain Eukaryota; kingdom Metazoa; phylum Arthropoda; class Insecta; order Diptera; family Culicidae; genus Anopheles; species Anopheles funestus. Next base: position 7,007,028 of record NC_064598.1, on the reverse strand, counting down.
TGTGACATATGCGCGTTTTGTGTGTGTGTCTGATCCAGGGATCTTCCGGGAAGCCAGGAGCAAATCTGCCCAGATCTCTTTTACCTTCCAGCTCGTTTTCATGGCCGTTGGATTCCGTTTTCCCTAACAATGAAAAGTATTCCTTCAGCTTGCTTTCGGGAAAAAAGCAATTTGAAATGAGAACCGAGAGAGAGAGAGAGAGAGCGAGGGAAAACATTAATACCAAGTTATCATGTTTGATGTACGGTGAAAGTTGGTTCGGTGAAAAGAGAAATATTCTGTTTAGCCCTCGAGTTTTCCCTTTGTAAACTGATGGTGGTTAACCGTCAGCCATTGAGACGTCAGGTTTTGTTTGGGAATACCGAGATACTTTTGAGTGTGAAACATTCTTTAAGCTCTTGGCTTTCACGATATTCGATCCGATTGATACGCTCGGCTAATATGGAATCGAATTTAAATATATCGTTTGCTTTCAACGTGCAACAGATTGATACGTAGAGGATAAAGTAACTCTTTGAGTAGAAAAATAAAAACTGTTTCCCTTGACGACTTACTAAAAAGTATTGTTTTTTATGAATGCGCCTGAAGGTATGCATAGTTATTTAATATAAACCTGCAAGGAATACTGATTCAACCTACTTAAAAAGTATTTCATTGTTTCGATTATCTACACACCTGCCTGCAATCAGAAATCCCTGCAATCATACCATGATCTACAACCATATCATCATGTTTGCTGAAAAGATAACAACACCGATACACGAATCAATACAATACAGGTGTTGTTTGTAATGCCTGTTGCGAACGCAACGGGTCGGTTTGAAGTAGTTGAATTTGAATACCTGTAACTTGTGGAAGGATTGTTATCGTTTGCCCTAATAAACATATGATCTTCGATGGGTGCGATATACGAGTCTGGAAACAAGCGCGTCGGCCATAAAATAAGGGAAAAAACGCATAAGCAATAGCGGCACAACAACAACACCGAACCTAGCGGGTTCGGGGTTTTTTCCGAACCGGACAGCAATTAAACAGGTATATACAATTCGTCAACGTATGCACATAAATGGGATATAGCGGAAATCGGTTATAAACAAGACGCCCAAAATATTAGGACGGTTAGAATATTCCCATTAGGATCGCTATTGGTAGGATTGCAGGATGCAACCGCCATTAGCAAATCTAGGTACATACAACGTATACAACCGAATACATCCTAAAATAACAACGACCAGAATCATACGTAGATGTGCATACGTAAAAAAGACAACAGTAAGAAGAAAGGAAAAGGAAGAATTAGGTTTAAGGAAATTTTACTATATAAGGACCAAATTTGTTAATAATAAACCAGATTCAATCAATAGCTCACGCGAGGAGGTTATCTTCATTTTCGATACGCTTTCGTCGCACACAGCACACGGTTGTTTCTCACGCCGGGTTTCTGCCCATATCCGAACTGTCTAACATCAGATCTCCCCCTTCTGCGGCATAGGTTCCCCAAATTATTTGGTATCTGGAACAACTAGCGGGAAGGTTGGAACTTCCTTGGAGATCAACGGTGCAAGACCTTGCTCGGGCAGATTCCTTACAATTTTATTATTGCTGCTGCCAGCGATACTCTCGTGCTAGGAGGTCATTCCTTCGCGGGGCCTGTTCGAGAGTCCGCTCAGCAACATTGGTGGCTCCAGAGAGGAACATCCTCATTTTTAAACGTTCTGTTAAAAAATCTTAACAGCGAACGCACCTGTCCTATGAGAAGGTGATAAGTTCAAATAAGTCGATAGTCTAGGGCAAAGGAAAATCTAAGTATTTATTCCTGTAGGTAAAATACCTCTTTTCTCAAGGGAAAAGTAAGACCCTTAAAAGGATAATCGAAACGTTTAAATATATATAAAAAATGGCTTCCAAAGGGCAAAAATATTTTGTAGACAACAAGAACGGTGTCTGCCGTCTTTGTGCAAGACCCGATGACGCAGAACTGGATATGGTCCAGTGTGACGAGTGCGACAGATGGTTTCACCTGTCGTGCTCCAAATTAAAGAAAAAGCCAGAGAGGGATGAAGAATTTTTGTGCATAAAGTGCACAGTAGATAGGTCGCTGCATACGGCGATAGCAGATAACACGAGCCAGAGCTCAGCTGTTCAAGCGCTTGTGGAAGCTTTAAAAATAAACAAAATCAGCGAGAGTCTGATCTTTAAAAAAACAACGCTCATGAACTTACCGTATTTTGACGGTAAGGCCAAAGATTGGCCAAAGTTCAAAAGAGCATTTGAAGAAACGTCCAACGAGGCAGAATTCAGTCAGTTAGAAAATATGAATCGTCTTCAAAAGCATCTCAAAGGAGATGCTGAAAAGTGTGTTAGGCCGCTCTTTTTGGATCCGCAGAATGTCGGATTAATAATGAAAAGACTGGAAGAAGTGTTTGGAAGACCTGAAATAATTTTCAAGGATCTTTTAAAAGACGTGATGAAAATAAAGGTGGATCGAAACAAGATTCCAGAGCTGAGTGACGCTCTAGAAAACTTGGTTACAAATATACAGGTTTTAAGAAAACATCGTATTTGTACGATCATCGGCTGATAGAAGAAATAATCAGTCGATTGCCAACCAACTATCAGGAACGATGGATAGATCACGAATTGTCCATTGAGTCTGATGGTGTAGTAACCCTGGCGCATCTTTCAAGTTGGTTACTACCAATTGCACGAAAAATAAGGCTACTGCCTAAGAAAAATGAATCTTCAAGAGAACCCATAAACATTCACAACGACGATAATAGGAAGCCTAGAACAGTTAGATACAATAACAACCAGCCAACCAGCTCGGGTTATAGGAATCGTTCAGTTGAAAACAAGAAAAGCGATAAATGGGTACCAAAATGTCCACTTTGCAAAGGTGCACATAAATTACTCGGGTGTGAACAGTTTCTACAAAAGGATACAATAGATCAGGTTTCGACTGCCGAACAACTTAAGATATGTCTTAATTGTTTGGGAGGTAGTGGACACCGTACCGAAGAATGTAATGCTTCACGATGTTCCATTGAAAATTGTGGTAAAAGGCACCACCGTACGTTGCATAACAACTATTCACCTCAACAAAAAACCTATTACCGCCTTATGATCCATAAAAACAAGGAAAAGATGAATAATGTGATTACGAGATATTTTTCTACAGAAGACTTTGGTGTAAAATATAGAAATGAACTCAAATCAGAAGAAACTAATCGTGCAGAAGAGATACCTAAAAATACATACAAAATACAAAAAGATGGTAAAAGATATGAAATAGGTTTGCAATGTAAAACTGATGAGGTACAATTTCCACCAAGCTATAACAATGCATTACGTCGTCTCGAGTCTCAAGAAAAACAGCTTAAAAAAGAAGCAAAACAAAAAACGGCCAAAATCTTCTACCTACCGCACTTTAAAGTCGTCAATCGCAACAAACCCGTTCCGAAGCCAAGATTAGTTTTCGACGCGGCCGCAACAGTGAAAGGTGTCTTGCTAAATTCTCAACTGCTAACAGGACCGGACGAAATGGCTTCATTATTTGGTGTACGCTATCGCGAGGGAAATATTTGTGTTTCCGGAGAAATAAAAGAAAGGTTTCAACAAGTGATAATTCGCCGCGAAGACCAAGATGCTCAGCGAATCCTGTGGCGTGATTGTGACAACGGCAGGGAACCAGATACTAATGTGATGCAGGTGATGACGTTCGAAGCGACGTGCTCGCCGTCTTGTGCTCAAATGGTTAAGAATCGCAACGCTGAAGTGCATAACGAAACCCACGTACGCAGTGACAACGAAAATTCCGAAAACGAAAAAATAGTGTGGCTAATTGCCGGTAAGTCACGTGTAGCACCCATAAAGACAATGTCAATTTCAAGACGCCAATTGCAAGCAGCAGTGATGGGTGTCCGGTTAACAAAAACTATAGTGAAAGAACTACGAATGCAAGTGACCAGTGTTACATATTGGAGTGATTCTCCAACAGTGTTGTCTTGGATCAATAGTAAATACCATCAGTTTGTGTCGCATAGAATCTCAGAAATTCTGGAATCCTCCAGTATAAATCAATGGGGATACGTACCAACAAAACAAAATCCGGCAGACATTGGAACCAAGTTGGTAAATGGCACACGTGCATGGTTCGACGGACCAGCGTTTCGGTGGAAAGAAGAAAAGTTCTGGCCTAAGGCTCACCAAGCATCAATAACCGCAGAAGAGCTTCGTGTAGTTGCTATTCATCGAGAGAACTTCAAACATGAGAAATCTAGTAACATTCGTACCCTGATGCCATATATGGACGAACACGGTGTCCTAAGATGCAAGGGTAGATTAGAGAACATAAGCGCAATTCCGAAAAGTGCAAGAACCCCAATTCTGCTTCCCAACAAGGGGAGAATAGTGAAAATGATTGTGAGAAGCTACCACGAAAAATATCTTCATCAAGCCGATAACGTGGTAATAGCAGCACTACGACAAACATTCTGGATCGTTAATATCAGAAACGTGTTAAAAAATGTGAAAAGTTGCTGTCAAAGATGCATTCTATATGCAGCAACCCCGAAAGCTCCGATGATGGCACCACTACCAGCCTTTAGGTGTAACCCTTACAATCCACCTTTCCTACATTCCGGAGTAGATTACTTCGGCCCATTGGAAGTTGCTGTAAAAAGATCAACTGAAAAAAGATGGGGGTGCATTTTTACATGCATGTCAACGAGAGCCGTACATATCGAGATGGCAGAAAAACTTGACACGGACAGTTTTCTAGTGTGTCTAAGAAACTTTCAACATCGACGCGGAAGAATTGCGCACTTATACAGCGACAACGGAACGAATTTCGTTGGAGCCGAGAAAGAGCTTAAACGTCTTATTGAGGAAGTGAATCAACACATGGAAAAGAACGCAGCACTGCAACACGAAATAGAATGGCATTTCAATCCACCAGCCGCACCACACTTTGGTGGTTCTTGGGAAAGGCTCATTCAGATCATTAAAAAGGCACTACGGTTTATGAATGATCAGTGGAAAAATCGGAAACCCGCGCCTGAAACATTAAGAGCTACGTTAATACAAATAGAAGCCATGATAAACGCTCGCCCATTGACGCACATTCCATTATCGACGAACGAGGATGAAATACTAACTCCATTTCATTTCCTCATAGGCAGAGGAGTGGATTCGGTTCCACCATATGCCATAAATACGCAGCATGTCGACAGGAAGCAATTCAGGATGGTTCAACACAACGCAAAAATATTTTGGGACCGGTGGAAAAAGGAATACCAGTCCACCTTGATAAAGAGAAACAAGTGGACAAATAAAATAGAGCCCATCAAATTGGACGACGTGGTCGTAATAATAGAAGACAACATGCCGCCGGGATGCTGGACAAAGGGTAGAGTTGTAAGCGTGCATCCAGCACCAGACGGACAGGTACGATCAGTGGAGGTAAAAACAGTGAATGGGATTTTGAAAAGACCAGCAATTAAAGTAGCGATCATCGACGTAACACAAAAGGAACAATTGCTCCACATAAACAACATACCCACTAAAGTACCACACACAAAACCCGTACCCGAAATCCATTCTCCTGAGGTAACCAAGAGAGCTAGCAAACGTCGTATACCACCATGTACCTGGGCGCACAAAGTAATGCTACTGATGACTGATGACACGATTGCCGTTCCTGCCAACACGTTTTAAACTTCAACATGTGGACGAAGGTGAAATCCTATTTAATCATATCGGGAAATGTTTAGAGCACAGCCCTACAGCGTTCACTTCGGATCACAAAGTTCTTATAATACTTTGTATTTTACTAATCTGCGGAACACTAAGCGTAGCATCAGGCTTAGTTATTTATAACTAAACGATCAACCGGTAAAGCGGCATTTCAAACCTCGTGATTAGGTGTAATTCATCAGGATGAATTACAAAGGGGAGAATGTTGCGAACGCAACGGGTCGGTTTGAAGTAGTTGAATTTGAATACCTGTAACTTGTGGAAGGATTGTTATCGTTTGCCCTAATAAACATATGATCTTCGATGGGTGCGATATACGAGTCTGGAAACAAGCGCGTCGGCCATAAAATAAGGGAAAAAACGCATAAGCAATAGCGGCACAACAACAACACCGAACCTAGCGGGTTCGGGGTTTTTTCCGAACCGGACAGCAATTAAACAGGTATATACAATTCGTCAACGTATGCACATAAATGGGATATAGCGGAAATCGGTTATAAACAAGACGCCCAAAATATTAGGACGGTTAGAATATTCCCATTAGGATCGCTATTGGTAGGATTGCAGGATGCAACCGCCATTAGCAAATCTAGGTACATACAACGTATACAACCGAATACATCCTAAAATAACAACGACCAGAATCATACGTAGATGTGCATACGTAAAAAAGACAACAGTAAGAAGAAAGGAAAAGGAAGAATTAGGTTTAAGGAAATTTTACTATATAAGGACCAAATTTGTTAATAATAAACCAGATTCAATCAATAGCTCACGCGAGGAGGTTATCTTCATTTTCGATACGCTTTCGTCGCACACAGCACACGGTTGTTTCTCACGCCGGGTTTCTGCCCATATCCGAACTGTCTAACATCAGATCTCCCCCTTCTGCGGCATAGGTTCCCCAAATTATTTGGTATCTGGAACAACTAGCGGGAAGGTTGGAACTTCCTTGGAGATCAACGGTGCAAGACCTTGCTCGGGCAGATTCCTTACAATTTTATTATTGCTGCTGCCAGCGATACTCTCGTGCTAGGAGGTCATTCCTTCGCGGGGCCTGTTCGAGAGTCCGCTCAGCAACAATGCCCTTGAGCGTGAGAGTGGACTAGCCGTTTCAAAACATTCGGCTGCGTATTTAACATGATTGTAAAGAGCATGTTAACCCGTCACTACATGCTTAGCAATTGTTGCGTTTGCGAACGCGACAAAAGTAGCTCAGTTTTCCAAAAAAAAAATTGTGATTCTCGCGCGACTTCGAGGTTGATTAATTTTTCTCCTGCAAGGATTGTTTACGTTTTTAATCGAGCCGGTAGCGAGAAAATCAAATCAATTTAAAAATTGATATATTTTCATGCGAATTAGTTGCAATAAGTTTATTTTCACTCAAATAATGCTTTACATTGAAACAAGCATAAAAAATAACAAAAAAATAAAAAAAAATATTTTTAACTCAAAAATTTCATAAGGCTTACACCCCTTGCCATTTTTTTGAGCAATTTAACAAAATTTAAAAATTTGTTTTATTTTAATGCGAAAGTGTTAAAATACGTTGCTTTCCACTCAAATAGTGCTTTAAATTAAAAAAAGAATAAAAAATAATAAAAAACTAATAAATTTTATAAATCTGTCAATCTCCTAAGGCTCATTTTTGCACCAAGTTTTGCCTATAACTCGGTCGGTATCCAACGGATCTCTAATCTTTAATCTGTGGTCGATAGATGGCATTAATGGCTACATTTTCTTCTTTGACGGCCATGACCTCAGATGTCTGTGCCAGAAGTTATTCGAGGAACCAAGTTCCTTACCCTGTTCGAGAAAATGTAAAATTTTCCTCATTTTTGCACCAAGTTTTGCCTATAACTCGGTCGGTATCCAACGGATCTCCAATCTTTAACCTGTGGTCGATAGATGGCATCAATGGCTACATTTTCTTCTTGGACGGCCATGACCTCAGATGTCTGTGCCAGAAGTTATTCGAGGAACCAAGTTCCATACCCTGTTTGAGAAAATGTAAAATTTTCCTCATTTTTGAGCAATGTAGCAAAATTTTTAAATGTGATATATTTTAATGGGAATTTGTTGCAATAAGTTTCTTTTCACTCAAATAATGCTTTAAATTAAAAAAAGAATAAAAAATCGGAAAAAAAATTTAAAAAAATTTCAACTCGAAAATTTCATAAGGCTTACCCCTTACGATTTTTTGCGAAATTTTGCAAAAAAATTTAAATTGTTTTATTTTGATGCCAATTGGTTGCAATGAGTTACTTTTCACTCAAATAATGTTTTAAATAAAAAAAAGAGTTAAAAATAATGAAAAAATAAAAAAAATCAAAAAAATGAACATTTACTAAGGCTCATTTTTGCACCAACTTTTGCCTATAACTCGGTCGGTATCCAACGGATCGCCAATCTTTAACCTGTGGTCGATAGATGGCATCAATGGCTACATTTTCTTCTTGGACGGCCATGACCTCAGATGTCTGTGCCAGAAGTTATTCGAGGAACCAAGTTCCTTACCCTGTTCGAGAAAACGAAAAATTTTCCTCATTTTTGCACCAAGTTTTGCCTATAACTCGGTCGGTATCCAACGGATCTCCAATCTTTAACTTGTGGTCGATAGATGGCATCAATGGCTACATTTTTTTCTTGGACGGCCATGCCCTCAGATGTCTGTGCCAGAAGTTATTCGAGGAACCAAGTTCCTTGCCCTGTTCGAGAAAGTATAAAATTTTCCTCATTTTTGCACCAAATTTTGCCTATAACTCGGTCGGTATCCAACGGATTTCCAATCTTTAACCTGTGGTCGATAGATGGCATCAATGGCTACATTTTCTTCTTGGACGGCCATGACCTCAGATGTCTGTGCCAGAAGTTATTTGAGGAACCAAGTTCCATACCCTGTTTGAGAAAATGTAAAATTTTCCTCATTTTTGAGCAATGTAGCAAAATTTTTAAATGTGATATATTTTAATGGGAATTTGTTGCAATAAGTTTCTTTTCACTCAAATAATGCTTTAAATTAAAAAAAGAATAAAAAATCAGAAAATAATTTTAAAAAAAATTTCAACTCGAAAATTTCATAAGGCTTACCCCTTACGATTTTTTTTGGGAAATTTTGCAAAAAAATTTAAATTGTTTAATTTTGATGCCAATTGGTTGCAATGAGTTACTTTTCACTCAAATAATGTTTTAAATAAAAAAAAGAGTTAAAAATAATGAAAAAATAAAAAAATTCAAAAAAATGAACATTTACTAAGGCTCATTTTTGCACCAACTTTTGCCTATAACTCGGTCGGTATCCAACGGATCGCCAATCTTTAATCTGTGGTCGATAGATGGCATCAATGGCTACATTTTCTTCTTGGACGGCCATGCCCTCAGATGTCTGTGCCAGAAGTTATTCGAGGAACCAAGTTCCTTACCCTGTTCGAGAAAATGTAAAATTTTCCTCATTTTTGCACCAAGTTTTGCCTATAACTCGGTCGGTATCCAACGGATCGCCAATCTTTAACCTGTGGTCGATAGATGGCACCAATGGCTACATTTTCTTCTTGGACGGCTATACCCTCAGATGTCTGTGCCAGAAGTTATTCGAGGAACCAAGTTCCATACCCTGTTTGAAAAAATGTAAAATTTTCCTCATTTTTGAGCAATGTAGCAAAATTTTTAAATGTGATATATTTTAATGGGAATTTGTTGCAATAAGTTTCTTTTCACTCAAATAATGCTTTAAATTAAAAAAAGAATAAAAAATCAGAAAAAATTTAAAAAAAAATTTCAACTCGAAAATTTCATAAGGTCCTTACGATTTTTTTTGGGAAATTTTGCAAAAAAATTTAAATTGTTTTATTTTGATGCCAATTGATTGCATTGAGTTACTTTTCACTCAAATAATGTTTTAAATAAAAAAAAGAGTGAAAAATAATAAAAAAATCAAAAAATTCAAAACAATGAAAATTTACTAAGGCTTATTTTTACACCAACTTTTGCCTATAACTCGATGTATATCAGACGGATCGTCAATCTTTAACCTGTGGTCGATAGATGGCATCAATGGCTACATTTTCTTATTGGACGGCCATGCCCTCAGATGTCTGTGCCAGAAGTTATTCGAGGAACCAAGTTCCTTACCCTGTTCGAGAAAATGTAAAATTTTCCTCATTTTTGCACCAAATTTTGCCTATAACTCGGTCGATATCCAACGGAGCGCCAATCTTTAACCTGTGGTCGATAGATGGCATCAATGGCTACATTTTCTTCTTGGACGGCCAGGACCTCAGATGTCTGTACCAGAAGTTATTCGAGGAACCAAGTTCCATACCCTGTTTGAGAAAATATAAAATTTTCCTCATTTTTGAGCAATGTAGCAAAATTTTTAAATGTGATATATTTTAATGGGAATTTGTTGCAATTAGTTTCTTTTCACTCAAATAATGCTTTAAATTAAAAAAAGAATAAAAAATCAGAAAATAATTTTAAAAAAAATTTCAACTCGAAAATTTCATAAGGCTTACCCCTTACGATTTTTTTTGCGAAATTTTGCAAAAAAATTTAAATTGGTTTATTTTGATGCCAATTGGTTGCAATGAGTTACTTTTCATTCAAATAATGTTTTAAATAAAAAAAAGAGTGAAAAATAATAAAAAAATCAAAAAATTCAAAAAAATGACAATTTACTAAGGCTCATTTTTGCACCAACTTTTGCCTATAACTCGGTCGGTATCCAACGGATCGCCAATCTTTAATCTGTGGTCGATAGATGGCATCAATGGCTACATTTTCTTGTTGGACGGCCATGCCCTCAGATGTCTGTGCCAGAAGTTATTCGAGGAACCAAGTTCCTTACCCTGTTCGAGAAAATGTAAAATTTTCCTCATTTTTGCACCAACTTTTGCCTATAACTCGGTCGGTATCCAACGGAGCGCCAATCTTTAACCTGTGGTCGATAGATGGCATCAATGGCTACATTTTCTTCTTGGACGGCCAGGACCTCAGATGTCTGTACCAGAAGTTATTCGAGGAACCAAGTTCCATACCCTGTTTGAGAAAATGTAAAATTTTCCTCATTTTTGAGCAATGTAGCAAAATTTTTAAATGTGATATATTTTAATGGGAATTTGTTGCAATAAGTTTCTTTTCACTCAAATAATGCTTTAAATTAAAAAAAGTTTAAAAAATCAGAAAAAAATTTTAAAAAAAATTTCAACTCGAAAATTTCATAAGGCTTACCCTTTACGATTTTTTTGCGAAATTTTGCAAAAAAAAATTTAAATTGTTTTATTTTGATGCCAATTGGTTGCAATGAGTTACTTTTCATTCAAATAATGTTTTAAATAAAAAAAAGAGTGAAAAATAATAAAAAAATCAAAAAATTCAAAAAAATGAAAATTTACTAAGGCTTATTTTTACACCAACTTTTGCCTATAACTCGATGTATGTCAGACGGATCGTCAATCTTTAACCTGTGGTCGATAGATGGCATCAATGGCTACATTTTCTTTTTGGACGGCCATGCCCTCAGATGTCTGTGCCAGAAGTTATTCGAGGAACCAAGTTCCTTGCCCTGTTCGAGAAAATATAAAATTTTCCTCATTTTTGCACCAAATTTTGCCTATAACTCGGTCGGTATCCAACGGATCTCCAATCTTTAACCTGTGGTCGATAGATGGCATCAATGGCTACATTTTCTTCTTGGACGGCCATGACCTCAGATGTCTGTGCCAGAAGTTATTTGAGGAACCAAGTTCCATACCCTGTTTGAGAAAATGTAAAATTTTCCTCATTTTTGAGCAATGTAGCAAAATTTTTAAATGTGATATATTTTAATGGAAATTTGTTGCAATAAGTTTCTTTTCACTCAAATAATGCTTTAAATTAAAAAAAGAATAAAAAATCAGAAAAAAAATTTAAAAAAAAATTCAGCTCGAAAATTTCATAAGGCTTACCCCTTACGATTTTTTTTGGGAAATTTTGCAAAAAAATTTAAATTGTTTTATTTTGATGCCAATTGGTTGCAATGAGTTACTTTTCACTCAAATAATGTTTTAAATAAAAAAAAGAGTTAAAAATAATGAAAAAATAAAAAAATTCAAAAAAATGAACATTTACTAAGGCTCATTTTTGCACCAACTTTTGCCTATAACTCGATGTATATCTAACGGATCGCCAATCTTTAACCTGTGGTCGATAGATGGCATGAATGGCTACATTTTCTTCTTGGACGGCCAGGACCTCAGATGTCTGTGCCAGAAGTTATTCGAGGAACCAAGTTCCATACCCTGTTCGAGAAAATGTAAAATTTTCCTCATTTTTGCACCAACTTTTGCCTATAACTCGGTCGGTATCCAACGGATCTCCAATCTTTAACCTGTGGTCGATAGATGGCATCAATGGCTACATTTTCTTCTTGGACGGCCATGACCTCAGATGTCTGTGCCAGAAGTTATTCGAGGAATCAAGTTCCTTGCCCTGTTCGAGAAAATATAAAATTTTCCTCATTTTTGCACCAACTTTTGCCTATAACTCGGTCGGTATCCAACGGATTTCCAATCTTTAACCTGTGGTCGTTAGATGGCATCAATGGCTACATTTTTTTCTTGGTCGGCCATGACCTCAGATGTCTGTGCCAGAAGTTATTCGAGGAACCAAGTTCCATACCCTGTTTGAGAAAATGTAAAATTTTCCTCATTTTTGAGCAATGTAGCAAAATTTTTAAATGTGATATATTTTAATGGGAATTTGTTGCAATAAGTTTCTTTTCACTCAAATAATGCTTTAAATTAAAAAAAGTATACAAAATCAGAAAAAAAATTTAAAAAAAATTTCAACTCGAAAATTTCATAAGGCTTACCCCTTACGATTTTTTTTGGGAAATTTTGCAAAAAAATTTAAATTGGTTTATTTTGATGCCAATTGGTTGCAATGAGTTACTTTTCACTCAAATAATGTTTTAAATAAAAAAAAGAGTGAAAAATAATGAAAAAATCAAAAAATTCAAAAAAATGAACATTTACTAAGGCTCATTTTTGCACCAACTTTTGCCTATAACTCGGTCGGTATCCAACGGATCGCCAATCTTTAATCTGTGGTCGATAGATGGCATCAATGGCTACATTTTCTTGTTGGACGGCCATGCCCTCAGATGTCTGTGCCAGAAGTTATTCGAGGAACCAAGTTCCTTACCCTGTTCGAGAAAATGTAAAATTTTCCTCATTTTTGCACCAAGTTTTGCCTATAACTCGGTCGGTATCCAACGGAGCGCCAATCTTTAACCTGTGGTCGATAGATGGCATCAATGGCTACATTTTCTTCTTGGACGGCCATGCCCTCAGATGTCTGTGCCAGAAGTTATTCGAGGAACCAAGTTCCATACCCTGTTTGAGAAAATGTAAAATTTTCCTCATTTTTGAGCAATGTAGCAAAATTTTTAAATGTGATATATTTTAATGGGAATTTGTTGCAATAAGTTTCTTTTCACTCAAATAATGCTTTAAATTAAAAAAAGTATACAAAATCAGAAAAAAAATTTAAAAAAAATTTCAACTCGAAAATTTCATAAGGCTTACCCCTTACGATTTTTTTTGGGAAATTTTGCAAAAAAATTTAAATTGGTTTATTTTGATGCCAATTGGTTGCAATGAGTTACTTTTCACTCAAATAATGTTTTAAATAAAAAAAAGAGTGAAAAATAATGAAAAAATCAAAAAATTCAAAAAAATGAACATTTACTAAGGCTCATTTTTGCACCAACTTTTGCCTATAACTCGGTCGGTATCCAACGGATCGCCAATCTTTAATCTGTGGTCGATAGATGGCATCAATGGCTACATTTTCTTGTTGGACGGCCATGCCCTCAGATGTCTGTGCCAGAAGTTATTCGAGGAACCAAGTTCCTTACCCTGTTCGAGAAAATGTAAAATTTTCCTCATTTTTGCACCAAGTTTTGCCTATAACTCGGTCGGTATCCAACGGATCTCCAATCTTTAACCTGTGGTCGATAGATGGCATCAATGGCTACATTTTCTTCTTGGACGGCCATGACCTCAGATGTCTGTGCCAGAAGTTATTCGAGGAACCAAGTTCCATACCATTTTTTAAGCAATTTAGCAAAATTTAAAAAATTGTTTTATTTTAAGGCGAAATTGTTACAATAAGTTTCTTTTTACTCAAATAATGCTTAAAATTAATAAAAGAATCAAAAATAATTAAAAAATAAAAAACGTATTTACAATTTTTGCAACTCGACATATCACGGCTACATGCTTACAATCATGAGTGAGTAAGTGGAAAAAGAGTCGCTAAAACTCCTCGTGGTGAGTGAACGAAACTCGTTCAATACAACGTTTCAACTCACTAGTTCACTCTTACTCACTTTGCACATCCCTAATTCAGACACAGTTTCAAAAACAGATCGAACACCTGCATGTGGCAAGATGGCCAGAAGCGTTGTTTATACCGACATTGTTAAGGCAAGTTCAACATACTAGTAAAAATTCATTAACAATGCAACAATTGTTTGAGCGAAAAGAAACTTAATTCAACCCATTCGCATTAGGCTACATCATTTTATAAATTTTGCTAAATTTCCCAAAAAAAAGGTATGGCTATAGCCTTGGGAAATTTTCAAATTTTTAGATTTTTTTTTTATTTTTGTTGCTTTTTGGTTCCTTTTTTATTTAACAGTCATTTGTCTGTTTTAAGAATAGTATTTACATTGAAAATAATTAAATATAACACGGATGTGCTTAAAAAACAAAAAAGGCACTTGATTTTTTTAAACTTTACAGTTTTTATTGTCACTCAACCGATCTAATTTTTTGAATTTGTATTTGTTTACCTTGTTATTGCCAGCAAAACCGAGCTATCCTGGCCGCCATTACAGAAAACTCCGCATTTGCATTCAATATTATTTCATAAGCTAAAGCACTTGGTAAGTAAGATAATTGTTAACATAATTTAAATTAAATTGACAAAAGCTGAAATTCAACGTCCCATTCATTTGAAATGTCTAAACTAAGCTCATAAATGCGTGATAAGCAAACACGAACTGTTTCGCCGATATTTTAAGCAGAGTATCAAACACTCATTCCAATATCGTCCTCGAAACCGATACAAATGAAACACAAACTCAACAGAAACTTAGGCAAGTTATATGTATTGCAATACGGAAGTGTCTGACTTATTCATGTGAGAATTCGATGGTTCGATACACATTGACACATTTGAACCACTGTCTGGGGGATTGTTTTGTCTATATTTTCATGCATTTCAAATTAAGACCCGTATCACCAGGCACACTAGAGTTGCCGTGGAGTTGGATAAAGTTCTTTGCTGAGTTGGTTATGTTTCGCTTCATTTTTTTGCTGAAATTGAAGAGCTCTCCCCAAGCGTCAGATCTAACCATTGACTCTTGGGGGTTGCGGAGAAGGAAACAAGGCTGCATTTTAGTTCATTTCCTTCCTACCTAGCAAAACACCCACTTCGTACTATCTCTTTTGTTGCTCGGCATGTTTAGCTCCATCAATTTTATTTACGGTCCGCCGCAGCTTATTTATTATGTTCTCCTACGGAGTGTTGCGTGCTGCTTTTCTCACTTTTCGAACACCGATAGGCGTTAAGTAAAAACGGTACAAAAAAATAAACCCAACCAAACCCACCTTTTGCTTCCTACTTCTACTTCGCGTGCTCTGCAGTAAAGGGAATAACCAAAACACGAAAAAAAGAAATGGAAGGAAACCAACGAGGAAAAGCAATATGCCTCACACATACTCACACACACACACACACCCAACGATGAGGTTGACAATTTTTGTTGCTTACCCATGCAACAATCGACCACCCGTGCGCTCCATCCTCCCGGAAGGCAATCCTTTGGGGAATTCACCGGGGACAAATAAAACAGCCAAACCATCTCACCCATCTTAGTCCCACAGCCATCCTTCTAGCGCTAGCGCGTGAGTGCGAATGTATGCTGTACGTTTTTGTGGTTACGTTGGCCATTTTCTTGCCATCCTTTGCCACATAAAAAGGTGAAAAGCTGATACCGTTCGGCTGACGCTTCGCAGGAAGCGAAATTTTGCTGGCATTCTGCCAATATAAATAAATGAAAAGACGCAAACGGAAAATGACAATAAAAAAGCATAAAACGATGGTGTTCCACTACCATGCACCGATGCCCACTACCCTCTACACCCCTTGGTACGGAATCGAAAGGGAACATATTTGCTGTCCACACCCCACCATTGGCTTTTTCTACAGGGAAGGGGAGGAGGAGGAGGTATAAAGGGGTGACAAAACGAACGGCACACTTTCATTCCATTTTCGTCCGGCGAATGGTTTCGTCGAGGATTGTGAATTGGTTATTACACAATGAGTGCTGCAGAAAAGAAGGCAAACACGGAACGAAACAGTCATCCCGCGCTTAGGATTCTGGTGACATAAAATGTCCTGCTCGTACTCATCCAATTTGTTTCAGACTGTTACCCGACTTTTTTCCCGAGCCTCGCCAGGGGGCCCCCAGGACACCATTGGTCGAAAACAAGACAACATGGGAAGGAGTGAACTGGTTGCGTAATAAAATACGACATTGCAAAGATCACGGGTACCGTAAGAATGCTGGGGATGTTTTTTTCTTAAGGTACATAAGGTTTTATTTATTTTTTCCCCCGGTTGTTCCTCCGTACTTAACAACAACGAGTAGGGCAGCGATCCGGAACGAGCACAAACATTTCGCACAAATGTCTCCGATGAGTATTTATTTTTAATGGTTTTCTAACCTCCTCACGGGGACTCTAATTCGTTCACGGATGATTCTTGATGTGAAGTTTTAGGTGGATTAAATTTACAATGTATGACTATGTAAGCACGAAATGTAAACACATTAAGACTTGCACAGTTTGAAGAGATCCAAAAACTACCTACGAAAGAGCTAGGAATATTGGATAACGATCAAAGAGTTAGTGAAACTGGACCTAACAGGACTAGGAAATAGTATTACAAAAGCTCAAATCGCAGAAATTAACTAGATGATAACAATAGTAAACAACTGGGGAACAGATATGCGTTGGTTTTTAAATAATAATTGTAGAATGGATTGCCTACATTTAGGCGAACTTCATATTCTTTCGTTCCTGAACTCTATCGTAATGGGGAATACAAACATTGGTCTGTGTCCTACGAAAATTTTGCAATCGGATTTATTAAGATTTAAATATTAAATTCACATCATACTACAATCCAAAAAGCGAACAGACATCGTCTCCGTACAGATGAGAAATTATAGTAATCAATTAAACATCCATTCCTTCGAAACACCCAAATTGTGTTCGTCGACATTTCGCTGTATCGCAATTTGTAATACCACAAGCACTGCCTACCGTAAAGGAAGACAATCAGGCAGGAAGCCATCCTGCACTAACAATTTCATTAATCATTGACAAACTGTTTCCACCCATTTAGCTCCCTCCCATTAGCGATGGAAGTCCTAATGAAACCGGAACAAACCGATCGTCCGGCCCCATTGCTTGGATAGACATTTTCATTAATTACTGTCGCCGCTGCTGTTCACCTTCGACTTAAGCTTGCTTAACAATTATCCTGCCACCAAGCAGGGTTCGAGGAGGTTTCTTTTTTTTGTAGAAACAGAACGTAAGATAATGGAGCAACTTGACAGCACTCACTCACCAGTACAGTGCACGAAAGTCACAAGGCGAACGAGACCTTTCGCCCGGTGAGAATATTACTTGCTTCGGTGATGGTTTCAGCCGCTTCTTCAGAAAGTTGTCTTAATTTTGAACCGAGGTGCGTAAAAACTTTGCATCCAACCAGTATCGCTAACGGGCCGATTATAGGTGCCAGCACCGAACAGCATTGTCGCATTGTCGTAACGCGTCACCATCGTACGTATACTGCTCACGCATACGTGCGTACATGCATATGTGAAAGCGAGCGAAAGGTTACGTGGATAAGCCAGACAACAAAACTTTGTGGCATTGTGGAGAAGGGATATTTCCCGGCACGCTGGTAGGAAGTAAGCAAACGGTGAGAAACATGTGACACCCCATTAATCAACGTCGAGTTAGTACATCGCAACGAGATTTGACTGACAAGCGTCACATGAGATTTCGTTTGGCGGCTTGCGAGCGAACTCGCAAAGGACGCCCTCTGACGGGCGCACGACAAAACAACCACTCAGCGGTCTCGAATGTGCATTATTAGGCGTGTTATTGGCGTTGTTATCTGTTATCGGCAAATCAGTGCCGGGTAAAACTGTCATTGACAGATGACTGTTGAAGGAAAGTGGTCGACGGAACCGGTGAAACCGGTGCAACACTACGTTCTACAACTCGAACAGCTTTATTTCGCCCGATTCCGTCTGCAGTGAGACTCCGTTTCGACTGTTTGCTTTGATCGAGCTTTGATGCATTAGCCTTTAGATGGCAAGATAGATGGGTATCGTTGCGTACGGTTGTGAATGAATGTAGAACGTACGTGTGACCTCTTTAAGTTTGGCCTACATCGTCACCAGCAAACGAAAGGAAAACCGTGTTGCTTCACATCCCAACTTGACAGCATGATTGACGTTCGGCGAAGCACAATGATGAATATTAGTTGTGATTTTTACCTTTTCCTTGCAACTCGTTTTGGAAGGTAATTATTTAAACACCTTAAAGTATAACTGGAAAAAAAAAAGTTTTATGAACAAACCATGTACCATGTACTCAGTGCTCAGTTACAATGTTGCTTGTGTTTTAGTAGTCGCATCCTGCTCTTTCAAAATTTCACTCAGCTCACATCCCTTGTACAATACGCTTCCTTTATGCTTTACGCTCTGTATTAGTTGCTGCAAACTGTAAAGAAAACTTTTCATTTACCTGTAAAACTGTTGAAGTTCATCATGTGTCGACGCCCTGGTAATGCCGAAAGGTGCAACAGAAAGTTTAGTGTCGAGCCCCATTTGCATAATTCCCGGCATAAAGTCACTTTTGGTTGGAAAGTTTTCCACACAGAAACCGGTGTGTAAAATCTTAACACCGTCGCTACACTAACGAATGCGAGTGTTTGATAGCGGAAACAAAGGACCGAGCATAATTGAAGATGACGATGGTTGATACTAGGAGCTGTTTGAAAAAGTTTTGTTAATGTTTATTGAATAAATGTACCATCTTTAAAGTAGTGAAGAATTTAACTGCAAACAGAGTTTCAATTATGATTAACTCTCAAAAAGAAAATGTTTTTAATTATAATTAAATTTTGCGCGGTGTGGTCCGGATGGGATTTGAAACCTGGTTCTCCTGTGTAGCGACTACTACCGCATAAACCACCGAGCGCACCAGTCGTACCTATAAG
This sequence comes from Anopheles funestus, assembly GCF_943734845.2. Classification (NCBI taxonomy): domain Eukaryota; kingdom Metazoa; phylum Arthropoda; class Insecta; order Diptera; family Culicidae; genus Anopheles; species Anopheles funestus. The sequence continues at coordinate 6,987,927 of NC_064598.1, read as the reverse complement.
TTTTATCAATAATGCAAATTTGTGATATGATTTTCATAATTTAATTAAAATGCAGACCGGTCCGAATATTCCTTAGCCAAAGCTTTCCACAGGATTAACCTCACTTTTCTGCAGAAAATCTTTAGTCTTCTTTCTTCTTCTTCTTCAGTCACATTTTTTTTATTCTGCTTAGTCATTGCTAAAACTAATATTAAAGCTAATCCTTCATTCACAAACAAGACTTCCAAGAATCAATTTACATGAGTTTCCCCATTCAAACGAAGCTTACGGTAGTAATAAAACTGTTGTATCCTTGATAAGCTTTACATGCGAAACTTTCCCGAACCGACTCACTCATAGATCATTTCCGTGCACAAGTACTACAATAAACGAACGAATATGGAGTAGAAATCCTGGGATATCAATCTTGCACCACTTTGTAAGTCTGACGTTGCATCGTACTCCGTTCATACTAGCCGAGCAGACACATTCCTCACCTTCGCAAGGTGCGGTCACAAAACGCATCGCTTGTTTCTGTGGCTGTATATTTGAAACGCACCCTTTGCACAAAACTCCATAACCTTTCTGGAAACAGGAAGTCACGTACTAACCCCCACCCCCGAAGCAGATGTGGAACGTGGCACTGTCTGCACTCCCGCACTCCTTCCGGACACTTCTGGCTTCTGTATTTGACGAACGTACCGACGCTACCAAACCGATGTGGAAACGCAAACGAATTGGAGAAAGTTATCACCCGGTACGCCACGCTGCACACCTTTCGCGCACCACCGGGTACTCGGGGGGTGCTTATTGTCGGCAATAAATTGCCGGCGCTTCATCTCGATAACTGGAGAGTAAATTTAGTGCTCCCTAATAGAATATACTTCACGTTCGGCGAATGAGCTTCGAGCGTTCTGCGTTGCGTAGGAGCTATTCTCTATATAGCCGAGGGAAACTTGAAGCGCGCCGTGAAAAGAAATGCAAAGCAAGAAACTCGGAATGCTAAGTAGCTTTCTGGACGCGTTCTGCAGTTGATCTACTGGCACGCTCATGCTTGGCCCCCCCGGTCGAAATGGAAACGCTTTCGGTCGGCTACTCGTGAATAATTGCGTACGATTTAAAGCTTCAAATAAGAAAACCGTTCCTCAAGCTCGTTAATTCGCTTATCAAGTGAAATGTGCCCCCATTCTGGCATCTTTTCTACTCGACGGAACGCACCGTGGTGTGATAAAACGCGTGTCTCTTAACTGGGTCTCGTTCAACTCAAGCTATCGCAATTCGTTCACGAATGAGATCGGCAAACATTGCCGAATGCCTTTTCGCCATTAACGTGTACGGCCGATGTGCACCTTTATAGCCCATCCGCCTGCGTCTGATTGTATTTTATTCGATTTATATCATTCAATCAATCTACTGATCATCGTGAGACAGTACGGAAGTCTTATTTGAATTACTCATTTTTCATGATCCCATGCCATTGAGTGACGGTAAACGCATTAATTATGTACTTTTTAGGAGACTTTGCTTTGAGTATTAATTTCATAGTCATTTTTATATCAACTACTCATGTACAACATCTTGTTTAATTATTAAATTTAAGTTACGTTTTGATACAGCAAAAACCATTATTTATGTATGTACATATAATGTTGTTGATTCTTTTTAGCTTAAATCAACAAGTACTTTCTTAAGAACCTTGTCTTGTGCGTATAATGATACTCATCATGAGCGTTTGCATATTTCCTCAAAGCACAATAAGATTAATAATGAATGTGCGCTTTTCCCAAAGCTTCCAATATCAAAGGAATAAAATATGATGCAAATAAAAATCAAAGAAACAACTTTTATCGTATCGCATGACTAATGAATACCATTAATGCAGACGGAAAGACCTCCTTTACACGTAGGTATGCCAGATTGAGAAGCAGCAAAGCAAAGCTAGCTCAAAATAAACCCTGAAGCCAATCATTTCCCCAGACAACGGACTAAACTACGAATCATTCGTGCAGCCAAGTAATGAAATTTCTATTCCATTTCTATTCGGCTAAAGCAGATGACCGGCAAACCGCCAGAATGAGAACCGTTTTTGCTATTTTCTTTAGTCTTTCCGATATTTGCCATTCACGGTTTTGTTCAACACGTAACATTTCTTTTTGTTTTTTGCTGCTCACCAAACGAACAAGAAGCATCCTGTCCCGTGGGATAATTTGCGATCGGAAAATCAACACCAGGAGTCGGAATAGAAAACAAAGAAAACCTATAACCAACTTTTTGACCGCTTTTATTCCCGTTTCGGAAGAAAGCAGCGATAGAAATTGGGTACAAAATATCGCGCTTTTCTAGCCAATCTTCCAGGCGCTTTCTAATTAAGAAGTCAAAGCGCTCGGGAAGCGCAAAACCAGCGCCCATTGTGCGAAGGAAGTCACGCGGAAAAAAGCCCGTTTTCCCGAATTGGCGGCAGGGCATTGGAACGAGCGTAGTTTGGGAATAAGCGTCCAAATAACCACAAAACGAGATTTGAAGTGAAGAAAAAAAGAAAATCCCACAAAAAAGCCCACCGAAAGAATGTCGGCCAGTTCCGGTAGCCGGTACAGGCAGATCCGGGGCTGATTATTTGAGGATCGTAATGAAGTGGCTAATCAGAAGCCATTAGAAATGAACACCGAAATGCTTCTAATCAGGAATTCGAAAGAATACGAATGAATTTCGCGCAAATCGTGGAGGGTGGGAGGAAGAAGGAGGAAGAGGGCTGAGGTGGATAATTTTCTTTTGTTGTTCTGGCCCATTCCATTCCTTCGTCTTCCTAGGCCATTACTATTTGTTCCCATGTTTAGCCATTTGTGGCGCTTCAACCGGTCGCAGATTAGCAGCGGAAGGACGTGTGGTGTTGAGGCTCGGTAGTAGTTGTTTTATTATACCATTGGTCCGGGGCTTTTTTCATGTTGTTGCTGACCTTTAACCACCTTTTGCTATTGCTTCCTACTCACATTTACAGCCCACCATCTCCGGCATCGTTCAAGTCAAAGATCATGGCGAGCGTAAACGGTAATTGCAGCACATTCCAGTAACGGGGCAAAATTAAACCGCATAATTGTGGATTAAAAGGTTATCCACGGGAACCGCACACCATTCGAGTGGATTCTATTGTGTTGACTTTTTGCATCTACCAAAAAACAGGGACAGCAATGGTTAAAGTCCGATGCACAATCTTCCCCCACGCGACACAAACTTTGACCGTGCCCGCATTTTCGGCTTATGCTAGTTCAATAGTGTGGAAACAAGTGTCAGCGATAGCCAGTTCCGGTACGAGGAGGTGATAAAAAAAGGATTTGCGTTTGCACAAATTGTCGCGAAACAAGGCACTATTAAGTGGGAACCAGAGGCCACCAAAGCAGTAGTTTTGAAGTTAACCCCAGAACGGTTATTGCTTACTGCCTTTGATCCACCATCTTTGATGGTGGTACGCTGCAAACATCAAAAATAAACTTCACTGTACTAGGAAATGATGTTTGCTTTGCGGCACCAACCAATATCGTTAGTGGTTGATTCGCTCAATAACAGAAACTACCTACATGTTTAGTTTTTAAGCACATACTTCACTATATTCTGTGCCCTTTACTATTGCGTTACAAACTCGAGTCAGACTTTTTTTCTGACTCACGTAACAACGTGTAACAAAAATAGAAACACATGCAACAAGTGCTTGTAGTGTCGTAAGTGTAGGTTAGCGTATAAGCGTATAGTGTAAGCGTTAGATGTAAGTATATGTATGTATGTATTAGACTAAGAATAAAGAGTCAGTCGATAAATAGCACTCGAACGAGCAACACCTAACTCCATAATAGTGCTCTAAAGGAGGTTTTTTTCTACTTTCATGCAACGAATTTAATGATTCGTATGTAATGCTTACTGTTGCAGGAGCATTAACTCTTGTATTTTCAGTTTTATGAGCAGCTTGTTACAATCATTACAATTTTTCCTGGATCTAATGCGATTCCAGTACTTTAGTAGAACAGCTTACATCATGAACTTACATCATGTTGATATTTTTAGTCGTTTTATTGATTTTTAGAATATTTTTCAAATTGACTTTAGTTGATTATTATTTCTGAAGAATGGAATATTATTCAACGCCAAATTTCTAGGGATTTTATTAATTGTTAAAAAACAATTTTATAGTTTTACTTCTGACATTTTAACAAGCCTTTCATCGGAACTGAGAATTGAGCACTATTTTGAAATTATCTTCAAATATTCCTGAAACTCTAAGCTGGTATACAACACCACAAAAATAAACAAATAATTCTACACCAAACTTAATAGAAAACAAAATTACTAGAACAATACCCAGTTGTACTATTTCCGTGCAAAACACCGTTCCGTGGCACAGACATCCTTCAAAACTAATGCTTATCGTAGCTAAAAGTTAAGATGAATCCGAAAACTTTCATCTTCCAATTACACACAGCTGTCACCAGTTTGTAAGTTCTTGAATTGAGTAGAATTGGGGTTTCGAAACTAACCCCCAGCACCCAAAAACCCAACCTCACACTATCAGCAACTCCACCACCACCAACTACCTTGCAATAATGCTCCATTAACCCTAACCTCATTAAACCGAAACTGGTCTTCCGAAAATTGAGCAACTTACCGGTAGTACGGTCCCATTTCAGCTCCCAAGTGCTGTCTAAAGTCCGTACATCGTGCTCCACTTTCAGGCCTCATTGAACGATGATGCAGCGATGTGGGATCTTCAAACTGGGAGAGCACAACACAAAAGGTGTAAGCAGGTGGAACGGGCCCTGTACAGCGCATCCTTTCACGTAACACCGCTCCGAGTCCGGTGACAGTAAGGCGGCGGGAGGAAACTTTTAAATTAACTAAATCTAGTTACACACGGGCCAACGACGGTAAAGCTCACCGAACATTATGGGCCCGTATGTATGCGCGTTTGGATGTGTGTGGGAGTATGTTTGTGTTGCTTTGTGACAGCTGCGAAGAACTATATCTTCCCCGTATAACTATGCTACGAACGCAACAAGCGGCCGACTAAGGGTTACTACGCTTTGGCTCAACGGGTGTCAAGCATGCCAGGTGTTGTGTCGCTCGGTTGGCTTGGTCGTTAATTTGAAACCGGTACTCCATTATTTTCGCACCATGTGGCAGTGTCTGGAACACGGGTCGCTCACTGCATATAATATAGTCCCATTTAAATGCTACATATATCTAAGAAGAAAAAAATTAAATTAAAAGAAACAAATAGACGCCCAGTTGATGGGAACGAGATGCACAAAAAAAAACAGTCGAGAGCAAAAAAAAGTTTTTCCCAACAATTTCAAGCAAATGTTACCTCAAGGAACCCTCGGAAACTCGGCACTTGGACGGCTCGAAGACCGTCCCACGAATGCTTTATACAGCAATTGCTCATGCAAGCGAAACACCGTGCCACCGATGTAACCCAGGGATAAGTCCGTGCCACGAAGCGACACACGACTCCCAGATGGGCTTCATCCACCGCCACAGCACGGCCCCGTAACCGTACAACACCTCCAGACTCTAATCCCATTAAATCATACATGTATCATGTGCAACGCTCGTACAGCCCAGATCCGGGTCGAGCTCTTTTTTCGTACAAGTCTCATTAAAGCAAAATAACAACCTCCTCATTGTATTCTTGCATACCTTCCTCATTGCACGTGGTACTTTTCGCGACAAGTACAAAAGAGCCCAACATGCAGCTACGAAACTGGAGCTTGGTACGTCCCACCGGTTGCTGGTTTCCCGTGCTTGGAACCCTGTGTTTTTTTTGTCACCTGCTACCTGATTTTCATCGACCAGACGAGAATGACGTGCCTGGGTATCGTTAACCAGTGGCAAACAATATTTGTACTGAATATGATTTAATAGTGCAACTGATTCGCTGTCTACGGTTAGTCGTTGAAAATTTGTTTGCCCGACAACAAAGAAGAATCATGAACAAAGCAAACTTATTCTTTACTTGATCCATTTTATTTTCAGGATTTCTGAAAGAAGAATTTATTCCATATTTTTGAAGGCTTTCATGTTCAATTGCTGAATTTTTTTAAATATGCTCGAGCATCATCTTAATATCAACAAACGGTATTGCAAATTGCATACTTTACAGCCCAATTCAAACGGATTACACCTAAATGTATGCAAAATGCATCTCAGATTCAGAAATGCTTCAAACGGTATGAAAGCTATTATTCGGCATTAAAAGTGCATTTTTTGGCATAAAATCTGTACCACACTTGCCGCGTATACTGTATACGATAAATATACAGAAAAAGCAAACAGTATTAAAAAAAACGATTACTAACATACAAACACCATTGAACAAGATCAATAGAAAATAAATCCATCACAAAATGCCAAACACGATGTACTAAACTTGCTCGTAAACATTCATCTTACACATCCAACTACCACCCCTCTACCCAGCCATGGTCTCTTACATGGGGTGACTGTAATCGCTTTCGTGTGCGCTATCTGCACAGCGATCCTGGTCTGCTGTCATTGCTGCGCGGCGAAAGACAAATTTGCACACCACTGCATCATTCAAGGCGATCCACTTGTGAGAACGCATTTCGGAAAGTGCACACACCTTCTCCGTAATGGAGGCGGAATCATTCATAGCTTCGCGAGCACAAACCGACCCGGTTGCTGTAGAACATACATATATCAATTTACCATTTCGGACTATTGCTACCTTCGCAACGGAACGGCTTGGGATGGGATAAACGGTGATCGTCCTTTCGGTGAAACCAGTTTGCCGAACGGATGAGCACCCCCGTTCCATGTTTTGCTGTCGTTGCTGAACTGTGCAAAGAAAGCGCGTATCGTACGAAACCAGTCGGTGAAGTTAGTGTCGCAAAACTTATGTCAATAACGGCACTAAACCACGACAAATGTTGCCTTCCTAGCTGGCAAAAGGCTCGCTGGAAATGTTTTGTGAAACCGTTGGCCAAGAGCGCAGGGTCGTGTATGTCGTGTATGTATGTTTAAGGCCATGATCCACCAAGGCCACCTGTCGCACGTCCCGTGTTCCGTGCGCGGCCAGCTCATGTTGTCGCCTTTGCCAAAGGGGAACTTCCTGAGAAACTGCACCAACACACTGTACCCATCCCGGCCCTTTTGCAGCACGAAGGACATACCGGCACGACAGCAAACGATACTTTATTGCAAGTTCCGTACCTTTTCCGCGTTACTACTCAAATGCCCACTTTCCCTTCGCACCCACTTTCCCGAGCGCAACGACAAGGGGTAACTTTATTTATGTTTCTGTATCATTTGCATATCGACGGCAGTGGTGAGCCGTTGGTGGTAGACCGGCGGTAACGCAACACAACTACTGATATTATCGTACTTCTCCGTCACCACCTTTCCACTCGTCCGTACAAACGTCCTGCAACGTCGCTTCGATAGTGCGTTCATTTCACTTCACTTCGATGGAGGCGCCTGGTGCTCTGTTCGCGAGTTTCCCTTTTTGGCGAGATCCATTCGCGACGGGGGCAGGAGGAGAGCGGCAAGGTGGGGGGAAATAAACAAGGGGAGCAATGGCGTGTAGCGGTTGAGGAATTTCCCATTTTCCATCCATTTGGTTCGCATCGTACCGTGGCCGGAGCGTACCAGTGGGGTTGAATTATAGATGAAGTCATAAATTATAATTTCATACACCTTCAATCCAGCCAAACCGGCTCACCGGGTGTGTGTGTGTGTGTGCATCTGTGTTCGCGCTGGTACGTTTGCGGTGTGCGTGAGCATCTCGCACATCGATTCACTGTTGCCTGGTGGTGCATAGCTGATGTAGCCCGGTTGTAGCCACTCTGAATCATCGGTCGGTAAAACAAAAAAGAGCCAGTGAGCTATAAAAAACAGTGAAATGTAAGCTGCAAAACAAACACACACACGCGACAAGTGCGGTGAAAAAACAGTAAACTAACGATTCTAAATACAGAGGAAAACGGTTCATTCTGTTCATTGTTTTGTTTGGTTTCCGGTACGATTCGTACTTCATCGCGTTCTTAATGGAGCACGCAATACCACTCCCTTTCTTTGGCGTTCGCCTTCACTCTATTATGCTGCAGTAGGCTAATAAATGAATTCATTTATTAGTGAGGTAAGTGGAATGAATTATAAAACCGGAAAGTACACTCAACAGATAGTTGTACTATTGCATTTGTGAGCTTTTATTCCTGGAAAACAACGAACCCTTGTTGTTGAACACTTGGAATCCTTGAACACTTGGAACAACCTACCATGTACATTCCATGATTATAAGCGTTCAATACAAAATAAATTGAGTAGAATTTTACTTTCATCTTTCCACCAAATTAAAGTTAAAGGTACCTTGAAGAAAAATTTGACTGAAAAAATTTAATGATATGAAACAATCACTTTTGAGATTGACTTGTATTGATGGTCAGGCCTTTTACAAAGAATTATCCTTTCCTACAAATTATCCTTTTTCTGTGAAAATTTAAATCATTACTGCTAATCACATCAATCACACAAGAAAACTATTTCATGGACTCCTTTTTCCATCAATTTAAACACCAAAAGTTCTGAAACATCCTCAGGAAAGTTTACACCTTTGGGTTTGCTTTACGAGTTTCGTCTTCCCGTTTTTGCATTTGAACCACCCAACACGGCTTAATCATTTCACACCCAATACAGACATTTGATGAAACTCAATATACTGCCATCAAAACAGCCCCAACGTACGACAAACGAAATGTTCGCTTTGATGTGTACTGCGAAACGGAAGTAACCACCTGTCCACAATCTTTCCTAGCCCGAAGAAAAAAGTATCCAATTTCTCGAATGTAGTACGTGATCAATAACCAAACACCACCAGGCTTTAATTTTGTGAAGGCAAATTTTTCGTTAACAAATTTTAATTAAAACTTTCGCTACGTTATTGCGTCTTGCCGGTCAGGGCAGTGTATGGCATGCTTCGGTTTGGCAAAACTTTCCCCAAAAAACCTTTTATGCCATCACCGGTGTAAAGTGTGAGCATGAAAACACCTTACCATACTGGAAAAAGCAATCCAGGGCTGGCTTTCTAACTAGTAACCGTGATTGTGCTGTGTTTGAAACTGTTTCTGCCCTATGTGCGTATGCCTATAAGTGTGTTTGTGAGTGGGGAAAAGTTTTGCACATTATTGCTGATGCTCCCTCTTTCTCTGCGGCAAGCCATGGTGCCGTTTTGCTTACAAATATTCGGCATGATGATATATAAGAGCCTATTTGTTTGCCGCTTCCGAACGATGACTACTCATCGGTGAGCTGTCTGAACTTCTCCAAACCATACAACCTGTGGCTCACTGTACTTTTGTACTACTACGCAGCAAAACCACCACTAGTGCCGACCGGTGCAACGGGAAATAAAAGTTTTCAACTCGGCCGACAAGTTTAAATTAGGTGTTACCACATCAAATAAAAGCTTTACGGCTTGTTTCAGGCCGTACAAGTAAATGCAGGAAGTTGGTCCGCTCCGTAAGAAGGATCAAATTTACGACAAACTGCCATCAATTAGCAGACTTGCTCTTTTACGGCCTGGTATCTTGCTGAGGAAAAGTGTCATTAAAAGTAAAGAAAATCAATAAATTAAATTAAAAATTATCTTTTTTCGGAAGAAATTCATTGATTTAATATTATTGCTTTTTTCCATTTTTGTAGCACTAAATTTTATTGAAAACCCAATCACACCATATGATGTTCGTAAAATTCAATAAAAAAAGTAATAATAAGACAACTGAAATAAATCTTAAAAATTTAAATTTAGGTGATCTACAACTCCATGTTGAATCATAAAATTCTCGAGCTGGAAAAATACCTTTAACAACTCGCTTTCGTCGCTGCTTATCTATTTGACGCTAATACTGAATCTCTGTAAAATCAAAACATCTCTCCTCAAACACACCCTATTCCTGCCGATGATCCTTAATCGCTCTAGAAAAGAACATCTGGTCGTGTTCCACGAAACAAACTTTCCCAGACACCATTCAAAATAACAAAATCAAACAACAAGATGGCTTCCCCCTTCCCGATCACCCTCCTGGCACCGTTGGCACCGTTTCGTGTTTCCGAGAAATCATTTGATAAATAGCTGCATTACTAAGGAGCTACGTTAACCGCTCGCGCGCCCTACGCCCATCACTTAAGGGAAAACACTGAATCTTGGTGAACGAGTTGGAATAAACAACGACAGACAGAGCGCAACGCACCGAAGCAACAGGCCAAACAGCGAACGTGCCTTCCGGTGGAAGTAGAAGATTTATCGCAATTAAGAGGAAGATCCAATATAATCGATTTCAAAATCATCGTATAAACAAGATAAATGGTTCCACGACCCCTCATGTGCCTGCAGCTTATGAATTCGGTCCCGATAACCGTGGCGCTTTAGCGCATTCAGTGACACTGTTGACGAGCAGACGAATGACACGGGTTTAAAAGCGTCGCTACGATTCGAGCGATTCATCGTTGATGTGATTTTCTTCGAGCTTCCTACGCGTTCGCCACCATCGTCCGAGCCGTAAGTTCAAGTAACGGAACGATCGCATTAAATATTGTCTGACAAAACGGTGTCCTGTACCATCTATACAGGCGGCGAATGATAAATAACGATGTCGACATCCGGGTCGACAAAGGAGCCTCCCACCGAAGACGTGGTAACGGGCCCGAACCGACTACACACCTACACAAACCGACCGGGACCCGGTGAATGGACGCTAATGGATTTAAATTTTCAAGGCCACTCAATCTACACCCGACCTTGTGCTTCCGACGGCGATGGTTCACTTCCGCGCTCACTCATCCCACCTCATGCGCGACGTCAATGTCGATTCGAGATTAATTGATTCGCTTCCGTGCAGCGAAAGATAATGGTGAACCATCACCGGTACTGTCCTCGGTACGGTGTGCTTTAGCACTTTGTGCAAAGTGTCGCAACTTTTAGCCTTTAGGGCGATAATGGGAATGCTTTCGAGATGTTCGTGAAGAAAGTGTGAGAGTTTTCGGCACAAAAATAGAATCCATTTAGCGGCTGACGACATAACGTTCCTGTATGCAAAGAGGCAAGCGGATTTCAAAGCATTTTTTTTCTTTCCATTTACATGTCCTGAAGTTAATTGCAGATGTCTTAAACTCTAAATTTGATATGGAGTAGAAAGTTAACAAATGAAATTTGGACTGGAAATTCCTACAGCGAAATTCCACCTAAATGTATGCAATCTGCACAGCAAAATAAACCAAATAAACCACTCAACTCTATAAATTATTGTCATTCAAAACACAACAAAAAACACATAAGAAATGCATGTACAGTATGTAAAATTGAACTGCAGCAAGCAATATAAACTTTCCCAATAAAAGATTCATCACACCGTGAGCTTTACTCCATTTTCACAAAATCCTGAATTCGAATTCAAAGATTTATTGACCGGCTGCAGCAGCATCGCACCTCCCGCGAACAGTGTAAACGGTAACGAATGGTCACACGGACCGATGCTGAAACCGGACTTTGTTTACTTCGCACCGTTCCCTCACTCATCCGATAAGCGCATTCGGCTTATAATCGTATTAGGTTCATCCCCTTACGAGGATTTGGAAATGTGATACGACTTTCCGGATCGGCCCCGTGTTAAAGTCGTGCCGTTCGCGTTGAGCACGAATCGGGGAGAATGCGATTGATACCATTGTTGGATGGAAGCTGACTCACATATGTACCTTGCTTGGCCTGGGTTTCGCTGAATGAGAAACGAACGAATGGGTCTGCTTCGTATCGAAATGAAAATAATACGTAAACATTACAGCACCCGTTTGCTGCCGAGAGATAAGGTGTATTTGAATGAAAAGGAGCCATTCGTGCTGCTTTTGGTGCGAATGTTCGGAAAATGCGTTTGAAAATTTGAAATCACAAAGGAAAGCCTTTTCTTCACCAAACCTCATTCTGGTGATATATTTTCGAAAATTTCCAAAAATCCCACAGTGTAACGTTCACAGCTTGGCTGCTTCCGACATTCTCGCTTCAAACGCTTAAGTACATTAAAATATGCATGCAGTGATCTTACTGTGCCCGGAACAGGTAACTCACTCTTTTCCCTCCTCAACGAGAACAAACTGTACGCACATCATCAACCTTTTTTCCCGGTGCAGTGCAACGTACAGTGTTCTGTTTGCGCTGAAACTCCCGCAGGACTTTTCATAAACAAACGCATGGGTCACACTGTCACTCGCAGATACTTATGGTTTTACCTCCACCGAACGCACGCTCCGACCGTACCGTACCTTAGTACCGTAGAACCGTACTCCGTACTACCGGCTCCGGCAGAGGTCAGCCTGTGTGACTTCACTTCCGTGCGAACGATTGTGTTGTGTGCGAGACCGTGTGTTTGCACTTCACTTGTTTGTTTGTAGATATGGTTTAAATCTCGCCCAACCGACCAAAACCTCCCAGCCCAGCTTGACCAGCCTTTTGACTTCATCGCAAGCCAACCGCACACGTTGCAGTCGTCGCTGGGTTCTGGCCTGAGGTTCCGGCTGGTAAAGGCACCAACGACGGACCGACTTCCGCCGTGTGCCGCGACCTCACGATCCAGTCCTTCCGGTGCATTCTCCATGAAACGGAAAACCAAGGCCAACCGTCGGTCCTGCTGTGACCTCACGCGTTCTGCCTTTTGTCCCTGAAGCCCCACCCCAATCACTTCCAGCTGCTAGGGTTTTGATAGTGTTGACTTGCTGGCCCAATTATACCGGCTTTGTTTGCCGTGTGCCGTGACTTCATCAACGCTCTTGGCCACTGCCGGTTCGGTTTGCCTCTCCGGAGGTCAGGATTTACCGATGCTAATCTATGCAAATCTTCCTATCCCTTTTGCCATTTGCTTCCATTTCCTTTTGCGAAGGTCGCTAGCGGTATCTTCGCAAACCGAGCAGTGTCTCACTATCTTCATACTTATACACCTCTACCTGCTACCGCTTGGTGTCACATATCTTCCGCCCGTCATACAACCGACCGAAGCACTAATCGGAGTCAGCAATACCCGGTCGAGCATTAGGTGAGGAAGCTGTTTGGGAACTTTTCATATTTTCCAAGCTTCCGGGTTTTGCGGTAATGCTTGCCAGACATTATCTGCTTCTACCGGCTGGGCACCTTTTGACAGCCGTTCGTCCGTACTAGGTTGGTTGCGGTTTGGCTTTTTACGCCAACCGATGGCACACCAACCACAGCTTTAAGCGCTCCGCTTTCTTAAGCCCCCACTCACCCCCAGAAAAGCATCATCATCGACCACATCCTCCTCGGCCTTATCCTGCAACCGTCAGTACCATTAGTTCCTCCTTCGCAGTGATGTGATGTGTGAGTGTGCCCTTCTCTGCCCGCGTGTGTATGCCTCCTTTGTCCGCCTCCTAACTCATAGTTTAGTTCCATAAAATCTCACAACCACACCATGTTTCTCGTTCGTGTATTGATTGACGTTACACCGAACGCAACCATTCTCCATTGCTCGTCAAGCTACCTTTTCAACCGTATTCAACTATGGCTTTTGCTACGACTGTAAACGAGATGAGTGCTTTAAAAGGGATCGATAGCAAAGTATGCATAAATGCATACAACTTTCCCGACCATTTACGAACGGTTCAATAGGCCGATACTCTTGAACGTTTAGCTCTTGAATGTTGACCGAACGCGTGATGCGGAAGGTAAATTACATTTTCCACTTGTACGATTAAATTTGTGCATTTAAATCATGTACCGGTGGAATCGTATGGTGGCAATTTTCAATTGAAATTTTTAATTCATTTTTGTTTATCTTTGTACGAGAATCCCAAAAGCCACTCAAACGAACAAAATTAATGTTAAATAGGATACTAATGTTGATCATTTGATGCAAGTGCACTTCACCTCTCAGTAATGATCGAAGCATAAAAATATGCAATAAATGGTATCGTTCGCTAGCGCTAATACATCATTTCAAAATCATTCATTTTACTAGTATCAAATATTTACCAAAAAAAACAGTCTACCAAGTGGTATGCTGTGGATTAAATGCTATAAAATTGCATACATTTAGGCGTTCAACCAAAAGTACCAACCGCACAGTAAACCATCGTGGTAAATGTATGGTTGTTCATGTTGTGTACTGATACAAAAATATTCTAAAATAAAGCCTATTTTTTCTTGTTGAATGCAACACCACACATTATTGAATCTGAGTTTAATGCACCATAAATATGGTTAAGCCTGTTAAAACACACAAACCATACGACACGTCAAGTTACAGTACGGGCTTTCTATTAAAAATGAAACATATTGATGGCACCGAAGTGTAAAGGCTTCAAAGATACCTATTACCGTACTTCATCGCTATAAAGCACCACCATGCGCTTTACATTGAAACCAACGGGGCGTGCTTTATTACTCCACAAACACACGCGTTTTATTAAATCTCCTCTCTGCCTAACGCTTTAACAGTGGAGATGCAAAGGAAGACAAAAAAAACAGCAACAACCCACAACCCCCAATATCAAACGAGAGTATTATCGTAAAAAACAATGCGTACGGCAAACAACGCTCGCTACGGAACAAATTGTTTTATGCATTGTTTCATATCACCAAATGCTCGCATCCGGGGCCCATGCATTAAAATGAAGCGATTCCAAGCCGACATACAAACTGTTACACACCACCCGTACACCGCTAATAGGCCCCTAGTTGTATGCAATTTGCCTGCCCTTTTCTAACAAGGCAGTACCGAGAGCATCAACCGAACAGCCAGACAAAATGCAGATGATAAAAACGAAGAGTTCCCCAGGTGCGGGCACAGTACTCCAAAGGGACGGTAGGAGTTTTGGGGAGAAAAAGAAAATTGTTTCGCGGAAGGGTATCGCAACGAAGTAAAGGCCTTCTTTTCCTTCCATCGTTTGAAACGTTTGAACATTTTGCACCCCAAAGTCATAACGCCATAAAAGTCGCAATCAGTTGTTTTATGGATCCGCATTCGAGCGTTTTTCCGAAACGGAATGGAAACCCAATGAAGGAAGTGTGGGGTTCATTTGGTACTTTTCTGCCCCCCCCCCCCCCCCCCCGTCGATCCCCATTGCCTTCCGTTTCGTTTCCGAATGGGTTGCAGCTTGCCAAAAAGGAAAGGCCGCATTGCAACAGGCATGAAACATTCAGTGAATCAACTCACCTTCCCGCCGTAGGGGTCGGATTCGCGCCCCTAAACAATGTGCTTGCTGTTTTCGTGTGTTTTGGAAAGTTTTTGTTCTGCCCAGTCCCCGATCCCCGCCACGGCAACGAACCATTTCAACTGTTGCAGTTGTGGAAAAGTAGGCTGCGAATGAAAACGGCCAGCGGAACTAGGATCGTTTCGAGTTTACCCGTCAAAAGTGGGCAAACGCGCCTAAAGGTAGGCAAGCAGCATTACACGTACAGTGCAAATGGTACGCGCAGTGGAGTAGTTTTTCATTTTCATACATATCGATGCCATGCATAAGTAATGCAACGCGGGCACACGGCCAACCATTCACCCTATGCCATGTTTTCCCCGTTTTCAAACTGCCAACCCATCCAACCGAAGGGCGCATAAATACTGTACAATAAAAGGAAAGCATAAAGGCGCACACTCACATCAAAATATTGAACACCATACGACCCGTATGGCGCGTTTTCGTTCGCCCGAAGGGTAAGGGTCCTTGATGAATCGGCCACTCACATCGATCGCTTCTTGTGTTTTTGCCAAAATCCAACAAATCCGGATACAAAATCGGACCATACACACCTTCATTTTGCCGCGGGGTTGGCTTTCAGGATGATGCTGCCCGACGAGCAGCGTGTGTGTGTGTGTGTCTGATGAAAATCACAACTTACTGCACGAGTTTACAGCGCTTGTGGGAGGACCGACACGGACCGTTGAACCTGGCGGGTGGGATTTTCACTTTCCCATCGTTCCCGTTTTGTAAAGCTGCGTAGCGAACGAACAAAAGAACCCCGTGTCCGTGTTTGCGTTTTCGAAAAAGGGACTCATACGGTTTTCAACCGTTAGCAACCGAGCTGATGGGCTTTCGACGCTCCCAAGGATCAATGGCCGACCTGTTTCACCTCTTACCGTTGGCGAGCGTAAGGGGATACTTTTAGCAACATATACGATCCGATTCGCACATCGGACCAAGGGTCGCGCGTAAGCCGCTCTCGAGCGGTAAGCTTTTGTGGTAGCGATGATGCGTCCGGCAACGGGTCCAATCCATCCGAAGGTAAATCGAATCGAATCGTGCTGAACAAGTTGCGGATATGAAGATTAAGTGCACTCGTACATTCAACCGATAGGGCGGTACCACAAAAAATAGGATGATACCGTATCAGCTTGGAGCACGACATGGAAGGGAGGATTGTTTATTATTTGGGTTTTATGGTTGACATTGGAAATCTGCAAAGATCCCATTGACGGCTGTATTTTGTTTTGTTTTTTTATTTTCTGCAAAAGATGTATCATAAAGGAAATTCTCAGTATACAGTTATATCGTTTAATTTGTAGTACAAAAAGTTGTTTGTAAAGCTTTAAGACTTTATTTAATAGACTTTTTTGTTTTATTTATTGCCAATATTTGTCAATCTAACTTCTAGCATTTTGAACAAATTTATAGAATCATTTATACAACAAAAAAATATCTAAAATGTACAGAAATATGATATGTGCACATAAAGCTACATCCTTGCTTTCACGGTTATGTTAAATTTCTTCAAGACGAATTCTCTTGAAAATTCTCTTCAGCATTAGTCAGTCTCGCTGATGTAACCAAACACTTCCGACATGTGGTTGCTTGAGCCATATCTTACGCGAGTATCATCACCGAAAAAATTACCTTACATCACCGAACACGTAACATCACCGTCAAAGGGCGCCAGGT
Organism: Anopheles funestus; assembly: GCF_943734845.2. Lineage (NCBI taxonomy): Eukaryota > Metazoa > Arthropoda > Insecta > Diptera > Culicidae > Anopheles > Anopheles funestus. The sequence goes on along the minus strand of NC_064598.1, from coordinate 6,971,019 downwards.
TTAACATGGCTGCACCGTATGAAGAATGATGCATGACAGCCGACTGCTAATATCACCCAAGTTTCGTAAACTCATCCAGTCAGACATGCCACAGATTCCCACGGGATCAACACGCCCGTCATTAGGGCCGTCAGCATCGTGGCGGAAGTTGTGGTTGAAACGCTACCCAGGGCGACCATCTGTGGAAACATCAGCCGACGGCAGGTCGCTAATATTCTACCGCATGCTAAGCTTTCCATTTTCTAGGTACGTAATACTTTAGAGTGCCATACAAAAATTTTTTAAAGAAATTATTTTGTATAAGAAATTTAAATTCTTAAAGACAAAACCATTTAAATAAAGAAAAAGGAAACAGCTAACACAAACATGATTAAACTCATGAGTCTTTTTTATTTCAGATAATTTTTCGTATTAATCTTCAAAATCCGAATAAAAAGAAAATAAAAAAAGATAAGAAAACTGATAACAAAGCAAGTTTTCCGTGAATAAAACAAAAGGAAATGATTGATTGACAACAAAAAACAAAGGCTTTAACAAAAACATGATTTAAACATCTCTTTCAGAAGTTCAAACGTTTCCCAAAACGAAGGCATACAAAAAAAATCCCCTCCAAGAAGGTGTTGCAAAATCCCAAGAGACCCAAAACACACCTCCGGACGTATGGGAAAACATTAAACCGTGCACACACACACACAACAAAGGCGCCAACATTGCCGCAAGAAATATACGTTTTCATGTTGGGTGCATGTAATTTCCGTCCTCAAGATGAAGATTGAAAAGAAAGAAATTGAAATATATCGCCCTCAGTTTTTGGGTGCTGCGATAAGATACGAAGCATTGGTGTGCCGCCGGAAAATATGGCAGAAGCGTTAACTGCTTCATTCCCTTGTTGTAAAACGACGAGAGATATGTGGCATGCGGCAGCTGATGGTTCATGTTTTATTTCTTACCATCCGCTTGCGTATACGGTGACATTATTCCCAGTTTTAGACTGCCAATCATGTCTATTCCCTTTTATACGCACGGGAATTTTTGCACATTTTGCTACCACATTGGCCACAACCCTCCTGTATGGAATGTTGTTTTGTGATCCCATCAATAACCACAGGCAGCTTATTCTATTTAACTTAAAATATGACAAACATTTAAAAATTAAAGTGTGTTACCGGTATACTGGAAGTAAATCCAAAACAAGCCGTTCAACAAGGTACGGCATCGAATATTAAAAAATAATAGACATTTTGATTATTAATGCAGTTTATTCTTTTCTTAAAGTTTAATTATTTATTTTTGGTATAAAATATGATACTATTTTTCGCCTAATGTGGAAAGGAAAGGAAAAATAAAAGGAAAGGAAAGAAGGAAAAATATCCTTCAATTTTGTTCATACAAGTACATATATAATCCTCCAATATATGTACTTAAACACTGTTTTAGGAAATAAAAAATCATACAATAAAACTCTTTACCATTCTACATGCTGGAAAATATTCACATATTTCAAGCGCCTTTTGTTTCGGCTACATTTGCTTAATCAACCGTTTTCAATTCAAACATTCATCGGTTTACTTGCAGCATGGTCCATTTCGGTTAATGGCATAATAAATTGAGCATCTTGATTTACCTTGCCCAGCAACGGGCCGACCTCGGGCAAATTGTGTTTTCTGCTAGTGAAAGTCAGTCACATTCATCCTGACGGGATATGGAACAGCGTGTGTGTGTATGAGATTATTTGCATGTTTGTGTGCCGTTTCAATGACAAAAACTGCAACGTACAGTTGGAAGGAGCATTTCTCGGTTCCCCGGTACTTCTTGCTTGGCAAAACGTTACAACAACAAAGTAAACCACAAACATGAAAACCCAATAGCAATCTTCTTTTCTTGTTCCCACCATCCGGCCACACCATCCAGCACTTGACCTTTGGCCCGGCTGTCGCAGGTTATGCTTCTGCTTTGGTCTTACCGGTCAGGCCCAATTCAGCCATTCAAGAACACGTTGTAATGTCCTGCTCCTGGGTTCCTTCGTCTGACCAAACGGCTGGTATAGACGAAAATTCTTCACATTGTGTAATGTCATTCCCATCTAATCTCGGGCCACGGGTCCTTTGAAAATTTGTCCACCACCGAAAAGGGAAGCGGTACATCCGGCCGGGTAGAAACCGGTTGGGTCTGGAACTCTATTGAAAGTAGATGAGAATTTGTGGTCAATGGTACCGGTCGTACGGGAGTGCTCCATGCTTGCACGGAACGATTGCGATCAACGATTACAAGAGCCAGTGCTGGAGAGTGAATATTTTGCATGTATACACACTTCTTGCTTAAGTTTTGTAGTGCACTGCATTAGGAACATTTCTTCTTTTTAGTTTTTTTCAGAAATAGTATCTCAAACGGGTCCCCTACTAAGCGACGTGACTCCGGTGCGCTTCACAATATTTTGACTCAGGCAGATTCTACGATGTCTACAGCTAGAGGACAATAAATTTGAAACGTTCATTAAATATTTAACTCCAATGTTTTCTGTACGTAACGCTGTATGGTACGGCCATATCCCCGAAGGCAAGATCTGTACAGAGGTTTGAAACCCCAGCTCCATCCTTGGGCGGCCAGTGATGATACTCCCGGCACAAGGAATGTTGATAGTATTTCAATAAACTAAACACCACACTATCAACCTCTCCAGACATATTTGAGGTACCGTTCGAGATGGCACGAATTTCAATTTATGACATAAATTTTCACCTGCATCGATGCAGATGGTCGCGTACGGTACCGCCGTACCCAATGGCTTCTGGTAAGGCGAAATAAAAGTATTAAATTTCGTCACCCAACAACACCCGGTATGCTCGAATGTGAAATGCATATACCATGCCCGGTTTGAGTTATGAAAGCACCAGCTTCAAACTGCGTTATTTCCCAGAGTTATTTCCCACCATCCCTGGCAGGACACTATCCTACAGTCAACTCAGCCCGCAACTGGGAAGATCGATGAAGGAAAGAACTGTCGTGCGCTGCAGCAAAACGGCTCCTCCATCCGTTCATCATAGCCAACAGCTCCAAAGCGACACTCCTCCCAATCCAATGGTGTCACCCATCTCATATCGCAATATTCTCCCGCTCCGTTGGAAGTTATTTATCGCCTCGTTTGACACGTGTCATAAAGAATTTATGAAGGAATTCTGTCCCCTTTCGTACACGGCTCCCGGAAGCGGCGTAGTAAACGGTAGAACGATCGGTAAAACTGTTCCCCAAAAAAAAACAAGCTTACCCCACCGACACAGTCTGCAGCATGTATCTGAGTATCTGAGTTTTCCGTATCGATGCATCATTTCATGGCGACACAGTTTTTATTTTATTACTACGCCTCATGCTGCCGTCTCAGGGAACCATTTACTCGGGTTCTTCAAGAACATAGCAATGCGAGACTAGCATCTTCAAGGCACGTTCCGTTGGTCAATAAAAAGGGGTAAAACGAGAACTTCTCGGTTCGATTTCAGTTGCTTTGCGTGCTGGCTTTTTGGTTTCGAATCGAATATTCGCTCCAATTCCACAGGTAAAATGGGCACCGGATCTCTAACCCCTTGCAGTACGGATAGACGCACAAAAACTGACCAACAAAGATAACGCGCACACCGGAACAACGTGGACAAACCTTTTTTAATATTTAATGACGGTCTTATACAGGCGGAAAACTTTCTACCCGTTGATGGACAGACGTTTAGCAAATGGGAAGGAACTATCATGCTTTCGACGGGTAGGGAGTATCCTTCTCTGTAAAACCTTAGCCCATTAACAAGAAAGCAAACTTGTTCGGAACAATGTCAAACAACCGTGAAAAGAGTTTCAGCGAAAGGATCACTACACTTGCGTGGATCTTTTCTCCATTGAAGCTGTTTGTAAATAATAAATAAGAATTTGAGCCATTTTTTCAGAAGTTTAAAAACACCGACAAAATGTAAGGGAATTTGGTATAAAATATGTTCATAAAACAAAGAAATCCGTATTCTTCCAAGTATTTAATAAGCCACTCTTTCAGGTCACAATAATAATTACTCTAAGATTTTCAAATTTTTGTTACTTTTTTCAAAGGATTAATTACTTCCGGGATCGCTTTAAAAACTCGTTACAAAATGTAACTGAAATGATCTGAACTTTGAATCTTGAATCTAGACAAATTGTTTTCCTGTGCTCATGCAGATGATCTTTTCAAAGTGTTTTTTTTTACCCAAATCATAGACATAAGACCTGGCCTTCCTCATTGAAATAAAAATAATCAAATCATGAAAAACGGATTGAAATTGATAGATCATACAAAGCATATCTTATCGCTAAGTATCGTAACGAGCACCATTTCCTCGTTTGCTGTTTGATGTTCTGATGAACCATCATTCACCGATGGAAAGATTTATCGCCTTTTCTAACCGACGATCAGCAAAACATGACACACAACTAGGCGCAAACCATCCAATAACTCAAACAGCTTCTACCGAAAAACATCAACCAAACCACCCGTAAGATCTTGAGCAAAGATGCATGTACCTGTCTGCCACTAAATCCCGTAACCGCAACCATACGATTTTCTGCACACGATGGATGGGAGATGCGGATAAAGAAAACCATCCTGCAAGCACTTAATAATCAACCATCTTGATAAAAACCATAAAAATAAATCTCGTTCCCACTATGGTCTCAAAGCGGCAAAACAGATTTCATCAGACAGTGAGGCGGAGGGGTGGCCGAGGCCGAGTCACTTCGATAACTCAATCTTCACAATATGGCTTCCAGCGTCGGCCAACCGCCAGCCGCCGCCACCACCACCACCCTTCCAAGCCGTTTTCCTTTGCACTGGTTGTGTACTGCATACCGATGGCACAACTGCTCTAAAGTCGAGACTCCCATCAGTAGACTTCATGCTTGCGGCACACAATCACGGAAAACGACCGCAGCACCATACACACTCGCAAGCAAAAATCCATAATAACGTACACACGTTCTCCCTACCCCGCCACTATGTACTGGAGCACTTAAAGGAGCAGTCAAGGTGCTGGCAAGCCGGAGCCACACAACCACTCGCCGACAATAGCTTCGGCAAAAGCAAAAGTTCTCAGCGTACGTGCTCGAGCCTGCCTGTTCAGCACCTCGGTGGGAAGAAGTGCTTGCCGCTCGAAGGCATATTGCAAGTGGACCATTAACGTTTCATTCTAACGCTTCCTCCCCGCTAAGATGCTGAGAGTGAAAATATGTGAAAGTGCGGCAAAATAAGAAGCTATCCGATGCATCACCAACCTCGCTTCAATCTGACGCAAAGCGTACAGAGGTGGTGGTTTAGTTCTAAGTAAACCACATCCAAAGCGATCGCTTTAAAGATGCATTCAAATGTATGACGAAAGATGAATCATTTGTGACAGGTAACGTTCAATACAAATTAGTTTGATGCAGATAAATCGTTGTATTTCGTTATTAGAATGCGACTAAAAATAAACAAATGGCCGGTAAGCCCTTTATGCCTACACATTGCATAACTTTAGGCGCCAGGTTTATCTGCCTTTTGGCACAGAAAGTTATAAAAGTTCCACTCACTAACCTTGATAAAAGCTTTTTTGTCGCTTTCAAGCACGACCTGCCAACTGGGTTGCTCGGCAAAGGATCCGACATGTGTTTTTGCAACTATCCGGTATCACGTTGGCGTTAGCCACTACAAACCAGTGCCTTAAAGCATCTTCACGACCGATGCTCATTTCCAGCACTTGACCATCTTCAGCTGCACTAATGAAGCGAAAGCTCACATGTACCCGGAAACACAAACCCCATGCACAAAACGCTTCACTGTCTTCATTCCATTCAACGAAACTGGCCCCAAGCTGACGTGCGTGCCCTGGCTTCACATGCAGCAAATGGAAAACGCTTCATACATTTTTAATTAATACTATCAACAGCTCGCTTCGTCCAACTCAGCCCGGGCTGGGGTAAAATAGGTAAAAGAAACGATGCGCTCGAAAAACGCCTCTCGGGAATGGGGTAAGATGGCTTCGGTTGTCTTCCTGCCTTCCTGCGTTTCCATTTCACACACCGTGTGTGCCCTTCCCATTATCCCCCAAACCCTTATTTCTTAGATGAAGTGGAAAGCAGCTGACACAGTAGCAGCAGCAGCTACGAACAAGCCGAGAGTAGATTTTGAAGTTTATTGAGTGATTTAATTTGCTCGTTAAGATGCTGTGATTAATTATTAACAAATTAGATTTTAATATTTTCCCAACTGTCTGCCCCGAGGGCGCTTTGGGTTATTTTCGCGCGCGCGCTCGCTAGCACGGCTTCCCAACTGTGCAGGTGGAGTTTGGTGAACCGGGCTTTTTTTCTCCTAAGGGTAAATTTTACACTTTTCAAAAGTCTTCCACAAGTCTTTCTATTCCCATAAGCTTCAAGATTTCGCGCTGCTCTCAAGACCCGTTAAGCAGCTTGGTTTGCTTCTGGGAAACACGAGAAAATTCGTGATGCTGATGTCTTTAGTAACGTACTGTCGGGCCATGAAAAAAAACACACACACACAAAAACCATCGTCCTATTTTACATGCTACCCGCATCCTATTATGCACTCATCGTTTTCCCATGCACGATGTCAAACTCCATCAGTAGCAGCAGCATCTTGGGAAGCGTTTCGATGTTGCCTTTATATGAACCCTTTCCTTTTATAACGCGCGCAATAAGTACACCGACCGAAGAAAGTAACGTTCGCGCTTATTCATCCCGTAACAGCCCCACCCCGTACCGGCAGTGGTATTCGGTGTTTGCGCAAAAGTCCAAATCCCTACCAACCAACATACACACATTAGAAAGAATGAATAATGAAAATGTTTTGTAAGCTGTTAATTAGAAGAGCAAATTCAATCCATCTTTTCCGCCGGGTGCCCCCGTTAACGGGTGGGTGGGCTTCTTAGCTTACGGGTGAGAAAATGCTCACTAATTACATCAACCAAAAACCCGCTACACACGGTGGTGCGCACGGGTACTGTTTACGCATGGTTTCATTTAAAAGGATGTGAATTTAATTTACTCCCCGCGAGCGACTGGTGAGAGAAGATTCTGCATTACGCTAAATTATATAATTCCCACTACGGAAGGGTTCGGTCACGTGAAGGGACGAATTGCAGCTGCGGACGCGGAAGCGTAAGGCGCATACATTTCTTCCGCCAGTTTCACACAACACGTGGTACCAGTTCCTGCTGTCAATTGCCTACTTTCGGGCGGATAAAGTCAAACCAAAATTTAATAGGCATTAAAACAAAATTGTTTCCCGTAATGGAGAGGAAATCAAATCAACATGCTTTTCCGGCATAAAAAGCTCTTCCACATGCCGTCAGCTAAAAGCATACGCGTGTACGCTGTACCCGTCTCATTTGCAATCAATTTGGATCACCAAATGACGCAGCTGCCATGTCAGCGTGTGATTCAATATATTCCAAACCCATCGCTGCATTCCACACTAATCAGTCACCAAACAGATCCATCATATGCTAATCGGACTTCACCATCAAATGACCGATAGATTGACCGATCGCGAATAATAAACAATGACTGACCTCCTTTTTTCACGCCACAATGGCTGAATACTTCAACGCTTATAGTGAACAAAGAAAAATATTTGTCAACCAAAACAAACCCAAAACAGCCACGACGAATGCAGATTCTTCGTTATAATCCCAAAACGAAACGAGCTTCTCGATCTGCTCGTTAACGTACTTGCTGAACTGGAAAATAAGGCAATGTCCTTTCATGATAAGCACGGTACCCCAGAAAAGGACAACCGGCTCGTAAAAGGGCTAATGATCCACACGCAGATGGTTCGCCAAATGGTCGATTTTCTTTTCCGATAATGTCCGCTTCGTTCCGGTGCAATTGTTCACGGGGTTTTGAGTACGCAATATAATCGTCCAATTTCCAGTGTCTTTCTATTGCTGTCGATCGGCCCCAACGGATGGGTTGATTGCAAATCGATTAAACACAAATCAGCTTGATTATACATCGTACTACCGGGTGGGCAGTTTTATAATGCTATTTTAGTTGTATGGGTTTTGTATGGTTTTTGGGGTGATTTCGGTTCATATTTGTTAAGACATTTGTAACAAAAAAAAAGCAAAGGTGATATTTTAGCTGTAACGGAAATGGTTTTAATTTTATAAAATGTTTAGCCTATTTAAACATATAAATTTCGAAACTAAAACGATTTCCATTCGATTAATATTTGAAAAATCTGAAAAAAAAATTGCCATATTGTGAATATTTGTAAATCTACTGTTGTATTTTGCAATTTCTGAGGTATGGTATGGTTGTACGCGTTTAATATTCAACAATAGTCGTGACACCATCCGTCGCATAACACAAGAGACATTTTTGTGCAAAATCTTCTCTCGTCGCTAACGCTCATGGATAAAGCAAAATTCTTTACTTTCCAAAGTCCCCGACGTACCAACAGGTGAAAAATGACAACAATTTCTTTAACCGCTTACAGCAGGTGCTTTACTTGCAAGCACACGCTGCAATGTTTTTCCCGTTTTGTCGGTTTCTTTTTTTTTCGTTAACATTATCAACATTACTCCCTTCTTTTTTTTCGCTCTTCATTCTTAAGATACTTTCCCTTTTCCCGGTTGAATTAAATCTACCCACCCGCAATGGGTAGCGGAACGAAAGAGATAAAATTGAAGGTGAATCTTACGTTTCCGGTAGCCATAATAACGTGCTTAAAATTCACCAGCAAGTGAAACGATTTAAGGTAAGCAAAAGGCAACCATGGAAGGAAAAATCCTTATACACACACATACACACAACAACAACAGCAACTGTACCGTAACCCCTTCAGCAGTACGCGAAATCGTCCGCTTTTATGTCGTTCCGTATCGTAAAACTGTCGTAGTCGGCGAAAAACGGGTATTTAATAAAATATTAAATTTTGTTATTTCGTTTAAGTGTAACGAATGGAGGAATTTCCTTCATTTTATGGTCGCATCAGTCGAGCCTGCCAGCCTCATGCAAGATGGGGTGATTTTTTTTTTGGACAAGGTGATTTGGATGGTTACCGTCGAAAGAGTTGTTGCAAATTTACGTACCACTTCCGAGCTCTTTCCCCAATTTACCTCCTGCTGGACACATTGGAGCGCGGTTTGGGGCAAACCCATCAACCCAGGAGGCTGGACGGATAAAGCCAGCCATCGCTGAAAATGATGCGGATAGGGAAGGCTAAAACATGGCCAAAAATTACGACTTTTTAAGGAAAGCAGCTGTACCTGAGGTCGGTAACTGACACTTTAGGCTCACAACCTTTAGCTCGATACTTCCGGAAAAAACGGTAGGCGAACAGGTGGAAAGGACGTACGTTGTAAATCCTAAACACGGCTGCTATCCGCCAAAGACGATGGTAACAGCGACCGACCACTAACCGTCGCATTCTTTCACTTCCTGACCAAACACCACCACCGGCCAGGTAAAGTAGGTGTGACTCGACGCCATTAAAAGGTATGGTCAATCTAGAAGTCGATAAAATTTACGTAATCCAATTTTCCTTTTTCGTCCACCGGCACCGTCAGACCAGACGATGGAGATTTTTATGCTTATTGACGTTTTTAATTGCAAATGGTGTGTGTGTGTTTGCGCCGTTGTTCCTACTTTCTTTCATTCCACGCTAGCCTAAGGAAACAAGCTAAACGTACAAAACGCTACGGCAACACATTTTGGCGACGTTTAGTAAATTTCCTGCAACCTTAACTTCCCGCTGTGTATTGAGGCTGGGCTTTGCTTTACACAATTTGTTTTCGGTCACCCAGCGCTGGGTAGACTTACGGCTGCCCAGCATCGAAGTATGCCAACCATAAAGCCCAAAGTAATGCGACAATAAAATGCCGCTTGCGCAAAGTACCGTGAGAATCTGATACGACCGAACCTAGCTTGCTGTTGGCCAGTGGCAACCGTGCTGGTAAAGGTGGACAAGAAGTAGGAATTACAAAATTTTAACTTCATCACCAAACTTAAGCTACGCAGTGCAGAAGAATGCAATGTTCGATAATAGTGAAACAAATTTACGATACTTAGATATTAAACGTTTCACCAGCACGCAAAGTGGAAAATGAAGTGTCAACAGAGGAAGTAAAAAGGTAGCAATGACAATGAATTTTGTGTTTAATGTGTAGTTAAATTTTCATATTTTAGTCATAACCAAATCTATGATAGGTTAAAGTAAAGAATTTTTAAAAAGTAAGTAGTACTAAATGCATTAATGTTCATTTCTTAAAACAAATTAAAAATTGTACAAAAACTTTTTTTAATATATAAACCTAAATCTTCCCTGCATTGCATAATTCTAGGCGTTACCACCATAACGCCATCTTAAATAAATAGCGTTACCCAACGTATAACAAGAAATCTTTCAATTATTTATAGGAAATATACGTTAGTAAACATAGTAATAGTTTTGCAGCGCATAACGGAAGCATCGCAAACAAATATACATTCAATCATAAAACTCTTCCATGACTTCCAGGAAGCAGTTCTCATCATTATCTAATGAAATAGAGATCATTAAAATATTTACTACTCATTACGTCAAAACAAACCACTTGAAATCATTGCTTGCCGACTATATGCCGACTTATTTACGTAGCCATTAGTATCGCAAGATGGAGCTGCAGCAAATAAACAACAGATTATTGCCATTTCTATTAAATCAATTAGGTGCCTAGAGAATGCAACACAATGAAAAATAAACTATGTTACTAATAAATTAAATGTTTTCATTAACCTTATCTGCTGTATGAACAAAACTCTATATCGTACGTTTCCGAACTGGTTCACGGTAGTGCCATTGCCTGAACAGAACTTTTCACTCTTGGTCACCATGCGACTAAGCACCAATTCCCGGACTCAACCACAGGAGTGTAAACTTAACACTAGCTAATTAGCTGCAACCGAGCTGCAGAGCTCGGGAACAGCTGCAGGATAATATTGCTCTCATGGCCACTATCCCTCACCACCGTACCGGCGACCGTGCATTTCCTACCGGCTAAAGCAACCGGGCACATTGTAACCATTAATTATAACTTTCCACCATCGAGTAGCGGCTCGAACTTTGGGTTTTGTTTGTTTTCGCCGATCTCAATATGCGCACGGCCCAGCAGCGATAATTAGTAGTTTCTAAATTACCGCCTTTGGCCAATCGGTAACACGTACGCTAGAAGGTACCCAACGCCGTTCCACGCATACGCACGCTTATTGAAGCTTTAGCACACGATACGCTAGATGGAAGTGGGTAAACGAGGCAGGTGCCTTTGGTATACCCATACAACATATTTGTGGAATTGGTGGAATGAATTTGGATGTCGTCAAACGTCAATTTGTGGGTAGAATTTGATGGCATACGATCTATTACGGTAATGATAAAACCAATCCGTGCTTTATATGCTCATGCCTCAGTTCATGCTCATTCTGCATGCAATTAATTTGTAACTTTGTTATTTTAAATGTAGTGATTTGTTTGACAATATTTACCCCAATTTGCATTGCATTATGACGTATGTTACCTGGATTTATGCAATCCACAACACAAAAAGGATTGTATCATTTTAGCTGGATGATTTATCTCGAATTGTTCGATCCTTATGCCTCGTATCTTCAAAACAGTCCGCCTTTCCTCATGTACATATGATCAAGTAAAGTAAATTAAATAAATAAATTAAATACCATTAGGGAAAAAATTCACTACACAAGAAAAGTTGAATTAAATTAAAGCCTCCATCCACTGATCTTTCAACAATTAACAGTCATTACACCAATGGATAGAGCATGCATTCAGCAAATTAATCGTTTCCAGTTTTATCTCCATTTACCAAACGCTGTTCACATTAAACAGTGCTCTTTAAATCACTTTGCACTTTGCCTTCCTTACTTGTACCACATCATCGCTTAAGCTACTCGAACTAGATGATTAAAAAAAATTCTGTGCCCCCGTACCACCTTGCACACTTTTGACTAATTTGCTCCTCATTTTTCACATACTGCAAAACGGTTCCATCACCATTTTACATCCACACGGCCATCTCCCACCGCCACCATTCGTGTTACGCCTTTGCGCAAAAACTTTTCGAATTGTTTTCGAAGCAAATTAATGACAACAATTTTCTTACGCTTGTTAGCATCGTAATTCCGGTGTCTTAGTGGAAAGGCAGAACAACCAAGTCAACAAAAAAAAACCCCGCCGAAGCTCCGTCACAGCACTCACCCGAAACGAAATGAGTAGCGTGTAAAGCAAATTGAGCACAAATGGTACAAATAAAAATGTGAAAAAACGACGTAAAACAAGGAAAGCGCGAAACGAACATTCAAATAACACCAGCGGAGAAAACAGGAAAACCCCGTAACAGGGGGAGGGAAAATAATTAACCGAAAACAAAACAGAAATAACAACAAAACACCAGCAGAAGAAGCAAAAAAACCCGTGGACAACGAAAGAATAGCAGACAAACTTCCCGATCCGGGCAGCGAGGAAGTCATCGGTAGGGTCGCGGGGGAGAAAAGGTTCACAAGGCGCGCAAGACGAACAGGACTTGGCAAAGCCACGGACATCGTAATAGCTCTTCATCATTGCACCCGGTCGGTCGGTTCGGAATGAATTTGTCCGCGCGCTCAGTAGTTGCATGCAAATGAAAGCAAAATTGGACGGTACGGCCATTCTTTCGGCTGTTCGCTGTTCACCGGCTACGGCAACAAATAAGGGTCAGGAAATGATCCAGATCCGCAAGACCGAAACACTGGCAGGGAAGCGAACTATGAAGAATTGAACAATATCTTCACCTTCTGGGTGTCTCCTTTTTTCTCCTCGTTGCCTTGTTTTTAGCTCCCAACCTTTGTTGGGTATCCTTCGAGCATGTCCGGGTGCCAGGGTGCGAGTGCTTGCTGTTAATGAAATAAATTTGCTACCCAACTCATCCATCTTTTTTGGTACATGTTTCAACCCGTGAAGGGAAGCAAAAGGAAATGAGGCGGAGGACAATGAGCGTCGTACTGCCGGTTGGTTCGCCAACCTGCCAAGATCGCCCCAAGAAGACGGCCTCACGCCCAAGCGGATCGAAACAAATGCTGATGAAGACCAACGCGTTGTGGTAAATATGCAACAAATTTGCACCACCGCCGTGGCCTCGTTGTAGCTGCGCCGGTTGTTCCGTACTTTTTTTTTATGTACTCCGCCCTGGCTACTCAGACGGATGCTAATGGTACACCATCATGTACAACCACACGGATTTACCGTGGACGTCCTTTGTCTTTACATCGAGGTCATCGTGCCTTTGTGTGTGTGTGTGTCTGTGTGGGGTTCGTTTTTTTCAGTACCGCTCATTAATCATCAGGCGCCTACCGGGAAACAGTGGAGCTCAGTTCCATCTGGATTTCCTAACGGAATGCTCCACTACCCTCAATGATGATGATGCTACCGATTCCTCTTCAAACCGTTTACGTGTGTTTGAGCTGTGTATGCAAGGGGCTATGAAATAAGATGAAAAATGAGCACTGGACCAGCTGGTCCAAGTCTCACCTTCACTTAAATCTGGCCTGGTCATAACGTTAGCTTCCGGGAGGTGTATTTTTTATTTATTTTTCCATTTTTTTAGCACCGCCTTTGGCCACCACTGACACTTTCACAACGTACGGAACATTCTGTCACCTTGATAGGACAGCAAAATGATGAGCCCTAAATCAACGCAAGGTACCGTTTCGGCAGCGATTTGTAGATTGTATTTTTTTCTCTTCTACTTTATTACACTACCAATCTCACAGCTCGCAGTCGTTCGTCTAAGTAGAGTAATTCATCACAAAATTAAAATGCTCGTCAGAACGTTACCTTGCTGCCAGTTCTGTCATTTCGTCACCGAAAATCTGACACCGGTGTCCGATTTCTAATTTCTTAATGCGTGTCCCCTTAATTAATGCTTGAGTCGTGATGAGTTTATTAATGCGTGAAAAATGTAAAGCGTGCGATACTTTTATATTCTAAATTAATTGCCACTAATGATTGCATTTTTATGAGGATTCTGTTACGAAAATAGACTACATAAATCATTTTTACTAGAACGACCGACAACATCTTCTAAACATGAGTCATTAATCAGGAAAAATATTGCTTTCTAAAGGCAATGGCGCCTAAATGTATGCAAACATTTATTCGTGTAATTCTTACTAAGTAAACGAGAGTGCGCATAAGAACAGATGTATTTATTTAAAACGCAAAATTGGAAAATAATCCATTTTTACATGAAATTGTTGTTTAGATCACTTATATCAACGACAACAAATTTAATTGAATAAACTCGAATCATGCTCCTCTCTTCGTCACGATCTTTGCTACTCCTTAGTAATAGGTTTATTATCGCACAGCATTATTTAGATAGACTTGTTCTTCCATCCTTCTTCCAACCTGCCTTCAAGCTTACAACGTGCCGCAAGAAACTCCAGTTATCTTTTCGTTCGTACACTTCCACTATAACCTTTTCCACGCACAACTCGAACAGCTAACTATTTCCAGTTTCATCATGATTAGCTTAGGTTAAAATCCAACACTGCACCAAATGGGAGAAACTTTACCACTTCTTACTTACTTCGAATGAGGTTGAGCGCGAGCTTTACAAAATGTAAGCCAAACTTGAACAAAGGGTGCACCTTTCGTCCTACAGCGTCGCAGTGGATAAAGCGAGAAAAGGTGGCAACAGACGAAGAAAAAAAAGCCCAGCAACTAAGACTCGCTCAATCCTTCCCACCGCACAGGCTTACGGGTCGCTTGATTGTATAGGACAAACAAAAATTCTCCCGCAAAGGCAGAAAACACGGTACCACTATCATGTGACTTATACTCCACTAACGACTCCATAGCTGTTGTAACCGAGTGGGAAAAGTGCTCTTATCTCTCAGCTGACTTTTATCTGGCAACACCGGGAGGAAAAGAAAAACGCTTTTCCCGGTAACGCTGTTGCGTTCGCGGTGCTTTCGTTTAAGTGTACGCCGGGACGGAGAATCGCGTTGCGCGCACTGCTAGAAACTTTTGATTACTATTATTATAAAACATTAAATTGAAAAGTGGGATTATGGTAAACTTTTAATTTAAATTGTTTTCTTTGCACTAGACTGAACCTTTACCAACAAGGTGGGCTAGTGGTCGTGTGGGATTGTGTTCCTTTTTTCTTTCAGTATTTCTTTTCCTTTCGGCTTTCTGATTTTATTACATGCAGCAAACCATGCATATACTGCGGCAAATGCAATTTTATGCCACGGTAACATTATTCCCTTGCAGGTGCAGATCGGAGAAATAATCACATTTTCTTGGAAATAACACCTCAAGCACTGATACAACTAATGTTATACCTTATTTAAAAACCGGGAGCTTCAACTGCCATGTAAATGCAGAATTACAGAAAAAAGCTCCTCTCTTTTTCCTACCATTCTTATACTCTTCCTTAATTATAATAATAATAAACTTACCGTTTAAGTTAATTATTACGTATTTAAAATTTAAGACAAAATTAATTACCTAAAAGTATGCAAACTGCATAACAAAATAGCTTAAAACCTTGAAGAAAACATGTTATATTATTTTTACATGTTTTACAACACACAACACATTAAATTTATTTTAAACGTAAACTGTTCTTGCTTGAAATCTATCGAAAGCGATGCAGCATACTCTCTACTTGTAGTTCTAGCCAATCCGTACATTTATTATCATCTGGCAACGACCAACTCAAATGCCCTGTGCTATAATTTCTATGACCCCAGCGCAGCTACACCAAAAATGGATAAAGTTATCTTGCTGTGGGACAAATTTGTCCACTTTCATTGTCGCTCAGTTGCAGGCATACGACGTACAATGTCGGGCACATTCTCTATCACTCCTGGGTACAATCGGACCATCCATGCACCGATGCAAACCTCGGGAAAGTATAACCCTATGTGGGGCAGGATTAATTCGGCGAATTCCATTCTAATCGATCCTTATCGCACAGCGCTCGTACCTGTAACGGAAGAGTTATCTTAAACTCCCCCGGACGGGTCCGTTTGTTCAGCATCGATGCCTTTCCGCGGTCAGAAATGTAAATGAAACGATGCACTTTGCGGGCGACGAGCCAGCGGTAGAAGCGAACTTTTAAAAAACATTCAGCCCAACCGTTGCCCTGTTATTCAACGATAGTGCCCTCTGTTCGGTGTGTTTTGACACCCATACTTGTGAGTTTTACCGGATGAAATCAATTACTGTATTTGCTCCACGGGGGTTTTGCAGCACTTTCGTACGAAAGCGAACAAGTTCGCTGCTGAACGCTGGTACGCTTACAATTAAATGGTACTATCCCAAAGCGTCAAGCGAGCTTAGAAGGCAACAGATGGCACCCATGAACGGTACACGCTGCCTTGACTTTCATATCGCGCACAGATATGGTCCGTTCCGGTTGGCCCACCATGGCCCGGTAGATATTTAATTCCGAGAAATGTAGTCCAACTGCAATTACCGGACACTGATAGAGACCGCATGCATTGCGTTCTATTTCGCCAAGCAATTTTCCCCGTAACACGTTGGCCGTTGGTAAATATCGTTCTTATTGGTGTGCCGGCGCGTTCTATTCAATAAATTTCGACTGTAATCCTGCGCAAAGTACACAAACTGCCAAGCAAAGAGGAAAAATCAGAGCTCCAGCAATTGATTGAAGCATAAAATTTAACTTATTGTTCCCGTCCCATTGTATTCACCGCAAAGACCTACACGCTCGAAACAATAAAGAACCGTACGGCGAACGCAAGGAACAGCATGCGGCCAGCGACGGGTCCGCGGGTATATGCTGGCACTTTCCAGTCCAGAAAATAATTAATGTAGTTTTGCAGCTCCCGTTGAACATGATCCTTGCATCTCACGCCGGGTTTGCATACTTGCCAGCACTAGCAAAAGGGTCGTAAACATTCATTAGCTTTACGAGCACTTCGGGAGCCCAAAAACCTTCCACCCCCGGTGGCCCGCGTTTTGCCACTGCACCATTGCACTCGGGCAAGTGTACACATACGCGGGTGTTGCCTCATTTTCCCACACGTACCTCTATGGAATAATGAAGGTGGCTGCGCTGAGTGTGGGTAGAGACTGTGGCCAACTGCAGCTCAAATGCAATCGCCAACTGCATCTCACGCCGACTGTGGTGCAGTGAAGTGGTGCCGCGTGGTACTATGAAATGAAATGTTAAATTTTTGATGCCGAGTTATTGTTGCGCTGGGTTCCATTCGATTGAATTTTATATTAGCTACGTTATTATCATGGTTATTGCTGCCATCATCATCATTATCATAATACTTTCGGTCGTAAGCTGGACGCCGAAAATGGTGATGGTTACGCTCTGTTTTGCTGCATTTTAGGCACCTCCATTACCATTGTGTGGTGGGACTGTTTTGGTAAAATCTTTTTTTTTGGGTTTAACTGTCGTTTCATCCTCCGCTCCATGTTCAGAACTAATCATTCCCGCAGGACGTTTTTTTGCGTGACCTCGACTGTCTAACATGTCCTCGATTCAAATCATTACCTTACGGCATTTGCATAACGATGGTGATTTACCAAATGCTGGTCTGAGTAATTGTAGAAAGAAAACACTTGTTGATTAATAGGATAAGGCTTGGCAATAATCTAGGGTGTGATATATAACCAATGTCAATCACCAACACCGTTGTAAAATACTTTGTTTTTTCCAGGATGTATTGCGATAGAAATAATCACGCTTTGAAAGGTTTAATTGTGGATCACATGAAGGCTTTATCAAATTGCGTACACAGTTAAGAGTAAATATGTAAATAGATTATTTTTTATTTTTATTTTTTTTTATTTTGCAATATGACGGCTCACTGCCTTATGGTCAAATTTAAAACAATTTAATGTTAAATATTTCTGTACGGGCACTATGAAGGAATTATGTATTAACTTGTAAATAAAATCTAAAAGATTAATGATAAAAAAAATTAGAATAAACATTAACGTGAAATTTTGAGAATTCTATATTGTGTACACACTACCCCATCGAATGGATAAATCTTATTATATTCCATGCAAATGCTAATGAAGCGATTTGCATATATGTAAAATCTATTAGTACGGTTCTTCAGTCAAACATCTTTTCTGTTATCATTTAATTTATAAGCTGTTAAGCGTTTTGCATAACCTCACAGTGCATAACTTTCCTGTGCATCACAAAGCGCACAATCCTATCAGATATCGATAGTTTCCTAGAACATATCTGTACTCCTATCAATATGTTTACATGACAGCCAACCTTAGCGAGGTAAAAAGGCCTATTATCAATAAGAACGATCGTTTACAAATGCCTTCTAAATACGACTCTTGCCCATCAAAACGCACCCATGCAAACAACGTTTACCGTAGATTCCTTCAAACATCCAAACGACACAATCTGTAAAACATTCCTTCGGATTAATCAGTTTGAAAGCATCCAATGTTTGCTTCCAATGCTGCCAGTATTGTACCGTGCAGTAATTTACATATTTTAAACTACTTGCAACTTCAATGCTTCGAATGGTAGCAAAACAGTACCGATTCGGGCAGAGTACGGTTAGCCGTACTGGGATGAAATTTTGATTGCTCAACTCACAAACATAGATGATCCCTGGAACTTCATACACGAGTAGAAATAACTTCAGCTTAGCAGCCCAGGTTTGTGGGATCCCGCAACAAAACAGATAAACAACCACCGGCAACAACAAGGGAATGTGACGGTGACCCGAAGCTCTTGCTCCCATGTGTCAACATCCAGCTCACATGCTGATTGCCATTGCCTCGCAGCTGCAAAATAATCAAAGGCCCAGGGTCGTTATGAACACGAAAACAACACCGACCAATAACGATAATGTATCAACAAGCAATAAGGGTTTAGAAGAGGTTTAGCCTAGCTGACATGCATACACGTAAACTGTAGCCCTATTCTAGATCCTTGCCACATGTCACCGGTAGCCAGTAGCTTACCAACAGACGCAGAGACAATTTTTATTTCACTTTATTGCGGGCGGAATCGTTTCCTCCGGTTATAACATTGGAAACGTATGAGTTTTTGTGCACGCACTGTCATGCAATGCATTCCATGAATTCTCTCAATCATTCTGCTCAACCAAGTTTAAGCTTTAGCGCCGGCAAAGGAACGTCACAAGACCATCCTCGAGGCATCTCAGGTCTATTGGAAAAGTAGCAAGTTCATCTCCACCAGCTATGGCTATGGGTTTAGAAGGCAGCTTCCTCCATACTGACAATACCTTCCGGACGTACATAAATCATGCAACGCCTACCACCTGCCACCGAAACAACCCACAACCGACGGGGCGACCAAAACGACTTACCCACCAGCACCAGCAGCAGCGTGCTCCGGTTAATGGGCACGTTGCTACGAGAGACTCACGATCGCTCAGACCTCGTTATGTCGCCGTCCTTCACAGCATCGTCCGGCCGACGGCTATTTGTCAACCGAGGCTGATGAAACATATGACCCACGGGTTATGAGGCAGCCAATCCCGGGGTCAAAGACGGCACAATAATAAAATGATTTATTTCGCCCATACATCTTGCGCCCGTTCAGCCCGCTGCATGGGTGCGGATGCGAGGCTGTTGACTCGAACGCTGCAGCAAATAACATTTTCCATTACAACACCGTGCGGCGAATGCGGCCATTGTAAAGACATTCCCATCCACCAGTACGCAACGGTACGCACATACACCCACCGATATTTGTTTTCCACTGCCGAAGGTAAATTGGATCCATCTTATCTTGTGTGGAGGGGCAAAGTACGCAATACGCAAACAATCGCGACAATTGTTCGCGAGCAACAACGTCCACTGCATCTTGTGAAGCACGCTTCCGTAAAGCGTTGAGTTCGTACCATTTCGGAGGACCGTACCTAAGCTGGAAGGTCTATTGTTGCGATTGGATTGTATCTTGTTTGCTTCGTACAACCGGAGCGAGATTCAATTCAAAGCCTTCGAACCAAATTGTGCGGAAACCAGCGCATACGTTGGGAAACAATGTGTTCATCCAAAAGGAACGAATCATGTCATGTGGTTGAAACGCTGTTTCACAAGTATTACACCACCCTCCACTTAGTTGTGAAATAAATTTCAATAATTAATGTTCTTTTTATAATTTCGTTTTTTTCCATTATTTTTCTGACTTCCTCAATACAAATATTATCTGATTAAATAATTTCAAAAGTCAACGAAAAGTTGTGTTCGGTTTCAAAATATAAAAATAGTAAACCACCAGGCGTCTCCATTAGCTGCAATCTACCAACAACCATGCGTCTCCATGCATTATTACTCTGATTAAAAATTGAGATTCGAAAATATAACTCATCATAAAATGACTCTACGCTCTTTACAGGAACAGAAAAATTAAAATTACGGCTTTTCACAAACAAACCAAAAACACACTGTAAGAAGCTTAAAATTAAGCCCTTTGATGACGGCCTGGCTAACTGTGCGAACGATCACAAGTGACCTAACATCGCTGAACCGGCAGGCTATTAGGCATGAATTATGGACTCATGCCCATAACTTCGCAACCGAATGCTTCACAACACTGTTCACTACGTCAAAGCAGAAGTATCCTCGTCGCTGATGGATGTTTTCGCTGCTTGCGTCGATACACTGTGGCACCCATTGCATTACAGAGGGTTGATCCGTTGGTCACATTAGGCCGACAGATTCTATAACCAACGTGATAGATCAGACTGCAACAAAAAATGACCAGAATAACTTTGCTTGACCCATCATCATGCGAAATTTAGCTTTTTTATTGTTTTCACCCGTACTCTAACACGTAGCAAACAGGGGAAAAATGCTTCCGGTAAAGCAAACAATTCCTCCGAACACTTGGGGCTTTCCATGGGACACAAGAGCTCTAGAATTACTCTCTGCCCGGGTCAGTATGTAGTTGGCAAATAAGCTTGTGTTGTAGCCGTGTGATATAATCAAAATTTATCGCAGTGAATTTTGTTGCTTTACAGCTAGCCATGCCTAGCTCCCACGTCCATTTTCCTCTGGGAATTTTTTTTTCTACCACCCCATTCCCCTTTTTTCCTGTTCAACGTTGAAGCATGTGTTTTGATCTACTCGGTTGCATATTCACACCAAATATCCTTCGCAGGACACCATCAGGTAATGTACGGGAGTACGGAAGCTTGAGAACGTTGGCACCACTCTGTCAAGAGTGTTTCAGCTGATGCGTACCATAAATTTCATTTTATGACAGCAGCATCAGTGTGGGAAACCATTTTTTTTTTTTTTTTAATTTTTGAATATGTGTTTGTTGGTTCACTTTTTTCGGCTGCTTTCACTAGAGAACATCCGGTATGAAACCGCGACCTGTTTCAGTACAACATGCCCGCTAGTGCACAGGTTCATCTAGCGCTTACCCAATCTACCAGCCGCCACATGTGTGTTTCCATTCGCTCCCACACTCATCATAAATTATCTCCCATTCAGCTTCCTCGCTGCCATCCAGCACTGTAGCGTTTCACCCATAAACCGACCCAAAGCACGAAGGGAGGCTTTACTGCCGCTGATGGATTAGTTCCGGAATTATGGAAGCGGTTAAAGTGTATCTTTCGCCCTTCGGGTAGCAAACGATGACAGAAGCGCATCCCAGCGGTCCTAATTACCGCCGCAGCTTGGTGTCCTTCTCTATGAATGTGTATGTGTTTATGTATGCGTTTCTATATTTGGCTTGCAAGGAGGACACACACACGCGAAACACATGGGACGAGAAACGGCAGCAAAAAAATGCCTCCAAGAACGGATGGAGCACTGCACGGACGTGCAAATTTTGTACTGCGATGTGAACCGCACCATAAATTGGCTCCCAAGCATTCCTTCACCAAAGCCTAGCAGATCTAGACGAGGCAGTTTACTAACTAGTAAGATGAAAATTAATGGAAAAACTAGTCCTCCCAGCCTGTTAGTGCCGCATCCTTAAGCGAAGCGTTTCATGTTGATGAAGGAAAATGAGAATGAAATAGGCAGCTGTACGACGAACGATGGCCAGATGCACTTCTCGTACTCGAGAACGGTGCTGGGAAATGGTTCAGCTGAACGTACCTTCGTGCCCATTAGTCCAATTATTTCTCTCCCAAAACCAAACCGGTACATTGTTCTCGGATGGAACCTTAATCATCATTCTGCGCTTCATCCTCATGCATCGTACCGTTTAGCTCGCATTAGATTGAAATATTTCCCAAGCAAACCATTTAACTGGTGCTGGATACCTGTGAATGGAAACAGAATGCACATTTTACCTGTACTTTTCTTCCTGTGATCAATATTACACTTATAATATCCGTAGTTATTTGAGACTATTCTATTGAATTTTGAACATATCAATCGGTAAGAAATAAGAGATACTAAAATTACAACAATGTAGCGCAACAACGGAATAAATATGAATAGTCTGTCATGCGAATTGCCTAATTTTAGGCGTTGGTTAATGAATGAGTATTTTTCTCCTTTTTAAGTATTTTTTTCTACTGCACACATTATATCTTTTTTTGTTGCCATAGCTAAAATCAAGCAATTTGCATTTTTGTCCTGCACATACCTTACACGTTCATCGCAAAACCCCAAAAAGATAATTGTTTGTAGAGTTTAAATTAAAAACAAAAATAACAATAGCACTTTATTCGGTGCAAACGTTCATTTTCTTCTAATCTCCACATTCAAATTTACCTTGCAAAACCGGAAACGTAATGCATCCGGATCCGGCTAACCGAATGGTATTGCATTTCGGCAACCAAAACGCTCTCCAGCACTGCAACCACAACGGTTGCAGAACGGTAATGGATGATGGCAAGAAATCTCTGCCCGTAAAACCGTGAGAACTTTTCACCTTCCACGCCCATTGAAACGAAAACCCGGTAATGAAAGGTAAAACCCTTTCACACAACAAGTGGCGATTATGGCGATTTCGGGTGTAGAGAGCATAAAAGCACCGGCTTCACACCCACTCAAAACGGATCACGGTCGGCTGTGCTGTTGGTCGGGCCGGATACTGTCCTGCTAACGGTTCCCGCTGCAACACGGTGTTGATGCGCTTGCTAACCAGGAAACAACCATGAGATTCAGAAGATTTGTTTCAACATCGCACCGCTCCCACCCCGAACCCCATACAAACTCTTATCCTACTTTATCCGCCGTATCAAAATACCTGCAACACCAAACGCAACGGTGTTGCCACTTATTCATGCTTGATGCATACCAGGCCACCGTCCAGAGCGGAATCAAAAGATTTGAGATTGTTCAAATTTGAGGTGATTAAGCAGTTCCTTCTATTTCCGCTCAGCTTCCTTTCGGGATGGTACCTTCTTGATAATAGTTCATGCTAGAGTTATAGCATGAGAAACCAAAAAAAGCCACCCGACCCAACCCATTTGCAAAGCACTGAGCCTCGTACACAACGATGCAACGATGAAATTGTGGTAATGCCCACACCGGACACTTTCTGTTCACGGTTTCCATCCCGTGCCTTTTCTCCTATGCATTTGCGAAAATAATCAGCCTTCAAAATGAGGTTGAATAAAATAACGACCGGCTCCCCATGGCCGGACTGATGGAGAAAGCATTTTTCATTTTAAAATGCATGGTATTTTGTGTAAATAAATAACATCCATTAGGGTTGGCTTTTTTGTGGCCAGCTTTTGGCGTGGTACGGTATCACAATGAGAAGTCAAGAAGGAGCAGAAATATCCCGTTCATCTCCTTGCTTGCTTCACATTCGGCGGCAAACACATTCAACGCGTCCGGTATGGTCGAATGCTTTGCATAAGTCGTTGCGATAGGATTAGCAACGGAGAACCACTATCGTACGCTGGGGTAAGGAAGATGGAAAAAAGCATACCACGCTGGTATGAATTGAAGCTTTGTGCCTTTAAACAAACAAATACAATGAATAGTGTAGATGTGGTGAAATAAAAATGTAAACTAGCTACATATTCAGGCAGGCTTTTGTTTGACTGTAAAAAGTCACTTCTAACTAGAGGATGGTATACATGACCACCATACGCGCGTACAATAGCCTCTAGTTTCTATTATTTTCCGATTGCATCAGCACTTCGTCAACAAAATAATTATTCTGATTCACATTTTTCCTTCTTTGCTGCTGTATTGCTATGAGTTGCATATGAGCTCATTGCCATTCATTGATTTTTATTTTTTTTTTTTTTCATTTTAAATCATTTGTATTTACGATGTTAAATGAAAAATTATGGATTCTTATGAACAATAGAACGAACTGATTTTTTTTTTCATTTGTAAATAATACACTTTTTCCAAAAAATTAAATAAATAAATTAAAATGAACTTGAAATTATATTAATTATAAAAACTAATTTGAACAAAGTAAATAGTGAATTTCATATTACTGGTCTGGAATTGGGACTGGAAGAGACCCCTAAAAATGTTCATTTTTGTAACATTTACGCACACAAAGCTGTACAACTTGATGCGTGTCATAAATCACTTCACTTATGCGAAACGTTCCACCCCAAATTTGAATGCAAAAACCTTTATGGCTAGCAAAGACATGTGATGTGAAAAAGATTCTATCAACTGCCAAAGCGTACCCATTACCACCGAAAGCTCTTCCCAGTGTGGCCACTCTTTACCTTGTGCTTACGCTTCATATATTTCACTGCTCACTTCCTTTCTTCATGCGAGCTGATGGCGATAAGGGTGTACCGGGGTGTGCTAGAGCAATCCACAGAAATGTCTGTCACCCAGGAAACACTTCGTAATTACACCCTTGGGACGTTTTGTACGGTTTCGAGTCTACCTAAGCACCGGCCGGGCAACCATTTGCCACGAATCGCGTACGGACACATCGTACCAAAAGCCAAACGGCCCATACATTTGACATGACGCAACATTGAACCGACGACACACGGAAAGCCGACCGACTGCAGGTCCACCGGTGCTTTCTTCAAAAGAAGCCAACGCTCACACTCACGCCCAATGCAGTGTCTCAAAATTATGGGAATATCAAGCTGCAGTTTTGCAAGACTACACACATACCGGTCCCACACTGTCCCCACTACCAGCACGATACCATCTATGACATCGCCCATTTGCTGCAACTACGTTGCAACGTACACGCAAAGAAAACATGGCTGACGACGAACGTCCGCAAACCGTTCGTTGCTTGGTTTTGCTTCACTGTGTTCATGCTCATCCTTTTCCCACCGTTGCTGTTGCTCTATTTTGCCGTGACAACGTTTTCGGACCATTTTATGAGATTTGATCTCAGCGCTTGCATTTTTGGTAGAAGCGAAACGTTTAATACACTCGGGCGAAACGTTCCGGCTGGACTGGATCTCAGGTGCACTTGAGCTCTGTCAACGTTCAACTCAAGTGTACGGAATTTTGCACATCGTATGGGTGAAGACATCCTGCTACGATCAAATGCAGCACTTCATGCGACAAAAATATTCTCTTTGCGCACCGTACATGTAGTACTACTGCTGTCCATAATGCGAGGAATTTGAAGACCGTTACTATCGATGCTCTTCAATTTTCCCCAGAATCATGTAGTTCCGTATAGTTCAAAAAATTAATTTCAGTTTAGTGTTGGCAATTGGAAACTTTCAATTTAAATTTCGTTCGGAAAAAGAAAAAATACATGTTACGGTTTGGTAAATGAAATAATGAACAAAATAAGTCAGTCCTAGGCTTAACAACCTTTCAGGTCATGTCGGCCATTTCTGGATTTCTCGACTTACATATATTTACCACTTAGCCGAATAGTCATTCCTTGTGACGGGAAAATTAGCTTTTCTGAAAATTTATAACTATTTATTCCATTTCTTTTCTTCAAATACACTCCACCGGGACACCCTTAAAATATTTTTTTTCCTCAATAATTTTTAATTCATTCTTTATTATAACCATGATTTCGAGAATAAAAGCACAACATTGAAATAATCGCTATCATCCAGCTATCTTTCTGAGGAGTACTTTCAAGAAAACTTTCCATAATTATCTTTTATAATTGTATTTGTAACTAAGCAACTCTTATGTACCGGCAGAAACGTTCCTAGAATGTAATGCAAATTAATAATGCATTACATTCCTTTTCTTTTTAAAACTGCACCACAGCAAACGTTTCCTGCAGCAACGTTCCCCACCGAGCACAGTGTGAAAAGGTATTGTAAGCTTCTTAGAAACAATAATGCATCATGTTATTCTAAGGTGGGCCCCGATTTGCATTTACGTGCTACGGAAACGGTCAGCAACAGTCAGCTGTCCAATGCACCAGCTGCTTCACCGGCTAAGTTGTACCGGGTGACTCTGCAACGGTGCCATCACCCTAAGGTGCCCATTTTGTGCTAACTTTGCTGACACATTCTGTTCCTCCCCAAAAAAAAAACATAAAGGTGAGGAATTTTTACACTCTTAACAGTGGGTGAATAGGTGAATGGATACTACAAAAAAAACGGGCAAAAGGCACACAAAATACTGGCACGGTGACAAAGAAATTGAGACAAACCAGCAACGACCAAAAAAAGATTATAAAAAAATCTACCAAAAAATGCAACTATAGTAACAGCGATGGAAAGCTTCATGTTTTCATTTATTTCCTCTCCCCGTTTTTGCACTGACTGCTGCCAACAAAATGGTCCATTGTTTCTGGTCTCACCTGCTGCCCATAGCTACACGAAACCCATGGTACGAAGCGAAAACCCCCACCCCCCGGTGGGCATCCACTGCCATGCATCCAATTGGCCCGAGGGTAAATATTGTGCTGCAGTTTCACTCGAACTCCACCGTACACCATGGCATTACTGGAAGCAGGAAGCAATAGCCACCATCGTAGCCATTGCCTTCGTAATCATTGCAGACTTCTATCGTTCCTGCCATGGTCCTTGTAGCAGAAGCTGATAAACCCTCTAACACACACACACACAAAGAGTGAGCTTTCGAGAGCAGTTCCGCGATACGCGACTGTACCCGTGTGATGGCACGGAGTCCGTCTATGTCGTCGTTTCGCTATCATCATCTGGCAAGCTGGTAAGAAGTACCACACGGTAAGGTACACGGGTATGACCTCGCGTATTGGTTCAACCCCTACGGTGGCACTTCAAAACCTTCGGGGTGGTTGAATTTTTATTTATAAAACTGCATTTCATGCTCGTAACTAATTTTCCGGGATGGAAATTTTCACAGCAAAACATGGTACAACTTTTCAACCTGGACCGGGTTTGGTCAGAAGCATACATCGCTCGCCAATTCACCCTGCAGAGCTGATTTCTTTTTTTTTTTGGTAACATTGGTCAACATATTTCTATGCGCGCACACATACACAAATATAGCCGCAGGACGAACCGGTGAAGCATGTACCATCGTAAAGCTCCATAAAGCATAACGAACTGTAACATTTTGTAGGAACAGCAACAACAAAAAAAAGTTCCCTATTTTCCTCCAGCTCCTTTTCATACGTTCTGCTGAAGGTTAAGGGTGATAAGTGTTCCCGAGCCCACACATTTAACGTGTGTTGCGATTAATACGAGTGTATAGGTTACAGGGTGAGCAGGTACTCCGCATAAAGCATCATCAAACAATTGGTGAAACAGGAAACGCCGAAGCAACGAACGTATTCTACCAGCGTGGCGCAGAATCGGAACCCATTTTTGTTTTTATTTTTACAACCACACCGGGAGCAATGAACAGGAATTCAAACAGCCACTCACAATGCGAACTGTTCCATGGTAACCATCGCGGAAGCAATTTTGGGCAACATTTTTCGGTGATAACTCTACTCTACTCGTTAAAATTGCACTCCTAGAAGAAAAGGGAATGGAGCTTAGTTGGTTTATTACTTCCTGTACATAGTGAGAGTTGATACCTGTTGATATTAGCCTAACTTCAACTGAAAAGTTAAAACTATTCAATGATATCACGATACAAAACTGTGTTCCTATTCCATAAAACCACTTCAATGTGTCGAAAATTGATTTTGAGAAAATGATCAGAAGTTGTGTGTTGGGCAGAAACGATGAAAACATTTCACCTGTTTTTATTGATGAAATTAAGCTCTAACGTTCACAAGTACTCAACAACAAATATCTAAAACCTTTGACTTTCCTTGTAAAGCGAACAACTAGCCACTCCGCTCATAAAATGGAGCAATAGCTTGGCGAATTGCATACTTTTAGGCGCTCTTTCCGTGAATCCAACTAAATTTCCGCATCAAGTATTCAAAAACAGTTTCAAGAATTCATTATTCTATGTTTCAAAATACCATAAGTACAAAAATAAAAAAGAGATTTATATCGCTTAAAATGTAAAACAAAAACACAATATTTTGATTACCTATAGCTATGATTGTGGTTTGTAGTGCATCCTTCGTTATGGAAATTAGATAAACTACAAAACCCTTAGTCGTTGTTCACCTACCTTTGCACGCTAGTATAAACTTCATATTTACACATTTTGTTACACAGTTTGAGTTTTTGGTGCCCATTGAACTGGATTCAATGTAAAAAATTATCAAAATCAATCACTTTTCTTTCATTCTATTTTTGAACAATTTGTTGTGTCGAAAAAAAAATATTTATTTTCACTCTCATTCTCACTTTGGCACACACATTCAATTAAAAAGCTTTTCATAACATTCACAAATCACACATTGTACACTGACCGGATCACGTCACGTCAGTTTCAAAGAGTTTATTTAATTCCCCGTAATTAAGCTAACCTTTTGCTAAACTGACCGGAGATTAAATCTTTATGCGCAAAGTCACATACTCCGCGAACGAGAACGAATAGACAATTCTGATGGTATTTTGATATTTTATATTCACAAAAAAAAATCCAGTTCCTCTAGCCTCGAAGCACAGCTGCATTCGCACTCATTGAATTTCTATGGCATGTTCAATTGCTGTGGCGGACAACAACAAAAAATAGATCCTATCCGATGGATTGTTTCATCAGCAAACAATTGCACTGCATATTTCATTCTCGTTTACATTCAATCCTCCTTGCATTTCATTTCACAAACCCTTCACATCTTCCCATACCGGTAAAATATTTCAAATACTTCATCAATTTTTTCCATTTCTGTTTTTTTTTTTCTCTCTCCGCTGGTTGGAATTTCTCAAATACTGCGCGCACACACACACACGAAAAACAGAACAGCAAAATTGATCCAGTTTTGATGTACACTCGCACAAAGAAACTGTCAATAGTGAATGTTGGTATGGCTCAAATTGTTTTTGGTGGTAAAAAAGTACCAATGAACCGGCGAGTAGAAGGATGAAAGGAAAAAAAAACCCGGTCACGCTACGGATTCGGTTTCGTGTGAGTACGTGGCCGATGATATCGCAACAACGAAAAACACTCTGTTGGTAATACAAGTTCTGCAGAAATACCAAATAATGAAACAGATGCTGCTTCATTTCACATTTTGCACTCCGACTCTCAAGGAACGAGTAATGCTGACCGCACTTTATTGCTTGCGACCTCACAGTGCGACCCTTTACAGCCACTTATTTCAACCATCCACCCATTACAGAGCTCGACCACTGTACATACGGCCACATCCGTTTCGAACCTGGTTGGTTTCAGTTTTCGCAAAAGTGGAAAATAGCAGATTATACCATCAATATTTAAATTGTTTCATTGGTCGTTGCAAAATATGCGACTCCACTAGCGGTAGCTTGATGTCTGTTACTGTCTGCTAATTCCTGTGTCTTTGCCCATCCATTTCTCCCATTCGCTTGCTCATGTGTTCATCGATTCATGGAGTATGTGTGTGTGTGTGTGTTTTTTTTTATTTGCATCATTCCATCGGCTGTACAAAATGCCGGTATTTGAAATTGCAACATTGCAGTGGAAAAGCATTTTTTTCTCCTCGATCCGTACCCGGCTTCAAGGGATGATTTGTAACGAGCACGTTTGCACATTCAATTGCACAGCCCTACGGCTGGGTTTTTGCCGACTTGCATCCGCACCATCGCACAACTACGATTCATTAATTTGACCCTGATGGAAAAACATTTTCACATGGTTGCGTGCACTATTGGCGCCTCTCGGTGTTTGGTGAATTAAGCATTAAATGCGTGCGGTAACGTGACACTCAGAGTAGCAGAGAAGTAAATGTTACTTTATTTGTGGAAGTACGTAGTATTAACTGATTAAGTAATTGCAAAAAAAAAATACAAAAGACGATATTTTTAGATTTAAAAACTCAACTAAAGACTAAAAAAATACCTACAAAGTATATAATAACAAAATAATTAAAGTAAGCATTTAATTCTTAATATACTTATGTACTGAGTTCTTTGTGACACCTACAAGAATTCTCAACTCTTTGTAGTGTGAAAACTAAACAAACAAACCCAACCGTAAACCCGCATTTGTTGCTCAGTTGCATCGTATGCAATGAGCAAAGAGTTCACATCCGTTACACCTTCTTGCACAATATGCAGTGAGTGTAAACTTCAATCGACTTCAACGTTTTTCTCTCAATTTCCATATGGGTGCATCGAACAAAACCTTAAAAACAAATCCCAAGTTTCACATACTGGTGACACGTTCGTTACAAACCGACGAAGAACATAGTGGGATGAAACAGATAAGTGATGGAAACTTTAAAAACCAATGTACAGTGAAAGGAAATATACTGACAGCCGAATGAAGAAAAAACGAAATAAAAAAAACCCGAATCTACACACACGAACAACCTTCCCACATAAATGAAGGGTTTGGGAAAAAGTTACGAAAGCTGCACGAAACAGGCCAAAGAAACAAAAACCTCCCGTACGACGCAGGATTCGGAGTATCTCGTGACAAATTGTTGCATGCACTCGTTGCTTATTATTTCGCCGCTGTTTGAGTACCGCATGACAGCTATGAGCTGAAATATATGAGGCAAATCCCTAACGTAAGCACTCAATCCGCTTCCGCTTCAATGGCGGTCGCTCCCTAACGCCTGTCATTGCAAACTCGTCTTCTGCAATCGGCAGTAAGACAACGTGCTGCATAGTGGAATAAAGTGATCACAAATGCATGTTTCGGGTTGTTATACATTGGTATTGCATTAATCTCTAGCTCTCTTTTTTGTGTTTCTTACAAGACACTTGTCAATCAGATTGATTGAGCAGATTGATGTTTTAATTTTAAAAAAAGATTAGAGAACTCAAATTGCTTACTGATTTAATATAACTCGTAATAAAGGCATACAAATGGTCTTCACTTTTTTTTAACCCCGGAGATCAGATCTTCTAACAATCAAACAATTTCTTCCACCGGCAACGATCATGAATATGAATTCTTCGATAAATTGTCCCATTGTGTCCTCTGGTTCTATCTCGTTCCCATTTTCCTCCATTAAACTCCGATCCCAACCCGTCAACAACTTGTCGACCGATTTCCCTTCCGAAATCGATCGGATGGAAACTTATTCGATCTGTCAGTTGGTTTAGTTCTTGTTGTAGTTTTTCAATTTTCTATTCAAGAAGAAAACGAAACGGCATGATGCAAGGGTACATAGAAACTTTCTCTCTCGCATCATATCCTCCTCCGGCACACCTGTTTTTGCCTGGTGCGCTTGGAAAGTTTCTTAACGATTCTTCTCATTGCAAGGATGACGGTGGAGCAAATGTGAGAAGAAGCAAAAACAGCTAAAAAAAAATATCCAAACGGGTTCGGCATTGTCAACAGCTGAACTGAAGTCCCTGACAGTCGTTAAGGAACGAAACGGACGAATGCTAGGAAGAAGCATAAAATACCTACCAAAAGGGGTTCACATGGAACCTCCATTACTCCTTCTGCCTGCCACTTTCCGATGAAGACAAAGAAACTTCTTGCCCCGTGCCGAACGGAAAACCACCGAGCGTTGTAAGCTTTTTTTTTTAACTGGGCTTTTTCCCACTCGAGAGCCATTTCACTGCGGGCCGGTTTTGGGGTGGAAATTTTATTTCCTCCCCTTCGTATTTATTTGCTCCGATAAAATAATCATCTTGCAAAGTGTGCTGAAAAGTTGAACGATTCCTTCGGGATGTTAGGAAAAGATGTTAGATCGTGTTTACGGACAGCCTCCGTTGGTGTAGCACAGACCCGGGGTTGGGCAGCTTAGAATGGCGGAGAGATGGCGGTTTGGAGAGATGAAAGGCAAAAGGGACTCTACACCGGCCGCACTGTATATGGCCCGAACGGTTTGGAGTTTAAATTGACTTCGCCTACACGGGTAAAATGGCCGTTACCAATTCGACCAGGTTTCTCGTTTCACAAACAGTAGATACGCATCTAACCTAACTTTCCCGCAATCGTCTGCAAATGCCGGCCCGCTAGCCTTTTGCTCCTGCTTGCTACAAACTTCAATGCCCCGGCTCTCCCGTGGCTAATCGTTTGTTTATCAACTGTTGTAATTAGCTCCCGGGAAAATCATAACGAGCGTGTTTTTCCAACCGACACCGTTCAAATGCCACCACCACCACCACCACCGGCAGGGTTGTGATGGAAGGGGCATAGGTGAAGGAATGTTGGTGTCGGACACCTTTTGCCCGTTCTCGTTGGCCAACGGGCGATCTTGGCGTCGCCCGATCTTGATAGATAAAGCGCACCAGCCAAAACTTTTGTCTAACTTTACGGGCAAATACGCTCTCAAGCGTACCATAAATGCCTGCCTTACGTCCAAACGTTAAGCTAGACAAAAGTACGGAATCGGCTATAGGCTACGCTACGACTATTTCCCACTAGCTAATTGCTACCACATTTCCCGAAACGAGTCAATCTGGGGCTTGTTGAGCGCATGAAACTTATTCCGTTCGGCCGATCCGAAGAACACGGTCCAGGTACATACGAGCCCCTAACACCAACTCGCCGAGCGTTTCAATTGTGGTTGCTAATTTTCAAGTGATCTAGTGGTTTGCTTCCCACCCAGAGATCTGCACCTCGAGCGTTTGCATTCGTTGTTAATTGACCAAAACATACAACAGGGAAACGAGTTAAAGTTTCAAATGGTTTCTTAAGCTCCTTTAACCCCTCAGAAAGCTTGAAGATTTTTATCTACTTAGACCAAAGACATCGTAAGTGATCTTTAAATGTCACCAATATTGCATACTTCTAGGCGCTGTTTTCCAAACACGAAAAGAAAATCCTGTAAAATTATATTATATCACTTAGGCCGTTAACGGTTTAAAACTTAACATTTTTATACGAAATTAGTAATGATGATGTCATAGCCCGTTTCCTAATTAAAATTCCACCATCGCTATAACTTTCCAAATAACCTCAAAAATAATAACGCCATATTAAACGCGCCCAAAGTTCATCTACCCCAAAACAAGCGCCGGTTTAAAGTATGCATATATAGCTTCCCAACGACATCAAAGCAAATGGTTGGGTCGTATGTGTTCTATACGTTTCAAAGTGCAGACTGACATTAGCGAAAGTTACATCCATGCTCTTGTTTCCCTTAAAAACCACCAGCAACATTATTGCAAAGTTGGTATGTTGCGGCGCTTTTTTTTTATTTCTGTTACTGCTTACATTCAACAACACACTCACGTCCCAAAACTTTGGTAATTTCGAAATTCCATGCTTACAATCAGGGAATGATACTGATTTGCAACATAATATTAACCACGCTTTCCGTACGACAACCGAATCGAAACCAGCGACAAAGCCACAGAACGCGCGACACCGAACAACACCGAACAACAGCGGCATGCTAGCAAGCGATTGAAATTGTAACCTAATGTCGAAGCAATAAATATGACTTCCAGCTGGCATCACATCCCCACCGTTTTCCAATACCGTGTCTACCTTGAGTGTGCTGGGGCGAAAAACCGCAAAAACGCAAACCATTGCTTGTACAACAGGCGTGCAACGTAAAACTGTAAGCCTCACAGCAAGCAAATCAACCCCCGTTGTATGTGGTCGCGTGTACACCTTTACCAAGCGCAGAAAAATCTAGTGCCAAAAAGTGCATCGACAAAGTTTTACGTACCCACTGTGCCGGTGTACCCACCCGATGCTATCGGTTCGGTCAAGTTCATTTCTTGCCTTCCTTACATTCCGATACGATTGGTGACAAAACTTTTGCATTGAGCTGCACCACTAAGCTTACTACGGTTCATAGCATGCATCTTCCAATCAGAACCATGATCGTTCCAAGTCCAGACACTGCCTGGGACGCTGGATTCATAAATGGAACATAAATTTTCTTCCCCTGCGCACCCGCAGAAGACTCCTACAGCACACGCTGACACAGCTGCTAAAGGTCTAGCAGAACCGACAAACGAGTAATATTTGTTGGAGAAAAAAGTCATCTCTGCCAGAGTCCGTGGTCGATGTGGATAGTGGTAGATAGTATTTTTTTGCTTTCCACACCCCAATTCCCGTTTAGTAGGGGACGGATTGTGGATATGCATACGTACGGAGGCTACGCTGCTGCCAACCGTACCCATAACCCACGGCACCATACAGGAACACAGGATTTACACTAGTCGTCTAGACGGTGAAATTGTCTCGAAATTATTCCACCACAATTGCCTCACGTTGAAAGCTTTAGCATTGCTTCAGCAGTAAGCCACACGAGCACGGCTGCAATCGACCGATCATAAACTGTAACTTAATATGATTGCACCCGACGGGAATCGAACATCGCTACATAACGCCTCGGGTTGCAGACAGTGCTCCCGGGGTCGGTCGGTGAAGCGTCTTGCAATTTACACACACTGCACCACACAAACAGCAGACAAAATGGGAAAACACACGGTGCAATTGGAGTAAGCGAAAATAAAAACACACTCCGCTTCGTATAAAGTGTGCATCCCCATGGGCTAAACTGTCAGGACTAATGATGACCGCGACCGTTTGTCTCTCTTTTCTCGACCATTTCGCTCCATTAAGCCTTGCTGAGCTACTGGCGCGTGGTCAGCAATGCAGTTTCACAGGGAAAAAGGGGGTTTATTTTTATTTCACTGCAGCTATCATTATCACCGGGTGGACAGTCCCCACACACACACTCGTGTCGAACTTATTTGTGGTGCTTGCTTCAGTTTTGCTTTTTCACTTCGTAACGACATTCAACTCCCTTCGGGTTAGCATGGGAAAGGATCCGTAAAAGTGTAATGGATGCTTTAATGGTTCTGGTCAGTGGAAATGAGGTACAAATGGAGTTTAGTGCTCATACGTGTGTATTAAATTGGTTCAAGTACCTAAAAACTTGTGTTTCTGAGCATATTCTGCATGAAACGATAGTTATGTCTTATGATATTGTTTGGAGAATAGAAAATAATGGCAAAAAACCTCCAAATAAGCTACTAAGTGATTTTTTAATCATGATGCAGAACACATGTCACAGTCGCCTAAAACTATGCAATCTACATGACAAAACAAGCATATTGCGTTTAAACTAATCCTAAGATAAGGGTTTTTATCAGTTATGCTCAAGTTCCGTGTGTGCAGCTGCCAAACATCCTTTCATGACAAAATTGTTCTAATCTTCCCCTAAACCACAACACTCCATTTTGTTTTATGAGTGAATGCTTGAGATTGTTCCAATTTCGGCAAGATATGTAAATAAAAGGGCCATGCAATATCCTTAAAATCCGTAACATCAAACAGCTGATCCGACAGCCGAAACGCACCTTCTAAGCTTACGATTAAATACCGGTCCTCCTCGCAGCGGAAACTTCCGCTTCATCTTTTTCCACCATCCCAATTCCGACCATATCGAGCCGCACGGTGTACTCATTTCAATTGGTATGGATTCGTTTGAGTGTGTATTTTTTTCACGGTTTAGGTGAACTGTAAACAAACCCATAAAAGAAAACAAACACTGTAACATTCGGATTCACCACCCAAGCCCAGTGTGGCCGTAGCATTGGTGTATGGGAAAGCAATAATATTGCGAAGCGAAGCACATAAGTACAATTCCGACCGACGCTACCCAGAGCGTCTAGAAATGGAGTTTTGTTTGTCGAAGGGAAAACAAAAAAAACGCATCGAACAATACAGCCCTGGCGTGCCCAAGGTATGGCTCAATACCCACCAGCGTGCCCTGGAACGACTTTTATTAATCTTCTAATGTACGTCGAATCTTTCTACCGTTTCGCCTGTTAACATTGATCTAACAGCAACCAATTGGTAGATCGGAAGGCGACTTGGGGCCATATCCAACGGGGATTAAAACGCACTTTTGCCGAAATCACACAGAAGCAGCTGAATACTGCCGATGGATGTAATGTATTGTGATGAGCGCTGTATAAGTGTGTGAACGCCGGCAGATAGATATTTAATGCAGTAGTTAAATCAACGTGAAAGTAAGATAAAAGATATGTTTTCATACATACTTATTCCGCCCAGAAGTATGCAATCGAATATTCAAATACATATTTTTTATTAAAGTCACGTTGGGACAAATCATTATCGCCTTATTGAATACAATTTTGAAATTGAAATTGCTACTTCCTTATTAATTATTATAATATAACTTTTTTATACTATATAAAATCAAAGCTCGCGATGTCAGAATGCATCCTTGTTGTTTGATAAGGTAAATAAATAATGTTCTTCAGAGCATTCCCACGCCTCACATCAAAACAGTTCAAACGCCAGGAAAAGTTAGGAACATCTATCAAGTGTGTATGCATTGAAGCACACACTCGCAAGCTCATTACCTTCATTTAGACAAACGCTTCAAATGATCGCCTAACATCAAACCACACGTGTTTTATTTGCCATGACGCTTGTTTTCTAGCGTTCAAGCATACGACTCGAATTGAATTTCCATTTAGCCGTGCCGCTTTCTTCTTTCCCCCTTTGGCCCCCAACGTTCGCATACCTTCAGAAACAATGTGAACCACGGTGGGGAAACCTGCTTCACTACTCTTAAAAGGCTCAACGACTTTAGGTTCTTTCCGCCTGGCGAAGCTAAACAACGTTCTTAGGAGTTTTTGGTACGGTACGCCAAACCGCAGGACCTTGTGCCGTCAACTTTCCGGGTTAATACGACTAAAATAGCTCAAAGTGGAAAACCCATTCGGCGAATCTGTGTGCATGTGTGTGTGTTTGTTTGTTTATGTACTTTGATTGCAGAACGGGAAGAGGTGTGTTGTGTTATTATCATTGTTATTATCATAATGAATATAGCTCCGAGTTGATATGGATTTGAATTCTTTGCGAAAACTTTCCATCCCATCCTGTGGAGAGATAACAACGGAAACTAAACACACACAAAAAAAACACAACTCTCTACTGCCAGTTCTACCAGTTCGTTTGCTTTACGCGCCCATTCGCGACATTCAAAGACGGTTCGGAGCAAGTTTTCATTCGAAAGGTGCTTTTGCCAGCTTTTTAGCAGGTGCAGGGAAAATCCTTCACAGCGGGAAGCAGCACTAGCGCGAAAGTTAGTTTTCCGGTGACTACACCCCGCGTGATAGTTACGTCTGTTATCCTTACCACCTGTTATGGTGAAGATTTCCCATGCAGAAGAAACAATGCTTAACTAGAATACTTCCCTGTCAGGTTATCCTTGTGCGGTGCGGTAAAACCTTCTGCCAAACAATCCCAAAATGCTGATCTTTCTCAAACGTTCGTGATCGTCGCTCATGTGTGAGTGTGTGTGTGTGCAGCTCACTTAACTTGATTTAGACTAAAGGCCGGAAATCGTTGATGGAGGGTGGCTGGCGGTACAGCAGTGTAGCAAGCCCGGCGTTGCTCCGGAAATGGAGAAAGTGATTCCCACATCCGCAATTGGGATGCTTCCACTTCACTGTTTGGCCAAAGTTTTCCCAACTTGGCTTCACTAGACATAACATATCAGCAAGCGTGCAACAGCAGCAAAAAAGGGGTTTGTGAAGACGCTTCTAACCAACCCGATTCACCAGAAGAACAAACACTTTCGAGTAATTGAATGGGAAAGTTTTGCCCTTGCCTGCTAGCGCAGCTGCAACCACTCTGGGTGGCTGATTTTGCGATGCCGGATTTCGGGTGCCGTAATTTGATTGCGATTGTCAGAAGCATATGTTGTCGCTTTGCTGCGCTGTATTTAATGAATTTACTGGCGTCCGGAACACGGTACCGGTCCGATTTTTCAATTCCTCCGTTTCACACCGAACCCGATGCGCCCGTGTCACTCGCACGCCATTCAGAGAAAGTTGTCCTTTTTTATGACTTTTGCTTAAGTTTTACGACAATTTAATTAGTTTCATTATCGTCATGTTATTTGTCTATCTGTCTGTTCATCGCTCGGCTAGCGGCTAGCCACCCTTTCACAGCGAGTCATTCAAGTGCATTCGCAAAAACCATGTTTGTCGTACGGTGCTTCACTTTCGTACTGCCGAAAATTGCAGCTTGACATGCAGCTTTCCATAAATGCACGCCACAAATGCACGATATTGTTCTAATGTGACAGTTTCAAATCACAGTACGGTGTCGGAGACAATAAAGCAAAAGTTTCTGAAGTGTAATAGCAAATTTTAAGTGTTCCGACTGTAATTCCAGTGCCTAATTACGGTACCGCATCAGTTTGTTCAAGTTGGGTTTTGCATCTGCTATGGTTAAAGCATTTCAATCTTGTTTGGAGTTATCTGGAATGCAAAATTTGGGTTCGTAATATGTTCACGGATATCAAATTCATGAGATTCAAATTTTCCCCTAAAAGTATGCAATTCGATTTTGTTTAACACTTATTACGTATTTACTTGTTTACTGACGACTGTTATTATAGAGTTCAAACATTAATTTTCTTTTGAAGATATATAGGATTGAAAGTTGTAGTAAAATAGCATTTTAACTAAATAGTGTAGAAACGACCTCCGAAAAAAATCCGAAAAAAAGAAAGAAAGTGAAAGTATCTTCGAATAACATTAATCTACATTCAATGTTTATTGTACGATAATAAACCTAAGGGGAAAAGTTTGGGAACAAAACAAAACTACTTTTTGGCCGCATACATAACCATACTCAACATTGACCGCGCTGCCTGCAAAGCTGCAATAAAGTCTAATCAAAAGAAAGAATCATTGTTATGTTTCAAGGGAAAGTATTATTGCATGTTGACACTATGTTGCTCTTCGGTCATCACTCCTACACACCAACATTGAATCAAACCAACAAACGACACCAATTACGCCAAGGTCAACCGTTGAAGAAGAAAAAACACACCATTCAAGCTGGTGTTTGTTGTATGTTTAGTGGCTTCGTTGTTAGATAAGATTAGACATTATACCAATGAACTTCAACATAACGTTAACTGGCGTCCGTTACGAGTGTTTGTGTGAGACAAGGGTACGCGCGTGTTGTTTTCATTCAACCAGTTCAGTCAGTACATTTCAGAATCTCCTCCTCGATAGTCTACCCCAAAACGAAACGATCCATAATTAGAAATGGCACAAGATCGGAAAGAGAAATTCCTAACAACGGAACTGGTAAACAACATCATTCAAACGAATGACGATCTGAAAAACTATCGTGTAGTGTCCGACAGTGACTGTACACTGACCACGCCGCAAGGTTTGGATGGATTCATGTCGGTCATACACCGGCTAACATTAAACCTAACACATTCCATCACCGGGTAAAATGCAGTTAAAAATGATAAGAACTGATGTGTTGAGTGAAGATTATTTATCCCAGCTTCTGTTATCTATTGCAGTGCTACGAGATGCCTTACCGTGATGGTAAAGGTGATGAAAGGTGACGATGATTTTCGGAAGAAATCGCTCGGACTCGTACTGTTCCCGAACGAGATAAACGTATATTCCGCGGTGATACCGGCATTCGAACGATTGATACGCAATGCCAATGCTGTGCTCGATCTTCGTACGCTTTGTCCACGGATATATCTGGCTGAGGCTGGTGTGAAATATCCCACCTACAGCGATCAAGAAGAAACGTTCCTGGTAATGGAAGACGTCTCAGAAAGGGGATTCGTACCGGGACCACGACTCAACCTAGACCAACCGCATCTGGAGCTAATGGCCCGCAAGATAGCACAGTTTCACGCGTGCTCTTATGCTCTTCGCATCGGTGGCCAGTCGGAGATACTGCGCGACTTGGTGAAACGGATCATTCCACTTAACTTTCTGCAGGATGGTAAAATCTTTTTCGAAAGTTACGACATCGTGTTTAAGGTCGTTTTCGAACGACTGTTTGACTACTTTGACAAGCATCCAGAGTTGCTCGAACCAGATAGTGTACGTGATCGTGTTCAAACCTTACGGTGCAAGTATGGTGCAACTCCTTCGGAATTGATGCAACGGTGTCTCGAGCGGGACGACGTCTATTCGGTGATTCTACACGGCGACTACAATCGCAACAACGTTCTGTTTCACTATAAAGACGATGCGCCTCAAGATGTAATGCTTATCGATTTTCAGGAGAATCGATATGGCTCTCCAGCTCTCGATCTGTCATTCTTCATGTACATGAACATGCCACCGGAAGCATGGGCTAATGGAGGCTGGGAACATTTGCTAACCGTGTACCATCAGGAATTGATGCGGTGTCTGTGTGACATCGTGAAACTGCAGCCAGATGATCAGATCTTACAACCGTACAGGTAACATTACACAAAACAATAGGCAAAAACCTATTGCTCGTCTTTTGACAGCTAACTGATTAGTTGTGCGTATTGTTTCGATACGCCTGAAGGTATGCAATATATGTACAAAAATAGCTTAACATCGTCCACAGACTTTTCAACCACTAAACATCAAGCATTTTGCATACCGTCAGGTGTTTTCGTTGATAAAATGTTCTTACCACACAATTCTTCCTCATCCAAAGGTTCGATGCAATGAAGCAGCATCTTCAAAAGCACTTCATTTATGGTGCAATCATTGCGATCAAATTTCTGCCCTGTATGCTGGCCAACGAACAGGAAGTACAGGAGATTGTGCATCATTTCCATACGGATGTCACCTCGGATGCGTTCCGTCAGATTTATCTGATTGCAGGAGGTGAGAAAGTGAATGATAGAATCTCCAAAGTGATGCTCCACGCTGCTGAGCAAGGTTATTTAGACATGTTGATGTGATGTATAAATAGTTCAACCAATCAGTAAATAATAGTTTCTCTGCAAAGATGATGGTTTTTATTGCACAATTTATTGTTTAAA
The DNA here is from genome assembly GCF_943734845.2 of Anopheles funestus. NCBI lineage: Eukaryota > Metazoa > Arthropoda > Insecta > Diptera > Culicidae > Anopheles > Anopheles funestus. The sequence goes on along the minus strand of NC_064598.1, from coordinate 6,929,857 downwards.
AAGGCATGGAACAACAATATTTCCCAAAAAAAACCTTCACAATAAAAGCTTTTCTCAGTTCATTTTATACCACTGCACAAAATATTATGAAATAAAGGGCAATTTGTTTTCGACCCATAATACACTAATCATAAGTATGTACCCGAAACACGAAAGAACAAACTCAACAAATTGATAAATTTGCTTCCGTGTCGCATCGGATTCGGTGAAAGCATACCTTCCAATTTTTCCACCTAGCGCCAACATAACCGTTCGGAAAAGGGTCTTAGAATTCATAGTGCAATTTGTTTGCCGCAACATCTACAACCGTACTGAGTCCGTGTCGTTTTCTGGTCGGCTTAAGCGTGTCTTATCACACACTTGTACTCTGGCCACCCCGTACCACTGCACATGTGTGTGTGTGTGGAAAGTTTTCTGGCAACTCCATTGGATACGATTGCGCTGCATCGGGTTTGTGTGAAATTGGAGCGTACTTTTTTGGCCGTAAGAAATGGCTGCTATAACCTCGTTTATCTCCTTCCCGTGCGAACCGTGCAAAGAGACCATTTGTCTGGATGAAACTCCGTTTGCCTGCACCAAATCTTTAAGAACATCCGAAGACAAATCGAAATCGGGTCGGGATGTTCTGCGTGACTTTGTTGCGTGTTGGAAGAAAAATTAGAAGAATAAAGAAACAGATTTATTTACTCGTTTAAGTGAGTTGGAACTGAGCAAACAGAACGTAGTCTTTGTTATCATCAATATTACCTTTTAGAACAAGGATCCATTAAATAATATGATATATAATATTATTGTATAAAACAGACAAATAAATTAATAGTTTTACGTTTCCACTCAACAATTGAAGCCTATATTTTAAAACACATAAATGAGCGCCTAATGTTATTTTTTATCCTTTTATTCCTATCAGTCTTTCGAAAAAGCTGTAAAATAGCAAAACGACTTCTAAAATGATAAACATTTTATTCATTTATCCTTACATACAAAAACAATTCATCTTTTGCTGTAATCTCCTTATCTTCGCATGTTTTTAATATTTTTTTTCTTCATTTTGATCTATGTTTTCTGCGGAACATCAAAAGAGTTATGGTATTTTATAGCACAGCACATTTTCATTGCCTTTCCTGTAGTTCTAATGCGCAAAACAAATGTTCGCAATAAAACGATTATAAAGTCACAAAGACAACCAGTAAACAGCTACCATAGAAATGCTGAAGTGGTTTTTTTTCACCATCCCACAAAGAGCAGTCAAGATAGGATAGATGCAATTGCTGGAAATTTATTTTTCCACCACAACAAGAACGCTTTTCGCGCTTTCTACCATCTTCAGCACTTCCACCACGTCTCTGAAACTTCACCAAATGCACTGAACAGGAGAAAGAGAGAGAGAGAAAAGTGACAATTTGTCACAATCAAACCAACCAACCTGCCACGGGACCATAGCCATCGCCGAAACGAGTCCCATGCAAATAACGTGCAAAAGCGATTATTTATGCACATTGAAAGCTCTTTTTCGTTTCGTGTGTTTGATTTTTCGTTCGCTCGGGACTCTTGCGGTGGACTGTCATATTAAAAAAAGAACGTGATCATAAATGTCGCGAAAACAGTGCAGTGAATGCAATTGCAGTGTGGCTTTAACACGGCCAACTGTGCCGCTCGCTTAGCACGGAACGATCAGACACAATTTTGCGAATGAATTACAGCACTGAAGCACTGTCCCACTGCTGGCTGGTAAGGATAATATGAATTGGTCACCATAATGGCGCGCGGCACGTTGGCTCCGTCGGGCCCGGTCGTTTCCTGGTTGGCCACCGTCATTGGGTGAAATCTCGCATGACTTTAACTGAATTAAACTCGCCACGTCTGGAATGGCTGTACGATCTTTATTTCGGTCCACCATTCAAGTGGTGGTTCACCGAAAAAGCTCTCCATAATCGACCAAATGGTGAAGGCCACAAAAGTGTGGTGAAGTTTTTTTTTTACCTCGCATTGGTAAATTCGCTTTTTTCACTCCATTTCGGGCTCGGTCGATGAAATGGAGCAAATTTTAGCGTATCGCATTGAAAGGCACCGTTTGCCAGATGTTGCTATATTAACTAGGAATTATCTTTAAACTTGTTAAAATTGTGCGTAAAGAAAATTGTAGATTACATTTCTAAAAAAAACAGAAACAAAGCTTTATGCTTTCAATGTAATTAATTTTTCACATTTTATTCTCAATTAAAAAACTGCATAACTTAAATGTAAACCTTATCTGTGCAAACCAATTTTATAAATCTATGAACATTTTCCCATTTTCTGATTCACCTTTCAAAAGCTCGGTAATTGTAGAACAATTCTTCATTTACCGTAACATTTTTAACTTTAACTCAAATGATATTGGTCCTGGGACTTTATCATTTCATCACAAAAACCCTTTAACAATATCAAATTTGAAATAGATCCCGTGTTTCAACTTAATGTCTTTCAAATGACAATTTGAAAGGAATATTACCAACTTTTCTCAACTACTTTTTCCAACAAAAAAATCAACGTAAAACAGATATTCATAGAATATGATAGAACAAATGGCAAAAAAAAATCTTCCATCAACCGATAATAATAGTTCCACGCGATAGATAATGTATTGATTAGGAAAGAAAGTTGAACAATGAAATTCCATTTGCATTTATTCCATATTGGTTTCATGTTTTCCTCCTTTTGCACCAATTCCCCCTGCAAGCTTGAAAGGCAATGGAATCTCGGTTCAATCATAATCATTGTGGCCACGTTGCACGTTTGCGCGTGTGACGTGCCAGAGACGGTAATTACGGTGATGCTCGAACCGCATGCCACAGAAAAAGAAGGAAGAAGTTCAAAATAAAGGAAGGATACGAGAAGAAAAGCATTAATTCTCCCATCATCGAGTGCACCCGGGGCAAGAAGGAACGCTGACGGTCGTGTTAAAAATGATCCTTTCTTTCCCAACTCGCCAGCGATTGAGTGGTTGAGCTAATATTATGTTAGATCGATTCCAATACCACCTTCCGGCGTTTCGGTCTGGAGAGCGAAATTGGCGAAAGAAATCAATCAAGCTAATCGGTTTAAAATATTTCACCCTGCGGGATGGTTTCGCTAGCCAATGAAAGAGTGTGGTTTTCAGACGGGGTTTATTAACGCGTTAGATACAAAAGGATGATTTGCCGAGGGGGCCGATAAAACGAGCAAAGATCAACAATTAATAATTAAATTGATTATGGAAATCTTTCTCAAACAGCACTAGACTAACGGAACGATTCGAATTGACCCATTTTGTTTGACGGATTTGTTGGAAAGTAATCTTGTTCGAGATGACATAATTGTACACTTTTTAAAACTTACGAAAAAATAAAAATTGTAAAACTTTTTTCCTTTGCTATTCACATTCTGTAAGATGAAGGATAAGATTGAATGAATGTTTGATTAAATCATTAAAGCAGATCCCACAGAAACATACCTGTTTTATGCTATTTCCTGCTTAAGCAGACACCTGCACGTCATACGATCCGATGCTGCTCTAGGAACTTCACTTACAAAGTAGATTTTTAACCCGAACGTACCCACATAAATAAATGGACGAATAGTTCCTGCTAGGCCACTGTCTCTCTTGACGTCAAACGTGAAAAATAAGCCAGAGAAACAACGGTTTCTTTACGAAATGCGCTACTTTTCTTCGAATTCGTACATGAAAGGGTTCGTTCCGTTTTTTGGGGACACTAGATTTTGCGAAGGTGTTTCAGCAGAACAAACCGCCATGAAAACGAAAGCGACACGTCACCATTGAAGAGGGTTTTCGGTTACAGCAAAAGGTCACGGACCACCATTTGATAGCTCTGTTACCGAAGAAACGCAACGTGAACTCGTGCCGGGTACAGGTGACATCGGTAAATTGGTGTTAAAGTGTAATAAAATAAACTGAAGGGGCTGCCCATTGAAACAGAGAATGTGTAAATTTTTAATCACTTCATTAGCGCAAAGTACAATATCTACGTATATTTGATTGCAGGGAACGCGCTTTGTGTAATTGTAAATTCGCTTTCTAGCGTGCTTCGCTTGTTTCTTGGAAAAGTTTGAAATGGAGTACATTAAAAGTGTTTCCATTTTTCTAAAAATTAATTATATTGCTTTATACAATATTTTTCATGTTATGGTTTAGCTGCTTCGCATGTTTGCCTTTTTTTTACTAATTTATTTTGAATATTGAAACATTAAAACAAAAAATACTTTTTGCTCATGTTCATTAGTTTTAACAGAATCGACAACAAAACTGACGACATGACCAATGCAACGGACGTGTTGATTTGATAATTTCCTGTAACCTGTTACTTTCGAACAAAATGAGCATTTCTGTCCTGCGTTAACTCCTCCATCGCGCCACATTTCACCGACCTTCTTTCGACCCGTATCGTAATCGTGCTAATTTGCATACGAGCAAGGCGACCGAACGACAAATTGCAAAAGTTAAACCATCCCTTTCGTCCGTCTTTTTTTGCTTCCCTGTGCTTAAGCACACCCACACTCACGTGTCATTCGCATTCATTTCGAATGCGATAAATTCAAAGCGTATTCATTCGAGTGTGGCTCACAGTTGCCTTTGGCCGCACACCAGCATTGGTAAGGTGCCGAAGGCTTGTGTACGTGTGTGTGTTTGTGTGCAAGACCTGGCAGGTGGTTCATTGGGTGAAAAATTTCCCTTAATTACCTACCCGTAATTGTACCGAGCTAAGGGTTTACCGAGGCAGGTTTTTTTGTTGTGTTGGCGCATATTTTTTTTCCATTCAAAAGAAAAGTTTTTTTTTTTACCTTCCCTTCACCTTCATCCAACTTTTCTCGATTCGGGGTGAAATTGATGCCTGGATTTTCATAGAAAAGCCACTGTTTGCAAACAAAACAAATTAAGCCAGCGCAACACATATGGCGCCAATTTCATTTCGTGCCACGTGCAGCCACAGGAAAATACCGAACCCATCCTACCGTACCCGTCCTACGATCAATCGTTTCCTGGTTTCCACTTGGTCACTGAAGTGCCTTGTGGTGCGGAATCAAATGCAGACGGAATTACACTGCCCGGCTACCTAATGAGTGCCCTTTTTGCCACCAAATGAAAATGGGTTCTCTGCTTTTTTTCTTCCTTCTCCCGTTTTCTCCCTCGTCTCATATGTGAAAACTGCTGCAAAAAGTGGTACGGAATGGTTTTGCCCTAACTACACCGCTCAATGTCATTTGCAGAGACGGGTTTCTAATGGGCAGCGAGCTGCACCACACACACACTGTTACAATGAAAGAAAAATGCGAATGGAAAGGCAGAAACAGCACAAAAAGACACCAGAACAAACCAGTGGGATGGAAATTTGTGTTGCACCTTACTCAGCCGGAACACGCACTCGTAAGGTAGTCATAATTGGCGCTCGATGAATTCTTCAAAACACAGATTGGGTGGAAAAATGGAAAGAAAAAAAAACAAAACACGCACAAGCGATTTACATGACACGTAGGTTATTAGTTTATACATTTGATGCAGTTTTGTTCCTTAATGAATGGCGAAGCATTCGTTCGTGTTGCGTGTAAATGAGTTAATCCACCATGCCATCAAAGGTGTAGGAGTTATAAAACATAGAAAAATAAGTAAGAAATTTGTCAAATTTAATTAAAGTTGAGTTTCAAGAAAGAAAAGAAAACATAAACGTCATCTGTAAGTGTAAACGATTCGTTCAATTAGCAGAATAAAAAACGCCTAAATGTTGGCATTTAGAACACATCGGAAACTTGTTTAGAGATTAAATGAAATTAGAACATTTTTCTTAATGAGTGTTTGAGTTTTTCGACAAATAGTTTTAGATGGTAGCTAAAAAAGCTTTTCAGTAATTAATAACTGAACCCTAAACCGAACTTCAAACGGTAGATCTAATCAACGCTTTCAACTGAACACTAAGCTAGTATAATGTGAAAACCAAACTCCAATCTGCAACATCACAATATGCTTTCAAACATCTACCTCTACCTTTGGATCGCACCGAACCAAAAAGCGACAACAAACGAAAACCCATACCCGATGTGGCCTGCAAATTCACCCCGACAGAAAGGTTTCCCAGCAGCAGTTGCAATCCATTTAGCGCCACGCTTCACCACCATCGTCTCCATCAGTACGTCCGCCGTGTTTATGCCTGCAAAATAAACACACCATACATCATCGTAATGTAGAAAATCATTCACCACTCCTTCCGGACGGTAGAGCCCGCATCATGGTGGCTACCATTAAAACAGCACCCGACCAAAAAAAAAGCGACAAAAACACTGTACACTCCAGCAACGCCCGGATCGAGATCTTGTTGAAAGCATAGTACAAAAAGGAAAACAACCCACCCAGATACACATCGGAGTGTGCTGCGTGAATGGATCTAAATGGTCGTAGCAATGGCGACGCATTTCCGGTCTAGCCGACCGATGCTGCCGGGAATATTTGCTTCATGAAAAGTATCAATAAAACAGGACAAAATGGAATTCCATCGCACGGATGCCATTTGGTCCTGCGAATCGTCCTGCACCCCATGCTTTTGCCAGCAGGGATGGGTTTCGGTTTTCACTAAATTAATAACGCACTTTCCCTGCTACACCGGGAAGCAGCTGGGATGGAGCGAGACTAAATCAAAGCATCGACACGCGGTTGTTCCATTCGATCCTTAAATTGCTCTGAAAGCCACTCAGGACAGGCGGAAACCGACCGAACAACCAAACCATGTCGAGGCCATGATTTACAGACCCATAAAGCGATATATTTCTTGCTACGTTTATGGAGTTTATTATGTTGATATGATGAGCTTTTTATGACACTTTCTATCACCCTGCCACGGTGCGCCACGGTAAGAGCACCCAGCAGGGGGAGTGTGTCTGTGTGTCTTTTGGGCCCCAGGTGACGATACTGTTGCCGACTCACCGTCGTATCGGCTCGTTCCATGTATCACCTCTGGAGGATAAACCTCTGCTAGACTGCTAACAGAACAACAACACAAAAGGGGTTAAATCCTTCACTTTCCGTTGAGCTTTCTGTGTGGGTGGGGCAGCAAAGAAAGATAGATCAAGCATTGTTCGACCTCGTACAACCCGAGCGAAAAGCTGCCCTATGACCCCCACAGTGCCACCTTGTGGTCCTTGTCAAACGCAACGATTTGTGAAAAAAAACCCAGAGACAGGGCTGTTGTTTTGGCGCTGGTCGTAAAATTGGGTGACCATAAAAATCGTACTTCGGTTCGATTTCTCACCACACCGGTGCACAATACTGGATCCACCAGGATGGTGCAGGTAAGGGTGCATCAAATGTGGATGGAACTGGAAAAATGGCTTCACCAGCTAGAAACATTCATTCCTCCATTCTTTCCACTGCATGAAACACACGCTAGTACTGATCGGAGTAAATGTTGTGCTTTTCTTCTACTTTTTTTGGTTTTCTGTCATTTTGCCAATAAAGTTACTTCATGCATGATCACACAAACATGCACAACTGGTTTGGCAATGCAAAAACCTTTACGACTATTGATGAAAGAGGATGAAAGTTGGCTTTGTGCAGGGGTTTTTCCATTTTTATATAGCAAAATCATCAATAATTTGCATAAAATGAGCTTTTAAGCCACTTTTGAGCTCTTTTTGAGGTACGATTCTAACTACTTCATGTGTCGGAGATGACATCCTGTTTTACACTTGTACTGTACACCTGTAAAGAATATTACAATAATATTATTATTATTGTTCTATGAGAGAAGAAACAGATAAACACAAAAAAATAGTTAGACACTTTTTGGTTAATTAAACTATTAAAACGTTTTTTGCATACTTTTAGGCGTTTCAAAAGTAAAATTCCAGTGTAAAGCTTTCGTGGTGATTCGCGGTCAATTTTAAAAATATTTTCTTTAAATTTCCTTGAACAAATGTTAAAACTTACTGAAAAATTTATAAACATGTTGCTAGAAAAGCAAAAAAAAAATAATAATTTCATACAGTAAGAGTTTTGAAAAGTATTAGAATGCAATGAAACTTTGGCAAACCCTGCTTTACTGCTTCTAGTTCGCTAGAAGTTTCCTCATGCAGTAAGAACGCAACATCATGTGAGGACGTTCGTCTACCGACACGCGAACAAACCGCGGCTTCTGTGCTTGGGGAGGTGTACTTGGACACCTTTACCTACTTTCAGGGCGCTGCATAGGGCTCATGTGAGACAGAGCACCTAACCGTACTATCATTCCATTTCATACTACATTTCCTTCGTACTTTTGCCAATTCCGTAGCCAGCGCACCTTGCCACGGCAAAACAAAACCCAAGACACCGGAAGGTTGCATGAGGCCAGGAGGTATTCATGTTTTATTTTCCACCATTTTCCATTGCCCCGTGTATGTGTGTTATTGGGATGAATGACAAACTGGCCTCCTTTATGGAATCATATTTTATTCACAAGCTCCGCACCGGTCCCCACACCCCAGCCACGTGGAAGAGCTGTTTGGGTCTTTGGCTGCAAAACATTGAAAGCATGGGAACATAACTTTGCATCGTTAAATTGATGAAACTTTATTAGGCTCCTTCAGGAGCCGGTACGGTGTACAGTGGGGGACGCTTTTCCCTCATGTTCCTTGCCAAACAAAAACGTACAACTATGACCAAGCAAGAAGGGAACGTTTTCGGTTCTTGCGATGCTTTTTTTTCGCTCGCCCTGCGTTTGTTTGCGCTGAAGAAAGAGGCGTTTGTTATGGGGGGCAATGTTTCGGGCAGGTTCCGACAGGCCCCCTTTTTCGATGTGCTGTGCAATAAAGCAACTACACACCCTTAATGGAGCCATGTGCAACGTTTCGACAAGCTGTGCAACCTGTCACTCAACGGCATGGCGTGTGCGAGTGCAGACAGAACAGACCAGGTTTGTTTGCTAGCCCAATAATGTCAACAACCGTGCTCCGGACGTGTACGGGCCACTCGTAAAAGTATTTATAAGATGAGATTCTTATCGTTGGTTCGTACGGTTTTCCACATGTACAGGCAGTCGAAGAGTCTTTTGCAAAGTATTTCAAAAATATTTAGAAACCTGAGTACGCCACCAAGTAGTGGAGTTGCTCGTTCGTTGGTCCAAGAAAAAGTTTAAACATTTATGAGGAAATCGTCAACTATTTTCATTCTTTTTTCTTAAGAGTCCTGTTATACGGAGAGCCATTAAGGTTATAATGGAGGAACTCGTAATACTTCATACATCACATAAAAATTAATTTCATAGCTGCAGTATGAAGAGGCACTATAAAACACGAACCTGGGAGAAGATTGAAATGGAAAATTCGCGTTTTTCACAATTTTATCATTTACAATATGATTCATAAAATAAAAAATGCTAGTCAACATTCGCGTCAACAGTTTATTTTTTCTTGCACTTTATATATTCCTCCTGCTCTTGATATAAAATAACCCAAATTGCATCACTAAACTTTGCTTTGAGAAAATGGAGTAAGCAATATTACAAAAAAATGTATAAAATTTAATTTCAAACAGGTTCGCTAAAGTTCATATCATGTTTTCCACAAACTGTGCTTTTATTATAAAAGCAATGTACCACGGTTACACACTCATTACTTCCACCTTCCGTCCCAAAACGTTTCATCTATCATGCAATCGCTTTGATGATTTAAACCTACTCGTACCAAATATCGTACCGGCGAAAACGTCAAACTTCAAACGGATGAACGGATTTATCAAAGGCATATCGTTTGATAAAACTTTTACCCCTCGCCATTGGGATTACTTGCCCACCCCCTTCAAAAAAAGCTCCCTTCGACACAAAAACACACAAAGCCAAATTTGCAAAAGCTCTAAGAAATGCCACAAACAAAGCCTACAACACACCGACCGATTCAGCGGATCATCCCCGGAAGGTAGGTAAATGTTTTTGGGTGTGCTTTTTTTTGTTGCTCCAACCCCCTCCCTTTTTCGGAAGATGGCGCCTGCCAGCGGGACTGTGTGCAATTTTAATAAAACTTCCAAACTACCCCGAAAGCCCGAACGCAGTAGACCGTAATTAATTTGCCAACCGAATACCACCGACAACCAGGCGCACAATAAGCCCACCGGGTTTGGTTTGGCCGGTGTGAAGCTTCCACCCCCGGAGGGAGAAGAACTTGTGAAGGATGGTGGAAAGTTTTCGCTGCGTCCTGTGCAACTGTGGCCAAAAACGCCAAGAAACGCCGATCCGCGTTGAAGAAAGCGTAGTTGGGAAGAAAGTTTCAACCCAAACGTTTAAAAGCTATCCGGACATAAACTATAAAGGCATAAGTCCGGTTAATGGGGAGGCAGGAACGAGGTATTGAGGGACGATGGATGCAGAATCTGTTCTGGCCTCACGCTAATGGTCACTTTCCAATATGCCTAACGAAATCCGTAGATGTTTTGTTTTTAATTTATGGATGCTTCTGGTGTGTTCTGCAGGTATTGTACAAGGTGTACAAAAAAGTTTGTAAGTTTTGTTCAAACATAGATTTAATATCACGTAATTGTTAGTAAAGTCTATTAGTCGAACCATCCATTAAATGCTTTTTAATTCCTATCAGAAGTTAAACCGATTTTATCGTGTAACATAAGTGCAAATCAAAACTATTTGTTCTATTGTTTGACAGATAGAGTTTTAAGATTCATGCATTTTAACCTAAATAATGATCGACCACAATAAAGAATTGCAAATTGCATACTTTGAGGAGTATTTTTTTAAATTTTAAGCACCAAATGAAAAAATATTTCTCAAACTGCTTGGTTATGTTACTTAAAGACATTTAAGTGTTCTGTTTTACTCATAAAGTTCGACCAAGTAGTATAGTTTTCAATTTTGTTAATCACACCAGCTTTACCAAACGGAAACTTTCCTCAAAAACCTAATATGAATTCAAATTTAAACGAATTCGCTTCCGTTCCACAACCGAAACCGGAGATTATGCGCTTTTTCCCAATGTGTTTCCCAGTTTGCGGTTGCCAAATTGCGACCAACAACGAAAGCTGTAAACAAATTTAGATAGCGGCTAATGCAATTTTAACCGGGATTAAATTAGCGCTCGCTGTCTATTTGCATGCCTAGATGCGAATAAAGGAATCGAATTGTTTTGTTGCCTCTTTCTTTCTTTTTTAGAGAGCTAGTTTTCTTTAACGTTCGTACATTCGTTAAGAAATATCTCGCCCAATATAAATTGTGTTCCTTCACGTAAAATCCTGCCCCAAAACAAGCTAATCCTTCGACCAGGGTTTCAAGCCGTATCGTTCGTCCGTGTCGGTCCTAAATACACGAAGCCAATAATGCAATAGTGCGAAAACCGACACTTTTTTATTTACAGCCCACCACAACTGAGCTAGAACACAACAATAACAAACAAAGTAAGCTCAGCTTCACTGGTACTACCTGTTGAAGAACGGTGCAGCGATAGAGAGAGAGAGTTAAAAAAATACATCCCTGCAGGAAAATTCCATCACCTCTATCGACCCTGCAGGCGCTGCTGTTCGGATTGGCGTTACGGGATTTTGAAAATTAATTGAACCGTACAATTTAAACTAACCACTCATCCATGGTTCTGTTCCCAAACAGGGGGAACATTGGTACACTTTTTTTATTATGTCTACTATCTCGATGTACCCAACGTGCGCCATGGGTTGGAGTTGTGACACCGGTAGTTTCACAGCACAGGCAGGCATTTGCAGTTTCATTTCATTAGCTCGCTCACTGAACCATTCGATGTGGAAAACGTTGTCACACAAATGGGCATTGGCTATCGTTCGGGTAATATGTGCGCTGGACAACCTGACCGGTTCCTAATTATTGTCCGGAGGCTAGGCAATGGTTTAGTATTTTTATCGCCAACTTTTACTTAATTACATCATAGAGACAGTTCGCTATTGGGCTCGAGCTTCGCTATTGGGTCGTGATTGATCTGATAATAAATCTAAATATATTTTATGTATTTTGTTAACGGATAAAAAGGATTAGAGATTATTCATTTATTGTAGATTATTATTATTATTTTGATAAAAGTTTCGCATGATTAATTTGAAAAGTTTTCTCATGTAGTATGTTCCATTGATTACCACCAATATTCGATTACCATCATTGAATATTATGGAATTGTGCTAATCAAACTATAACACAGCTGCAGAGTAGCATTTGTCTGATTTCCTAACAACTCATTGAACGATTTGAACGACTTAATTTTCATGGATTTATATCACTTTTCGGGACAAAGAAGTATATTTAGAAAATGTTTTATCTTGATAACTGTCCTCTGTTTAATTTTACACAATTCTAAGCTTAATTTACCAAACTCTGCACTCAAATCCTTTTTTATTTTTAATCTCACTTATGCACTGTTATCTCAAATAGTTCAAATATTTGAACAACTCAAACATGAACTGTTGTACAACTTCTCAAACATACCAAATTGCACTAATCACACCGCGTAATTGCGTGCTACGTTCCAACAACTTCAAAGAAAACCCCAATTTGCATAAACTATTCTGCGACACACACCATACCCTACCATGTCTAATCGTCTTTTTCAGCGATCAGCGTAATTCTCGCACCGCCGGCTATCCGTCATACCTTTAATTTCTTACAAGCAATCATGAGTGCCCCCGGGAAGCGACCTCCGAAAATTGGCGAAACATATTAGTACCCCGCATACCATCCAGCTTCCAGCATCCTCCCTGCTACCGACAACCCTTTCGTCCTGGAGGGCACTTCCGAGGGGTAGAAAAAAGTAGGCGTGCCGATTAAATTTGCAAATTCTGGCATCGAATGGGCGTGGATCGTGTCCCGGTCCGGTTGACGAAATCGATGTGTCGAATCGCATCATGATTGAATCAAACAACCGTTTGCTCACCCTCCAGGGAGAATTATTGCATCTCCGGAATCGGTTCAGCCGGTGCCCCGACCGAGGGGTGAGTTGAAGGTGAAGAACCGCTTCCGGTGTTTGATTAGTGCGACATCGTACGCAACACTCGACGTACGCAGACATTGCGTTTCGGGTGAATTGGAGTTCGGTTTTTCTTTTTTCGTTGTGTGTCCTTTTTCTGGTGTCGTCCCATTGCATCGGCATGCTTGGCGATAGTGTCTGGCCGTGAGGCGTCGCGAAACAGTGTGCACAAGCAGTGAAGCAGTGAAACGATAACGGAAGTTGATTTTGTCCGCCTTGACATTTTACGAATTGCGGGTGGAAGATTGTTGTCGCCCAGGCCGAACGACGAGTTTACAACGTTTGCAAATCAGCGCTGAATTGGCGCCATTATGGTGGAGAATTTTTGGGCCTGATTGGAATCGTCGCGAATGGCGTTGGATGATGATGGATGGTTGTGTAAATTTTTTTGTTCTGTTTTGTGTTTTTTCCGTGCAGTTAGAATTTACAGCCAAACGTAGATGCTGCATTTTTGCTTGTTGAATTGCACGATAAAGGAGATTTATTATGTTTGCCACTGTGTGCATGATGTTCGACGTGCGTTACGATGCTATAATTAATGGTAAAAACGGTCAACATTTGGTGTACTTCTTTCGACTCATTTATTTTACTTTAGTGCACTTTTACAAGTACAAAACACAATCTCACAGAATTCCATAAAGATAACTTAAAACCATTAACGAAAATCAAAGCACAACAATTCTTAGTAGCGTAAATTGCTTAATCGAACGCAACAAAACGCCTAAACTTATGCAAACCAAACAACAAAAACATACTTCTTTATCATCGTTTTCTTCTGCCACTTGAGTGCGCACGTGTATATTTCCATTCTTCACATTCATTGTATTCTACCATGCGTGAAGATAATATAACTGGAATTTTTGCGTGTAATTTTAACAAACTCATATGAAAAATGATACACTAGCACCTGTTGAATGAAACAGTGAATGTTATAATTTCCTTCGCTCTACCATTTTCCCCATTTATTTTGCTCATAATAAATCAACTTAGCTCAACCAACTAAGGTTACCTTAATGCAAAACCACAAATGTTCGGTTTTGCTACATACCGGAAATCAACTCGTCAGACATTTGACGCTTGAATCGTCGATAAGACCAGCCTGCAACAACGTACGTGCTAATTCAACGTACTATTACAACGCATCCTTCTTGCACAATTTCTTATCTACACACTATCTACGCCATTTTGTCATCATCGTGTTCCTCTTTCACCGGAAACTTGTGTAGCGTACCCCATCCAGACTGATGCATATACATTTTGTGCTGGAAATTCAATTTTGCCTCTCACCACAACTTGTTGAAAAATCGATCCATTCCCCAGTACAAGCAATAACCGCTCAGGCCTTCAAGATGGGAAGAAAATTGTTCAAGCCAAAACGAGCTGTAAACAATCGAGCTGCAGGAAATTGGGTAAAACACATTCGAAACGTGTCCGCTTAAAGGGAAAATGGCGTGCTGCTGCTTAAAATGGTTTGTAAGCATCGGCCGAAAGTTGCATTGTCCTGGTAAGATGAAGAAGTTTTGATCAGCGCACGGAATCAAATCGAGTTTCTTGTCGCTTGTGCCATTGCCTTCGCCTCGCTACCAACCGTCGCCCGCACCGGAACAATACACGAATGAAGAGTGAACCCCATTAGCGCAAGCTTTTCTTTGTTAGCGAGATTCGCTATCTTTTGTTTATGGGCAGGGTGGTGGCGATAAGCGGACGCTTAAATTGAAACCACCACCCGAAAGGGCCACTGAAAAGGCGCTCGACAGTGTACCGTTTCACCGTGATAAATGGCCACCGTGGGATGGTAGGATACCCTGCGTGAAAGGGGGAAAGTACAGCGATTGGGGCGGAGTGTTTGGGTTTAAATGATTATGCTGTCATTGTTTAACTTAGCGTCGATCATCCAGCCGATGAATAGTGTTGGTGACGAGCGGTGTTCCCAGCACAGCAGGGCGATAAACCCGTGTTGAGCTCTCGGACCGGAGTATCAAACTCCGACCGAGGGTGAGAGAAGGTAGAAACTAAACTAATTTATCCGCGGCCAACCGAAATAAAAAGGCTTTTTGTTCCGGTTGTGAGAAAGCTTATTTATTTAGGGCTACCTCCCCGTAGCCCCCTTTTATCGTACATGCTGCCTTAGCGATACATAATCGATACATTTCCTTGACGGCGACGCATAACCGTGTTTTCCTCGCGTTTCTCAACCCTTTATTCACCCTTTATCCTTTCGCCCTACTTCTTATTTATATTATTAATTCCTGTAACAATTTCCTAATTTCCTGTAATTCCTGTAATTTCCTCTAATTTCCTGTAGCTATTTCCTCAATTATTTCCCTATTTGCCTAATAAATTTAATAATTTTGGGGAGGATTTTTCGCGCCGATCCCCGCATTGTCCTTGCATTATCTGTCTGCGCCTGCAGGAGCAAGCGAGACAGACAGAGACGCTTAACTTCCCTCTCACTCATCGCTTCACGGTGAAGCGATGCGAGAGAGGTAAGCTTAGTCTCCTAGCTTATCTTTACGTTGAGAGCGGCTAAGTCCGCTCTCCTGCTACTATTCTCCTAAGCTAGGGACCTTTTTTGAGCGCGGACAGCGGTTCCTAAAAAGGACATAATTTCCGTCAGCGACATCCTCTCCCCCGTAATTCCTCGTAGAGGTGTTACAAACAATAATAAGCTGACGGAATTATGTCCTACCTATTTCTTCTTCGGCGCGAACCTCCAACCGTGCGACCTTTACCGCTGGTCTTCTAATAAATAAACTTCCTACTCTTATCGTTACGGATCGAACCTGTTTATCCTTTCCTTCTTGCACTTGCGTAATTATCCCCTTACGCCACCTTCCGCGAGTCTGCTCATCTGGAAATGCTACTATGTCGCCTATGCGCAATTCTTTCACTGGTTTTAACCATTTCTCTCGCGTTACCAATCGAGGTAGAAATTCTTTTATCCACCTAGACCAGTATTTTTGTGCAACCCATTGGGATTTCTTCCAATGTGTCTTTAAAGCTTCAGCTTCCGAAATCTCACACTGAGTTGGTTCTGCTTCTCCAGAACAGCCTATTAGAAAGTGGTTTGGTGTGAGAGGCTCATCGTCTTCGTGGTCCAAAGGAATATGCGTAAGAGGCCTATTATTGATCATGAATTCAATCTCAGTTAGCGCGCTTCTAAGTACTGCTTCTTGATAGGGTTCGTTGCATAGTGAGAGAAGGCTTTTTACCTCTTGTACCATTCTCTCCCACGATCCTCCAAAGTGTGGCGCCGCCGGTGGGTTGAAATGAAAATATATTCCCTCCGTAGCGCATTTTTCTTGCAACTTTGTTATTTCGCGGCACGCACCTACGAAATTCGTGCCATTGTCACAATATAGATGAGCGATCTTTCCGCGTCTGTGTTGCATTGCCCTCAGACATACAAGGAAAGAATTCGCGCTAAGATCGCTTGCCAACTCCAAGTGCACTGCTCTAGTAGAGAGGCAGGTAAATAGAGCGCACCATCTTTTTTCGGATCGCCTTCCAATGTAAACAGTAAGCGGGCCAAAATAATCTGCACCCGTATGGGTAAACGGTTTAACGAATGGTGTCGTTCTACATGCAGGCAAAGGTGCCATCATTGGCGGTTGTGGTTTGGCTCTATCGTTCTTGCATTTTTGACAATATGTCACGACTCTTTTGAGCGTTGCTCTTAAATCAACTACCCAGAAGCGCTGTCTGATTGCAGCTATAACCGTCTCTGTCTTTCTGTGTAAGTATTTTTCGTGATAGTAACGTATTATTAGTGTAGTGATATAGTTATGCTTTGGGAGTATGATCGGTCTTTTAGTATCTTCCCCCAAAAATTGCGCTCTGGTTAATCGGCTTTCGGCTCTCATTACGTTATTTTCGTCCAGGACCGGGCAGAGGTTTTTTATGTCGCTCCTGTTGCTTATTGGATGTCCTGCAGCTAAGGCTGCCATTTCGTCACTGAACCCCTCCCACTGTGCTTTTTTAAACAAAAGATGCTCTGCTTTATCTAAATTTCCCTTACTAATGATTGGTGAGAATGAGTTGTTATTAACCTTTGCTTTCAACCATTCAAGATATTTTAGGCAAATAGCTATCGCGCGCCTAAGTTTCAACCAATTTGAAGACCATTTTACATTGATTACTTCCCAATCTAGTCGGTTCACTGCATTAATAGTGTGCACCGGTCGAATTTCTTCAAGCGTCGTCGGTTCAAATCCATCATATTGAATATAAGACGCCTTTAAAAATGAAGGTCCTTCGAACCAAATTGAGGGTCCCTTTATTACCTTTGTTGCCTCATCGGCTGGGTTATCTTTCGTTCCTATCCAATGCCATTGATTTACACCAGATCGATTGAGAATTTCTCCTACTCTTAACGCAACAAACTGTTTGTAGTTTCTTGGCTCTGAACTGATCCATGCTAAAACTGTTTTCGAGTCGGTCCAATAACACGTCTCGTTTATGTCGATCCTCATTTCTCTTCTAAGCGTTTCAGCTAATCTGGCTCCTAACACAGCTGCTTGCAACTCTAAACGCGGTATGGATAGCGGTTTAGTAGGAGCAACGCGTGATTTTGCTGCAACAATGCAGATATCGATTCCTTGTTGATGAATAGTGCGCATGTAGACAACCGTCGCGAACGCCTTTTCTGATGCGTCTACGAAAACGTGCAATTCTCTTTTTGCAACATCTTCCGCTACTGAATAGCAACGCGGAATTTTTATGTTCTCTATACCCTTCATCCTTTCTACCCACTCCTGCCATCGGTCTGCTAAATTTCTGGGTAGTTTGGCATCCCAATCGAGCCCTTGCTTCCAAATATCCTGCATCAAAATCTTCGACTCTATTATGTAATTCGCAATAAGTCCTAGGGGATCATAAATTTTCATTATGTTAGAAAGCAACATCCTTTTTGTAACTTCTCCTCCTAATTCATATAATCCTTTCGGCACGTATTTTAATGCATCTTCTTCCCTATCCCACCATTGGCCAAGTATTTTGTCGAAATTTGCATCTTTCTCGCCTATTTTGATCAATGTGTTCTCGCTCACTCTTCCCGGTGGCAGACTTTTCAACACTTCATTTGAATTCGATATGAAGTTTCTAATGAAAAAATTAGCTTTATCGTGGATTTCAATTACCTGTCGGGTTCTGTTTACCGCGGTATCCTCATTATCGAAACTGTCTAAATAGTCATCCACGTAGTGATTGTGAATGATTGCGACTACCGCTGAAGGGTACTGATTTTGAAAGAGCGATGCATTTTCATTTTTCACGTATTGGGCGCATGCTGGGGAACAGGTCGCTCCAAAGGTCATAACCCGCATTTCATAAATTTCCGGTTTCATGAACGGCTCGCGTCTGTACAAAAAACGTTGCGCGCAGCGATCATCTTGCCGGATTTTCACTTGGTGAAACATCTCCTTGATGTCACCTGATATACCAATGCGTCCCTCTCTGAATCGTATTAGAATGCCGAATAGAGATGCGACTGCATCTGGCCCTGACAATAATTGCGAGTTTAAAGATATTCCATTATTTTTTGCGGCTGCATCGAAAACCAACCTCGGTTTAGGCACGGGTTTGTTGTAGTTTACTACAGCAAAGTGTGGTATATAATTGATCTTGGAATTAAACTCATCGCTATTTACCTCACTCTGACCTATTGGACGCGCGTAACCCTTTTTGCAGTATGCGTCTATCTCCTCATGGTACCATTTTTTTAGCATTTCATCTCGTGCCAATTTTCTTTCTAGGCTTTGGAGTCGCCTTAAAGCTTGGCCATAGCTTTCGGGTAGACTGACGTCTTCCGTTTTCCACAGGAGCCCTATCTCGTAACCGGTTTCAGTTTTCTTCAACGTTTTCTCCATTATTTGTTTCGCCCTTTCTTCGTCCTTGGGCTGCGGTATCTTACAACCCAATTTGACACCAAAATCTTCCGTTGAGAAGTAATTTCTCATCATGTTCGCTATATCCTTGTTAGCATTTTTTGCTTCGATTAGAGAAAAGAGTTTTGCTTGCTTGCTATTAAGATCATTTGATCCTAACAATACCCATCCCAAGTGGGTTCGAATTGCTATCGGTTCGCCTGCTCGGCCAGTTCTGGTTTGCAATGCGCACATTAGATGCGCATGTGGCAATCCGATAATTAGCTTCGGAGCTCCATCACGATAGCTTTGTAAATTGATGCCTCTCAAATGGCGATATTTTCTTCTTAATTCCTTTCCGTCAACCGTTTGTTTTGGCAGCACCATGGATTCTACTGTCCTTAATCCATTAAGGTTTATAAATTTCCCATCCTGATCCTTAACTAGGATCGAGATGGTTTCACTTTCCGGCTCATCTTGTATTGATCCGTTAGTCCAAGCTAGCGAAAATGGTCGTGGAGATCCATTTACCTGCAACTCTTCTTTGAGCTCACGATGTATTAAGCTCGCAGATGAACCCGTATCCATGAACGCGAATGTATCAACCTCCCTATTCTTATGACGAAGCGTTACTGGGATGATTTGAAAATATAACTCAGGCAAATCAGAACCGTGGTGAGTATTAACATTCTCAACCTGTCTTAAGCCAGTAGGAGTTGTTCTATGTAGTAGGGTATGGTGTCTCGCTCTACATCCGTATTGCCGACATTGTGGTGGCAGAAAACAATTTTGGGCGTCATGATTCGACTGGTTGCAACAGTTTGAGCAAATGCG
Source organism: Anopheles funestus (assembly GCF_943734845.2). Taxonomy (NCBI): domain Eukaryota; kingdom Metazoa; phylum Arthropoda; class Insecta; order Diptera; family Culicidae; genus Anopheles; species Anopheles funestus. The sequence continues at coordinate 6,910,169 of NC_064598.1, read as the reverse complement.
CAACCGCCTAACCGTTTCCCATCTTCGTTCGACCGACATGTTTTGAAATTGAAAACATTCTGTCGTCCTATGATTTTGGCCACAAATCAAGCAACCCATTCTACGCCTTGGTTGCGATTGGATATTCGCTTGGAACTGTTGTCGTGGTTGAGCACGAAAATTCCTATGACCTAACTGTTGGTTGTGCTGATGCGATTGTGAATTCACAACATCATTAGCAACATCCGCTGTTAGCATAATAGCTAAATTTTCGGTGGGCTTAAGCCACTTAGCAAAATCCTCGAGAGTCCTAAGCTTGCTTCTACCATAATTCTCGTTGTCTGCCAAGATATGATTGTACCACTTGTGTTTTAAATTAGTGGGAATCTTATTTTCCAAGTCCTTTAAAAGACGTTGGTCGTTTAAATATTCTGGCTCTCCTATAGTGTTCATGTTTATGACCAGGTTGTTTAACGCATGCATAAACGTTATAAAACTTTTCGGCTTCTGCATCGTTGGGTTCTCTACTGCTAGCAATTCTTTTAATAACGCACTGTATATCAAATCAGGCGTACCAAATTCCTTCTCTAATCGCTGTAAAATTCCTTCGATATTTTGCGCATCGAGCATCAAACCACTCACGCATTCCAGGGCATCTCCCTTCAGAGCCTTTTGCAGACGATTTAGATTTTCCAAATCTGAAAATTTAGCCTCTTCACTTGTTTTATAAAACACTGATTTGAAATGGTTCCACTTTTTAAAATCACCATTAAATTCAGGAAGCTCCATTAAGGAATCTCTTTTAGACCGCTCGTTTAAAGCATCGACCAATCCCTTTATGAGCAATTCGGAAGCAGGGCTTGAGTTGCTTGTCGATGCGCTTGCGACTGTAGCACTTCCATCTTGCAATTCACGTTTCTGTCCCTTTTCCTTGCGCAATTTCTTAGATTCTGCCTCTTTTTCCGCTAATTGTGTGACTAATTTGGTCTGTTTTTCTTGCGATTCGCGTTTCGTTTCTTCATGTTTTTCGGATAAGTCCTTATATTCCCTTTTCAACCTCTCTATTTCTTTTCTCATTTCGCACACATCACTCCCTACTTCCTCCTCAAATTTGGTAATTTTCTCTTTAGTGTTTGCCATTTTACTCACGGTTTGTTTGCGGGTTCGTCGCTTCTTGTTGTGCTGCTACTACTGCAGTTGCTGCTACTGCTTCGGCTGCTGATGCTGCTGCTGCCGCTGCTACCGCTCCGGTTGCTGCTGCTGCTGCCACCGCTGCTGTTGTTGCTGCTGCCGCTGCTACCGCTCCGGTTGCTGCTGCTGCTGCTGCCGTCGCTGCTGATGCACTCTTTTAAGCCGGTTTAAGCTTAACCACTGTTACTGCTGCCGCTGGAACCGTCGCACTATTTTTTTTTTTTTTTTTTTTTTTTTTTAAGCCGTTTTAGGCACCACTGTTGCTGCTGCCGCTGGAACCGTCGCACTATTTTTTTTTTTTTTTTTTTTTTTTTTTTTTTTTTTTTTTTCTTAAGCCGTTTTAGGCACCACTGTTGCTGCTGCCGCTGGAACCGTCGCACTATTTTTTTTTTTTTTTTAAGCCGTTTTAGGCACCACTGTTGCTGCTGCCGCTGGAACCGTTGCACTTCACTATCACTATACCTTCCGACCGGGAATGAGCGTCCTCCGGTCTTCACAGGGCGGTGGCCCCTCTCCTTCCCTTCGCTGACCGGGAATAACGTCCTCCGGTTTCCACAGGGCGGTTGCCCCTCTCCTTCCTTTCGCTGACCGGGAATAACGTCCTCCGGTTTCCACAGAGCGGTTGCCCCTCTCCTTCCTTTCGCTGACCGGGAATAACGTCCTCCGGTTTCCACAGGGCGGTTGCCCCTCTCCTTCCTTTCGCTGACCGGGAATAACGTCCTCCGGTTTCCACAGGGCGGTTGCCCCTCTCCTTCCTTTCGCTGACCGGGAATAACGTCCTCCGGTTTCCACAGGGCGGTTGCCCCTCTCCTTCCTTTCGCTGACCGGGAATAACGTCCTCCGGTTTCCACAGGGCGGTTGCCCCTCTCCTTCCTTTCGCTGACCGGGAATAACGTCCTCCGGTTTCCACAGAGCGGTTGCCCCTCTCCTTCCTTTCGCTGACCGGGAATAACGTCCTCCGGTTTCCACAGGGCGGTTGCCCCTCTCCTTCCTTTCGCTGACCGGGAATAACGTCCTCCGGTTTCCACAGGGCGGTTGCCCCTCTCCTTCCTTTCGCTGACCGGGAATAACGTCCTCCGGTTTCCACAGGGCGGTTGCCCCTCTCCTTCCTTTCGCTGACCGGGAATAACGTCCTCCGGTTTCCACAGGGCGGTTGCCCCTCTCCTTCCTTTCGCTGACCGGGAATAACGTCCTCCGGTTTCCACAGGGCGGTTGCCCCTCTCCTTCCTTTCGCTGACCGGGAATAACGTCCTCCGGTTTCCACAGGGCGGTTGCCCCTCTCCTTCCTTTCGCTGACCGGGAATAACGTCCTCCGGTTTCCACAGGGCGGTTGCCCCTCTCCTTCCTTCCTTCGACCGGGAATGAACGTCCTCCGGTCTGCTCGAGGCGGGTGGCCTACTCTCGTCCTTCCTTCAGCCGGGAATGCGGTCCTCCGGTCTGCTAGAGGCGGGTGGCCCTCTCTCGTCCTCCTTCCAACCGGGAATGGGGTCCTCCGGTTCTCTTCACCACTTAGCGTCTTCCTTCCTTCCTTCGACCGGGAATGAACGTCCTCCGGTCTGCTCGAGGCGGGTGGCCTACTCTCGTCCTTCCTTCAGCCGGGAATGCGGTCCTCCGGTCTGCTAGAGGCGGGTGGCCCTCTCTCGTCCTCCGTCCAACCGGGAATGGAGTCCTCCGGTTCTCTTCGGCGCTTGGCGTCTTCCTTCCTTCGACCGGGAATGGGGTCCTCCGGTTACCTCGTGGCGGGAAACTTTCTCGTGCCTTGGAACGTTAGCAAGTACTACCTTCCTCTCTGGAGCCACCAATGTTCCCAGCACAGCAGGGCGATAAACCCGTGTTGAGCTCTCGGACCGGAGTATCAAACTCCGACCGAGGGTGAGAGAAGGTAGAAACTAAACTAATTTATCCGCGGCCAACCGAAATAAAAAGGCTTTTTGTTCCGGTTGTGAGAAAGCTTATTTATTTAGGGCTACCTCCCCGTAGCCCCCTTTTATCGTACATGCTGCCTTAGCGATACATAATCGATACATTTCCTTGACGGCGACGCATAACCGTGTTTTCCTCGCGTTTCTCAACCCTTTATTCACCCTTTATCCTTTCGCCCTACTTCTTATTTATATTATTAATTCCTGTAACAATTTCCTAATTTCCTGTAATTCCTGTAATTTCCTCTAATTTCCTGTAGCTATTTCCTCAATTATTTCCCTATTTGCCTAATAAATTTAATAATTTTGGGGAGGATTTTTCGCGCCGATCCCCGCATTGTCCTTGCATTATCTGTCTGCGCCTGCAGGAGCAAGCGAGACAGACAGAGACGCTTAACTTCCCTCTCACTCATCGCTTCACGGTGAAGCGATGCGAGAGAGGTAAGCTTAGTCTCCTAGCTTATCTTTACGTTGAGAGCGGCTAAGTCCGCTCTCCTGCTACTATTCTCCTAAGCTAGGGACCTTTTTTGAGCGCGGACAGCGGTTCCTAAAAAGGACATAATTTCCGTCAGCGACAAGCGGTGTTTGAATAGAAATTTTGCATTTTTTATTTCCATCTTTTGTTTTATCCCTCCCATACCATTGTGGTGAAGATTAATATGACGGCACATAATCCGACCATGCACCGAGCGAACATTTCGAGGTGTTGATCGGAGTAACCATCTGAGTAGATACGTTTTAGTATATTGATTACTTTGGTGTGCTTTATTTTACCTTTTTTTGTAGGTACGTCTGGCTATTTTTAACATTTTTAGTTGTGATGGAAGCCATTCCGATTCATAGAAATACCAGATGAGGGAAAAGGGCTCTATTTGCTTGTATTGCTCGAAATGATTTTTTTCTATGAATTCTATAAATGTTGCGGCATTCTTATGAATCATGTATCACATTGCAGATAATTTGCCCGCCTGGATTATATTTTCATGATCATTGCAAAAGTTTATCTCGTATTTCCATAAGCCGTTCAGGCAAGCAGAGGTAATTGCATACTCGCCTAAAGTTATGCAATTTGCACCATAGAATGATGTTTTTTACTGTCATGAGTAGTGTTGGGTCAAGAGCGAATGAGGTACCTAAATCGCTCCGCTCATCATATTGTGCGCGCTCCGTAAGGATCGCTACACACAGGAGCGATTGTGCGATGCGCTCCCAGGTGCGAAGTTTCCTCGCTCCTGTGCCTTCCTACCCTATAGCCTTACGATTTTTTTTGGGAAATTTTGCAAAAAAAATTAAATTGTTTTATTTTAATGCCAATTGGTTGCAATGAGTTACTTTTCACTCAAATAATGTTTTAAATAAAAAAAGAGTGAAAAATAATGAAAAAATCAAAAAATTCAAAAAAATGAAAATTTATTAAGGCTCATTTATGCACCAACTTTTGCATATAACTCGGTCGGTATCCAACGGATCGCCAATCTTCAACCTGTGGTCGATAGGTGGCACCAAGGACTACATTTTCTTCTTGGATGGCCATGCTCTCAGATGTATGTATGTCTGTATAGATGTCTCATATGTTTCTATAAATATGCCAATATCCTAAGGCTTTACAGCCTTAGACTTTTTTTTAGTAATATTGCAAAATTTTATAAATGTGATATATTTTAATGCTGCAATATGTTTATTTTCACTCAAATAATGCTTTAACAGAAGAAAGGAATATAAAATAACAAAAAAAAAAATATTTTCAACTCGAAAATTTCATAGGGCTTACCCCTTGCCATTTTTTTGAGCTATTTAGCAAAATTTAAAAATTTGTTTTATTTTAAGGCGAAATTGTTACAATAAGTTTCTTTTTACTCAAATAATGCTTAAAATTAAAAAAAGAATAAAAAAAATAAATAAAAAAATATTTAAAAAAAAAATTTGAAAATTTCCTAAGGCTATAGCTATCGCAACGGTCATCTTATTGTACGCGCTCCCTGTAGTGCTGTAGCTGTATCGCAGGAATCGCTCCTGCGTGCAGTGCTCCTTGTGGTGCGAAACTTCGCTCCTGGGAGCGCATCGCACAATCGCTTCTGTGTGCAGCGCTCCGTGTGGAGCTACCTCAAGCGCACCGCACACTTTAGAGAGCGAGAGCGTTGCGCTCCGCTCTTGCAAAAGAGCTACTTGACCCAACACTAGTCATGAGCAAACAGTTCTTTTTCTCCGTTCTCCTTTTGGCAGATTTTTAAGATTTTATAAGTTTCAATCCTGACACATGCCATCAGGAAAAACAATATTATAGACTATTAAACTAATTACGAAATAAACTTGTTAAAATTGTAATGCTTAAAACAGTATCATTCGAAAGCTATCCTATCCATTTTCCTGGATTTGTAGTTTGGAAAACAAACAAAAATACAATCCAATTTTTGACTCTATGGATCAGTGATTCAACACAGAGCTTTTCAGCCCAGTATGCATAAATTACTTTTCTCACAATCTCACCGAATCGAACAAATAATTCATTGCCCGATTTTTCGACTCTTTCTCTCCACTTGAAATATTCGTTTCCCGTTGCTGGATGTCAGCCAAACACTACATCGACAAGTTTTGTTACGTATTTTCAACAAATTTGCCGTCTCTTGCACGCTTTACACTTTTAAACTTCTTCAACACGACCGATACTCGGCTACCTTTGACAGACGCTTTCCGGCAGCGAGGCAACCGTTCGATTCACTTTGTGCCGATACATCGAATATGCAAATTAGCTGCCGCCTGATTATTGATGAGATTTGCTAACTTTTTTCAACTCACTTTCCCCTCTTATCATACGCCCCGTCTACTTGATCAGCGTTTGCAAACTTACATGGCGATAAGATTCGACGTAATGGAAACAGAGAGTAAGATAGCGTAAAAGAGTGAAAAGGGATCAGCACGGATGGCCGGAAGTTGTATGTGAAAAGTTAATGTGCAAGTAAAATTATGCAAACTTTAATGCCCTTCGATTTCGTGCTTCCAACCCCCTAACCTTGTCCCGTACTTAAGGAAAGAGCTGAAATTGGAACAGAAAACGGGAGGAAAAAAAACATGCATAAACGATGATAAAGTGATGAATGTTTCGGGGTTGAGTGAGCTTTCGTCTTACCATTTTCCACCTTTCGATCATCAATTGTACCTGTGTGCGTGTGTGTCTGTGAGTTGGCAATCGATTTTTCACCTTACATTGCCATGATTAACTAAGCATTTATGATGAAGATTTTCTGGTTCCATCTTGAAGATTTCGCTTTGCAGTAAAAATTCGATCACTTCATTTATCAGATGTCGCTAGCGTTGGAAAAAAGATATCGGCAGCAATCAAAAGCATCACCCAACGCTAGCGTCAAAGTTGAACTTCGAATGACAAACTTTTGACCCGTAAAATTATAAGATCGATCGAAAATTTTGTTCAACGAAACACTTTTTCGCCGCACTGATCATGCTTATCGGAAATTATGCCAACAAAATTTGCCAACCAGCACGGGTCGAACGGAAAATGGAAGCTTCAATTTCTGACCGGAAGGCCAACCATGGCGAGGTTACGCGGGGGAACATGCGGTTGGTGCGGAGGTCTCCTTTGCATCCTTTTGCTAACGTTTGCCAGAAAACTTTCAAGCCTGGTGGAAATGGAAATTTGGGAAACGTTTCGTGGTGGAATCCATTTTCTTTCGGGGCCGTATTTTTAGTTTCCGCAATCGGAAATGGTAACCGGGAATGTGTTTTTCGATTTCTGTGTGTTTTTCGGTATGTTTTTTTTTTCTTCTCCTTTTGCATTTGCCTCAGAAACTCTCTGTTCCGATGGAACGCAAAAAATTTCCAAGCTCACCATCAGCAAATCATCGAAATTCAATTCTGCGCACGGTCGCATCAGTTTATGTTCCTTGCGTTGAGGTTGCTGGTTGTTTTTTTGCGCGTCTCTCTGCTATATCTTTTGTACTGCTTGTTTCCGTCACGATAGGTATTTGTGGTGAATGGGGATGGGGTAGCATAAAAAAAAATCATCCCCGAGCCGTGCTGTGTAATTCAATTGTCTCGTGATTTCCTACGATTGGTGCAATTGCAAAATTGTCCGCAACGTTCGGCCGGAAATGAACCAAAGCGCTTGTTGTTGGTGCAAAAAAGGCATACTTGGGCCATTGTAAGATTTTGAAACAACATGGAAATGGTAAGTAAAGAATTCGATTTAACAATTACAGTCTCTGTCACTCGAAATCTATTGGAAAATAGTATCAAAATACAAAAACTGAATTATTCTGCAACTTTTAGGTAACATTGATTATTTTACTAAAATGTACCGCGTGTTGCATACTTTACGGGGTAAAACTAGCAATTTTGTAAAATGAAGTTCCAGCTACCGCAAAATAAGTGTTAATTGAATTTACATCGATAGTTCATATAAAACTACCACTTCTTTAAACATCATTTAAACATAACACCTTACCACAAAAAAACAATTTACAGTGATAAATAATGTACCAATCTGGAAAACAAAAAACTTTTTATAACATGCTTTAAACCGCTAAAAGGAACTAACGCTCCAAATTCATTTCATAATAATCAAGCTCAATATTTTATCCATCAACCTTTTGCACAATCCGTACAGCAGCACTATTTCGTGCATCGCCACGTTCCGTCACAGTTTTGTACCGAGCGGTTTGGACCGCTCAATCACGATCGCTCCAAGTGCTTTGTATTTTAGTTTATCGCTTTAATCCCCTTTCATCATTCATCGTCCCTGGTTTTGAAAGCGACCATGAAGTTTTAGTGAAACACAGCGGCACACCGAGGTAAAACCCAACAGCAAAAGCAAAAAAAGGAAAAAAGCACGGTTTGCCCAACCAAAAACCGACGCGATCCATCGCCGTGTCGCCGTGTTCGCTCTATCACCTTTCCGTTTGCTGCCGGGGCGTTAAAATATTCAAAGGATCGTAAAACCTGAATCCATCCCCCCAAAGCGGTAAGGAAAGCTCGCGGGACAACAGCACGGTAACTGGTTGAAACGGAGGAAACACTTCACTTTAAATATTCTGTCACCCAAAACCACTCAAATCCCACTGCAGCAATCGATCGTGGAAGCGTCCGGGGGCGCAAAGATTGCCTCGTTCATGCAATCACGGACCTTTCGCTCGCTCGCTTGCACGTGGCTCGAGGCTTCATCGCTACACGCCTAGCATCGTCTTCATCGTCGTCGTCGTCAGCGTTGTCTCCATCAGCATAGTCATCATCATCTTCATCAACATCATTGTCGTCGTGATCTCGCACAAGGCGCCACACTGTCAGAAAGCGGCTTAGCAAGCGCTTCCTTCGGGCCTTCGACGAAAAGGCCTCCGAAAGATGAGCATAATGAAATATTTAGCAGACAATTTTCTTCTTTCGCTGCGTTTGCTGCCCCGGGAAAATATTAAATTAAAATACACACGCATCGCATCGGAAATTGTCATCAATAATTTATGTCCAACTCGCTCCCATGTGCCCCGACACCCTACCCTCCGAGGCAAGGTGAATCTATCCTTCAATGTATCGTTGCAACGTTGCTGGATGAGATGATTTTGATCGTGTATGTACGGCACACTGACACCAGATAGTGTACCAAACCAAGGTACCTGGTACGGTCGGAAACGAATTCTATCCGTGGGATGGGATGTGCAAATTTCCGCAACATGAAGCAGCAAAACCTGATTCCGCTCGCAACCGGGCATCCCCACGGGTGCACATTGCATTCAGCGCAAGGTGCCATTCCACAAGGCGCACGGCGCAGAATGTGAATCCAGCAGCTATGTGCATCGAACGAATCGTCGAATCAATATTAAATTGCCACTTTATGCTCTCAACCAAAGATGCGAAACGAGCCGGTTTGCCGATGAAGAAGCGGAAATAATATAAGTACGATGGTTTGCCAACAATCGCGGACGAAGAAATCCCTTGGGCCACAACGCCCACCCACCCACAGCGACAGCACAACAATTCCTCGTTATGCGGATTTCAAAATCCTCGCAACATTTTCCCGATACACCGGCACTGGTCGATCGACGTGAACGAGGAGGATTAATGAAAACAACAGCATCACAACGCTACTGCCATTGCTACTGCTTACCGATAAGGATACCAATTTCCGTACGCTCCATCGTACGGCAAAAGCTGGTGGGTGGTTTAGTCGGTGGGTTGGGTGGTAAAAATTGCAAAAGAATAAACATAACAATAATAAGCAAACTTGCTCGCTGAAGAGCACCTGGAAGGCACGGTGTACATACAATCGAAATTATAATAACCTAAACTAGCGAAAGCAAAACAGGATCAATCCTGTGTCTGGCAAGATGCAGACACTGCTTGCAACCCGAAAGGGATTGTGTTCCTCTCCTTCGACTTAATTCTTGTTTATTTGTTCTGTACTTTCTTGCAACTGCAACGTGTTCCAATGGCTCGAGCAACAATCTGTCATTATATTTCTGAATATGTCTCAAAGCTGTTATTTTTCGCAAAATCAACAGCTGCAATGCAATACAATGGGACACGAAAGTTTACAGATTGTCTGGTTGTGGGTGATATGTTTTTTCTTCAATTGAAGCAAGAATAATAATAATCTGTGTTGATTTTCGATTTATCTGCAGCGCAATCATTAAGATAATATTATTATTTTCAAAAAGACATTCTTTTGCTAGACACTAAATTTCTATTGGTCAAATTTCATAATTATAGGTAGAATTTAATTAGTATCACAACTTTTAGCGATGATATAAGGGTAATAAAATTATTCCAAACGCATTGAAATAAAACAAACCGTATATTTTAGACTTTATTAGCAACTTTTTAATTATTAAACGCTTGTGCAATAAAATTCTGTTTAAGTGGAAAAGTGAAACAAAAAATAACAGTAAGTAATAGAAAACAAAATATAATGTTTAATTTCATTCACAAAACAAAAAAAGAATTATTAAAGAGGAAAAACCAAGTGTAGAAAGCAGAGTTGTAAAGAAGAGCTACCATAGAAGACCGTTCACAACAGAAACAACAAACGTAAAACATATTCTAAATAAAACATGACAGCTTTCCAAATATAAACTTGAAGCCAACGGAGAGATCAAACATAAATTTCTCGATGAATGAATGACACGGAACAATATCGAAGCTATTTCGAGCATCCCTACCTAATGACAACCCTCTTTTAGCGATACATCACGTGATGGCGTATCATCAACTCCTCAGCACAATGAGTGGACAGCGAGACCGACACGCTTTTGCTAACTGTCAATGCTTCTTACAGGCTTCCTATTTGTATACCTGCTCCATTTCTCGCTCGACATAATTACATTAGCTCACACTGTCCTCCGAGGACCTCATTTGTACCTATCCATGCCCAAAAAACAAAACTTCCTCATCTTTACTGCCAAATATCTCAATTGCATTTCGTTGCGATTTTGTTGATTTCTTTATCCACTTGTGTACACACTTTGTACACACTCATTGTTGTTGTTCGTACGTCCTCAACTTCCTGTACCTTCCATCTCAGGCAGATTCTTTTGTTTTATTATCTACCCACCCCACACCCATTCCTTTGTAGTTACTTTTGTACCTTTTTCATCAACAGGTTCACCGCCTACCATCGGGTGAGGCCATCGCTGCTCCATCCTGAATTGTGGAAGAAAACATCCCCCAGCCATGCCACTTGTCTGATAGGGAAGAGAGTGAGAAAAGAAGAGACAAAAAACATCAACAAAAACACGCAGTACACCTCGTTCGCTTGATTGAAGGGAGCTTGAATGCTTGATACACGAAACAAACAAACAAACAAAAAGAAAGCCCCAGAACACGACAAACGGTATGGCTCATCAACGTCTTACCTTTGCCGGATGGTTCTTTCCGCTTCCATTTCCATTTCCCCTTTTGCCCCGTCACACGCATTGTATTATTGCGATGATATTGTCAGCGTGCGGCAGGTTCATAAATAATAGAACGTAAAATGAAATGAAATCGACGCCCGGCCGAGAAACGATATGTTTCTTACCAACGGTCGCCCGCACGGGCACGACAGACGCGATTGTGCACAACCCATTTCCACCGTTTTCCGCCCGCCATGCTGCCATGGACCCAGCAACAACGGGGAGGCATTGTCAACATTTGTTCTACCCATAGATTCCCGCTCATCCGTTACGGAGTGCTTCGAGTGGTGACGGAGTACGCGTACGAACAGCAGAGCAACAAAAACCTTTTCCCGAAACACCCGAATGGAAAGTCACCCGGGAAGGAAAGTGATCTGAGCGATAAGTCGTCTTGCGATAACCATCTGGCGCAGACTTATCCTTGCCGAGCAGTGGAAAGCGACGACGGCGGTGACAAAAACGAAAGGAAAGGATACATTTTGCCTGACGGAATCAAATCGTGCCAGTACGGTTCCGTTCGTTCGGTTGTTTTTTTTGTCCATTTTCTTTCCATCGTCCACCGAAGCAAATCTACCGGTAGCATGGATGAGGTGAATTTTCCAATGCTACACGTGTTTTTGTCAGAATTTCGCGTGCTTCTAACCCATTTTCTTCCTTCTATTATGTTCGTGTTTCTATTCTCTTTCTTACACACATAAACACACACATTCACAATGTTGTGTTTTTTTTATTTACCAGGTGAATAACCAGGCGTCTCCATCTGCAGTCGATTCTCGTGTGTGTTACAAAAAAAAACATACTGATAAAGACGCTAGTCCAGCTAGTGGCCGGAAAAATAGGGCAAAACTTAAATAAAACATTCCTCTTGTATCGTGACACGGTTCGTCTCTTTGCTCTAGCAAACATTCTGAGGGTGGCGAAAAAAACCCCTACCTCCAAACGAAACCGGTAGTTTACTTGTTACGTTTTTAGTTCGTACAAAGATTGTGCCCGGTAGTGTACGTTCCGTTTCTGGGAAAAGTGAAATGAAACATCCCGCTCGCCAACCGCAAACGCAATTTTGTGCAAGCGAAAAGAAAGCACAAAGCAATGAGCATATTACCGCCGGTATTACTCGCACCGGAAGCTGTCTCCTTTCGGTAAGGTTTTTTTTCTGTATCCCTTTGACCACTTCAACCACCTGTCCGTAAAGCGGAAAAGTGTGTAGTTTTCCCTTTTTTTCGTTCGGTATCAATTTACCAAGAAAGTATATGCAACAAAAAAAAGCGAAACTACAAGCTGAATAGGAGAAAATATAACGAAGGTGAATTATTCAGATCCATTTCCTTTCGGTTGCCATTTGACTTTCGAATGCTGGCCAGTAGTCAAGCTAAAGGCACGCAAAGCACTGAAGACGGAAGATTCAAGGAAAAATTCAATTGCAATTTCATGAAACCGTAAGTAGCTTAAGCTACCCTTTTACTTTGTAATTAACTTGACTGGAAGTTTTGATATTTAAATATTATTATTTAGTTTGAAAATAGTTAATTAATCGTATTAATTGGATCAGAAGAGATATAATGAAAAAAACGCGAAAAAAATATATTTAAAAAAATATTAAAAATACATGTACAACATCAAGATGTTGAGATAGAGTATAATTGATTGGGAAAATCTTTTTTTGTACCTAATCGATACTTACTAATAATATACTCCTGAGCATCCACTTCCTATCGGTAAGAATAGAAATAAACTCTTCCATAATGGATTACATCTATGATACGTGTTTGTCGTTACATCCTCAAACAACATGCCGTCGCAATCATGAGTCATCCGATATATCTCTTACAATTACCCATCTTCCAATGTAAAAAAATAAAATAAACGAAAACAGCTAACCAAAATACCAAAATAGCACTAGACTAGTCATTCTCACTCACTCATCCCGAATTCAATTTACAAGCCCACCCATTTATGCTCCAACGTGGAGACCGCAATGGCGAAGGAATTTGGCTCGTTTTATGCTTCGGTTTTTTTTCTTTCTCGTTTTGCTTCACTTTTTGCTCATCCCACGACTCGTTTATGTTTTTGCACGCGCATTTCGCACGGCAGACGGTAAACGCTTGCCTAATAAATTGCTAAATAACTTCAGCGATCACTTCACCTCCATCCCACCCAAAAAGGGCCATGGCATGACTGCAGCCCACGTGCCGGCTGTGTTAGTAGAGCCGGTGCGTCACGAAATTGATATCATCCAATGCGGGGTGGTACACAAAAAAGGTGGCGTAAAATTGAGCACATCTCCGAAGAAATGTGTACGCTCGGTTGAGAAGAATTTAAAGTAAGAACAGAAAAGAGACACTGCGGCGCAACAGTGGATACGGAGGCGAAGGACACTGCGTTACTCCTTATCCACTTTTTCGCCTCCTGCTCCTGGGCTCGGTGGCTCGCAAAGGAACCGTCGCACAACGTGTACGTGTGGTGGGATACGAAGCGTTAGCATCGTGACACTCTGGGCACCACACTTCAAAGTGATTTAATTTAACGAGAAACCGAGTGCTCTTCGTGAAAAGGCGAATAATAAAGCACAAGAACAGCAACAACTCCACGCTGCACGATTTCCTTTGCTTGCTGCTATCCACCGCCAGATGGCGCAGCCAAACACAATGAAGCAAAAGAACGCACCACCTTATTCCGTTTTGTCGTGCACCACCGGAAACTATAACAAGACTCGCTGAACGCCGCATCCACGCCACGCACCTTCCCTCGGCTTGCGCGACCAAATCGAACAACGTTAGCACCGGTTTTACCCGAACGAAACCGATGGACACCTTCCAGTCCGCCCGCTGTGCCGAAAAAAAGGGAACCGCACCGGGCAAGATATTGTCGCGTCTTCTTCATTATGCAAATTTATTCACCCTCGACGAGCGATCGACAAACGGGGCACGTTTTTTCACGTCGGCGACGTTTGGCGATCCGTGGAAAAGTGTTTGTTTCTGGTATGCCTATTATTACAATAAGCCTTCCTTCGCCAGTTTCGCTCTCTCGCCAGTCCTTTCCCTTTCTGCCACCCTCAAAACCTCTCGCCCCGCTGCGCCAACATTTCTTTGCCATGTGGCGAGAAATCATTTATCATGCGCTCTCTTTCTGTCCTTCTTATTGATCATCGTCTACAGCCGACAGCATAGTTTCCGCACCGTTTCCCGTCCACGTTTCGGGTAGGTCTTCGGGGCTGACCTCGAAGGGCCGCTTAATGTGCCACAATTTGCACAATAATGGCCTCGGCATCCTTGGCGACGGGTTGAGAAAGGCATCCCTTAAACACCGAGTGATGATGGTTGGCGTCTACTGATTGGCGTATAAAAATGACAGTTGGAAGATTTTTCAAGTAAGTAGAAAATTTTTTGAGCATGATTTAAATCGTTAAAAATGTAACACAATAAAATAGATATTCGGAGAAGATTAAAAAAACTCTAAAAAAGAGTAAATAGAAATTAAAAGAGGAAAAAAAATAAAAACATAATATTTGGCCTCAATAAAATCATAACAATTCACTATGCATAACAAACTGAACAGAAAAAATAGAAAAATTATTGTGATATTCTACAACATAGCAAATATAACAAATACCCACTAAATCGCATTTGTGGTGCATTTGTCTTAGCAAAGTTAAACACTCCACGAACCGCGTAGCAAAACTTTTTCCAAATCTTCCATTTACAGCTTTTAAATTATTTGTAGCCTTTTTGAAGTGAATTTACTAGATTCTAACCAACCGTCCATCCGCTTTCGCCCTTGAATCGAGGGAAGGAAATGTTGTTTGACTTGTTGTATTTGTTCCTTAGTTTTCTTTCCATTTTCAAGTGGAACTACGCAGACGGAAACGAATCCCAGCACGAACGAAGTGATCAAACCAACGCAAAGTGCGCGCCATAATCGGTGAGCGTAATGAAAAATTTACTTACACTACCACCCAGGCCCGGAATCTTGTTTATCCGGCATATCCGCTAAGTAATGCAACTTCAGCTTCTTCGTACACTTCCGACCGAAACCATGTCATTATTTCCGCTCGCGCGTAGATGCGCGTCCATTAAAATATAATGAGACAAGACGAATGGCGCTGCATTGCTGCACGTTAACGTTTACGCTGCAGCACACAGCATTCCTGGTACCGAAGTACGTATACTTTGATCTGTTGGATGGACAGATACAGTCAACGGACCCCTTTTTTAAAAAACGAACGAAGTGCTCGGTGGGTTTTAAAATCTACCAAGTGGACATGGTTGTTAATGCGGCAACGATTTGGTTTGCTGCTCGGGATTTCCTCACGAGCCTCACGCGTACAAAACTTCTGGGTGTTCTGGAAATGCCTTTTTTTCTTACCGCTGTACCTTACTTCCCATGATGGTGCTTCATTTATTTTAACTTCTTAAGGTTCGTTCATTTCTACCGCTTCTTGCCGCCCTGTTCCTTGCTGGTGTACGTTTGTTTTGTAAAACTTTCCATCCCCGTCCGAAGGATGTGTGAAAATCTTGACCAAACGAAATTGTTTGCATCCGGTGGTGCATTCAGTGTGCACTAGGTACCAGCACTTTGCCAGCCAACAAAGTGCACCGCACTGCAGTGTGCAGTGTGAGTTTGCGGTGATTTGAATTAGATGAGTGGCCCCTAACGGAACCATTATCCTACGCCCCCTTCCTAATCCCCTTCCCAACTGTCCCGGTTTTCCCCGTGAGCCAGGTTGTTTCCCCGGAAAAGTGAAGTGCATCCACTTCGACTACCCTATTGTGAGCTAATTCTTGCCCCGCTTGTACTTTAGAGACGGGTTTCTTCTACTGGTACCATGATCATCGACCGAAGTGTGTGTGTGTGTGTGCGCACACGAACGATATGGCCCTACCATCACACTTTGCACACCGAAGATTGTCCTTAACGTGCCACCCGGGCCACCACTACTGTGCCCATACGGAAGAGTGTTAATGCGGATGCGGAAGTGGCACATTTAAAATTCATAGTGTCGCAAAAATTGACACCATTTGGGTGGGTTGTTTGGTTTGGTTGTTTTGTGTCAGGATGCGATGGATCGGCGCTGGTGGTAACAACACAAACACTTTTTCTTACAAGAAAGTGGTGGTCCTTCCTATCGTACAGTGGTGCCTAAAAATCTAATATAGCTAAAAATTTCGAATGATTATTATACATTAAAACACCAACAATAAGTTAAAAATACATTAAAAACACAAAACTGAAAAATCATTATTCAAACGCCTAACAGCACGCAACACGCATTACACGAAGGTATTATTATTTTGTTAATATTTTTGAATATGCATCAATTATATGCAAAATGTGTTAAAATAAGCCATTTTAATCGACTTTTAAAAAATCTGTATACACTTATATATTTATGACATCCACTGTAACATAAACCTAACGCAAGTGCAACCATCCCTACGCAGATCGGGCAATTGGGCACCATCAGCAACGACATCCGTGCTCAAGGAAATCGGCCGGAAGTTGACTGCATACAGGCAACCATCCGTCAAACCATGCCTGGATTAATGATTCCTTCCCTTTCTGCACCTCTTTGCCACTCCCCTCGTTGTGTCCCCCCTCCCCCCTTCATTCCATTCACCACCAACCCGCTGCATCACAATCTTTGAGGGAAACCTGCACCAACAAGTGGTATTTACATTAATTGTTGGATAATTAATTTGCATTTAATAGCAGACGAGGGACACTTTGCTTCCCGGCTCGGCAGCACGCGAATGGAGGTGTCGCTAAGATGTGGCACCATGTGCCGCATTAGCAAGATCTCTTAGAGCCGAGTCCGCCCGGTACACCAGCCATGATTGATGAAGACACTCCACCACCGGGAAAGGACTTCACGCCCGGAAACCCCTTAAGGATCGCCGTTAAGTGGAAGGCATGAAAGCACCTTCAAGTGGGTACTAGGTGTGTGTATGTGTGAGTGCGTGAATATGTTTACTGGGAAGTAGGCTCCTTACAGTACGATGTGTGAGCGAGACAGTGCACACTAGGCATGGTTGGTGCGCAATGCTTCACTCCATACGGAACGATGGTAATTCACAATGTCCTTGGAAGCGACAATTTCTTCCTTCCGTTGGGCCTTAAGAGTGTCTTGGCAAACTGAAATTTTGATCCTTCTTCTGTACTATTGCTCAACCAGTATGTGGACATGAACACAACAACAGGACCAACCTTCAATGGATAACACCCACCGTGGGTGGAACCGTCCGTACCAGCTGTTTACCCTTTTGTACAATATTTCCTACTTTCGGTTCTCCGTTTTTGTTCACTTCTCGTAAAGCAAACGTTTGATGAGTTTCGTTCCTTTTTTTAGCTGCTTTCTGTGATAGCAATTGTGACGCCATTGTTTGGCGTGCCTGTTTATGTATTCTTAAAAATAAACCAGTTCATGAACGGTCCACTCATGGTGCTTTTGATTGCTGTAAAAAAAGGTTTTTGTTTCTTTTGAAGCATTTAATGAACCCAAATGGGATGAAGACTTATGTCAAGCACAAACCACTGTCTGTTAATTGCTTATTTTCGCGTACCGCTTATCGTCGGTACAACTTCTGAAGCAACCCGTCAGAGTGGATGGAAACTCGTTTCAAAAATACTTCAACTACTTATCTGCTTGTTAAACAGCTTGTTTTGAGCCGTTCATAAATAAATATTAACATTTGGTTATGCATGCAGCAACGCCTAAAGGTATGCAATGCACCTGACAAATTTATCATATTATGGCTTAAACATTTATTTTCTTTAGCATCACTTTTAAACGTCCCATTGTAATGTCGGGAACAGGAAAAATAAAGCATTTAATTGCTTTACAAATACAGGCAATAACACAACGGCGGGTAACACAACAACATCATGGCTGCCCTTGTAGTTAAACGTTCAACGAAAAACACGTTTACAGTATATTCAATTACCACACAAAGGAAAATATGTAATTAAACACAATAAACGATGTAAAGTGAATGTTTGTTGTTTTTTTTTTTCCTTTAATCACTGTCCCAACAATTATTTTACAGTGAACAAAAAATCCCACCTTTTTGATGAGAAAAAAAAGACAAAGCGAAATGAAACATAAAGCTTGCCATACAGTTCGATTCGCGTATAAATCTTCGCTTAATTCCCAGTGCGACGGGAGGACTGATTTTTAATGCCCAACCAACCCGATCCACTGTCTGCCCGTAACATTGCTCACCGAGACGTACCGAATTGAAACCATTCATTATTGATTATTATCGGATTGTTGCTCTGTTTTTCTTTCCATTTTTTTTTGTATTTAATATTTGCATCCCTATCCATTCGCGTGGGCTGTATTTATTGTGCTCTGCTCTTCACGTTCGTCCCGTTATGCTGCGACATAATCTTTTGGCAGCATAGCAAATGTGCTGTACACCGTTGGGCGTAGGAGGAGTGATATCGTTCCCGCTTTCAGTTGATGCATACACCAACAAGCAAACAAGAAAAAGTATAAACCAAGCTTTTGTGCTATATGTTCAACGGTACCCACAATGCTTTACATTTCAGTAGTTACTAATGTTTTTATAGCTAGTTTTGTTTTTCAATACAAGATGAAAAATCGAAAAAGGCGCATTGGTGCATTCATAATTTGTTCTAAATTATTAACAATGAACAAAAAGATCTAATATTCTTGGCCGAAATATTTTTCATCATTTTATCCCATAACTTTGCTGCCTTATTGAGGAACACCTACCTCATATGAACAACAATGACCCTTTATTTCGTTAATTAATTTAAAATAAACCCATGCCAAACGTAACGATTTCAACTGAACCCAACACATAGAGTTTGTTTTCCAGGTATGAATAAAACAAAATATTATGAATATATTTACAGCAACACAGTGCAAGTTGAATACAGGAGTTAAATATATAATTTCCATTAAAAATATAATTTTTTTTTAATTCCTTTTCTTGTTACTCAACAAAATAAGCGACAACAATGTAAAACAAATTAACAAACCAAATTTTGTAAAGCGGATTGCATATGGTACGGCGTTACGAGTCATGCAATTTTTTCCGCCTGTCAGTATGCAAAATATTGTTTATAATTTTCTGCGTTAACAGCAACTCCGCTTCTCATATTGCCATTTTATATGAAGACTATCATCGGAGTTGATTATCCTTGCGTTATGGTTCTGCTTGTTTACATATTTTCTTCTCCTTTATCCTTTTCCACAATCACTTTAGTTGAATCATTCAGCGGACAAACGTATAAAAAGTCGCTTCATAAAACAAACTGCTTTAAAATGCAACCAAACAAATGCAAGTCACTGTGCAAAGGCGGTAGCCGAAAAAAGGCTCACTGCAACTGCAACTGCATCCACCCACACCGGTTCTGAATTGCTTTGCTCGACAAAATATGTTGACGATTTCCGTGCGTGTCCTTGCTTTGCATTCGCTCGTGTTCGTTGTGTGTTGTTCTTGTTTGCTTGTTGTTTTATGGAGAATGGGAAAGGGAACAGGAACAGTTGTTTATTATTTTATCTCACTCAGCACGCGACAATCCCGGACCGGCAACACCATCGGATACCGTTCGCGAATGCACCGCGAATGGATCCCATTATCGCACACACTTTTACACAATAAATAAATGGCAATGTGTAAATTGCTCATTTAATTAATTCTTCGGTCGGGAGCCCGGTTTGCGTCTGGCTGCATTTCCGCCAGATGGCAATGCGGGCACATTATTCGCACAATCGAGCAGATTTTTCCACAAAGCTGACAGGCACAAGCACACCTTTTCCGCGCGCGACAACCATACGGCTGAGGATGGAAATTATTGTCCACTCAAACTACCCGTTCCTTTCGCTACTGCTGTTGCTGCTGCTGCTGCTTTTGGGGGTTTTTCTGTCCACTGCAATGGATTAGAGCATCAACTATGGCTGGTCAGCATTTAACAGCAGCGCTCGCGAGCACTCATTATGCTGCACTTCCGTCCGTTCCATGTTTCGGCGGTTGCATAAAGCGATCGTCTAATTGTTGTACAGCCATTTCCAGCTGAGCAAATTACCACCATTGACTCTTAAACACTAGACGAAGCAATTATGCCCAATCGGTGACCCTTTCCAACGAATTTCGTTTTTGGGTAAAAATGCATATTTTTTATTCGATGCCAAACTGCTCCCCTATACGTTGATACAGAGCACCGATTCGATGAACACGGAGCTGGTGCCAATCAAACAGATTTCCCTATCCAAAGTCCAGCTGTACCAGCATGCAAATATTAGCCTTTGTCGGCGATATTGAACTAGACTCGATTGAAGATTCGCGCGAAAGGTACTCCCGGAGGTCAATGCTAACAGAATCAATAGTTGCTCCGTACGATTCAGAGCCCGGATCGATGAGCTACGATAAAGCGGAAGCATTTATTTAGCTAAAGCAAATAATGCTGCTAGTGAAATTCAATAACTTCACGCTACTACGGATATGAGGTGTATTTGAATGGTAGTTTTTCGGTTGCATCAAGTTCAATTAATCCTTATGGAGGTTTTTTTCCAGTTATGTTTAATATGTGTTAATAAAGCATTATCACTGCATACTTCGCTATATTTTTTTTAATCAGATACAAAAATTCATTTTACTTCACTAATGGCCATAAGTTTCCAGGTTAGTTAAACATTAATCTTATAGAGTGTGTCTTGGGGCCACAACGCCGAAAAGTATGCAAATGCCATGTTTTAAAGCAGTTTCGTATTTCTTAGAAATATCAATCAAATTACATGACTGTGGAAAAAAATATTTACCTATATTATGTGTATTTAATAGCAAGCAAGAAACTTTCGTTTAACTAAAACTTTTTGTTTCCTTTTTCCTTATTATGTAGGTATTAGGCGATTGATACGACACACATATAAACTGCAATAAATTCTCCCCAAACAGTATTTTCAGGAGACTTGCTCAACAAGTATTCAAATTTTTTTTCCAAATGTTCATAATCATTTTTACGAGAAAATCAAAATCAACCATTCAACATCGCGACAAGCATCTAACCTGTTGTGCTTGAAACAGAATCATCCGCAACGCTCGAAGCCATTACAAAATGGTATCCCATGCCCCATGTACAATGTCATTGTAATTTCAAACGAATCATCGCCGTATGCCCTTTTTGCGACCCGAGACCACCCCGAAAACCTACCACGTTTTCGGGTGGATGGCGTTCCGTCGTATACCTCGCGATCTAATCCAGTGACATGAACCCATGCGCTCGCTCGTTTAATTATAGCTTCAGGCACGAAAATTGCTTCCGACATTATTCCGCTTACGATTGGCCGGGTAAGGAGACGATGTGGTGCATCGCAGCTCGTCGGAAGGGAAACGTACGACATGGAGGAATACTAAATCCCCTCGATAAAACAGGGAAAGTTGCTTTTGCCGGAGTCAGTCGGACGGGCAATTGTGCCGGTCCCAGGAGATACGTAAATGACTGCTAATAGCTCCAGAAGGATACGTGGATCCTGGGCGCACAATGGTCCTGATCCCATCGGGGCACCGGGTCTGCAGGACAGCTGGGTTCACTTTGGCACGAACTACAGCCCCAGAGATAACGAACCCTAGCTCTCCAAATCCACCCAAAAGTGGGAACTCAAGCACGACAGACCGTTCGAATCGAGGGGCTTGTCGGCCCGATGTTGATTAGTTGCACGAAATACTCTCGCAGTAATTGATACTTACGCGGGCACTGAGCGGTACCGTGAGTGGGTGGAAAAGAACACTTCTTATCCCGCTTCGGATGAAGGGTGGATTATGCGCGTAAGTTATAGCCACAGACCGGGCAGGGGTGATAAAAATGCTGACCCTCATGGTTGCGGGCTGCATTCATTGACTTTGGAAGTTAATTTTCGGCCCGATCAAGGTGCCGCTGGCCAGATCCGGGGAGGTTTTGTTTTGCCCGGCTAATGGGGTCGCATGCTGTCTTACGGTGTTTTAAAATACAAATTCATTCATGATGCCCGTTCGGACCGTCGTTCGGTGTACCTTCAGGTCGCTCGGAAGAGAGATGGGTGACTGAGTTAATAAATTTTCTATTTTGACAGCACAAGCGATTTCCCTAAATGGAGTATTATTAAAGCCACACAATTCGCTACGAACGAGTGCTGGAGTGAAATAAATCTTTTCAACAAACATAACAGCCGCCCATTTCCTTCCGTTACAAATGAGCAACCATGCACCGTTTAAGGACGGCGTCTTTTGCAATTTCCATTATTTCCTAGTGCTTGAAGAAAGATTTAATTTAAATTTGTTTTTAGATTGACAATTTAGGTTCTGGTGTGAGATCTTTTTGGCTTTTGATTTCAAATTTCCCTTTGTTTCTAAATACTCTCGATCGTTTTTATTACAATTTTTTTTGTAGCCTATACTCGCCTATAATAAATCCATTATTTACTAGAAATTATATTATATAAAATTATAAATTATTAAACATTACTTCCTTTATTGAAGATAAAAGCATTTGCAGGCAATGCTTCTACAAAACCGTTTGAACATTTCTTTCCTCAACCAACTAAACAGCCGAGCTTACACTATTGCTTCCTAGGTGGCGCTGCTACTTCAACGGAGCTCACAGCTTTGCACACAAGCTTGCTTGTTATGCATTCAACGACATGCATCACAATGGGTAATGTGCATCTCATTTTTAATTGTACTCGATAGCGATTTATTGCTCCGTTCTCGTTTGTTAGGAAATGCAACATAATTTACTTGTGAGAGCAATAAACATTTTTAATTTACACTATTCGTAAATGTTTAGATATAATATATTAAAATATGATTACGATTAAGTTGTACAGCAAAACTTTGTGCAACAAGTAGAAAATGAAAAAATTAGAAAACTGTACGTACTGGAACGCTTGTACATGTGTGACCTAATTTCATCTACACATTTGCATAGGCATTCCTATATTTTATATCGTTATCCTGCAATATTTTGACACCTGTGGATATTTACTGCCCTTCAACATAAACCCGTTCACAACACGAATCCTGCAACAGGTCCCTGTTGCGGTACAGAAACATGAACTAACCACGTGTTGCACATGCGGCACGTGTTTACCAACTTGGCGGCAGTTGCTATAGGAGATTATTGCTTCGGCAACTGACGCTTTGCCACATTTTCGTTTACCGGTAGTAAACAATTCAAACCATTTTTCATCCTTAGTAGGCTGCAGTCAATTGTGCATACGATTTTATTAAAGTATTTTTAAACAGAAGTTTACTTCCAAGCTTTGGTCAATATACAGTATAAGAAATGAGACGAACAAAGAAACCGAAACCCAAACTCAAGCGTCACATTGAAGATGTTCCATTTTATAAATTTACTCATGGGAAAGATGAGCTACCGCTTGATCCAGCCCGCACCTTCATAGTGGAACAAATCGGTAAGATTTCAATGCCCGAAGCAAACGAAACTTATATTTCTTAGTTCTTTAACTCGGTTTGTGCTTTGTAGGAAAAATACACTCCACTAAATCGAGTTGCTTCACCAAGGATTACAGTCTTCATCGTACTCCGCGTGGTGATGGTACACTCGAGCCCGAACTATTACCATCCGAATGTGCTACGACGTTTCCTCACCTAGAACCCAACCCGCGTCCCTCGACATCGAAGATTTACTGTCGCGGTGAACCTGCCCGCGACGTTCGTGGCCGTGGGCTGGCAGCGAAAGACAAAGACGCCACCGATCGTATGATTGATGTGTATAAGCGATTTCGGTTGAAAATCTTCCACGACCTAGCGCTCACCAAACCGGTGCTTCGTGGTAATGAATTTTTCCGTCGCTATGGCCGCAACGATGATGACGGTCGTCGAAAGCTGCCCTCGCTGTGGAGAAAGAAACGACCGCAGAAGTTTCAGTTTGATGAGTTTGCTTATCGTACGCCGGAGGAAAACGAGGAAGCGTTGCGTCGCATCCAGAAGCATCTGGATAAGATGATTGCAAAGAGCATAAGAGAGGCTGAAAAGCGACGTCGGGAAAAGGAGGAGCAGGAGCGAAGACCGCAGTTTGTATGTTGATGATTATCAGGAGTTTAATGTTAGGTGTACGCAAATTATGTCCCTTGCTTTCCTTTACAGTGCACTTCTAAAAGCAAAAATGTCTACCAGGTTAAGGTGAAAAAGAAACGACTTACTAACGAGCAGTATATCAAGAAACTTAAACAATCGGAAAGCATGTAAGTACTTATTCCAGAAATACTCCACACCCGTCCTTACTTATCTCCCGCCTTCTTCCAGGAAACTTAAATATCTGCAAGCCTTACTGCCTGTTCACCCCGATGAACAAAAAGACAAAATACTGTCACGATACGAGCAAAACTTCCACCATGCGATGTGTTTCTTCGACGACGCAATGAAGCAGCGTACACTGAACGTTCTGGATCAGCTAGATGTGCGAAAGATCGAACACTATCCTTCGCATCTTATCAAAAAGATTATTCCACGTGTTGATCAACGCCTTAACTATCTCAAACAAGCGTATAAGTTCATCCTCGAAGAAGAACAACTTTGGCCTAACGTATATCCCGAGGTAATACTGATGGACTATCTTTTCGATACTGATCATGGTGTGTCTCGGGATCAGGCGGTGTTCTTCATCATCCTGCTCATGGATCTTCAGGAAGACTATCGCTACTATGTGAAACGTGCCTTTCTTCGATATATACTACACTCAGAAATGGAACGATCCCGTCTTCAGCTAGCGATTGAACCACCCGAGTTCCCTATCGCCACTATGGTCGCTCCGGTACCATGGAAGTGTTCCATTCAGCTGGCAAAAAATCGACTCGAGGAGGTGCTCATGATAAATCACCCAGTGCTGCAAGCGATCAATATGCTATGGCACAAGCTATACAGCAATCTATTGGTTGTCGATTCAGTGAAATTCTACAGCACCGATGTCCCGATGCATGCTGATAAAATAACCGAGATGATACACAACAGTTGTCGAATAACGAGAGATGTAAGATTTACATTCTTCACGCATTCCACACAAAGCAGTTTACAATTTACAACAATCTTTTTTAGATATTAATTAATGACTGGATGCCACGAGTAGCCGATCTTGTAGATGTGATGCGCAAATACTGGAAAGATCTAGTACCGCGGAATTCTACCCATGGTGGACGGGGCACAATCTTTTTCAACTGCATACACGCACTCACCTCATACCATCTTCAAGAATTGATCAAAAAGAGTCTGGATCATCTCGTCGAAGCGTTAGAAGTGTACCGGGAAGGCGATATTGCAGGGGAGGAACCGAAAGTGAAGAAGAAACCCTTCATGACCCTAACCGTCTCGGTGGTTGGTCAACACCATACGGACATTGAGAAAACTACGGAGAAAAGTGATCTTTCGCTCTACCAGGTGGATGACGATGATCCCGATATACTAGCCTCGGAGTCGGACGACTTTGTCCTGACCAACGGTGATGAACGAAGAACTTCCTTCATTGTGGAAAGCAGTGGCAAAATTATCATCTATCCGTACATGGAAGAACTGCCCGATCTATTCAAAAGTTACTTCGTGAAGATACTAAAGGTGGGCTACAAGATTCCGCGGCTCGAGTACTATCTGACGCAGGATGAAAAGCAGCTGGGTTACCTGCACTTCATACGCACCGACAACGATGACATGCAGAAGTTGTACGAGCGTGTGAAGAAGATTGTCATTGCCAACCAGACCGGGCCAACGGTTTATCTGTATCCGATGTACGAGTACTACTTCCCGGTGCTGGCCAACAAAATGAAGCTTATAACGGAGGGGATTTTCTCCCAACCAGAACTACCTCCGCTGGACATTTTCAAGGAGTTGGTCCAAAAATTTACCGATCTGTTGAATGGCATTTATTACCTGCGCGATTTTATACCGCTCAATTTGTTCATGCTCGACAATAGCAGACTGAACAAGGTGCTCGAAAAGCTGGTGAATGATCTCAAGAACTTTGTCATCAACTATTTCATCACGCTGAACCAGGTGGACAACAGACGGTGAGTTTTTGAACAGGAAGCCTTTTCCTTCACCTGTAATGACTGGGTTTTTTTTAATTACTTTCACCAGAATTTGTGATGAATTCGAGGATATGTCACTGCATGCTGGCGAAAGACCCAAAGAAACACCCGAAGTGGTCGCTTTACAGAACTACCTTACCCAGTGCCGGGAGGAGCGCATGTATCAGCTAACGACCGAGATTAAACAGGTCGCTCAGCGAGTTATTTTCCTGCTAACTCATGCCATTCTTGACCGTATGTAGCATTTTTCTTTCAAACACATAATTTTCCATGTTTGAGCAACTTTTCATTTTCTTCCTCTCATACTGCCTGTTTTAGAGGAAGATATCAATCTCAACTCCCGATTGTTCCTGTGGCCAAAAGAGCTGGAAAAGGTGCTCGATCTAAGCGGTGCCCGTTTATCAGTGGTGCGTGAGAATCTTGAAACTTCCCTGCGCGAACGTCGCGTCAAATTCGAACAGTATCTGATGACGGAGAAGAAAAAGATGGACCACTTCCGTACGAGAGAAATCCGCGAAATGCTCTCGTTGGACGATCTGCGCGATAAAGTCGACACGGTCGATGGATTGATGAAGATTTTGGAAGTATTTATCTGAGCGTTTGAATTTGTCATCTCCCTTAAGTCGACTTCTAACTTAATCGTGTTCTTCAGGATTGTAGCCGAGAAGCAAAGGAAATCAACACAAACGAGAATCTGCTACAGATCGATCTGTCCTTCTTCCCGTCGCTCAATGAGATGATCGAAAAGATGGGACCGGTTGAGAAACTGTGGCACACGGCGTACAAGTTTGACACGTGTCATGAGGTGTGGTACTTTGGTCCTTTCAAAGACCTCGATGCAGACATTATACGGAATGCCGTCGAGGAAATGTACCAAGCGATATCATTGCTGCTGAAGGAGCTTACCGGCAGCCCTCAGGCAAAGCGTGTTGCCGAGCAGATACGCATGAAGGTGGAAAAGTTTAAGGTGTACCTTCCAATACTGGAATCTGTCTGTCGCCAGGGACTGTGCGATCGCCATTGGAAACAGATCTCGGAAGAACTGGGCCAAGAAGTGAACCCCGCCGTGCACAATTCGCTAAGCCAAATGGTGGAGATCGATATTGTCAAAATACAGGAGCGTCTCGAGGAGATCTCCAACGCGGCCGGTAAAGAGTATGAGCTGAACATTCAGCTCGTAAACATGCAGGAAGAGTGGACCGACGTGGTATTCGTTTGCGTACCGTACCGAGACAGCGATATGTACATCTTGTCCTCTGTCGACGAAATTCAAACCCTGCTGGACGATCACATTCTGAAGGCACAGGCGATGCGAGGATCGCCGTATATCGCTGCACTCGGCACGAAAGCAAATAACTGGGAGGATAAGCTCATTTCTATGCAAGACATTATCGATACTTGGCTGCAGGTGCAGGCGACCTGGATGTACCTCGAGCCGATTTTCAGCTCCGAAGACATTCTCCGCCAGATGCCAACCGAGGGCCGTCACTTTAAGGCCGTCGATCGTGTATTCCGCAAGATCATGAAACACACCACGGCCGATGCGCACGTCATCCAGGCGACAGATTACCCAGAGCTGCTGAACACACTCCGAAAGGCGTACACCGATCTGGAGGAGATTCAGAAGGGTCTCAACATGTATCTCGAGAAGAAACGTCTCTTCTTCGCCCGGTTCTTTTTCCTCTCGAACGACGAACTGTTGGAAATTTTGTCCGAAACAAAGGATCCACTACGTGTGCAGCCACATCTGAAGAAGTGTTTCGAAGGCATACACTCACTGCAGTTCGATCAGCAGATGGAGATCGTTGCGATTACTTCAGCTGAACAGGAAGTGATACCGTGCGTACGCAAGGTCAACCCCAATCTGGCCAATGTAAGTATAAACTGTAAGTGGAGTGGTCTGCTTTGCTAATGTAAACTTTCATCTTGTTTGGTTAGGGTTTGGTTGAAAAGTGGCTAAAAGAGGTCGAGACCGTCATGCTAGAAAGCGTGAAGGAGCAGATATGGCAGTCGTACGAACGATACCCGAACGATCCACGCAAAGTATGGGTACTGAACTGGCCCGGCCAAGCCGTACAAGTGGTTTCCTGTCTGAAATGGACCGAAGAGGCAGAAGAAGCTATTCAACAAGGACAGCTTACACAGTTTTCAACAACTTGCAGCAATCAGATAGCAGAGTTGGTGGATCTAGTGCGAGGAAACCTTAGTCCTGGTGCAACGATCACGATCGAGGCACTGATCGTCGTCGATGTGCACGCACGCGACATTGTGAAATTGCTCGTGGAAAAACAGATATCTGATGTCGGTGATTTCAACTGGTTCTCACAACTACGCTACTACTGGCGTATAGACGACGATGACAAGCAGAGCTATGTAGGGGTTAGCATGGTCACCACCGATCTAAAGTATGGCATGGAATATCTCGGAAACACGGGCCGTCTCGTCACGACCCCATTGACAGATCGATGCTTCCGCACGCTGATGGGTGCGTTCAAATTGAACTTAGGCGGAGCACCTGAGGGCCCGGCTGGTACCGGTAAAACAGAAACTTGCAAAGATCTTGCAAAAGCAGTGGCCAAGAAGTGCGTCGTATTCAACTGCTCCGACGGGTTGGATTACAAAGCGTTGGGTAAATTCTTCAAGGGTCTCGCACAGTCCGGTTCCTGGGCATGTTTCGACGAGTTCAACCGCATCGAGCTAGAGGTGCTATCGGTCGTAGCACAACAGATTCTCACCATACAGCATGCCATTGCACAAAAGATTGCGAAATTTACTTTCGAAGATACGCATTTAAAGCTTGATCCATCGTGCAATATATTCATTACGATGAATCCCGGTTACGCAGGACGCACGGAGCTGCCAGATAATCTAAAGGTCCTGTTCCGTACAGTCGCCATGATGGTTCCTGACTATGCCATGATCGGTGAGATCACTTTGTACTCCAACGGGTTTGATAATGCTCGTGTACTAGCGCAAAAAATCGTACACACGTACAAGCTCTGCTCGGAACAATTGTCTTCGCAGTTCCACTACGACTATGGAATGCGTGCTGTCAAATCTGTTCTAATGGCCGCTGGTTCATTACGACGTACTCAACCACATCTGGCCGAGGATCAGATCGTACTGCGTGCTATTATTGATGTGAATCTGCCGAAGTTTCTTCAACAGGACATACCACTGTTTGAGGGTATCTACAAAGATTTGTTTCCTGGCGTTAATCTTCCTCCGGTATGTTACTCGTACTGTTATGAGTTTCTCTGGTGCACATCACTACCAATTCTCATTTTCAGCCTGCTCGAGACGATATCGTTCGCATATTGCTTGTAAAGTTGGTTAAAAGGAAGCTACAACCGACGGCCTGGTATATCGACAAGATCATGCAAATCTACGAGATGATGCTCGTTCGCCACGGTTTAATGATAGTGGGCGATTCGATGGGAGGTAAAACGACGGCTTATCAGGTGTTAGTGGAAACGTTGCGGGAACTTCGTCTCGAGAAGGGACCAAAGTGTGAGGAGCAAGGTGTACAATACCGCATCATCAATCCAAAATCTATTTCGATGGGCCAATTGTACGGTAGCTTCGATCCTGCTTCCCATGAATGGTCTGACGGGGTGCTAGCGAACACCTTCCGAGAAATGGTTAACACAACGAGCCCAGAACGACAGTGGATTCTGTTTGATGGGCCAGTAGATGCGGTGTGGATCGAGAATCTTAACACGGTGCTCGATGACAACAAGAAACTCTGCTTGATGTCGGGTGAAATTATTCAGATGACTAAACTTATGAATCTTGTGTTCGAACCCGTTGATCTGGAACAAGCTTCACCAGCAACCGTGTCCAGGTAGATCCATTAAACTTCTGCGGTAAAAACCATGTTTGTGCATTAATGGATTTTCTCGCTCGCCTTTCTAGATGCGGTATGATCTACATGGAACCACACCAACTCGGTTGGATTGCTCTACACAAATCGTTTTTGTTAGTGCTAGAAGAGAAAGGAGTGTCGGAGATTAGCATCGGTGTCTTTGAACAGCTGGTGGAATGGTTGATTCCTCCATCATTGAAATTTCTTAAAATGGTCAAAACCGTCTTACCAATCTCCGAGATGCAATGCTATTCGGTAGTACACAACCCACTTACGAAAGTATTATGAAAACGAAGTATGTTTATGCTACTCTTTCACTCTTTCAGATGTTCTCCAAGTTCTTCTCCATATTTTGCACACGCATACCGAACTACACACAAATACAGTTTCAGCAGACTTTTCTGTTTTGCTATGCGTGGGGATATTTCTCGTCCGTCACCAACGAGGGACGCAAAATGATTGATCCTTTGCTGCGGAAAATACTCTACGGTGGCAATGAAGATCATCCTAAGCCGAAACACTTCTCCCTCAACCGTGGCCAAATGTATCCAGAGAAAATGAACTTCATGGACTACCGATACGATGAGCACGAGAATTGGTGGCCTTGGCAAACTACCGAAGAGCTTACACTGCCAGAATCATGTATCGTGTCCGAGCTTATGATACCTACTAAGGAAACGGGCTACATTCTCTACTGGACCAACCTTTGCGTTCGCCATGGTATTCCGATCTTGCTTGCCGGTCCAACAGGAACGGGCAAAAGTGCTACCATTTCGAACTACATTCGAGAGCTACCGAAGGCGAAGTTTATCTCGAACATTATCAACTGTTCGGCAAGAAGTACTGCCGCACAGGTGCAGGATACGATCATGAGCAAGCTGGACCGTCGACGCAAAGGCGTTTACGGACCGCCGGTCGGGAAGGAGTGTGTCAACTTCATTGACGATCTTGCAATGCCGGCCCGAGATGATTATGGTTCGCAGCCACCGCTGGAGCTCGTACGCACATGGCTCGACCATCGTATATGGTCTGATCTGCGCGATACATCCAAGATCGAACTGATCGATCTGCTACTTATCGCTGCTATGGGCCCGATCGGTGGCAGTAACTACATCCCGCAACGATTGTATCGGCATATGTTCGTGATGTCGATAGATTCCTTCGAAGATAATACGTTGATGCGCATCTTCTCCTCGATCGGTGATTGGCACTTTGCCAAAGGTTTCCCGGAGCCTGTCGCGCGACTCAGTAAGCTGCTCAGCCAAGCAGCAATTGCAGTATACCGTGGAGCAATCGAAAACTTTCTACCCACACCAGCAAAGTCACACTACTTGTTCTCTCTGCGGGATGTTTCGCGTGTGTATCAAGGAATCGTTCTATTGCCCTCAAAGAAGCTGCCCGATCCAGAGAAGCTGGTGCGTCTTTGGGTACACGAAACGTATCGTGTTTTTTGTGACCGATTAGTAGACGATGACGATAAGCTGAAACTGCTTCGTTTGGTCGATGAAGCGTGTGTAACGCATCTACGCCTGAAGCTTGAGCAAGCTTTCGGCGAGCGTCTAGAACCGGGCCAGAAAGTATCTGATAAACACATACGAGATCTTCTTTTCGGTAATTACATGGAACCTGCTGCCGTAACTCGCATCTATGACGAGGTGGACAACTGGGAACAGCTCGAGAAGAACATTAACTTTTACCTGACAGAGTACAACGAACGATCGAAATCGCCCATGAACTTAGTGCTGTTCCGGTTTGCCATTGAGCACATTTCCCGCGTATCGCGCGTGCTTCAAATGCCTCGCGGACATCTGCTGATGGTCGGGCTCGGTGGCTCTGGGCGTCGCAGTGCTGTAAAGCTAGCATCTAGCATGAGCGATTCGCTCGTATTTCAGGTGGAAGTTACTCGTAGCTATACACTCAACGAGTGGCGTGAGGATATGAAAAAATTGCTCATGTATGCGGGATGCGATGGAAAGCGGACCGTGTTCCTGTTTAATGACTCCCAGGCAAAGGAGGAAGCCTTCGTGGAGGACATCAATTCACTGCTCAACACTGCCGATCTGCCCAATCTATTCCAGGCCGAGGAGAAGGCGGTGATCCTCGAACAAATGCAAACCATCGTCCAGGCCACGAACAAGCCAATCGATCTGACAGCGCTTTCGCTCTACAACTTCTTTGTAGAGCGTGTCCGCGAGAACCTACACATTGCATTGGCGTTCTCCCCGATTGGAGATTCCTTCAAAAAGCGGCTACGCATCTATCCTTCCCTCATCAACTGCTGCACAATCGATTGGTTTACGGCTTGGCCCGATGATGCGCTGCAAAAGGTGGCGGAATTTTTCATTCGCTCGATGGATCTGGTCGCTAGCCAGGAGAGATTGTCGATGTCGCGCGAGTCATCTAGCATCGAGGTGGTTGAACCGACCGACGAGAAGGACCAAAAGGTGCGCAAGCTTACCGAGCTGGAACTGAAGCTTATCGCCTGTGTGTTGGTGTTCAACGAAAGTGTCGTTGAAAATTCGAATCGATTCTTCATCGAGCTAGGTCGACGTAACTACGTGACTCCGACGTCATATCTAGAGATGTTAAGATCGTTTAAAGATTTGTATCACAAAAAATACTCTGAAACAATTACACAACGCGACCGTTACACAACCGGTCTGGAGAAGTTAGACTTTGCTGCCGGCCAGGTATCGGTCATGCAAAACCAGCTGCAAGATTTACAACCGATGTTAAAACAAACGTCCGACGAAACGGAGAAAATTATGGTAAACATTGAGCGCGAAACGGCGGAAGCTGAAAAGAAGAAAGAAATTGTCGGTGCGGATGAAACGGCAGCAAACGAGGCGGCCGCATCGGCGCAAGCGATAAAGGATGATTGCGAAAGCGATCTGCAGGAAGCTGTACCGGCCCTAGAGGCTGCTCTTGCAGCACTCGATACACTCAAGCCTGCAGATATTACTGTAGTAAAATCGATGAAAAACCCGCCCTCCGGTGTGAAGCTCGTACTGGAAGCAGTCTGCGTTATTCGAGGCATTAAACCGGATAGAAAGCCTGATCCAAGTAAGTGGGGATAGTGATGCATACTCATAGGTATACTGTAACCTCCGTAATATCTCTTTTCAGATGGTCACCTGGTGGAAGACTACTGGGGACCTTCCCAAAAGATGCTGGGAGACCTCAAATTTTTGGATAGTTTGAAGACTTTCGACAAGGACAACATTCCAATACCTGTTATGAAGAAAATCAGAGAAGTGTAAGACTTTTTCGGCGAATTTCGGTTTTGATTTTAATTACCAATTTTACTCACCATCCCACACAGATACATTGCTGATCGTGAGTTTGTGCCTGAAAAGATCAAAAGCATTTCGATGGCCTGCGAAGGGCTCTGCCGGTGGGTACGCGCGATGGAAATCTACGATCGTGTCGCAAAAATTGTCGCACCGAAAAAGATTGCTCTAGCCGAGGCGGAAGCCGAACTTGCAATGCAGATGGAAAAGCTTAACTCGAAGCGTGCCGAATTGCAGGAAATTCTCGATAAGCTGCAAAAGTTGAATGATTTCTTTGCAGAAAAGTCTCGCGAAAAGAAACGTCTGGAGGATGAAATAGATAGCTGCGAAAAGAAATTGATCCGAGCGGAGCAGCTGATCGGAGGACTGGGCGGAGAAAAGAGACGATGGTCGGAGTGTGCTGTCAATCTACACCAATCCCTCAGTAACGTGGTGGGTGATGTCTTATTGGCAGCCGGCTGTGTAGCCTATCTCGGATGCTTCACCACTGAGTTTCGTTCTGCAATTGTGCAGGAATGGAACGTGGAAGCCGTTACACGACGTATACCCTGTACGGAGAACTTCTCGCTCATTACCACACTTGGAAATCCGCTCCAAATTCGTAGTTGGTCCAACTGGGGCCTACCAACGGATAACTTTTCCGTTGAGAATGGTATTATTGTGAAACATGCACGCCGCTGGCCGCTCATGATTGATCCGGAGGGACAAGCGAACAAGTGGGTAAAGAACATGGAAAAGGCGAACAATCTCAAAATCATCCAGCAAATGGAAGCCAACTACATGCGAATTGTTGAGAACGCAATCATCAACGGGTATCCGGTGCTGTTGGAAAACGTGGGCGAAAACATCGATTCCGGGTTTAATTCGATACTGGAGAAGAACATCATCTACCAGAAAGGATCGTACAACATAAAGTTTGGTGACGGCATGATAGAATATAATGACAACTTCCGATTCTACATTACCACCAACCTACGCAATCCGCACTATCTGCCCGAAACGGCCGTTATGGTAACGCTCATGAACTTCATGATCACGGAGCAAGGCTTACGGTCACAGCTGCTTGGAACCGTCATCATACAAGAACGCCCCGATTTGCAGGAGAAAAAGGAATCCCTCATTATAGAGTCGGCCCAAAACCAAGAAGCCTTGTACAACGCCGAAGCCAAGATTTTACAGGTGCTCTCAACAGCCGAAGGAAACATTCTTGACGATGAAAACGCCATTGACATACTCACCTCGAGCAAACAACTCTCGGAGGAGATACAGGCGAAACAAATTATTGCCATTGCTACTGAGGCGGAAATTGATGCCGCCAGACAACAGTACATACCAGTAGCTCGCCATTCGGCAGTGATCTTCTTCTGTACTGCTGAACTGGCTAACATTGATCCCATGTACCAGTTCAACTTAACCTGGTTCCTGAACATCTTCGTACAGGCGATCCTTAACTCACCCAAATCCGATGACCTGGAGCAACGGTTGAAGCATCTCACCGATTACTTTACCATGGCCATTTACAGCAACGTATGTCGCTCGTTGTTCGAGAAGGATAAGCTTATGTTTTCGTTCGTGTTATGTCTGGGCATCATGCGTGGTCGGGGAGACATTGAGGATTCGGAACTGTCATTCCTGTTAACCGGTGGATTAGCCTTAGACAACCCTTATCCGAATCCCGCCCCCGATTGGCTTACGGATAAATGCTGGTCAGAAATAGTTCGCGCCGGGTCGCTTCCTTCCCTAAAAGAGCTTCCCCAATCGTTCATGCGAAACGTTGAGCAATGGAAAACATACAACGATCTCAACGATCCCGATGCACATCCACTTCCGGAACCGTACGATCGAGAGGAAAACATTATCAAGCTGATCGTCCTGAAGTGTCTCCGGCCCGATAAAGTAGTGCCTGGATTGCAGCGCTTCATCGTACAAAATATTGGCAAAACATACGTCGAACCACCGCAGTTTAACTTGGAAACTTCGTACCGCGATTCGTCCCCGCGTATCCCACTCATATTTATGCTATCACCCGGTTCTGATCCTATGGACAACATCTTTACGTTTGCAAACGCCCACTACATGAGTGATGACTGTCGAGTGATCTCGCTCGGACAAGGCCAGGGCCCGAAGGCTACGCGCACTATACTGGATGCGATCAAGCTGGGCTATTGGGTTATCCTTCAAAATTGTCATGTAGCGGAGTCGTACATGGACGAGCTGGAGAAGATTTGCATGGACTCGAGCTTGTACGAATCGGTGCATCCAAAGTATCGCTTATGGTGTACATCATACCCTAGCCGTCGGTTCCCGGTTTCCATTCTACAAAACAGCGTGAAGATGACGAACGAAGCACCGAAAGGTGTGAAAAACAACATGACACGCATCTTCACCACGGAACCACTGTCCAACCATTCGTTCTATTCGGATGCTTTTGATGGAGACCTCGCAAAGGTATGGCTACGAGGAGTGTTTTCGCTCGTATTTTTCCACGCTGTTGTGCAGGAACGTTGCAAGTTCGGACCGCTGGGTTGGAACATCCCGTACGAGTTCAATGAATCGGATTTAAAGTAAGGATTGCATTTAGATTTTGCATTTACAAAAAATTCTTTCTCATTCTCTAACGTGTATCTTTTACCTCGCAAAGAATATCTCTGATGCAGTTGAAGATGTTCCTCAATCAGTACCACAAGATTCCGTTCGAGGGACACATTTATCTTACAGGCGAATGCAACTATGGAGGGCGCGTCACGGACGACAAGGATAGACGATTGTTGATGGCTCTCCTGAATCGGATATACAATCAAAACACGATCGACATAGATAACTTCCAACTGACGGAGTCGGGGCGATATAAAGTGCCGGAACTGCCAACTGACAAGGAAGCACTTGCCTACATCTCCACATTACCCATGATCGCTCACCCGGAGGTGTTTGGTTTGCATGAAAATGCTGACATTACGCGCAATATTGATGAAACATCATCGGTATGTACGATCAACTAGCAAAACCTGCCAAATATTACCAATCCATATCATCTCCTCATTCCAGCTACTTGATCGAGTTCTGCTCACGCAAACACACCTCTTCGCTGGAACGGCCTCTTCGGATACGGAACAAAAAGACGACCCAGTTCTGATGCTGTGTACAGAGATCGCCAAAAAACTTCCCAACCTTTACGATGTGGATGCCGTCGCTGAATTGTTCCCGATCGAGTACGAAAACTCCATGAATACTGTGCTGCGTCAAGAGTTAACACGCTTTAACCGGCTGCTGGAGTACATCCGGCTTAGCCTTGTCGATGTGCAACGAGCCATTAAGGGTCAGATTAGCATGATACCAGAGCTGGAGAATATCTATCGGGCGATGAAGATCTCGCGTGTACCAAAGGCGTGGCTATCGAAGAGCTATCCATCGTTAAAACCACTGGGTAGCTACGTGAACGATTTTGTCCAACGGTTGGCATTCTTCCAGCGCTGGATCGACGAAGGGGAACCGAATGTATACTGGATGAGTGGTTTCTACTTTACGCAGTCCTTTCTCACCGGTATTATGCAGAATCATTCACGCAAATTTAAACTGCGCATCGATGAGTTAGTGATGGATTTCGATGTGACTAGTTTTGAGTCAGACGAAGCGGTGAAAGATTCTTCGGAAGTGGCTACGTTTGTTAAGGTAATTGATGAAGCTACAAGTGGTTAAGATAGTACTCGAATAGTATGTTAATAATAGATAGTAGATACTTTTTACTCACATTTCAAGTATATTATCGAGTCATTCCAAAAGACACGTTTTAAGTAATATTTTAACGACCCAAACTACTCTTTTTAACACGCTGCGTCACAAAAGGACAAACGACGTGTCAACGTAGACTACGTACTGTTCGACGTAAGTACATCGGATCAAACGGACCTATCATGATGTTTTTTTAAAGCTGAACAATCGCATCATTGAATCACTTACTTACAGCATATTACTTTAGTTGAACTATCGATAACCTAATTCTTTTTACATTCTTTCACAGGGTTTGTATTTGGAAGGTGCTCGATGGAACCGCGAAAGCATGCGCTTAGACGAGCCACTGTCACGCATCCTCTACGATACATTGCCCATCATCTCGATGACTCCGATTCTGAAAACGGAAAAAAGTTATCAACAACGCCTTCGTTACGACTGTCCAATCTACAAGACTAGTGAGCGGCGCGGTGTCCTATCTACCACCGGTCATTCGACAAACTTTGTCATGTTCCTTGAGTTAGACACCAATATGCCATTGGAGCACTGGGTTCTTCGAGGAACCGCTTGTCTCTGTCAATTGGATGACTGAAGAATACGAACCGATACTATCCCGTGTGTTTTTTATTGTGTATTTTCACATTGAATGTTTGGTTGTTTTGGTGTGGCACCTCATTTTACTAAAAATAAATCTGTAGTCGTTTTATCGAGCACATTTCTCGACATTTCCCTTATCTTATCACATTTGCCGTTACCGGGGAAGGTAACTTGGTTGGCCGTTAAACGGCGCAACAGGTACCAAGGCATAACGCTTCGTACATACAGGTTAAGCACGCACGTTATCTTATCTGTCGCACGGTATCTACCCACATTTGCCAATCGGTACCTGATATGAAACATCGTTAGGGTGTAACCGTCAAATACGAACAGGTCTTATTGTGCTTCAACGCTTCACAGCAGATAGAATCAATTAATACATCTAAACCGAAAATAGTTTGTGCCACAGAGAACATTAAGTGACAAAAGTGTTTAAAAAGTTTATTTGTAAAGTTGAAGTGAAGTTGGTTAGAAAGATGCATCTCATAAAGAACAAAGCAGTGTACTTCACGCTCATGCTCGGTAATTATCAATGCGTAAAATGGGTACAGGTTACAGTCGCCTTGAAGCTGGTGCGAGTGATTCATCGTTAGAATATTTCCTGGAACGAAGCATTACTTCACCGTACTCAGAAAAGATATTGAATGTGTGGTGATATTGCAAAATGTTTCATGTAGAATGCAAATTACAATTAAGAAGTTAAGGTCACGTACTTCCGTTCAATGTGCTGCTCACAATCCATTTGCTCTTTGGTTTAGTACTAGGTCAGTGCAACAATAAACCAAGATAAATCCATACTGTTCCTAACGAGTTTATCAAATGAGCGGCATCTTTCTCGTGGCGACTTCATCTGACTTTTTTAATGGCAATAAAGATGGAGAAACTGTGCCTTCAAACAATAAGTTGAATTAATATTTCAATCACGTCCAACAGCTCATAACCAATAGCATCATGAATCATGAGCCGAAATGATGTTAAAATGGATTACGCAAAACCCAATAACATTTTTGTTTACTTCACTTAACATTTTCTTTCTCCTATTCTTTGCATTCTCTTCCATACAGTTGTCTTGAGCATGTGTTTGGATGAAACGGAGGCACGCCGCAAGATTCTTCGTGGACGCCGTACCATCAATCGAACATTCAAACGTGAGTCATGCCACTATTGCCCAACCGACACACATATTCGGTCTTCCATTAATCAACATTTCAATTACAGGTGGACCGATGATTCCAGCGTGGGCCATCATTACGATAGTCGCCATTGTGAATCTACTCATCGGCGGTATAGCCTATCTTATATTCCGAAAGGTCGTACTCAATGCACCGATTGAGAACGTTACCTCGTACACACCGGCCATGCAGGATGAGTACAGTTCCTGAGCGATGAATTTCCCGCAATGTAACGACTCTTTCCATTTACCATCCCCACTACACCATGGCGCCAGTTTGTGTGTTTAAATGGCAACTACAATATTGAATCCTTCCGGTAGATTGTAAGCGTACCCAATCGTCATTAACCTGTGTAACCAGGATCAGCAAATCAATAAACATCCAGATCAATTTCACTACCACGTACCGAACGGTTATCTTCGCTTTCGATCATCAAACAAAATTCGGTCTTGTGTCATGTGCATTTCCGTTACCGTAACTTCTCATCAATAATTAAGAGACCGTATTACCATGCCGTTTACTGTCTTCAGAGACACATTTGACATTGCGTGACCGAAGGCGTCACGTATTGGTTGTTTTTTTTTTTTGTACCGGGATTGAAAATCCGGTAACAGAACACCGACACATTTCGATTGCAGATCCTCCGAAACCGAAAGCAGACAATGTGGTAAGGTAATCGAATCGTACGAATTCGACATTTGATTACGGAGAGTGAGGAACTTCAACACAAACTGTTCCTCAATAGAATGTTCGGAAAATCAATCTATCCGTTGGTCGTTCATCTTCAACTCGTCGGTGGAGACGGATCGATCAAAATATACACTTCAAATTAAATTCACTTTCAAGCACACCAGAGCTCTGCTAAACTCCGAACCATCCAATGGCAGAACGGACAACATTTTGACTCGGTGAACAGGAACCGTTGAAGTGGTTCATAAATTTTCAAGCACACAGCACACCGGGTGAATTTTGCACCGATTCCCCATGATTGCGCTAATCCATGGTCATGGTCAAACAGAATCTGTTGCAGCAGCTATGGGTGGGCGAGATGGTGGGGAGTTACAGCAGCAGGGACTAACGATTTGTATAAATTTACATAATTCATTTACCCCCTTTTCCTAATTTAAATGTTCACTTTCAATCATCGTACACCAGGATCCCTCACAAGCGTTAGGTGGTAAATCTAGGATGGGGACAAAAAAAACGACAACATGGGAACAGCATGAAATCGGTCGGTGCGAAATGGTACGTTAAGGTTGATTTTGGCCCACTTCAGATATTTTTGTCAGACCGGAATGCTGCATGTTTGATTGATATGCACAGTGTGTAAAATCCATTCAAATGAAAATACATTCCTTAACTACATTGAGTGCAAATCTCCCAGCTTTTCTTCTATTTATTTCCTTTATTCTACTGGGGTATGTTCGTTTTCCCCTTCCCGAAAATAATCATTCCCCCGTTTGTGTTCTGTCCATCGAAACCGTTCCATCATTCCCACTGTGCTGACCATCATTATCATCCACCGCGCTTAGCAATCCCTTTCCCGGTGGCAGTTTTATCCACATCAACCCAAATCCCAGCCATCATACATCAACGCATCAACCACCGAAATCAGTTCCATTTGGACAGTTCGTGGATAAAAATGTACCACGGCTAACGCTCCGTGGATTTGTCACCTCATCGTCTCAGTTCGACCAGCCAAAGTGTTCTTTTTTTTCTTGAAAAAAGTTTAAGTGAACTATCACCACCATGCATACGCCAGGATCATCCACATCCGGTTACGCACTGCTGCTAATCGTGCAGGTGGTGTTTATAATCGTGTTCGGATTCTGCACCGATTATGCAAAGGAATTATTGCCCGTTAAAAATGAAACTGCCCGAGCAGCCACATCCGAACCCGAGGAGTCTAATCTTCGCAAATATCCCCGTAATGTCCAAACACGGCAAGCTGTTATTTCTGGGTCATTCGTTCTTAAACCCTGTGCTTTTCCTTCCCCTCCTGATCTTACCTTCCAGATTTCCAAGACATACACGTGATGATCTTTGCCGGTTTTGCATTTCTGATGACCTTCCTGAAGCGGTACGGTTTTAGTGCATCGGGACTTAATCTGCTGGTGGCGTCCCTCGTCGTCCAGTGGGCTATCATAATGCGCGGCTGTTACGAGATGGAGGATGGCATCATACCGATCTCGTTGCAGAATCTGATCGGTGCGGACATTGCGGCCGCAGCCGTACTCATCAGTATGGGTGCACTTTTGGGTCGCACCACTCCTATACAGCTGCTTGTAATGGGCATCCTGGAGATCGCGATCTTCGCAGGGAATGAGTATCTGCAGCTAGAGCTCGTTAAGGCGGCCGATGTTGGCGGTTCAATAACGGTGCACGCTTTCGGCGCTTACTTTGGGCTGGCGGTAAGCTTTATGCTACGTCCAAAGAAAGAACTGGCCAAGCCTGGTCCGCTGGAAGGTTCGTCATACAACTCGGACATTAGTGCCATGGTCGGAACGATCTTTTTGTGGATCTTCTGGCCCAGCTTCAATTCGGCACTGGTCGACGGAGCTGATCAGGAACGGGCCATTATCAACACATATCTCTCGCTCGCCGGTGCAACGGTCGCCACATTCGTGCTGTCGGCGCTGGTATCGCACGAACATAAACTCGACATGGTGCATGTACAAAATTCCACCCTTGCCGGTGGTGTTGCCGTAGGTTCCATCTGTAACCTGCTGATCCACCCGTTCGGTGCACTGATCGTCGGTGTTATTGCAGGGGTGATTTCCGTGCTGGGTTATCGGTACCTCACGGTAAGTACTGTGCTATCTAATGTGGATCTCATGTGGTGTTTGCCCACTGCTATCTAACCAACGATCACTCTCGCTCTCATGTTGCGTAAAAAAGGGGGACGGTCGAAATTCAAATTTTAATTAGATTCTCGCCGTACCGTTGTCTCATGGTGGTTGTAGCATTTCATCAAACAGAACAAACCCAGACAGTCGGACCAGCTGCTAACGAATTCTTCTTCTGGTCGGTGCACTGTTAGCAACTGTTTAAATGTTAAAAACCATCTCCACATCGCCTGAGACTGTTTTTGGAACATTTTAACATACGGGTGATAACAAGCGATCTCAAAGTGCTCCATTTAGCACTCAGTAACGATTAGATCGATCAACAAACAGGTTAGATCGGTACAAATTGACATGCACGGTTGCAGTAATTTCATTAGCAAATGAATGTTTGGGGGATGTTAAAAAAGCGAAACAAATTCTATTTTCGTACGCATTGACTTTATCAATTAAAATTTATTTGTTTTGCAACATTTAAGACTAGAAGTTTTTAGAGGTTTTTGAATTTTTTTCCATTTTATGCCATCTTTTGCAGCCTGCCATACTATCCAACCTACGTATTGCGGACACATGTGGTGTTCACAACCTGCACGGTATGCCCGCAGTACTGTCGGCCATTTTCTCCGCCATCTATGCAACGTTCGCCAGTTCTGAAACGTACGGAACCTCGTTGGCTACGATTTTCCCCGCCATGCAGAATCCTAATGCCACCGGTCACGCTGGAGCGGAAATGGAACCGCTCGAATACGTCATTGGGGTAAGTGAGCTGAGCAAACTTAATGTAGGAATTGTTTTTTTCTTAAATCTCCTGTAACACACTTCCAGGGTTACGGTCGTTCCGGAGCTAAGCAGGGTGCCTTCCAACTCATGGCAATTGGGTTGACGATGGCGATCGCAATAGTTGGCGGTTTACTAACGGGTAAGTAAATTATTATCATCATATAAACTAATTTCAATAAAGTCTATACAATAATACTGCCTACTGATGACATGTGCCGATCGATAGGAGTTATCGTTAGAATGAACACGTTCGGCAACCTCTTATCGGCATCGGAACAGTGCAACGATTCCCTCTGGTGGTTACTTCATCCAAATGAAAAACCAAAGCAATTGCAGCGTGTAACCGGAACTAACCCATTCACACTGAAAGCAAACGTTCTGTTTAGTCGCGCCTTGAAAAGGTGGTTACGAATACAAAATTATTGTCCTAGCTGTTGTCCATCATTTGCACTACGCACCTTTGTATTGATGGATATGTTTCATGTTTTTGTTGTACATAAATGTTTGCAAAAAAAGAAGAATGAATAATATAACTAAACCCATTTTCCATTTTTTCTTTTCTTCCCTTTTCAGGATTGATACTCAAGTCACCCTCAGTTCGTCAGTTGGAAGAACATGAACTACACAAAGATGATGCATTCTGGGAAACGCCATCGGAGGAATCTAAGAATACTACAGACACAAACGAATCCTCAGTAAATCAGTAGAGTGGACCAAAAACAAAAGTACACAAAAGACGAAAAATATTCAGCCGGCACTATAACGCGTTCGATACTTTAAACAAATCGAATTAAAATAAACCACTCATATATACAAAACAATGTTCGAAACAATTTTATTCTTTTATGAAATTAAGACACTTTTGGAGCATTTTGTCTATAAATTCAACTCATGCAAGGAGCATGTGGATCTTTATTTCACGCTAAAAGAGAAAAGTTCCATAGTTGACATAATCAATTGTTTCTGTTACTTATTGGAAGAAAAGTTTTTATTCGAAATTCCTTTTGTGTAAGGAAAATAGCTACAACAACAGCTCTTTTTCCAATTTACTTTCCTTTAAAAATTGTGTATTTCAAGCACATTAACGCAACTATGCAAAACGGTACAATAATTTCAGGAAAAAAAACAATTAACATTCCACCAACAACTTCAAGCATCATAAGATATCTCCAACTAGATTTAATTGATTTGCAACACGACTGTGCTAAGAAACATTTTTCTCGTGTCTGTTCATTTAAATCGCATTTTCATGCCAACCGGCTCAAAAACACACCGTGCCGGGTGATCACATTCCGGATCGCTAATTGAGCCGCGAAATCGAAACGTTGCGTTTGTACATGGTACAACGCAAGCACATGGCCATGCTTGTTCGCAAGTTTATATCCCCCATCCCCTTTGCTACCCCCCTGTTCGGCTGTACGCCACAAAATCCAACCCCGTGATCGTGTTAGATGGTTTGCAAATTTTCTTGCACGCTCTGCTACACACGCTGGTGGTCACGCTAAGCTGCCATTTTATCACGCGATCATGCCTCTGAGCGCCAGCTTTTATACTCTCCATTTCTTTAATAAGCGTGAAATGTATCACCTGGCTCCCTGGCTTTAACGTCAAACGTTTACCCTCACGCTTATGTCGGCCAATGGAAGGAAAATCCCAATACCGATAGGTGTGCCCTGTGTGTTTTACTTTAGTTTAAAACTCATCAAAACAAATACATTAAAATGAAGAGGAAGGAACATAATGCTGCGAGCATTAGTATGGGCCGTAGAATAAATTATAAGCAGCAGAATGGTGGGCATTAGGCCTCTCAGTTCGCCTGGTGTTATTCCCGGCAATCCAATTAACGCTGTCATGCAGCCGGTATTGGTCTTGATGGCTCTTTTACTGTCACTTCTTCAGACGGTGATGAATTTGTACGCCCCTCTCGGCCAGGGAAAACAACAAACCAAAATATAAACTACTATCCGATTAGCGTTACGAACGCTGTGGATGTGGTTAGCGCGATATTATGTCACGTTCGATTGCAACCGTTCACAATTTTTCGCAAACATACGAATCCAAACGACACGTCCAATGCTCAAATCTCGGCGATGCTTTCTAATTTAATGAAAACTGACCCACATTCCA
This sequence comes from Anopheles funestus, assembly GCF_943734845.2. NCBI lineage: Eukaryota > Metazoa > Arthropoda > Insecta > Diptera > Culicidae > Anopheles > Anopheles funestus. The sequence continues at coordinate 6,865,739 of NC_064598.1, read as the reverse complement.
AGGCTAACGAACTTTCAATCCTTCAGCGAGCGTTTTAAAGTTTGCCAGCCATGCTCTTGCAGACCTCTTCACCACTCCACTCGTGCACGCTAATTGATCTCAATCACGATGTAATATCGGTCATCTCACAGGAACCAACAGGTACCTTTACACAACCATGTGGGACAAGCCTACGCCAACACAGCACCGGACGACCGGAACAGGGTGGAGCCGCACCCGACCAGACTGCCGCAAATGGGCACGCGAAGTATAATGAACGAAGCCCCACGAAATGCGTTCCAGGCGACCACACTTACCTTTTTGTGGAAAAACGTTGGACCAAAATGGTAGGAACATAAGGGATGGGCTCATTTTCACGCGCCACGTTTGCCTGGAGCTTCGCGAGGTACGGTTTGTAACAATTCCCAGAACGATGAGTGTCGTGCCATCGAGTTTTGACATCGCGACCAACAACGCAACGCGACACCGCGAAAACATTAGACTTGGAAAAGGTATTGAAGTCCCTCAATTTTAATTATTTTGGTTTTTTAGCACGAAGTCAAAGTAAAGTTAGTAATTAATCGTGAGGATTGCATACTTCTGGGGTAAAATGTAATCCACTCCAGTGGGTCTTCTCCTAAAGAAGAATTGACGATCCTCGAGTTCTGTGAACTTTTACTCAACAATCTTCACAAGATCGTTTCTTCTATTACGAGCTTGATATCTCGAATTATCTTCACCACTTCTGACCGATTAGGTGATATCCATTTGGAATCATTTCAATTAGTTTCTTGATGCAGTATTCCCAAAAAATTAATGTAGTATTCCCAAAAAAGAGTCTTCTAAACATACGATTCTAAACATTCTATTTCTCCTGACGACATCTCTAGTTATCAATAATGCCATTAGTACTATTACAAGCAGAATGTAAATTCAGAGACGTTTTAAAGAAACCGTGACTTTAAGATATACCTTTCCGGATTAATGTAACTTAATGGAAAGATTCATCAGTCATCAGTCATCACAAGCATAATTGTTCAAAAATGAAGATCAATACACTTGCTTCAATACACCTTATAACTCTTTAATCGCACTCCATTACTAGCTCATTAAAAGTCAAAATTTCAACTAAGTAACTTTCTTCCTTAAAACCAAAATATCAAAAAAAAAATATTCATCAGCTGACACAGACTGCATAATACACCCAGCATTTTATTGATAAGCCCTTTTTGCCTCTTTGCTGTGCCGAACGTCTCTCAATGTGCTCAATTATCGACACAGTGGTGAATGGCAAAAAAAATCTACCAAAAACAAAAACACTCTCCCAGCGAAGACGCGCGAACGCATAAGGGTAGTAACAGCAATTAGAACCGTAACTACTACAGCGCCAAACCATTGCCACCATCATTTCGTTAGCGGCACTCATCGGAGAAGGCCGCGTTGTGTGTTGGCTTGAATACTGAAGGTTTGATTTTTTTCCCCCTAATCACTTTCTCTCTTTCTCTCTCTCTCTCTCTCTCTCTCTCTCTCTCTCTCTCTCTCTCTCTCTGTGTGTGTGTGTGTTACTCCCTCTCTCGGTTATTGTAGTAGAAATTAAAGAAAGCCGGTGGATTGGGTCAGAGAACCCAAAAGTGAGGAGTTTTCCACCCCCCACCCTCTGGTTGAACCATTTTCCACGGATATCGTGTACTGTCGTTGCGTGTGCGTTTTCCGATCCGATCTTTCCACCCGAGTGGCCGTTAGCGAACGACCGGTAGCGTGGCCGTTTTGGATGCGATCGAAGGGAAAATCGATCCGGGCGGCCCATCGGGGTGAAACCTAATCAACGGTGATGGGCTCCAGTGTGTGTGTGTGTGTGTTACCACCCCTTTTGTGTGTATGTGACGTGTTTGAGGACGGTTTTTTGTGTGTTCCGATTGGAGTAAAAACCGATCGAGGAAAGTGAAACACGAATAGGGAGAAAAGTAAAAGCTGCAGGGTGGTTTGGTTTTTGTCTGTTCATTACGAATGTTACGTGAATTCTCGCAGTTCCATTTTCTCTACCGGCGTGAGTTACGCCAGTCTCGCGTTCGGTCATATTTTTTTTTGTCTAATAAGGAAAGAGTTCAATTCGCAAAGTGTTTATTAAATTTGTCCCGTGTATCTCAACCACCCGCGTGGAGGGGTGCGAACACACCACCCTGAGCACGCCATTTCTCAGAGCATAAGAGCACAGTGGGTGAACTGTAGTGGGCCAGTGGTTAAAAATAACATCGCGCATCGCACGCAACCACAATCGACGCCGTGTTGGACGTGCAGTGTGTAGTGAAGTGGCGTTGTGAGATGATGCCGATAGCGCAATGATCTCACCTGTCTGCTCAACGCAACAACATGCGCGACTCACACATCCGGGGCCGTGTATAACGCGTCTTCACTTGCAGTGTATGTGGCTGTGGAAGCAACAACAAAAAAAGTGTGCAAAGAACGGCATTGAAGACGCATCGCAATATTAGACCGTTCAATGCTTTACCTTTCTACCACCATCGCACTAACCTCAAAAAGGCTGTCCCAACATGGTGTGCCGTGTGTTTGCACGCAGAAGTAGTGTTCAGTATGTGGTTTTTTTGCTGCTTTTCGCAACATTGTGTGGTGAAAATCATAACATCGTGAAGTAACCTGCAAGTGGTAAACAACACACCACAGCCGTACGAGGAAGTGGATAAGGGTGCTGATTGCAACAGTGACATGTGTTTTTATTGGCTTAGAGGCATCCGTAGGGTGTGGGTTATTATCAGTAGCGCACACACTTCACACGAATGTATGTAAAGGTGCTGCTTGGAGTGCATCCGCTACCTCGCTATCCATCAACCCTAGCTATACGCAGGTGTTTTTGATTCTATTTCCAAAAAGAATCCCCCTAGTGTCCATTTCATCAAGCGCACCAGTTTTCCAACCATTCCAACCTACTTCCTTCTTTCCTCTCCACCACGTATGAACAACAGATCCGCTAGGTAATTCAAACCCCTAAGCTGGATAAGAAGCTTCCTTTCTAAAAGCGCCTTTTTGCGTAATACTGCTTTATTTTTGCTCACCGAAAAAGGCAACGAAAACAACGGAATAGGTACGGTTCGACCCCGATGCCTTCATTCTCGGCCCGATGCCGAGGAGAAGGTCATGGAGTGAAATCGCGAAAATTGTGTTCAGACCCCTCTCAATCGCCACCTTCACGGACAAACCCACCATCTTGTCCAGATCTCATATGCTGCCCGAGATTGTGCGTCATTGCACGGGCCGTTGCGACGCGTCTGTACAGCACATTGTTCCGCTAGTGTTCCGTAAAAGAGTGAGCTAATCCAAACGCGTAGGAAATACCACACACGAGAAGCTCAATTTTCTTGTTTGCTGTATTCTGGGTTTAAGGAGTTATATCCTAACGTTTACAATGGCTGTGTAATCTTATACATTTCTTCTATCCACCTGTGTACTATTGTAGTGCGACAGTCATCGCGAACGACATTACGTACGCTTAGGGCAGCACAAACAAGTGTTGGTTTAGTGACGAATTAAGTGAACTTCAGTAACTACTACTTTAGTGACAGAAAATTGTACCAATACGATCAAAACTGCTGCATCAAAAAGTCATGCTTCCGGTCGACGGTTTGCTACACAACCACTGATCACAACTGCGCCGTCCGCAATAAACTTGACCATCAGACACCGTTAAATTGATACGGTATGTATTAACGAACTGCGTCGGAACAGGGTGGTTTATACAGCAGTAATGACATTTTTTCGTATAGTGTTTTCTCATTTACTTTAACGATATACACCTAATAAGTACTTCTTGATTCACCGACATCCCTCAATTATTTCTTTGATACTAAACGCCTGAAAGTATGCAATCGACCAACAATTTTACCTCTTTAGTCCTAAATCAATCGTTGAATTGTTATCAAGATGCCAATGTCAAGATGCATGTCCACAGTTCAAGATCACAAAAAGAGGAAAAGGAAAAGGCATGTTTAAATGAAAACATGCCCTCTCTTTATGATGAATCACCCTGTGCGAGACATCGCCTTTCACGCGCATTATAATGTCGACTGTTAATAATTCAATTTACCACCTCGCCCTCGTGTAAATGCCATCAGTTCCACAGCTCTTCGTGCTGGTTCAATAACACCGCACGATGCGTTAGCACCATCTCTTGCACACGTGTCACGTATGCCACCGTGTTAGCTGATCGTGTGTTCCGTTTGGTTTTGGGCTGGGTTTCCAAATCAATCCCGCAATATAACGTCGAACGATATGGGCAATTAGTTAGCGGATATGGTTCGTTACGTTTCCATTCTTCTATCTACACATTCAAGCCAAATAATCGTTTGCTTCAAGCAGTTAAACCATCTCAAGTTGTTACGCTTATGTGAATGACTCATGACTTACTGCTGTTTGCATAATGCATGATCTGATGATCGGGGATATTCACCAAGAGCAAGAAGACACCATTAATTGGGCACAAGTTCATTGTTTTAATTTTTGAATTATTTATATTTCTTGCTTTACTTCTAATCATTTGCTCAGTTTGGTTTATTACAGTGACCTTTAAAATTCAATTTAAATCCTAACCGTCCGATCTCAACGGTTTATTGATAAGACAGTTTCAATGATTCTCATGTTATATTGATAACACGACACTTGCTATGGAAAGCAGTTTATTGTCATAGATAAGAGTAGATGAAGAATAATCATAATAAACAGCTGTTTCAAAAGATGACAAAAAAACCATATAATATGTGTTACTCATCACCCAGAGACAGGGATTTTTTTAATGCTCGCATTTGCTTGATTTAATAGTTATCACTTGCAAGCTGCACGCCATCAGTACCTCAACCGCTCATGACTGCTCTTCACTTGAGCCTTTTTTTCTATTGCCCTTACCCTTTGATTTTCCATTCTTTTCGTGCCCTTTTTTCTTCCCTTTTCCTGGGCTACTGCGCGTTGTTTTGCCACGTAGACGATCCTGCCCATCGTCATTCGTCCTAGGTTCTACAGGTAGTGACCAGAGAGCCGGTTCTTCTGCAGGTTCTTTCATCCGATGGACAACGGGGCTTTTCAGTTGGACATTAAGTTCCTTGGGAGCTGTGTTCACAGCATCACCTGCTAAGATATTCGATTGTTTTTCTGTGTTCAACTTTCCTGGTGGCTTGATCGCCAACGGAACGGGAAGAGTATCTGTACTTTGAAGTTTGGGTCTGTAAGGGCTCAGTGTCTTGATCTCTGTCGATCGCTTACTACGAACATTAACCATCTCTTCGGAGCTTTCGTTCGATTGTTGAGCTTTTATAAAGGTAGGTGTGGCAAAAACTACCGATATGAACAATAACTGGAATGCAACGAACCCCCAAATAGTACCCATTGTGTGGTCAGATACTTGGACTGCTTGGAGTTTGTACGATAAACTAAAGCTATATTCCGCAAATTGGTCTTTTATACGACCTCTTAGCTTGGATGATCAATTGCTATTTAATAATAATCATTTTTAAATGAATGTCCCCTACTCTACATAAACGGACAGTGTTAATCGAATAATAATTGCTCTGCGTCGCTAAGCAACACTATAAAAGCAAATCCAATTGTGGAAACTATACCACTTGCAGTCCACAATTTGAATTTTCAAATACCAGTTTATTTTGTGACCAACCAGTCCCAACCAACAATCCAACCAACAACAATGAAGACAACTCTCTTCTTCCTGGTCGTTGCTCTGTGCGTCGTGGTGATCTCGGCCCATGACAGCGAGCAACACGGCAAGGGACAAGGCAAGGGCAAAGGCAAGGAAAATGCCTCCGCTGGAGCTGACAATGGATCCCAAGTTGGTGTTGGCAAGGGAAAGGGCAAGGGCCAGGAGAAGGGTGATGCTGCTTCCCGTGCTGAGGCTGGTCGTGCACATGCCCAGAATGGTGGAAAGGGCAAGGAGAATGGAAAGGGCAAGGGCAAGGACAAGAACTGAAGTGCGACAATGGAAGTTAAACTGAAATTACGATAATAAAATGATAACGTGTATGTCGAAATACTATTTTTATTTTGTATATTATGGATGAAGCCAAAGACTGAGCTTCCAGGAGAAATGATCTAGGGTTGGATTTCCTGAGAAGTACCTCAGAGAATGAACTGATACTGATATTACTGTGTATATAATAACCATATAGTTCTGAAGATGTCGTTGCAACTGTAAAAAACGGTATATCATTTCCTCTTCCTTTGGTTTAACCATATTACGGAAAAAGTCTTTGTTTCATCAGAAACTTGTTGTTCACATATTGATGCGAAATTCTGGATGATGTGCACAAAATCATCCTCCAGTTGGAATGTACTTTGAAATACATTTCCAAGAAAAAGATTTCTGTTAAGTTTCAAAGTTTATTACATGCGAAAATTCATATCTCATCACCTCGATTAAAGGACCTCTATCATAACTGACTATTATGCAGTGACATACACTCGCTAAACTGTGGTGTTCTAGATCCGTCGTCAGAACGACACTAAACATTTTATCTGGATCATCCATACAGATTAGGAAAGAGTAGACTGTCCCAATTGAGATGAAGGGATGGGGTTCATATGTCTGTCTGTATAACCGCTGTAAATTGACAACGACGCCATCGGTTAACTGTAAACAAATCAAAGAACAGCAATAGAACCGAACATGATTATTAAGCGGTTAAAGATATTGATAAGTTAGTAAGTAGATAACCAGGAGTAAAAGCTAAAACGATATAATTCCTCAATCCTTCATTACACTAAACTGTCATACATATTATCAACGTATTTTACACATAGGACAGACACAATTAGATTTCAAAGGCCCATTTTGGATACCACACCACAAATAATCGTAATTTAATTAAACAGTTGATTGTTAGGCATCTTCAATGACAATTGATGTGTTTTTACGTAGCCTAATTTCACTCAATTCACGGAGGCCTTGTGTGCAAACTATTGTTTAATACTTTTAAATTACCCTCTGGAACCCAGTTTTGTTAGATTTGATTGGAATTTAACAACTTGCCACATGTACGTACAGCATTATCACGCATGTCTCCGGATATAAAAGCAGCAGATCAAGCATCCGAATAGTATAGTAAATCCAGCTACTCTCGCCAAACCATCCAAACCAACCAATAACAATGAAGACAACTCTATTCTTCCTGATCGTCGCTCTGTGTGCAGTTGCATTGGCTGCTCCATCATCTGAGCAGAAGCGAGAAGGAAAGGGCAAAGGCAAGGGCCGCCAGGAGATGGCGGATTCCGGCTCGGCAGAGGGTGCACAGGACGATAGCCAAGAGGAAAACCGCGGAGGAAAAGGCAAGGGAGCAAACGGTAGAATGACCGAAAAGGGTGGAAAGGGCGGAAAGGGCGGAAGGGGCGGAAAGGGCGGAAAGGGTGACATGGAAGATGAGATGGAAGGCCCCAGACGGCGTATGGATGGTCCGATGGGAAAGGGCCAGCAGAAGGAGAATGGAAAGGGTCGTGATGCAAAGCCAAAGGAACATGGCAAAGGAAAAAAGAACTAATCTGATGTACCGCCTCAAATGTAACGAAAAATAAAGATCAATTTAAAAATATCCACTTTAAAATTTTTATTAGATATCACTTATGGGAATTGAATTTAATAACAGTAAGAGTCTCTTTCTTGTTGGCTTTAATGACCACTAACGTCGCGCCGACCATTTGTGGCTTTCTAGACTTATTTTTACCGCGTAGCCAGATAGTCAGTCCTTGCTACGGGAGACGGTCCGGATGGGTCCCGACAGTAAGAGTAAATTTCTTTTTTTTTATAACAGTAAGATTATGAATTAAAGAAACTATTTAGTATTTTGTAAACTGAAAGTATGCAATCGCTCAGTTTAGGACCAATTGTAATGTCTGAGATATTTTGAGGCGCTTTTGTGTTTGGTGAAACAGAAAAACTGGAAGGTAGCCTATAATATCCGACAATTTAGACAAGTATATTGAATAAAACTGCAAGAAATAAATATATTTAATGAAACAAAAAATTGCTAATGGTTAATTAACGGACAGGGACTGACACGGCATAGCCGATGTCGTTGAAACTTCATATACAACAATTTTCTGTTATATAACTATTCTCCTATAAGTAGGACTGAATATCCAAATCTGTCTTACATATCTTACATGGCCGGACATGACTTAGTAAGTAGTTAATCCAAAAGAAAAGTATATCGAAGTTTTCAAGATATAAACCAAAAGAAATAAAACAGATGCCAAGAAAAGTTCAAAATAGTAGGAGAAAAAAATGTTACATTATTGCAAGATAAAATAAGAGATAAAAAAACTTCATCCAGTTAATAAATCGTTATAATTCAATGATTAGGAAAATGGTTAATGTATCAGAAACATCAAAGTGAATCAAATAAAAAATTGGATAAGACATTCGTGACATCAATGAGGAATCAAATTAAAAATAAACTTATATCTCTAAGAGAGGGCTAACAAAAACATTTGATCAAAATATGTTGTTGTTAAAGGGATCTTTATTTTTCGTCACATTTGAGGCGGTACATCAGATTAGTTCTTTTTTCCTTTGCCATGTTCCTTCGGCTTTGCATCACGACCCTTTCCATTCTCCTTCTGCTGGCCCTTTCCCATCGGACCATCCATACGCCGTCTGGGGCCTTCCATCTCATCTTCCATGTCACCCTTTCCGCCCTTTCCGCCCCTTCCGCCCTTTCCGCCCTTTCCACCCTTTTCGGTCATTCTACCGTTTGCTCCCTTGCCTTTTCCTCCGCGGTTTTCCTCTTGGCTATCGTCCTGTGCACCCTCTGCCGAGCCGGAATCCGCCATCTCCTGGCGGCCCTTGCCTTTGCCCTTTCCTTCTCGCTTCTGCTCAGATGATGGAGCAGCCAATGCAACTGCACACAGAGCGACGATCAGGAAGAATAGAGTTGTCTTCATTGTTATTGGTTGGTTTGGATGGTTTGGCGAGAGTAGCTGGATTTACTATACTATTCGGATGCTTGATCTGCTGCTTTTATATCAGGAGACATGCGTGTTAATGCTGTACGTACATGTGGCAAGTTGTTAAATTCCAATCAAATCTAACAAAACTGGATTGCAGAGGGTAATTTAAAAGTATTAAACAATAGTTTGCACACAAGGCCTCCGTGAATTGAGTGAAATTAGACTACGTAAAAACACATCAATTGACATTGAAGATGCCCAAGAATCAACCGTTTAATTAAATTACGATTATTTGTGATATTCAAAATGCGCCCTTGAAAGCTAATTGTGTCCATCCTATGTGTAAATTACGTTGGTAATATGTATAACAGTTAAGTGTAATGAAGGTTTGAGGAATTATATCGTTTTAGCTTTTACTCCTGGTTATCTACTTACTACCTTATCAATATCTTCCGTAGTTGTTCTTTGATGTGTTCACAGTTAACCGATGGCGTCGTTGTCAATTTACAGCGGTTAGACAGACAGACATATGAACCCAATCCCTTCATCACAATTTGGACAGTCTACTCTTTCCTAATCTGTATGGATGATCCAGCTAAAATGATTAGTGTCGTTCTGACGACGGATGGACTCGCTACGGACGACACCACAGTTTAGCGAGTGTATGTCACTGCATAATAGTGATTCATTGTAGGGGTCCTTTAATCGAGGTGATGAGATATGAATTTTCGCATGTAATAAACTCTGAAACTTAACAGAAATCTTTTTCGTGAAAATGTATTTCAAAGTACATTCCAACTGGAGGATGATTTTGTGCACATCATCCAGAATTTCGCATCAATATGTGAACAACAAGTTTCTGATGAAACAAAGACTTTTTCCGTGATATGGTTAAACCAAAGGAAGAGGAAATGATGTACCGTTTTTTACAGTTGCAGCGATATCATCCAAACTATATGGTTATTATATACACAGTAATATCAGTATCAGTTCATTCTCTGAGGTACTTCTCAGGAAATCCAACCCTAGATCATTTCTCCTGGAAGCTCAGTCTTTGGCTTCATCCATAATATACAAAATAAAAATAGTATTTCGACATACACGTTATCATTTTATTATCGTAATTTCAGTTTAACTTCCATTGTCGCACTTCAGTTCTTGTCCTTGCCCTTGCCCTTTCCATTCTCCTTGCCCTTTCCACCATTCTGGGCATGTGCACGACCAGCCTCAGCACGGGAAGCAGCATCACCCTTCTCCTGACCCTTGCCCTTTCCCTTGCCAACACCAACTTGGGATCCATTCTCAGCTCCAGCGGAGGCATTCTCCTTGCCTTTGCCCTTGCCTTGTCCCTTGCCGTGTTGCTCGCTGTCATGGGCCGAGATCACCACGACGCACAGAGCAACGACCAGAAAGAACAGAGTTGTCTTCATTGTTGTTGGTTGGATTGTTGGCTGGGATTTGGACAGAACTGTTGATGAGAACTAGCTCGGTTGTGATGTTAATACAGAAGCTATCCAATGCTTTTATACCCGAATCAAAACCAAATCGTTTATTAAAATCCCATCAAGTTGAACCATCCATTAAGTTGCTCCGAAATTTGCGCATGAATGTTTCACGTCTACGTGTATGTCGCGCATTTTTTAAAAGTTTTACTAATTTTTTTATGTGATCTTCTTTCTTCCATCCCCCGCAGATGAACGTAACAGACGATCGACTCCCGAAGCTAGAGTTCACACTTTCGGTGGACGAAGAAAATGCTCTCACACTGTACGAGGAACTCGAGCAGACGGATATCAATCCAACCAATCTTAATGTGAACTGCTGCTGTGGTCTACTGCGCACCTCGCCCTTCCACCAGCCAAAGTCATCCTCAAGCCCTACCGGGCGCCTGCAGGTAGATCCGTTGCGACACGAAGACGGTGAACAACATGGACATCACGGCCATCATCAGCACCATCATCACCATCGGCATGAGGACGATACAGAACATGACTTTCTTATTTCTACACGATCCTGCGAGGATGACGAATGCGACAACGCACTAACCGAGCGATGGCGCCACAACGTGACACGACGCAACGAACGATACCGTGCGTTTGGGTTGCTAGAATCCAGCATTTTGAACAGCTTTCAGCTGCAAAACTTTCGCCGCAAGACGCCTAGTGTTTTCGATTCATCTAGCTCATCGGGGCAGACGAGTTGCAGTTCCACTGCATCGAGCATGATTGAGGACATATCGGATAAGATAGAGGAAATTGGAAAGCTCGACACCAACATCCATTCGCTCATGTACAAATCGGTCGAGCTGCATAATGACATACTGGTAAGGGTTGACTTGTGACTTACTTGTGACTTATACCAAATGTAATTTCCCATTAGTTTCTTCACGATCTGATATGCTTTACTGTCTCGTTTATTAACAGTCCTTGGAAGCCACCACCAACCGCCTAATAGCCGATGCGAAAAAACTCTCGGACGATCTGGACGATGTACGATTCCTAGACGAGCTGATAGCCATTCTAAACGGTGACATCGGTCCGGTGATACATCGCGAATGGCCGTACAAAATCGACACGGACGCCCCGATCGAAGAAGGCACGCCGGTCACCTAACCGGCGGACATGAATCAATCTCAGTGCACGCCAACCACCAGTGTCCGCATTGGAAGTCGGCGCGTCCGATTTTGCTAGTACGCCCCGTGAGCCGGTCCTATTATGTCTTATTACACCGCTAGATCCTCGTGACCGGAGGTGGGCTTTGTAGTGCCGCATCCATGGTCAAAAAAGAAACAGCGCACGGCGAAGAAAAGCTGCTACACCTACACTTCAAGTCGTATTTTTCCGAATCGATAGCAGCCAAACAAACATTTCCTTTCTAGCGCGTACCGACAAGAAAACCAATGTCCAACAAACCGGGCAAACATTGAGGCAAATGTCCGCGGCTTCGTCCTCGACGATAATTGGCTTACGGGCGTGGTGGAAAACGTCGTCCACGGTCCACTCTAGCCTGTCCAATATTCGATTTAATGCTTCCGGGAATGCAGCGATTTTGTGTTCCCCTTACCAATACCGCTGTCTTGGCAATACGGCAGCTTCTTAGCCAACATAATTGTAAGTGAGTAACATTATTGGTAATTGGTAAAAAAAAATAGATCAAAACGAGCATACCTCATCCGTTTCGAGAGGTCGATTGTTTCGCACCATTTGCTTGTGACGCGTGTTTTAAAACATACGCTAATGAGCACCATTACAGTAGATTAGAAAATTATACCTAAGTTAAACTACTCTGAATACGTAGGTTGTACAATAAATGACCCAATTGTGATAAATGTTAACAGCTTATTCGGTGTCTTTATTTTTTCATGCACTACCATTACACTACACACGTGGGAGCAATTTTAATGTGAATTTACTGTGAAGGTTGTTTCGTTTCAGTCATCTAAAGCTCGTTTAATAAAATGATACAATAATGCAATAAAAATGGAAAATTCTACAATCATCAAGCATAACCATTAGCATAGTTGTTTCTTTACACGTATTTAAATTATTGTTGGGTAATTTGATAAACTATTTGGTAAAATTAAACGTATGTTTATGTCAAGGGGTTCCCTTCCAAATAATGCCCAAATCCTTTTTCTACGTCCAGTGATTGCCTACTTTCAGGCGATATTGAAATGATAAATATGTTTAGAGTAAAATAGTATATTTTTTCGGTTTTAACTGCTGGGCTTATGATGCCAGATTAAAATAATGCTGAAAATATTATATATTCTTGATTTACTTAAAATCTTAAATTGTTAAAAAATCTATTTAACTTTCTAAATTTTCTTCTAAATTCTAAATTTTTCCTTTGCTAATCATTGAGAGAAATCAACAATTCTATTTAGATAAATATATAAAATTGAAATTATATAATATTCGAAATAAATCATTTAACACTTCCACTTCATTACCTACAGATGTTTTACCAATGTTACGATTAGAACTTTAAATTACACCAACATAAGTTTTGTTAGTAGGCATTCAAGTCTTCACGCCGGAAAGGGGAACGGACACAAGCAATTGTGGGGAGTGAAATCAATTTGTCACCCAAAATCGAAAATGCAAACCATGAAGCGAAAAAAAAACCAAAAAAAACTTCCATACAGTACCCATTTCGCGTGCGGTAATAACTTTTGTCATTGACTTCCTTTATTTTATGCAACATCGAACAAACGTGACCGTGCCGGGTGTATGTGCCTTGGCTGGCTGGCTGGCAAGCATAATCACGCCATTGAACTTGCCCATACAGAGACACACACCAAAAAACATACCGGGTGCGGGTGATTTGATCCCTCCCCCAGGCCCTGGTGGTTCGGCTAGGGCACCTCACTATATATGTTGTATGTACGTTTGACTCGTTGCTTCTCGTTTCGGGGGACCGATTGCACCAAAGTTCGCATATGAATTTATGCACGCTATGAGCCAAAAGTGACAACGGGTACATAAAAATAGAGGACAATCCGGTTTGGGGTCCTTTACCGGAGTTTGGTTTGCTTTTTTCTTTTTTTCTTTTTTTGCTATTTCTCCCCACTCTGTCGAGCATACAATTTTCAAAACTCGGTACTATCTAGATATGCAAATAAAATACTCCCACTATCTCTCCCCGTGCTTCTATTGTACGAAATCAAAAGCAACAAAGTGAGCAATTGTGGTAAAACTCTACCGTTGGCAAAGTTTTGCAACATTTTATTAACTTCCTGCCCTGAAGGGTTCCAGTACGGTACTACCATCGATTCGTACCGAACCGCTCTTGATAGCAGAAACGGCGAAAACTTAATTACTCAAGTAGTGTTCAGTTCCAGAGGTTCTGGCTTCACATTAACTCAACACGTTCCCGAGAGGTGGGCTCGGGAATTGAAAGGAAAATGGGGAACGCAACGCCCACCTTATTCTCCATTAGTTTGTCTTTCCATGATAGCAGCGATTTAGCGTTCGTTAACCTGGTGATATGATTTTGTTGGTTTTTTTTCTTTTCTTTCTTTTTTTTTTGCCATCACTTCCGGCACTCCAGAGGTTGCATTCCGTAAGCAATGGTTGCAAACTTTGTACGCTATGGCCCGTTGACTGTTGCCGTTCTCCACCATGCGAATGTTGCTCGACTTGTTTCCATCCTTGATGTGTATCGAACAATGGAAAGGACTGTATAATGGAAAAATAAAACGAATTCCAAATTAAATGCACCTCTTGATGAAGAGCAGTGCCGAAATAGGGGCAGAAAATGGTACAATTCATGTTTTAATTAGGAAATGACATTGATTTTTGCTATTATTATTATTTAAGTATTTTTTTTCTTTTCTCGTACAATGAAAACATTTGTTTCAAATGGAACTTCTCTTGAAAAATGGAAAGAAAAAGTCATAGAATAAATGCAACATTATAAATAAAACAATACAATGTGATGTAAATGGGTTTCCCATACAAATCACCTGTAGATAAAAACCGTCACCTACTGTAGGCACGAAAATAGCTTCCACTGTGGGCAAGGAAGTGGGAAACTGTTTGCCAAGCTCCACACAACACTCACCTTTTGCTTTCATCCCCGTACCAAACTAAGTGCCGCAAGTGCTAATGATAGAAAATGGCAAAAATGTAGGCCGAATTTGCCACGCCACTACCTTACCCAAGCTTCGTTCAACCTTCTCAGGAATGTGGAATTGAGAACGATTCCTTGGATAACAAGGGGAAATGGGGAGAAACGTGGAAAACTTTGCAGATTTTCCAACGGCTTTTCACTTGTTCCTTCCCTACGTACCATTCATGCCCATTTCTAAACGAACTTTTGGCACTTGGAAGTAACACTTTTAAGCCGGAAATTCCAGAGACACCCGGGACTGTAAGGATCTGTTTGGGAATGGTGCCACTCCCCCACCCCCGCCATCGAACAAGTCGGAGCGGTGTAAGTGAAACAAAAAATAAACCAAAAAAAAACTTTACCGATTCCGATCGCCAGCACAGTGGCGGAATGTGAGAAACTATTCAGACGACCGGAAGCACCACCATACGGCAGGCTCGAACATCATGTGGAATAGTTGAGACGGCTGGCTTTGCAGACTGGCTCGGAAGTTTGCATAGCTCCCCCGTATACATCCCCCCACATGTCATTCCTTCTACATGCACGCACGTCACAGTTTTATGACGTGCAGTTTCACACACCCGACCATCATTGGCGTGACGGCACGAAAGGAGCTGGGTTTTTCCTGCCAAAGCTTTCACTCATCCACCTTGGGGCTACCGGGAGCGACCGGGGAACTAACTCCAACTGGTACGTAATGTATGGACGCGAATCCTAATCAGAGCATGGTTTAGATAGGCTATGGCTAAATTACCAATACATACACACGAACAATTTCATTGTCGGCCTCGGACGAATTGTTCGGTTCGGTAGTCGGTACATTGAATTAGAAAGGATTCCCCACCACCATGGCTTATTATCGTTCTGAGCGAAACTTACACGAATAACCATTTTCCGATTGAGAACTGCTTTCTACCGTTGATTACGTCCCGACGTTCATTTGTTGTTGTAGATATTGTCGAGCGTTTCGGGACACCCGAAGGATAGACCAACTGATCAACTGACATCAACACGTGAAGCAACTATCACAGCACGGTACAATAGCGGGACAGCAACCGAACTCATACCGATCCACCGTACAGATCTAAAGAAAAGTGTTTTATTTAATGAAATAAAATCTTAAAAATCAAACATCGAATTGAAAGCAATGTTTCCTTAAGTTTATGCAGGAATGCTTAAAAATATATTTACTAACTATTCATAAAGTTCTACTATTTGTTTTACAAAGTTAAACTATCAGTTAGGGTCCTACATGTTTAGCGCCAGCGAGAAAACTCATGACAGCAGGAAGTCCTGAATGTGAAGTGTTAAACACCTTATAGGTAGGGGGCGGCCCGGTGGTGCATGTGATAAACGGCGCCAGTTCACACGACCGGACCGGGTTCAAATCCCATCTGGACCGACCCCCCGTAGCAAGGACTGACTATCCGGCTACGTGGTAAAAATAAGTCTAGTAAGCCAGAAATGGCCGGCGTGACCTGTAAGGTCGTTAAAGCTAAGAAGAGAGAGAGAGGTAGGGTTGCAATGTCCTCAAAGTTTTCTAAAATCGACTCCGACTTTTGAGATTGTTAAAGAAAAGTCTCGAATGTTGATCATGACGCACTTGAAGATGATAAGTAAAATGTCCAGACATTGTTGCACACGTTCACTAGTTAAAAAGTGGAGTAGAGTAGAGTTTTCTGCGTACCAAGAAAACCTGAATTGCAATACTTTTTTCACAACCGACAACCTGCTGCGAACGGTAAAAACCCCTGCGTTAACCTAAGGCAACGCGGCAACCACACAAACAACGATGAAACGAAACATACGCCAGCTATTCCCTAACAACATTTTCAGCACAATCACTAGGCTTTTGTTTATATCTAACCTCAATACAGCATAGCGCATATAGATAGCATACTCGGTGTCCTGGTGTGCGCGGCCAGGTCTGCTGCTGCACCCTGTCTTCTTCGCTGCAAACCCCAGAGACGCCGGGTACGCAAGTGGAAGCGGGATAGCACCGTCAGACTTTTCCCTTGGGGCTGGGGCCGATTTTCAATCATAAACAACCGAAACCCAAACTTCCCCGGTCGACCGGGGAAGGGTGTACAGAGTGCGGGATTTCACCATTCAAGCATATTCACTCTCTCTCTCTCTCGCACAAAACATACACAAATACACCCTTCGCATCAGGAGGAGGACATCAAAATTTAAGCCAGTGTTGAGGCGCACGTTTGGGAAAGAAATTACACGCCGAAAGCAGTCGCAAGGATCACGTCGCCGAGTTCGGATGTGCTGGCGTGGGGCCGCTAATCGTTGGGGTTCGGAATTTCCTACACGTTAACGGATACGAATACGGACACTCATAGTCGGTGGTTTAGTGCTGTCAAGGAAGGATAACCAGGCGCCTCCATGTCAGTGGAATAAATCTGTTTTTTTTTTAATTTACACCAATCAGTTGCAGCAATAGTGTCCCGACAGGATCATATAATGTGCAGCAAACAGTGCGGATGGTCCGTTCGTAAACGGACATTTTATTTTCCCACCCGCGCAAACACATACACACGCACGAGTCCTGTTTGCTGAGTGCGTGCGTGAAAGAGAAGGAAGCACTTCCGTAGGAGAATCGTAACAAAAAACCAAAGAAAAAAAAAACGTAACGGAGAAAGAAAACAAATACGTGAAACAGTGTGCGCGCCCGTCAAGTTTTTTTCCCCCGTTCGGTCGGTCGGGAAAAATCGGTCACGAAAGTTTTTCGGCATTCAATTGATTTTCACTATTATCCTTCGAAAGGGGTTATGTGAGGAAGGAAGGAAGGAAGGAAGAGGGAAGGGGAAGGGAGGGAAACGCGTGAGACGGGCAGGATGACAGACAGAGCAGAAAGCATCACCGTCGTCCTCTGTCTGTCGCTAATGAAGGGTCCGGGTGTGTAAGGGAGGAAAAGCAGGACAGGAAAAACGAGGACCCCGTCTCTCCCCGTCTGTGTGTACGGGTGAAGTCATCATAAACAACTTTATGAAGCGTATGAATTACAAAACGGTGACTACTGCATCACAACTACACCGGTACACGGAGAACGGCCGTAAAGGGCAGACGGCCAAGGGTGGCGGCAAGAAAGCAAGTGCCGTGTTGTGTACTGGGACCGGGGTTTTTGGGTACCGAACATCATCATCATCATCACCGCGGCGGGTGAAGGACTTTTATCCTTCGTTTTGCGACATACCAATCCACCATCGAAGACGTCGTCCGTGTTGATTGTCGCCAAAAGATTTTTCGCTTTTGTTTTGTTTTTTTTTTTCTTACTACTGCATCGAAAAAAAGAAACATTTCGATTGGGGCCAACGACGGTTGAGGCTCCACCGGAAGACGATGACAATATACCGACCAGCAACCGTACGTGTGCGTGACGATTTCGTACGGCAGACATCGAAGCGGAGGCCAACGAACGGCACTCCGAGGTGAGGTGTCAGTCGTTAAGTCGGTCAGTTGGAGAACAAACAAGAAAAACAGCAAGGTTAGCGGGGATAGAGATCAGGTCAGCACAGCCTAGCAAACACCAATGAGTACACCGAAGATTCGGGGAAAGTCCGGCATTCACATCAACGATGGTATCATCGGTCCGAGTGCGTCCAGTGCGGCTGTCGGTGGAGTCGGTGGGCCCGCACACAACGCACTGCTCAAGATCGAATCCGTCGTGCCAAAGCTCACGACCCGCGGTGCTAACGGTCCGGGCACGAACATTGTGCTGGCCTCCGGACATTCCACTCGCTTGCGTACGTTTCATCGCTCCCACAGTACGCTTAGCTCGTCGTACCTGCGAAAGGTTACTGCTGCCGCTGCGGCTGATTATAATCGCCAGCAGCGAATCCATCCGGGCCCGGTCCGACCGGAACCGATCTGCGAGCGAGGAAGTTATGGACCGTCGCCACCACCGCCTGCAGCACCATCACTCTCGCAAGCGCTGCTCGATACCACCGGTCAGCAGCTGCTAGCGGGATACGCAGAAACACCTCCCCTGGACAGTACGCTGATCGTACAGAATGGCGTTCCGAGCATACGCCGATCGCAGAAAGATCGTGAGAAGCACCCGGATCGGGTAAATCTCGATCGGAAAGGGCTCAGCTCTATACCGCTCATTGAGGACGAACCGAACCTGCGGCTACTCTCGCTACAGCACAACCTGATCAACTCGTTCCACATCCCACCGGAAGCTGATCCGAACAACAACCTAAATCACCATGGTCCTCCTCCGATCGCTGGTGGACATTGTGTGATTAACGGTGGTGAGCTTAAGCCTGCTACCGCACTCTACCCATCAGCCAGCAGTCCACCAACGCCTACCAAACCTTCGCCTAGTGGCACACCAACTAATGGGCCCATGGGCGCCACTGGACCTTCGTCATCGTCTTACGGAACTACCAAACCCTCCGCCAAACAGTTCCTGCGCCAGAAATCAACGTCCCGCGGTCAACTGCTGATGAGTACTAATCTCGCTTCTCTCGGACCACCGGGAGTATCCGGTACTGGCAATGGACCGGTAACAGGAAGCTTCATCCAAAGCAAGATAACGATCGGTACCAAACAGTCTGGTTCGCAAACCGCCTCAACACAACCACAGCAAACTCATCCATCCGCCTGTACCGGTCCAATGTCCGGTGTATCACCGCACCTCCAGAAATCGTCTCCACACACATCTTCCTCCACAGCGCCGATCGCCATTACGGCGCATCAGAAAAGTTTGCTCAAAAAGTCCAACAGTTTCATCGGTGGCCCTAGCATGTTTCTAACCGGCGGTCCGAGCGGACAACCCACTGCTGTCGGTGCGTCTTCGAACGGGATGCTGAAAATGCGAGCTGGTAAGCTGCTGCTCGTACCATCGTTCAGCATCGATAACCTCAGCAACATTACCGAGCTACCTTCCGGCAGTCCGGCAGGTGAGCAAGATTACTGTAACGGTCAGTCTAGCAGCAATGGAAGTGCGACCAACAGTGGCAAAACAACGCCAACAAACAACGGACCAATAACGCCCTCGGCGGAGAGTGTACTGCCAGCGAACTGCAGCACCTTCATGACACGCTACAACCTAAGCAATCTGGTGTTTCTCGATCTGTACGACAACCAGATCGAGAAGATCTCCTGTCTGGATGGGCTCAAGAGTTTGACGGTGCTGCTGCTCGGCAAAAACCGTATCACCGACATCGGGGGACTGGTATCGCTCAAGAGCACACTGCGCGTGCTAGATCTGCACGGTAACAAGATTAGCAACATTACGGGCAAGATCAGCCAGCTGCAGGAGCTGAAGTCTCTCAACCTTGCCGGTAACGCACTGCGCCAGATACAAACGCAAGATTTTGCGGGTCTGTTCAGTCTGAAGGAGCTAAATCTCAAGCGAAACCGCATCAAGAAGATATTCGGATTCGACGATCTGCACAATCTCGAGCGGCTCTGGCTGTGCCACAACGATCTGCAGTGTGTTGAGGATATGTCGGCGATCGCGAAAGCGATCAACCTGAAGGAGGTAACGATTGAAAACAATCCCGTCTCGCTCGCTGGCGATTGTGTTTCGTTTCTGGTAAGCTACCTGCCGGGACTGGTATCGCTCAGCCAGATGCAGATTACCGAGCAGGTGCGCCGGGCTGCATCGGCCTGGCGCAAAAACAAGGAACTCTCCGATAGCAAATACTCAAATCTGTCGTCGGACGTGTGTCAAAGTATGCGACGGGAGGAAATCATTTCCAATGCACGCACTAACTGGGAGTTGCTCCGATCGCAACAATCGACCGTCATTGCACGCGGTGCACAACGACTCACTGCCAATGGGATCATCCCGAAAGATGCCGACCTACTGCTAGAACCCAATGCGACGAACAACGCACAACTAGCGGAGAATGGTGGTCCGGTGACCGGTGCCGGTGTAGAGAAATCGGCACGAAAGAGTAATGGGACAGCGCAGGGTACCGTCACGGTTACACGACCACTTAGGTTGGCGAATGGGAAGAAAACTACCAATCGAAAGCCCTTGGTTCGGTCTTCCTCACAAGATAATTCCAGTTCGCAAGTGTCTGAACAGGGAGGCGAAGAATACTTTCGGCTACCACCGATTCTTGCACCATTTCTGGAACAAACCACTACCAAGCCCGGTGAAGGCGAAGGGTCAGTTACATCAGGTGTAGGTACACATGCGGATTCGAGCGTATCCAGTGGCTTTAGCTCGGACAATGATGAGCAGCTTAATCTCGAGAAGGAAATGGATAAACAGACAACGCTTGTAGCGTGCAGTTCAAACTCCACTCCGGATAAAGAATCCGACACCGATCGGATGGTGCCAGTAACGTCGGCAGCTTCAGATATGCCAGAAGAAGATAGGAGCAGTGATCTTGCCGTTTCCACAGATCTTCCCGCACTGGAGGTAATGACACCGCGTGTCGATGAGGTGAAGCTCCCTTCGCCTACAGATGATCAACCACAGCCGGACACTAGTCAGACAACGGACGAAGCTAATCTCGACAAATTGTCCACCCTGTCGACGCTCTCGGCGAAAAGTGCCTCCGAGTCGGTTATTACAATCGCTTCCTCGAACTCCGATTCCACCGGTTCCACAACGGACTCGGCTGGAAGTAGTTCGGCCGGTGGTGGGGGTGGTGGTGGCAGTGGCAGTGGAGGTAGTACGAGTGGTCACACCTCTTCCATAGCCACCGAACGAGGACGAACGCACAAAACGAAGCTTAGCACTCCCATTAAGCGGTATGGCACTGGAACTCTCGCTCGGACGCAAACCGCACGCAACAACGCCCTCCCATCCAACGGCGCCAGTTTGGCCAATACGTCCAACCTGGCAAACGCCTCCAATGCAGGCACACTTTCAGCAACCAGCGCGGCAGGTGCCGGTGGAGTGTATGCAGGAATACCCAGCAGCAATTACGGCCCGCCCACCATCAGTACCGGCACCGGCAAGTCGGGCAAATCGGGCGAACGCGAACGTGAACAGGGTGGTGACTATCTGATCGAGATCTGTGGCCGCTACCTGAACGTGTACGGGCTTGGTGCGCTCCGGTTCATCGACAAGCAGTGGAACATGCAGAAGGCGTGCGACGTCCATACGGTGAAGTTTAGCTACATCAACTTCAACAGCATCACGGCCATCCTCTGCCGGATCAAGGTGCGGTTCGTGAATGCGGAAAATTTCATCTTTCGCGAAACGAACATTACCTGCCTCGGGCAGATTAATGCGCTGGCCGAAAGTCAAGGCATCGCGTCACTGACGATCGACCCGGAGGGCAACCCGTTGGCGTCGCGGTCTTGGCGCAGCTACGCCATCTACCGGCTGTCACACTGGGGCCTGAAGCAGGTGAACGGGACCGAGGTGACGCCCGAGGAGGTGCAAACCGCCGAGGCCACGTACGCCGGCCTGTCCGATCTGGTGCTGTGGTCCCTCCCGGAAGGGCTTCTGCAGCCGCTGTTGCAGCGGTTGCGGCTCGAGGAGACGGCACACGCCTCCAAGATGACGGCCAAAGAGTGGCTGATGCAGGCGGACCCATCGCTCAAGAACATCGTCGGCAAGGAGGCCCTACAGTGGAAGAAGCACAGCACCACCCAGGACGATACGGTGATGCGGGCCAAGGGCAAAGCGTACTTTGCCAAGATGCTGGAAAACACCTGCAATGCGGTGGAGAAGCTTCAGCGGCTCGAAACGATGTGGCCGGTCCTGTTGCTGGAGATGATCCGCAACACGCTGATCGACTACTCGCAGATAGATGTGTACGTGAAGGGCATGCTGGTGGAGTTGCTGAAGTAAAGGTACTGAGCAAAGCTGACCGAAACGTACCCAGAAAGACACCATGTGTTCATGCGGACGGTCACGAGCAACCGTTAGCACCTTTTTAAGGTACCGCCTTATGGAAGGACCATCAGAATGTCTCCTCACCATGGCCATGACATTCGTACTAATATTAACAAGCCCGCGCGTTTACTAGTAAATTGATAACAGTTCAAGTGCAATAGTAGCCTAGAAAGTGACACATATTTTACCTTACACTTCGATTCCACCTTCCACTACAACTGCGACCCTTTTCGCTCAAGCTCCCAGTTTTGTATCCCGCCAACGTAACAATGCGATATTTATTAAACGTCTTTTTGTGTAAAATGCAAATAAAGCACATACCAAATGCGGCCTCGTACGTTGCGGCGTTTTTGTTTCCTATCACATTGTTCCACCGGTGCGGCTAAATCGAGTTGGGCGTCTTACCCAATGTGGAGCACCTGTAGTGACTTTTTCTTCTTCATTTTCTTATCCTTCTTTTCCTTTTTACTCTTGCCCGATGGTTGGCCGTCTTGTCCTTCCTCCTCGAGGATGGCCCGATCGAGATCTACATTGAGTATAGCTTCGCAGCTGGGATATAGGAGGAAATCGCTCGTTCGAAGTGGTCGCTTTCCAATCAACTTCACGATCGGTTCCTGACGTAGTGCTAAATCAAGCGATTCCTGGTGCGTTAGCTGATTGAAGCGCTTGGCCGGAATTTTTAGTATGCAACATTCTGCACCATTTATCTGAAATGAATCGAAAAAAATAAATTAAAATAAAGAAAGAAACCACACCACTCTGGAAATAGCTACCTTAAATGTAAGATCAAGTGGAAAATCCTCGTCTATTTCTGGCCAACGTTGATCGAACACTGTACCGTCCCATCGCAGCCCACAATTGTTCGATTCTTGCCGGTCTACTCGGTGCGGTGCAGTGACAAGCTGGTTCCAAAGTTCCGCTGCGAAGTGAGGTGCCATTGGGGCGAGCATAATAATCTGTGCGGCAAGGGCACGTTCGTACTGTCGCCCGTGCGTGACCACATCCGGTGTGGCACGCCGGATAGCATTCGTAAGGCCCTGCATCTTCGAAATGCCCACACTAAGCTGATGTGAATGGCGGTAGTTGAAGGTAGCACCGGCCGTAAAGTAATTACGAGCGTCCCACAACTTGTGTTCCTGTTCCTTAAACTCTTCCGTTGCAGGTGGTTCAGTAGTTTCCGGATTGACTTTGGCCCGTAGTTCCCGGAAGTCGTGCAACGTCATCCAAAGTCGCTTCTGCCAGTTTAAAATTCCCGGAAAAGCTAAAACAGGAAAATGAGCAAAATGAGAAACAGGATTTCTTAAGATCGTTCGTAGATGCTGCTACTTACTCGCTTCGGACCAATTACGATGGGATGTTGGTGCCACATCAGCCAACAGAATCAGTCGTAACGTGTCGCATCCGTGCTCCCTCAAAACCTCTAACGGATCGACACCGTTTAGCTTCGATTTGGACATTTTTTCCCACAGCATCGAGACCGGTTCACCTGTCGTCCGTTCGATCGCTTTATTGTGCTTCTCGTCCACCACTTCAACCTCTTCAACCGGAATGTACTTCCCACTGCTAGCCACACGATACGAGCGACCCATTACCATGCCTTGTACGAGAAGGCGCTTAAATGGTTCCGGTGTGGGTAGCAGCCCTTTGCTGTGCAGATAATGGGCCACGAAGCGTGCGTAGTAAAGGTGCAGCACGGCGTGTTCCTTCCCTCCGACGTAAAGATCGACTGGCATCATCCGATGGGCAAGCGTTTGATCAAACATCCGCTTTTTGTTGTGAGCATCGATGAAACGCAAAAAGTACCACGAACTATCGACAAACGTGTCCATAGTGTCGGATTCTCGTCGACAGTCCGTACGCTGACAGGAGGGACAATTCACTCTTAGCCATTGCTCGTTCTGCTCCAACGGAACTCCAACAGAATCCGTAGGCAATTGTATGGGAAGGTCGTGCTCCGGTACCGGAACTGTTCCACAACTGGGACAATGTATAATCGGTATCGGAGTACCCCAAAACCGTTGTCGTGAAATGAGCCAATCGCGTAGCTTCGAACTAACCGGATGACCACCGATTCCTTTGGCGAGAGCTTGCTGAAGAATATCTTCGCCGGGAGCGTTGTTTTCATCATTTGTTTTCGCTTCTGTATCTAAATTCAAACCAATTGCAACCGCTAGTTTACGATTCTGTTCACTATCAACAGCTAGGTAAGTGTCGCATCCCTCCGGAAAGGGAACTTGTTCCGTTACGATCACCGGCAGTATATCATCGGTAAAAGGATTCTTTACGATGACATTTTCCAGTTTGCTTTCGTTGTTTTTAGCACTGTTCAAAAGATTGGCGGGATGAATGGCGACAAAAATGGCTTTTCTAAGTTCCTCCGGCTCACGGGTCCAAACGGAAACAGTCTTCATTTGATGTTCTCCAACTATTGGAAACTCGAATGCATAGCCCTCACACTCGCCGATCCAATGACGCTGCAGCTTGATGATATCCTTCCAATCTTCCAGCTCAGGGTCACTTAGACCCTCTAGCAGGGGTTTGGCAAATGTTGTCGTCCTGACAAACCATTGTCGCAGTACCTTTTTCTCAACCTTTGCCCCGGAACGCCAAGAGCAACCGTTATCGTCCACCTGTTCATCGGCCAATACCGTTTGATCGACCGGATCCCAATTCACAAGCGCTTCTCGCTGGTATGCTAGCCCATCCTTAAACAACATCAAAAACAGCTGCTGCGTCCAGCGATAGTATTCAGGTTGGCAGGTCGCAAATTCACGCTCCCAATCGAAGCTGAACGCAAGCATTTCTAGCTGTTTGCGCATCTCGCCTATGTTCCGTTGGGTCCACGTGTCGGCTGGAATTTTTCGTTGTATGGCAGCGTTTTCCGCCGGTAAACCGAACGCATCCCAACCCATCGGATGCAGAACGTTAGCACCATTGAGCCGGTAAAACCGGGCCATTGCGTCACTGATTGTGTACACGCGGACGTGACCCATGTGCAGATTGCCGGAAGGATACGGGAACATTGCGAGCACGTAACGCTTGGGCTTTGCCGTATCAGACGGGTCAAACCGAGAATCTCCTAGCTTGTTGTGCCACTTCTGCTCCATCCGACGTTTCATTTCGGGCGACAATTCCCGGCATGTCTGCAAAAGTAAACGATCAAATCATCAAACTATATTTGCCTCTTATGTAAATGTTGGTTTACCATAAAATCTCCAACAGCGGAACACAAATATCTTCGTCCTTTTAGCCATCGTCCCAAAAACAAACTGTGAGGAAACCGCATGTTTTTCAACCACGGGAAAACCACAACAAACTTTTTATCACGATGACATAACTTTTCATAAACGTCAAACGGAATGCTTGGTCGATTTGTTATTGCGAATCAGAGTATCACAACAAACGCGAAAACCGGCATCAGCTGTTCAGTTTGATCGATTGTTGTGTACACAACCCTCCTGCATCTCGCTCTGGCGATGAAACAAAACTATCAACAATCGACTAACGCTACAAGGAAAAGTTTTATGCACCCTACAAAATCATCACAAATTGTTGCTAATCACTGTTTTCAAATTACAGCCTAGGAAATCACATAAGAATGACTTGTTTGATATAGGCAGTTGTATAATTTCAGGGAGCTGTAATCTACGTCCTTGTTACATTTATTTTTCCACTCAAAAGCTGGAATATTTCCATCTTTTATAACTTATACCGAAATCTGAATTTGCATTTCAATCGTTTCATTTTACTTTAAAAAAGTGAACGAATAAAAGAACCAATTGATTAAAACAATAATGATAATAAAATAATATTCTATTCTTCCCTAGCAGTATCAAAATTCTTATTCTTCTTTCGTCTTCTTTTGCGCGCATCGAACCCGAACATTTGTCAAACTGTATGTTTACGATACCTTCTTCAATTGCTTCATTTCAAATGACACGTTTTGCGCAATCTGTGAACTACAACAAACGCTTTTTCTATTGTTAAAAAGAAATGCTTTGTTTCAACGTTTGGACTACACAATTTTTTCTACAACATCCCTTCATTCCTGAGGTATGCGACTCAAAATTACAGCTCAAACGGGATTTCCCCACAACGCACTCGGTATCAAACTCTTCGCCAGGGTCATATAAACAATCACGCCTGTCACACAAGCCGGATTCCAAGGCCGCCATCTTTTTTCACTTTGATCCCATTTTTGCGACGTGCGGACGTGTCTGCGCGTTGGAAAGTATCAATTTTCTGTGTGAAAAGAAAACTAAACGATTGATTTCTGTGTGTGACGTTAAAACCAATACTTCCGGCTACGCTAATAAGTCGCTAGCACCGCCATGGGCGACTCGCTCGAAACAACGTTGCCCAGCATGGGCAGCGAGCAGCCACCATCCGTGGAGGCGGAGACCGTAGCCATTATCGATTTCGATAACTTTTCCAACTATCTCCGGAAGGCGATTACGGTGCTGCTGCCCGAGGACGATATGAAATCGTTTGGTCCGCTGAATGCTGCCCTCGAGGATAGCGTTAATCAGGACTGCATTCGAAAGTTCATCTCCGATCCGCAAACGCAAGCACTGTACATCCAGCGGAACTGTTTCAAAGGTAGGAATGTGGGAGGATGGCACAGGTGGCAGATCACGTCATCAAATCTTTGCTTCCATACGAAGACCGATGGGTGTGTCATGCGAGAGAGCGAGAAAAGCAATGAATGAAAGTTGCTTCAACGATGATGACTCACAACCATCGATGCTTGGGTGCCGAAATAATTGCAATCGCTTAGCTATCGATTTTTTTTTCTTTCGCCCATTTACCTACAGATGATGAGAATGAACCACCGACTGAGGGTGAAGAAGAAAAAGACTCCATTACGTACTACTTCGGTAACGATGTCCACTTCACCAACCAGCGTATGGCATCGCTGGTGTGCATCAAGCGTGGCGGACTGATCGAAGCGGACAAGTCGATCCACTCCCAGGTACGGCTGATCAATTTCTCCGAGGGATCGCCGTACGAGACGCTACACGCATTCATTAGCAAAACGCTCGCGCCGTACTTCAAGAGCTACGTGAAAGAATCGGGCCGTGCGGACCGTGATGGTGATAAGATGGCACCGTCGGTTGAGAAGAAGCTTGCCGAATTGGAGATGGGACTGTTGCATTTGCAGCAAAACATCGACATTCCGGAGGTGACGCTCAACATCAACAGCACGGTTGCGCAGGTCGTGAAGAAGTGTGCCGACGAGCAGCGCAAAGCCAAGATAACCGACTTTGGCGATAAGGTGCAAGACTCCACCTTCCTGAACACGCTGCAGAACGGGGTGAACCGGTGGATCAAGGAAATCCAGAAGGTGACGAAGCTGGACCGTGATCCATCCTCCGGGACGGCTCTGCAGGAGATTTCGTTCTGGTTGAATCTGGAGCGTGCTTTGCACCGTATTCAGGAGAAGCGTGAGTCACCGGAAGTTGCGCTGACACTGAACATCCTTAAGCACGGCAAGCGCTTCCACGCGACCGTCTCGTTCGATACGGACACCGGGCTGAAGCAAACGTTGGCAATGGTCGCGGACTACAATCCGCTGATGAAGGACTTCCCGATCAACGATCTGCTTTCGGCTACCGAGCTCGACAAGATACGCCAGGCGGTTCATTCGATCTTCAACCATCTGCGCAAGATCCGTAACACCAAGTACCCGATCCAGCGCTGCCTGCGTTTGATCGAGGCTATCTCGCGCGATCTTAGCCAGCAGCTGCTAAAGGTACTCGGTACGCGTCGTTTGATGCACATTCCGTTCGACGAGTTCGAACGTGTAATGAACCAGTGCTTCGAAGTGTTCAGCTGCTGGGACGACGAATACGACAAGCTTCTCGGTACGCTGCGTGAAATCGTCAAGCGTAAGCGCGACGAGCACATCAAGATGGTGTGGCGTATCTCACCGGCGCACAAGATCCTGCAGCAACGTATGGAGCATATGCGCAAGTTCCGCCGGCAGCACGAGCAGCTGCGTACGGTGATCGTGCGAGTGCTGCGTCCCGCTCGTCAACCCTCGTCCGCTCTTTCCGGTGCGGGCGATAACAGTGTCGGTGGGGAGGGAAAGCAACCATACAGTCTCGATACAGCCGATGCAAACGCCATCGAGGAGGTTAACCTGGCGTACGAGAATGTGAAGGAGATAGAGTGTCTGGACATATCGAAGGAGGGTTCGGAAGCGTGGGATGCCGCGATTAAGCGGTACGAGGAGCGCATCGATCGAGTAGAGGCACGCATTACGGCCCATCTGCGCGATCAGCTCGGTACGGCAAAGAATGCGAACGAAATGTTCCGCATCTTTTCTCGCTTCAATGCGCTGTTCGTGCGGCCTCACATTCGCGGTGCAATACGCGAGTACCAGACGCAGCTGATCCAGCGTGTGAAGGATGATATTGAGGCATTGCATGAGAAGTTTAAGGTGAGACAAGCGGAATGTACGATTTGTTTCTATCATATAACCTGCTCGGTTTGGTTTTCCAGGTGCAATACCCGCAAAGTAAGAGCTGCCGTTTGTCGGTGGTGCGTGA
Organism: Anopheles funestus; assembly: GCF_943734845.2. Lineage (NCBI taxonomy): Eukaryota > Metazoa > Arthropoda > Insecta > Diptera > Culicidae > Anopheles > Anopheles funestus. Next base: position 6,836,819 of record NC_064598.1, on the reverse strand, counting down.
TTTGCCGCCCGTCGCTGGTTCGATCATTTGGGCTCGTCAAATCGATAACCAGTTGACGATGTATCTTAAGCGCGTCGAAGACGTGTTGGGCCGCGGCTGGGAATCGCATATCGATGGGCAGAAACTGAAAGCGGATGGAGACAGCTTCCGGGCGAAGCTTTCTACTGCCGAAGTGTTCCAGGATTGGGCCCGTAAGGTGCAGGAACGCAACACGGGCATTACGGGACGAATTTTCTCGATCGAAGCTACACGCTCCAGGACGGGACGGGGCAATATGTTCCGTTTGCGAGTAAATTTCCTGCCGGAAATAATCACCCTCTACAAGGAGGTGCGCAACCTGAAGAGTTTAGGCTTTCGCGTACCGCTGGCCATCGTGAACAAGGCACACCAGGCCAATCAGCTGTATCCGTTCGCGATCTCGCTGATCGAGAGCATTCGTACGTACGAGCGGACACTAGAGAAGGTATGTAAGGGATGACTGTACGACAACCATTTTATCATTTATTCTATACAATTTGTCTTCTAACCTTCGTCAACCTCCTTCTCAAGTGAAACGCCCCTTTCACAATGCCATTAAATAACCGCCACGTTTGAAATGGCGGTCCAAATCATTCTACATACATCCATTTACTTTCTACACTCATGTTTGGCCAAAGACAAAATTATTCTCATCAATGTGACGAAATTGTGCTTGTGCTCATCACTTCACCGTTTGTTGAAAAAAAAAAACACATCTAAAGAAACGGAAACACACTAACACACACAATATCTCCACTAGAACTCTACCGTTGTCAGTCACAGTAAGAATATCGTATCCTTAATTTGTTCTTCCATGCAGCTAAACAATAGGACATTAGCACAAAATTCAGTATTTAAGGTAGCGAACCGCTAAAACAGTTTTTCTAGCTTATACGCCTTTTTTCAAAAGGAGGCTTAAGTTTTGCTCTTGTTCATTTCTTTTCCTTCGTTTGGCCATTTACTTTACCTGCTGTTGCTGCTACCGCCAACTGTACTTGTTCCGTTGCCCGAATACTTACTACTTTATGTATCGAACGTATTGAATGGTTGTCGTATTTTAAGTTACTGCTTCCTAATGCCTTTGCCGGAATGAAATGCTGCTAATTTGTGTTCTTCTTTGCCTCTGTCGTAATTAGTGTTTGCTACTTCTTTTACTTATGTTTTATATTTTTACCTATTAAAGGGATAATTTTGGTAGATTTTTAATGTTTTGCTGCTATTTTAGATTCGGTTTTGTACCATTGATTGAAGTTCACACCAATGTTAATAATGTTTTAAAATTCCATTTTCAAATGATACAAAAAAAACAATCGACAACAAAATGTTCAAAATTCTCTTCAACATGTTCGTTCTAGATGTTGTAATTTTTTGATATATTTTTTTTGCTTTTTGTAATAGTTATGCTCTATTGTTGTGCACGAAACGACTACATCCAATTGTGTTCTACATTAATATAATTTAAGTGTTCGAAAAAAATATTTCTTTTAATATTGTACACCATTTGCTAACATTTATTTATTCTTTTCCCTGCCCAACGTAGATTGAAGATCGGGCCAGCATCATACCGCTGGTGGCGGGACTACGCAAGGAAGTGCTGTCACTCATCTCCGAAGGCATTGCGCTCGTGTGGGAGAGTTACAAGCTGGATCCGTACGTGCAGCGGCTCTCGGAGAATGTGGTCTCGTTCCAGGAGAAGGTAGAGGATTTGCTGGTAGTCGAAGAGCAGCTGGACGTGGACGTACGTTCGCTCGAAACGTGTCCCTACAGTGCGGCCACCTTTGCGGACATTTTGTCCAAGATTCAGCATGCCGTCGATGATTTGTCTCTAAAGCAGTACTCCAACTTGCACGTTTGGGTTGCCCGGTTGGATGAGGAGGTAGAGAAGAAGCTGGCGATGCGCTTGCAGGCTGGTATACAGGCATGGACCGATGCGCTTACTGGCAACAAGAAAGAACTTGACCTTTCGATGGACACTGACGCACCAACACAGCCCACGATTCGCCCCGGCGGTGATCCACAGATTCAGCGAGCAATTCATGAGATTCGCATAACCAACCAGCAGATGTATCTGTATCCCTCGATCGAGGAAGCTCGTTTCCAGATCATGCAGCAGCTGTTTGCCTGGGAAGCGATTGTGACGTCACAGACACGGCTGCAAAGTTCGCGCTACCAGGTCGGACTCGACAAGCCGGTGTCGCAGACCTATCGCAATCTGCTAACGAAACTTCCGAACAAGCCAGACCCGCTGGAGGGGGCTTATGCTGCGATCGAGAATCAGATTGGTGATGTGCGTAGTTATGTCGATGAATGGTTACGCTACCAGAGCTTGTGGGATCTGCAAGCGGATATGCTGTACGGACGTCTCGGCGAGGACATCAATCTGTGGATCAAGTGCTTGAATGATATCAAGAAATCACGAACCACCTTCGATACCTCGGATACCAGGCGCGCGTACGGACCTATTGTGATCGATTACGCGAAGGTACAGGCGAAGGTAACGCTCAAGTACGACTCCTGGCACAAGGAGGCACTCAGTAAGTTTGGCCAACTGCTGGGCAACGAGATGAGCACGTTCCACACGAAGGTGTCCAAGAGCCGTAGCGATCTGGAACAGCAAAGCATCGAAGCCGCTAGCACCTCCGATGCAGTGTGCTTCATCACGTACGTGCAGTCGCTGAAGAAGGAAATGCTCGTGTGGGATAAGCAGGTGGATGTGTACCGCGAGGCACAACGCATCCTCGAGCGGCAGCGCTTCCAATTTCCCAACAATTGGCTTCACGTGGACAACATCGAAGGCGAATGGTCGGCATTCAATGAGATCATGAAGCGCAAGGATTCTGCCATTCAAACGCAGGTCGCCAGCCTGCAGGCCAAAATTGTGGCCGAGGACAAGGCTGTTGAGACGCGCACGGTTGATTTCCTGAACGATTGGGAGAAGAACAAACCGACCGGTGGACGTACCCGTCCGGACGATGCATTGCAGCAGCTTCACATCTTCGAGACAAAGTTCTCGCGCCTGAAGGAAGAGCGCGACAACGTTGCGAAGGCGAAGGAAGCGCTCGAGTTGCAAGAATCGGCAATCCCGAACAACAGCACCGAACGCATGTCTGTCGTGCTGGAAGAGTTGCAGGATTTGCGTGGCGTATGGAGCGAACTGTCGAAGGTGTGGGCTCAAATTGATGAGACGCGCGAAAAGCCTTGGTTGTCTGTACAGCCACGCAAACTGCGTCAGTCGCTGGAAGCGATGATGAATCAACTGAAGGAACTACCCGCTCGGCTGCGCATGTACGAAAGCTACGAGTACGTTAAGAAGCTGCTGCAGAGCTACATCAAGGTGAACATGATGATTGTTGAGTTGAAATCGGATGCCCTCAAGGAGCGTCACTGGAAGCAGCTGACGAAACAACTGCGCGTCAGCTGGGTATTGTCTGATCTAACGCTCGGCCAGGTATGGGACGTCAATTTGCTGAAGAACGAATCGATCGTGAAGGACATCATACTGGTGGCACAGGGCGAAATGGCACTCGAAGAGTTCCTGAAGCAGGTGCGCGAAAGCTGGCAAAACTATGAGCTGGATCTGATCAACTATCAGAACAAGTGTCGTATCATCCGTGGTTGGGACGATCTGTTCAACAAGGTAAAGGAGCACATCAACTCCGTCGCGGCAATGAAACTCTCGCCGTACTATAAGGTGTTCGAGGAGGAAGCACTGACCTGGGAAGAGAAGCTAAACCGCATCAACTCACTGTTTGACGTGTGGATCGACGTTCAGCGCCGCTGGGTTTATCTGGAGGGTATCTTCTCCGGTAGTGCCGACATCAAAACGCTGCTGCCGGTAGAAACGTCACGCTTCCAGAGCATTAGCTCGGAGTTTTTGGGCCTGATGAAGAAGGTCGCAAAGTCCCCCAAAGTAATGGACGTACTGAACATCCCGGCTGTCCAGCGTTCGCTCGAGCGTTTGGCCGATTTGTTGGGCAAAATTCAGAAAGCCCTTGGAGAATATCTCGAACGTGAGCGTACCTCGTTCCCGCGGTTCTACTTCGTGGGAGACGAGGATCTGCTGGAGATCATCGGTAACAGCAAAAATGTGGCACGTCTGCAGAAGCACTTCAAGAAAATGTTTGCCGGTGTTGCTTCCATCTTGCTGAACGAGGATAATACCGTGATCCTGGGTATAGCTTCACGCGAAGGCGAGGAAGTGCGTTTCATCAAGCCCGTCTCCACGGTCGAACATCCGAAGATCAACGAGTGGCTGTCGCTGGTGGAGAAGGAAATGCGTTTCACGCTTGCCTCCTACCTAGCGCAAGCGGTACAAGACATCAAGCAGTTCAAGGACGTTATCGATACGCAAAAGTACATGGAATGGTGCGACAAGTATCAAGCACAGATCGTTGTACTTGCGGCTCAAATTCTCTGGTCGGAAGATGTCGAAAACGCTCTGCAACAAACCTCGGAAGGTAACGGTGGCAATGGAAAGGATAAGACACCTTTGCACCGCGTCTTAACCACGGTTGAAGCAACGCTGAACGTGCTGGCCGATTCTGTGCTGCAAGAGCAACCTCCGCTGCGACGCAAAAAGCTGGAACATCTGATCAACGAGTTCGTTCACAAGCGTACCGTCACGCGCCGCCTGATCGCGCACGGTGTCAACAATCCGAAATCGTTCCACTGGCTGTGCGAGATGCGCTTCTACTTTGATCCGCGCCAAACGGAGGTGCTGCAGCAGCTGACGATCCATATGGCGAACGCGCGCTTCTACTACGGCTTCGAGTATCTGGGCGTGCAGGACCGGCTCGTGCAGACGCCGCTAACCGATCGCTGCTACCTGACGATGACGCAGGCCCTGGAGGCGCGGCTCGGCGGATCACCGTTCGGGCCGGCCGGTACCGGCAAGACGGAATCGGTGAAGGCGCTCGGTAATCAGCTGGGCCGCTTCGTGCTCGTCTTCAACTGTGACGAAACGTTCGACTTCCAGGCGATGGGCCGCATCTTCGTTGGCCTGTGTCAGGTCGGCGCTTGGGGTTGCTTCGACGAGTTCAATCGGCTCGAGGAGCGCATGCTGTCTGCCGTGTCGCAACAGATCCAAACGATCCAGGAGGCACTGAAATCGCAACAGGATGCGAACCGGGACGCGCAAAGCATTACGGTCGAGCTGGTCGGTAAGCAGGTGCGCGTGTCGACCGATATGGCCATCTTCATCACGATGAATCCGGGCTATGCGGGCCGTTCCAACCTGCCGGACAATCTGAAGAAGTTATTCCGCTCGCTGGCAATGACCACACCGGACCGTCAGCTGATTGCGGAGGTGATGCTGTTCAGCCAGGGTTTCCGTACGGCGGAAAAGCTCGCTTGCAAGATCGTGCCGTTCTTCAAGCTCTGCGACGAGCAGCTATCCAACCAATCGCACTACGATTTTGGGTTGCGTGCGCTTAAATCCGTACTCGTGTCCGCCGGTAATGTGAAGCGCGATCGTATTATGAAGATCAAGGATACGAAGAAGCAACAGGGCGAGGAGAACATAGACGAGGCATCGATTGCGGAAAATCTCCCCGAACAGGAGATTCTCATTCAGTCGGTGTGCGAAACGATGGTACCGAAGCTGGTGGCGGAGGATATTCCTTTGCTGTTTTCACTGCTGAGCGATGTTTTCCCGAACGTGGGCTATACGCGCGCCGAAATGAAGGGCTTGAAGGACGAAATCCGCAAGGTGTGCTCGGAGGAGTATCTGGTGTGCGGCGAAGGTGATGAGCAGGGTGGTGCCTGGATGGAGAAGGTAAGATGGATTGATCCTTTTCATGTTAGTTACGCGCGTATACTATAACGAAAATAGCTCTATAAAAGGTCAAGGGATAGAACGTAGGGTTTTGTTCGTTTTATAAGCTGCTCAGACAATTATCAGACCCAACATTTTCAATCAGGAATAATCAGACAAATGATTTATTACGTCTCTAACTTAATTCACGCAGCTTCCTTTCAGTTGCGATCAAAAGTGTTAAATTTTCCTTTTTCCTCATTCTCCTTTCCACCTTTCGGGGAAAAAGGGAATGTACAAACCATAGTTAAGATAAGGAATTAAGTTAAAGATTGTATTCAATCGTGATTCAGTATACATTTACAGAGTTTGTGAGTTTTTTAAGCTTTTTCCATGATTCACTGATAGATCGAATTGCGGTACGCACTGATTGCGTACACATTGATAAAGCAATATTTCGCGTTTATCATCAACCAAACATGAAAGGAACGCGTATCATCTTTTCATCAGTATAATTTTAGTTATGCCTACTAATATCTCCGTTGGCTTTCGCCGTACCCATACGACGTATACTAACGTGCCTTTCTTTCTTTACCTAATCCGATGCTTTATTTACAAAATGCAAAAAAACAAAAAAAAACCACAAAACTATGCCTAAACCAAACAATCGCCATCCTACCGACTAAACATAAATAAAACAGGGATTCGGCGAAACGTGGGTTGACAAAGTGAGTGCAATTAATTGTAAACCTAAGTAAATATCAGCTTGTGTTGATGAGTTGTTTTGCGACTTTAATCCATCCTTTGCTTTGTGTTACCATTGTGATTAAGTTGTGCTTTATTTTATTCTCTCCTGTTTTTAAACATCCTCTTCATTTTTACACTGTGGATTAAGTTATTCAAAATTTAAAAGTAACCTAGCTCGAAACTAGATGTTTATTACAGCAGGAGGGCCATTTCACACATTTGGTTTAATTACAATCCATTAATCCCATCACTATTGCCACCGTGTAAAAATGACGATTAATAATTGTGTATATTTTGTGTACGTGTGTGTATGCGAGTGTGTGTGTGTTTGGCTTGAGTTTGTGGCGAATAGCCCTTACTACTTGCTTTTACCTTGTACATGTGCTTGGCGAAAGAATGGACACGCTATAGCAACAAGTGTCTTCGTTTTACAAAATTGCATTTTCTAATCATACACCATCACTCTCCGTTTCAGGTTCTGCAATTGTATCAAATTTCAAACCTTAACCACGGCTTGATGATGGTCGGTCCATCCGGATCAGGTAAATCATCCGCTTGGAAGGTGTTGCTGAAGGCGCTGGAGCGCTTCGAAGGTACCGAAGGGGTTGCGCACGTGATCGATCCGAAAGCCATCTCGAAGGAAGCACTGTACGGTGTGCTCGATCCGAATACGCGCGAATGGACCGACGGTTTGTTCACGCACATTTTGCGCAAAATCATCGACAATGTGCGTGGTGAGATCAACAAGCGTCAGTGGATCATCTTCGATGGTGACGTCGATCCGGAATGGGTAGAAAATTTGAACTCCGTGCTGGATGATAATAAGCTGCTAACGCTACCGAACGGTGAGCGTCTATCGTTGCCCCCGAACGTGCGCATCATGTTCGAGGTGCAGGATCTGAAGTATGCCACACTGGCCACCGTATCGCGTTGCGGTATGGTTTGGTTCTCGGAGGACGTTCTCTCCACGGAGATGATCTTCGAAAACTATATGTCACGCTTGCGTCACATCCCGCTAGAGGATGGTGAGGAGGAGAGCTTCAGCGGACAAACCAAGAGCACCGAGAAGGAGGACGAAGTGACACCCGCTCTGCAAACGCAACGCGAGATTGCTGCACTGCTACAGCCGTACTTCAACTCGGACGGGTTGGTTGTGCGTTGCCTTGAGTATGCCATGGGCCAGGAGCACATCATGGACTTTACCCGATTGCGGGCGCTTAGCTCACTGTTTTCCATGCTGAACCAAGGAGCACGGAACGTGCTAACCTTCAACCAGCAACATCCCGATTTCCCCGTTCCGCCCGAGCAGCTGGAACAGTACATTCCGAAGCTGCTAATCTACTCGATGCTGTGGTCGTTTGCGGGCGACTCAAAGTTGAAGGTTCGTTCCGATTTGGGTGACTTCCTGCGCAGCATTACCACGGTGACGCTTCCGGCACAAGGCGGTAATCCGATAATTGACTACGAGGTGAACATCCAAGGCGACTGGGTGCCGTGGTCGAACAAGGTGCCCGTAATTGAGATCGAAACCCACAAGGTAGCCGCACCGGATGTGGTCGTACCCACGCTGGATACGGTGCGCCATGAATCGCTGCTTTACACCTGGCTGGCGGAACACAAACCGCTCGTACTGTGTGGTCCACCTGGTTCCGGTAAAACAATGACACTGTTCTCAGCCCTTCGTGCACTGCCCGATATGGAGGTGGTAGGATTGAATTTCTCGTCCGCCACCACACCGGAACTGCTGCTGAAAACGTTTGATCACTACTGTGAGTACCGCAAAACACCGAACGGTGTGGTTCTGGCTCCGGTACAGCTCGGCAAGTGGTTGGTACTGTTTTGCGACGAAATCAATCTGCCCGATATGGACTCGTACGGTACGCAGCGCGTCATTTCCTTCCTGCGACAGCTCGTCGAGCACAAGGGTTTCTATCGTGCGGCCGACCAATCGTGGGTGTCGTTGGAACGCATACAGTTCGTTGGCGCTTGTAATCCACCGACCGATCCGGGCCGTAAGCCGCTAAGCCATCGGTTCCTGCGCCACGTGCCGATCATCTACGTGGATTATCCGGGCGAGACGTCGCTCAAGCAGATCTACGGCACGTTCAGTCGGGCCATGCTGCGCCTGATGCCGAATCTGCGCGGATACGCCGAACCACTCACGAACGCGATGGTCGAATTCTATCTCGCTTCGCAGGATCGCTTCACGCAGGATATGCAGCCCCACTACGTGTACTCACCGCGTGAGATGACACGCTGGGTGCGTGGTATCTGTGAGGCCATTCGTCCGCTGGACAATCTTCCAGTCGAGGGTCTGGTGCGGTTGTGGGCGCACGAAGCACTGCGCCTGTTCCAGGACCGTTTGGTGGAAGAATCGGAACGTCGTTGGACGAACGAAAACATTGACCTCGTGGCAACGAAACACTTCCCGAGTGTGGATCGCGAAAAGTCACTGACTCGCCCGATACTCTACAGTAACTGGCTATCGAAGGACTACATGCCCGTTAATCGGGACGAGTTGCGCGATTACGTCAAGGCACGTCTAAAGGTGTTCTACGAAGAGGAACTCGACGTACCACTCGTCCTGTTCGATGAGGTGCTGGAGCACGTACTGCGCATTGATCGAATCTTCCGTCAGCCGCAAGGACATCTCTTGCTGATCGGTGTATCCGGCGCAGGCAAGACAACACTGTCCCGCTTTGTTGCGTGGATGAATGGATTGTCCATCTTCCAGATTAAGGTGCACAACAAGTACACAAGCGAAGACTTTGATGAGGATCTGCGGTGTGTGCTGCGACGGGCTGGTTGCAAGGATGAAAAGATTGCCTTCATCCTGGATGAATCGAACGTGCTGGATTCGGGCTTCCTCGAGCGTATGAACACGCTGTTAGCGAACGGCGAAGTGCCCGGATTGTTCGAAGGCGATGAGTACACGACGCTCATGACGCAGTGCAAAGAGGGCGCACAGCGCGAAGGATTAATGCTTGATTCGAGCGACGAACTGTACAAGTGGTTCACGCAGCAGGTTATGCGCAATCTGCACGTAGTGTTCACCATGAATCCATCGACCGATGGTCTGAAGGATAGGGCCGCCACCTCACCTGCACTGTTCAATCGTTGCGTGCTGAACTGGTTTGGTGATTGGTCCGATTCGGCCCTGTTCCAGGTGGGCAAAGAGTTCACAATTCGTGTCGATCTGGAGAAACCTACCTGGTCGGCGCCAGACTTCTTCCCGGCTGTTTGTCCGCTGGTATCGAACACCCCGTCACATCGTGATGCGGTTATCAACAGCTGCGTCTACGTACATCAAACGCTGCACAAAGCGAATGCACGATTGGCAAAGCGGGGCAGTCGCACGATGGCCATCACGCCCCGGCACTATTTGGACTTTATTCATCATTTCGTAAAGCTGTACTCGGAAAAGCGCAGCGATCTGGAGGAACAACAGCTGCACTTGAACGTCGGTCTGAACAAGATTGCCGAGACGGTAGAACAGGTAATGAAGCAAGGAGGTGGAAATGGCCTTTAAAGGTAGCACTTTAAAATAACGGCAACAATTTCCTTTCCAGGTTGAGGAAATGCAAAAATCCTTGGCAGTTAAATCCCAAGAATTGCAGGCCAAGAATGAAGCGGCCAACGCGAAATTGAAACAAATGTTCAAGGATCAACAGGAAGCCGAAATAAAGAAGGTGCAGTCGCAGGAAATTCAACATCAGCTCGCGGAGCAAACGGTTAAGATCGAAGAAAAGCGAAAGGACGTAATGGCAGATCTGGCGCAAGTCGAACCAGCCGTTATTGATGCGCAAGCCGGTAAGTTTTGTGCGAAAACATGTTTGGAGGGGTGGGATTTTCTCTGTTTTCTTCGTTGATAGCTAAATGCGTTTCCAATGCGCCGAGTTGTTGAAAATGAACACTCGGAAGCAAAAGCTGATCGTTTCATCTTATCAATTAACTTTGTTTGTGTTTGTTGCCAAAAACCGCACCGCACCACTTAAAGCCGTTGGTAACATTAAGAAGAAGCAGCTAGCGGAAGTACGTACGATGGCGAACCCGCCCCTACCGGTCAAGATGGCGCTCGAGTCAGTGTGTCTGCTGCTCGGCGAGGACGATCGGGGCGGCGATTGGAAGGCAATCCGTGCGATCATGGTGAAGGATAGCTTCATCGCGTCGATTGTCAAGCTGGACACATCGCACATTACGTAACTATCGCAATGCGAGAAGAAGCAAATGCCATCGCCGAAACAGTATCAGGAAAAGCGAAAGCGCAAGCAACGCTCCATTTGCAAACTATCAATATCAGCCTTTAAACTCATCAATAACCGTTTAGGCGGCTTTACGTGACTAAATTCTCACAAGCGCAATGAAAAACTGGCAAACAAACGAGAAAGAGCGTTGGCGAAAGACAAATTACTCTAGATGAAAGTATTATTTATTTATTTTTTGGGAACGTTTTTGTTTGTCGGAATTTCGTTGCGCTACAAGCAATATATTCGTGTTGTGATCCATTTTTAACAGCTTGTCCTTCACTAGCTTTGTTTTCACACATGGTTAGAAAATTAGCAACATGAATCCGACAGTAACCGATCGCGTCGTGTTCGTTTAACTTCATGCTGGTAATTTTCTACTGTTGTGATTTATTTATCGTTCGCACTGTGCTATATGATACGTTCTAAAACAAGTTAAACACATATTAAGTGTATGCTGCTAAACGAAACCAACATACCAGTTTTAAGAACGGGTTGCGGGTCAACATATATCATTGCCGAAGTGTTTGGTTCGGCTTAAACATAACATTCGTCTTCAAGTTGTAATTTGCTCTTCTGCAGAGAGCGCAAGCCTGTTTAAATTTGCAAATTTTAGCAATATTCCATAAATACCATCGAATTGCTATTTTCTAATAATGTTCATTAAATGTTCTTTATCTTTTTACTTCTTTCTCTCTTTTTCCCTCTCTCCTTGTCTTAATGTTTTAATATGTTATGCGTTCTTTTCAATAATAACACTCCCACGTACGCATCTGTTGTTTCATATATACCGAATCAATTGTTCGCGTATCATGATGCGTATCAATATGCTAACATTAACCTCAACATGTTTCGTAATCAAAAACCACTAATCACGTTAAAACTGCTATTCAAATGATCAACCTCAATCGACAATTGTCGAATGCGACCAACTATCCACCTACCCCTGTACCACGTTTCACCCATGCAGCGGTAAAATCGATCAAGAAACAGCATCTCGTCGAGGTACGTTCGATGGCGAATCCACCGGCCGTGGTTAAGTTGGCGCTCGAATCGATCTGTCTGCTGCTAGGCGAGAACGCATCGGACTGGAAATCCATTCGTGCCGTTATAATGCGGGAAAACTTTATCAACTTGATTGTGTCAAATTTCAGTACCGAAGACATAACGTAAGCATGAACTGAAACACTTTTCTCTTCATTCCCTTCTTTCTATTTGCCCCCGTTTTTTTTTTTTTGGTTTTATTTTGTTGTTTTCTATACTTTTGTTGTTATTTTTCGGTAAATCATGTTTCCTTTCTGTTGTTTTATTCTTTTACTTAGTTTGGTTTTTTTCTTTCACATATTTACCCACTTTTTTCACTCAAGTACATCGAATGCGTATTTTTTGCTGTTGTTTTTGTGTGAGCTTATTCACGATTGATTTTTTTTTCATTTGTGCAAGAGTGTCCAGATTTTGTTGGCGCTTTACACTCATCCTACTCCCCCTAGCCGACATAGTACCTTTCACTTCCAATGGTGAACTATCCTTATCTAAAGTTGTGCACTTCCTTCCGTAGTTCCTAGTCGTAGTAGCGAATGTAGTGACCGGAGGTAGTAGACGTTTCCCCCACAAGACACATCCATCCTTCACACACGCTGATGGTGTGTGATTGTAAAAAGCAATTATTATCAATTATCAGTTTTTTTAATTCGTTTACATTTCCATGACGAGAGACGGCGAACCTTGATTTTTGTCGTCCGTTCTTTGTTATTAAGAGATACCGTGTTTTTTTTCTGTTTCATTCCAACAGCAACTACTTTAAGTGAGTTAATCTGTTTATGAGATGGTGCTTACTTACACTCCTGTACATAGTCCGCATGATTAACAAAACAAAAAATTGCTTTTTGCTACACACGCTGGCTGATACACAACACTACAACACAACATACAAAAGTCTAACAACAATTCTAAACATGCATAATAATGATCACGTCCGGTTGAAAGATTTTTTTTGTACGTTTTGAATTGAACGTTCCTTTTTTATTCTTTTACTGGTTTTTTTTCCGGACGTGATCATATTCGCGCATGTAATATAGTGCTGTAAAGTAATTGTTTAATCTAACTCGCCTGCATGCGCTGCTTGTACCACGCTTTTCCGTTGCGCTTTTCGCTTTCCCAAAGCATCATTCTAATATACGATCGTTTTTTTTCTACTTCCGCCAAATCTTCACCCGACAGCGATGAGGTGCGTGAAAAGATGAAGTCAAAGTATCTGAGCAATCCGGACTACAACTTCGAGAAGGTGAACCGCGCCTCGATGGCTTGCGGTCCTATGGTAAAGTGGGCGATCGCTCAGGTCGAGTATGCCGATATGTTGAAGCGCGTCGAACCGCTGAGGGAAGAGCTGAGCTCGCTGGAAAGGCAGGCGGAGACGAACATCAAGCATGGCAAGGAAGTGAAGGAGCTGATCGCACAGCTCGAACAGAGCATTGCCGCCTACAAGGAAGAGTACGCCCAGTTGATCTCGCAAGCGCAGGCAATCAAGACCGATCTGGAGAACGTGCAGGCGAAGGTAGATCGGTCGATCGCACTGCTGAAGAGTTTGGTCATCGAACGGGAACGCTGGGAAGCGACGAGCGAAACGTTCCGCTCGCAGATGTCCACCATCGTCGGTGATGTGTTGCTGTCAGCTGCGTTTATTGCGTACGGTGGTTACTTCGATCAGCACTATCGAAGCAATCTCTTCTCGACGTGGTGCCAGCATCTGCAGGCAGCTAACATTCAGTTCCGGGCGGATATTGCACGTACCGAGTATTTGTCGAATCCGGACGAGCGTTTGCGCTGGCAAGCGAATGCACTGCCGACCGACGATCTGTGCACGGAGAATGCGATCATGCTGAAGCGCTTCAACCGCTACCCGCTGATCATCGATCCGTCCGGTCAGGCTACGGAGTTCATCATGAACGAGTTCAAGGATAAAAAGATCACCAAGACGAGCTTCCTGGATGATTCGTTCCGCAAGAACCTTGAGTCGGCATTGCGCTTCGGTAATCCGTTGCTCGTGCAGGATGTGGAGAATTACGATCCGATACTGAACCCGGTGCTAAATCGTGAACTGCGTCGTACTGGCGGTCGTGTATTGATCACGCTCGGCGATCAGGACATCGATCTGTCGCCATCGTTCGTTATCTTCCTGTCGACACGTGACCCAACGGTGGAGTTCCCGCCAGATATCTGCTCACGTGTAACGTTCGTCAACTTCACCGTGACGCGCAGCTCGCTTCAATCGCAGTGTCTCAACCAGGTGCTTAAAGCCGAACGGCCCGACATCGATGAGAAGCGTTCGGATCTGCTGAAGCTGCAGGGTGAGTTCCATCTCCGGTTGCGCCAGCTGGAAAAGAGTTTGCTGCAAGCATTGAACGACGCCAAGGGTAAGATTCTTGATGACGATTCGGTTATTACCACGCTGGAAACGCTCAAAAAGGAAGCGGCCGACATTGGACAGAAGGTGGAAGAAACGGACAAGGTTATCGGTGAGATTGAAACGGTTTCGCAACAGTACCTTTCGCTGTCGCAGGCCTGCTCGAACATCTACTTCACCATGGACAGCCTGAACCAGGTGCACTTCCTTTACCAGTACTCGCTGAAGATGTTCCTGGACATATTCAGCACGGTGCTGCACAACAATCCGAAGCTGGAAGGCAAATCGGATCATACCGCACGGTTGCTTATCATCACGTCCGATCTGTATCGCGTGTGTTACGATCGTGTGGCGCGCGGTATGTTACATGCCGATCGGCTCACGTTTGCAATTCTGCTGTGTCGCATCCATCTGAAGGGAACGTCGGAACCGAACCTGGACCAAGAGTTCAATTTCTTCCTGCGCAACAAGGAAGGTCTAGTGGCGTCCGCTAGCCACGTCGATGGTGTAAGTGCGGAACAGCTCGAGTCCGTCACACGGTTAGCGACACGGCTGTCCATCTTCCGCAAGCTGCTGGACAAAATCAAATCCATGCCGGAGCTTACGGCCTGGCTGCAGCAAGGCTCTCCGGAACAGAACGTACCGGTGCTGTGGGATGAATCGAAGGCACTGTCATCGGTGTCGGCGGCCATGCATCAACTGCTGCTAATTCAGGCATTCCGACCGGATCGCGTTATAGCGGCGGCACATCTGTTCGTTTCGACCGTGCTAGGTGAGGACTTTATGCCCCAGGCCGAGAAGGAACTGGACTTTGCAACATGTGTGGAAAAGGAGCTGAATAGCAATACGCCCGCGCTGTTGTGCTCGGTCACCGGGTACGATGCATCGTCTCGTGTTGATGATCTAGCCGCGGAGCTAAACAAACAGATATCGAGCATTGCCATCGGTTCGGCGGAAGGTTTCAACCAGGCCGAACGGGCCATCAACATGGCGTGCAAGTCTGGCCGTTGGGTGCTGCTGAAGAACGTCCATCTGGCGCCACAGTGGTTGGTACAGCTGGAGAAGAAGCTTCACTCGCTGCAACCTCACTCCGGTTTCCGATTGTTCCTCACGATGGAAATCAATCCGAAGGTGCCGGTGAATTTGCTCCGGGCGGGCCGTATCTTTGTGTACGAACCACCACCAGGCATACGGGCTAATCTGTTGCGTACGTTCTCGACCGTGCCGGCGGCACGCATGATGAAACAACCGAGCGAGCGTGCTCGGCTGTACTTCCTGCTGTCCTGGTTCCACGCAATCGTCCAGGAACGTCTCCGTTACGTGCCGCTTGGTTGGGCGAAGAAGTACGAGTTCAACGAGTCGGATCTGCGCGTCGCTTGTGATACGCTCGACACATGGATCGATGCTACTGCAATGGGCCGCACTAATCTACCACCCGAGAAGGTGCCGTGGGATGCGTTGGTTACACTGCTTTCGCAGAGCATCTACGGTGGTAAGATCGATAACGATTTCGATCAGCGCCTGTTGGCCTCCTTCCTGTCTAAGCTGTTTACGGCCCATAGCTTCGAGGCTGAGTTTGCGCTCGTTGCCAACGTGGACGGAGTGGCCGGTGGACCAAACGGTCAGCGTCACATCACCATGCCGGATGGAACACGGCGTGATCACTTCCTCAAGTGGATCGAAGCGTTGGCTGACCGGCAGACACCGTCTTGGCTTGGGCTACCGAACAACGCGGAGAAAGTGTTGCTGACCACGCGCGGTACGGATCTTATTAGCAAGCTGCTCAAGATGCAACAGCTTGAGGATGACGATGAGCTGGCGTACAGCAACGATGAGAGTCTTGATACGATGCAAACACGCCAGGAGGATGGTCGACCGTCGTGGATGAAGACACTGCACAACAGCGCCCTGACCTGGCTCGAGCTGTTGCCGAAGAGTCTCGCTACGCTGAAGCGTACCGTCGAGAACATCAAGGATCCGCTGTATCGTTACTTTGAGCGTGAGGTTTCAAGTGGCGCGAAGCTGCTGCAGACGGTCGTGAGCGATCTGCAGGACGTGGTGCTGATCTGTCAGGGTGAGAAGAAACAGACGAACTATCACCGTACGATGCTGAGTGAGCTGGTGCGTGGTATTTTACCGGCTGGATGGCGTCGCTACACCGTACCTGCCGGGTGTACGGTAATCCAGTGGATAACGGACTTTAGCCAGCGCGTCCAGCAGCTGCAGAAGGTGTCCACGTTGGTATCGCAGGCAGGTGCTAAAGAGCTGCAGAGCTTCCCCGTGTGGTTGGGAGGACTGTTCAATCCGGAAGCGTACATTACTGCCACACGACAGTGTGTCGCACAAGCCAACAGCTGGTCGCTGGAGGAGTTGACCCTTACCGTAACGATCACGGAAAGTGGATCCGATAGTTACGATAATATGAAGGATAGCAGCTTCGGTGTATCCGGTCTGAAGCTACAGGGCGCCCAATGCAAGAACAACCAACTGCTGCTAACGTCCGCCATCATGACGGAGTTGCCACTGACGCTGCTCAAGTGGACACGCATCGATTCGGAAGCGACCCGGGCGACGAAGCTAACGCTGCCGGTGTATCTGAACTCTACCCGCGTGGAGCTGCTGTTCACGGTCGATATGACCGTCGCACCGGGACAGGATCCGCACAGTTTCTACGAACGCGGTGTCGCTGTGCTAGCATCAACTGCGCTGAATTAAATATCAGAAGGACACTTCTAGCTTATGTCTGTCTTATGACTATTGTGTAACTGCAACACTAAAACTGGTGCAAAAGGTTATTGGGAATCATGCTATTTATCATCATTTAACATATTTCTGCATATTGGAATGCTCGTATTGAACAGCAGTGTAGCAGATTATCTTATACGCTAGTAAAATTTGTATTGCTCTCGTTCGAAGAACGAAACTTACTCTATTCACATTTATTCAAATATATTTCTCATGCAAATTTAAAACAATCTTGTCATGTTAACTCCTTGATCATGTACAATGGTAAAGCATCGATATCACAATTATGCTTGTTTTGTGAATTTTAAAATTTTATTGAATTTATCTATGTACAATAAAGTTTAACGGCTTCCTGAACACAACGACATAAGACAAATCGATTCGAATTTGACGTTTCACGTCACTTGCGCAGTGCAAAAACGGGGTCAAGCTTGTTTTGATGCATTTGTGACGAAGGCAACGCAAAAACAAAGGCGATTACAATCGTAGCGCCACCTTGAAAACAAAGCACTCGCCTGCTTATCTCTCTGGGCCAGTGATTGCTGGTGGTAACGCATTTATTCGCATTTAGAACTTTCGTTTTTTCCAAGTAGGCGAGACGGTTCCTTCATTTCTAATCTAGTGTGGGATCGTAACGAAGTGCAAGTGTTTGTTTGGAGGATTGTTTGTTACTACCATTTACGCAGTATTACGTAAAATAAGGAAATGAGGCTGCTGGGAGGAATTGGGCCTCAACTAGGCTCACTAGTACTGCTGCTCATAGTAACGGCTTGCAATGGGCAGATATTTTACTACCAACCGGAACAGGTACACCTTTCCTTTGGTGAAATGCCGCTCGAAATCGTCGTCACCTGGAGCACAATGACGGCCACGAACGAGTCCGTCGTGGAGTACGGCATTGGTGGTTTGATTTTGAGTGCTACCGGAACGGAGGAAGAATTTGTCGACGGTGGAGCTGGCAAACACACGCAGTACATTCATCGGGTGGTGTTGCGTGACCTACAGCCTTCGTCCCGGTACGAGTACCACTGTGGCAGCCAGTGGGGTTGGTCACCGGAGTTCTACTTCCACACGACTCCGGAAGGTTCGGATTGGTCACCATCGTTCGCCATTTTCGGCGACATGGGCAACGAGAATGCACAATCGATGGCCCGACTGCAGGAAGACACCCAGCGGCATATGTACGACGCGATTCTGCACGTCGGTGATTTTGCGTACGACATGAACTCGAACAACGCACTCGTCGGAGATCAGTTTATGAATCAGATCCAATCCATTGCCGCCTATACCCCGTACATGGTGTGTGCGGGTAATCACGAGGAGAAGTAGTAAGTTACCACCGTTGTGTCTGCTTATTGCCAGGACTATTGATTAATTTCTCCTTGGACACCGTTCTTTCCAACTTGACAGCAATTTCTCCAATTACCGCGCTCGGTTTAGCATGCCGGGCGGGACGGAAAATATGATGTACAGCTTCAACCTTGGTCCGGTTCATTTTATCGGATTCTCGACCGAGGTGTACTACTTTATGAACTACGGCCTGAAGACGCTGGTAAACCAGTACGAGTGGTTGCGCCGCGACCTGGAAGAGGCAAACCGACCGGAGAACCGGAAACAACGCCCCTGGATCATCACGTACGGTCACCGACCGATGTACTGTAGCAACGATAACGATAACGATTGCACGCATAGCGAAACACTCGTGCGTGTCGGTCTACCGTTCATGCACTGGTTCGGACTGGAAGATCTCTTTTACGAGCATGGCGTTGATGTGGAAATTTGGGCCCACGAACATTCGTACGAGCGACTGTTTCCGATCTACGACTACAAGGTAAAGGGAGTTCCACACGAACAGATGGAAATTTCACTACAAGTTGTCGCTGTTCGTGCAATTATGCTTTTATCGTTTTATCGTGCCGGTGCGGACAGTCCCGGTTGATCGAATCACACTTCTTTTTGCAAAGTTTTCATTATTATCATAACGCAACGATGGTTAAATATTCCCTTATGAAATTCTTTCTCACTATGTGTAGGTTTACAACGGTTCGTACGAGGAACCGTACCGCAATCCGCGCGCTCCTGTTCATCTCGTGACCGGGTCAGCCGGTTGCAAGGAGGGTCGGGAACCGTTCATCCACAAAATCCCGGCCTGGAGTGCCATACACAGCCGTGACTACGGGTACACACGCATGAAGGCCATCAACGGTTCGCATCTGTACTTCGAGCAGATTTCCGTCGACAAAGAAGGTGCTGTTATCGATTCCTTCACTATCATCAAGGACGAGCATTTGCCCTACAAACAATTGTTGGAGCGTGACGCACGGGAACGCCTATGATTCAGCGGCAATAGCACACAGTAGGCTTCCTTTATTAACGCACATGTGTGTGTTTTTCCCCTATTTAAAACATTTTCTTTACCAAACCCCGTAGTAAGTTACCACTAGCTTTGCAGTTAATATGAAAACCAATTTATTTAGTAATTGGAACTAATACTTGAAACCACGTAATAAACACGTCGGAGAGGAATGTACATCGTCGGTTTTCGTGCGTTGTGTGGAGATTCATCCGGCATCGTGTGCAATCGGGTATCACAGATCGGTTCTATTCGGTCTCAAAACGGTTCGTGATGGAATGATGAGGGTAAAAATAATCGCTCTTTCTACTATTAAATACTAACATTTGCGCTACTAAATACTATTCACGAACATTTCGCTAAGTGGTTAAAGGTGTTATAAATATAATAATGGCAGTATTCGTGTCGTTAAGTATTCGTGCACAGTTAAGGACGGACGCGTGTGTAAAAAGGTTTCCTAAATGGCAATGGTAAGGGAATCATTTGCAATTCGTTAGGGTTTCGTTGCTTTCGTTGGCACATACTGTTTGGGGGGGGGGGGGGGGGTTGAATGTTTTCGATTGGTAACTTTTGTCGTTATCCTTGGTAAGATTTTTTTTTTCTAACTATTTAAGTTTCATCTGACTAATCATGGCTGTTCCGTGGTTGGGGCTTAGCTGCTGCTTGTACTCTGCAACGCATGTCGCGGTAAGCGATTTACCCGGCGGTCGTTGATAGCAGGCATTGTCGTAGCATCGTTCCAGCTCCTGAATGAACTCCATTATTAGCTTCCCGTTGCCACCGTTTGGACCGACGTAGTAGTCGCACTGGTACGCGTACCGTTTCATGTCCCTTATGCAGCAGTCGAGAAACTCGGAATTCGAACTAAACCATCGGTTCAGTGCGGTCAGCGGTATTTGCAACCGTTGGGCCAGCACACCGGTAATGAACGTATCATCGATCCAGAAGAAGCTGCCGGCTTGCGATTCGGCTACCAACGCTCGGGCTGTTTTTTGATTCGTAATGTATAACCATCCGGATAGGTACGGTGGGTATACCTCAGCTGGGAACTCGTCACGTGACACGTACCATTTGTTCGCCTGCAGACGGATCACTTTCTTGCTGCGAAACACGTATCCCGCCAGTAGCTGGGTTTGCTGCTCGTCGCCCTGGTTCAGGTCGGACAGATAGTTCTGGATGTAGAACGGATCGAACACGATGTCATCGTCCATCTTGAGCAGGTATTTGGCACCGCGACAATGTTGCGTTGCCCACTGCAAGCTCATCAGGTGCTTGTAGGTAAGATTGCGATAAGCTTCAACAAAGTTGCCCTGAATCAGATCCCCGTGAAGTCGTTGTTCGGCTTCGATGGCGACCTGCCGAATGAACTGTTCGGTCGGGGGAATTACAGCTAGTGAAAATACTCGTAACAATCCCATGGAGAGAAGTTTCTGCTGGGAAATGGCTTGTCGGTGTGCGGAACGAATCTCATCGTGTCCCACGTACGATGTTATTAGTATAACGCCTTAATTTGCAAAAGGGGAAAAACATCCGTTAATAGAGTTAATTTGTTACAACGACACCAGTTACTACCTACCCAGTAACTCGGAAAAAGTATTATTCTCCTTGCAAATGTCGTTGGCGATCACATACTCAAATCCGGTAAGGTTTGCCAACCGGGATGGATCAACCGTCTTCTCCCGTTCACCATTCGCTATCGCCTGTTGCACGACGCTCGGTGACCTTCCGCTTTCGCCTGGCAGCAAAAACAGATAGTTCCCTTCACTATCGGTACGGAACGAGTAACGATAAACGCCGTAAAGCACACCAAAGGCAACCACGGAAATGAGAAACCGTTGAAACTTCCTCATCGCGTAATGCAACAAGTGGAAAGCGCACAATCCACACCGAGATCCATACACGACGGCGACTGGCGAACAGAAAGCCACCCTTTAGGGAGCGTTGTCTAACAGTGTGGCACTGGAACGAATGGCTTCCACATTAGATTACGTTAAAATCATTGTTAATTAACACTTTTCTGATGGCACTTTGGCGAGTGGTAACCGATTGCGACGGAATGTGTAAACAAAACAAACTTTTTGCTCATTCCACACGTCGTAGTGCTGTCAGATTGTGATTTTTTTTATCTTGTAAAAACATAACAACACAGGGATGCTAAACTGATTTTGTGGTAAAATATATGTTTTCCCGTACTACTAATATGGTAGCTTATTGCACAATAAAATGGTACTATTTTAACCTAGGTCGATAAAAGTGGGATTAAAATAATTTTTCAATTTATTTCATTTTCATGCAGATTTGTAATTCTAGCTTGACGTCCTCACCTTCATTTCGGTAGCGACCCCTGCAAAAATGTGAAGTAGTGAAAATCTCGTACTGCACGTCACTGTGCGTCTTGGAAAAATTACATTTTTTAAGTGTTCCTACGAATTTCAACTACATTTTGCAAGTTTGATCTCGTGCTGTGTGATACATAGAATCAAGTGAAAATACTCGCATCTTGCAATAAAGTGTACAACCAACGTTCTGTGTCATTTTGTTATCAACAAACCCCGTTGTGAAGCAATCTGCATGCAATCCGCAACAGAGCAAGTACGGCGGTGATTTGTGTGGTATTCCCGGTGCCGGTAATTTACGTGTTGTTTACGTACCGACCCTGTCAGGATGATGGGCATGTTTGAGTAGTTTTTCGAATAGTCCAAATATTTCGGCAGCACGTACCCGCCGATGTGTGAGATCCCGTCGAAGTGCGGGTAATGTTCTGAACGTGTTGATATCACCATTCATCCGGTCGACGGGACGATTCATTTATTTGTTGTGTTGATCGGAAAATTACGATATTGTCAAGTGTAACACATTTGACAAAGACAAGATCGTAAGGAATTTATGCAATCGACCGGGGAACTACCACGAAAGGCGTGCAAAAAAACGGTTCCCGTACGTACATTCGGTTCATAGATCGTCGTGTTCTGCATCAGTGGGAAAGCAAGTCAATCTACGGCGCACGACCCATTTTTCGAATCTATTTTAGTACGGCCGACCATCACGGTAGCAAGGTTCGCGTTTACCGAGAGTCTCATCAAAGACACTTTCCTGCCAACGCATTACAACTTCTACCCATTGCTGGTCCCATCACCGTGGATGTGAACGTCGTGCGTAAGTGATAAATATCCCCCTAAAAGACTCAAGTCTAGCTAACAGCACCAGGGGGAAGCGGAGAAAACTTTCAAAAATACATAAATCAGCGTGACAAGCAATATAACGACCAAAAGGGAACCACTCCCTGGCACGTGACAGCCACCTTGATCGAGTCGAGAGTTGAGCAAGAATCGTATCGATTCACACGCACAAAACAATGAATCACGGCACCTCTGGTAAAGCCCTATCCAAAGGCAAGGTTAAAGAGCTCAACGGACTCGTCGAGGAGCTCATGCAGCACGGTTTCCGCGAGGCAAACACGACCGATGAACTGCTTACCCAGCACCGGAACATGGCTGGTGTGCTGGACCGTATCCGGCGCATCGAACCAAAGCTGCGCACCACGAACGGTCGATCGAGGGTGGAAAACGTTGATCACTTTACCCGGTGGGCAATCGAGCAGGGCTGTCTGGTGGAGAACATACGTGTCGCGGAACACACCGAGTATGGTGGCCTTGGGCTGGAGTCTACCGGCCACATCCCAGCCGGCCAAGCCATCATCACCGTTCCGCGAAGTTTGTTTTTCTACGTCACGAACGAACCACGCTACCGGAAGCTGCTCGAGCTAATGCCGGGTGCAATGATGAGCGAACAGGGTAACATTATGCTCGCGCTTGCCCTCATTATGGAGCGGTTCCGGGCGAAGAGCTTCTGGAAGCCGTACCTGGACCTGTTGCCCGATCGCTACACGACACCGCTCTACTATACGACGGAGGATATGGGTGAGCTGACCGATACGGAAGCGTTTCTGCCGGCCTTGAAGCTGTGCAAACATATTGCACGACAGTACGGATTCATCCGGAAGTTCGTACAGGAGAAGGTGGACGAGCTGCGGGATTGTTTTACCTACGACGTATTCCGGTGAGTGGTGGTGATAACTTACGCTTGTTTTATTCATTCATTTTTTACAACGAAACAAAAATACTTTCTTTGCGCTTTTAAATTATTTGAATTTATTGTAATTAAAGACAGTTCGGACTGTTCACTATCGGTTGGAATCTGCTACTCAACGCTATCGTCTTCCTTTTCCCTATCCTAGCTTTGAGGGAGAAAACAGACTCATACACTAAATCACCTAGTTTAAAGTTAGATTATTTGTAACTTTATAAATTATAAACTACCGGCTAAGACCGTCGTACGTCGTATCGCAACTTTGTTTAACATTAATTTATTATTCTTCCTTCGAACGTAATATTGCACATTGGTTTTTGTCTATCTTACAACATGTTTTGTCTCGCTGACTCCCTTTACAAGTATATTATAATATTAAAGTGTGAATTTTTTCTTCCGTTGTCTTTGTCTTTCGGTTTTACAACTAATCTTTCTTGTTGCTCATGTTGAACGGAGTTTTGTAACAATCTCTTGGTCCTTCCACAAGTCACATCCAAATCAACCCACAACACCCGCGGACACTCGTTGGCCATCGTTTTGTTTAGGTGGTTGATTTAAACTTCCGTTCCGGTGCGGACGAGATGGCAGTTTGTTAGATAAAGAACACGGTGCAGGGTAAGTTTACTTGCAACTAGTGCATCTTCTGACCGTGATGAAGCTCAAACTTTTGTCCGACCAGAGTTTCTTGAAACAGACTTTCTTCTAACACGATTTTCATTCGTTTCATGGTTCGTCCCGCTCATATCCTATGTGTGTGTGTGCAAGTGGAAACTAGCCCTTGTCACACCGTTGTCATTTAACACATCGTTTCACGATCACGGTACATCCTTGGTTCTCGTTCTAATCCAGTTCGATCGGAGGATGGGATGGTTTTTTTTTTGGGGCTAGAGTGCTGGTGAGCACTGATGCTGCTCCCGTCCTCGGTTCCGGTTGGATAGGATCAATCTGGAAGTTAAGGAAAGCAGTACGTTAGGAAACGGTTTGGACAAGTTTTTGACCATTCACGGTGGTTGAAACTCCACCCGGCGGTGCATTCCGGGCGCGTTGGTTTGTAATTAAATTGCATCCTTTCGGTAAAACTTTCGCACGAAATTAGCACCATAATCCGAATCTGGCTGGTGGTGGTTATGGATAAACTTTGTTTAAAGTTAGGCTACGTATACGAATGCAAACGCCCGATGCAGACAGTTGCCGGCACGGGAACACGGTGCAATGAATCGGTGGTATAATAATACAGTGAAGAAAGCTCGACCAATTTGGAGAACATATGTGAATTATTTGCCATTTTGTTTTATACTTTGAACGATACGTTTATCGTATGAATTAAAGTTTTAAGATTGATTTGTACGCCACTCCTAAAAGTATGCAATTTGCCAAGCTTGTGATTGCTTTTTATTCCTCCTGTTTCAGCGAAAAGGTTTTTTAGATACTCACCTAATAGATAGATATAGCAAAACCCTTTTTTATCACAACCGTCGAATAAACTCGAAACACTCCCTGTTCGTTCGATCGTTTACTGGAATGGTTTCCGATCCCAAAGATAATCCTGTACCTCGACCGAATTGGGATCCATCATGGCCCGCTGTCTGCTCGTCGTTGCTGTCGCTGACGTTCCTACCGTA
Source organism: Anopheles funestus (assembly GCF_943734845.2). Classification (NCBI taxonomy): domain Eukaryota; kingdom Metazoa; phylum Arthropoda; class Insecta; order Diptera; family Culicidae; genus Anopheles; species Anopheles funestus. Next base: position 6,811,846 of record NC_064598.1, on the reverse strand, counting down.
CCGCTGTTACCCGTCGTTCCGCTGGTTCCGCCCAGTGCTCGATGCGTGGTGTAGACAACCTGCTCACCCAAACTGCTCGATCGCCCAGATGCCGATGGTGTGCAACTCTTTCGCACCGTTTCCTGATCGCTCGCATGCAGAATTGGCAGACGGCCCTTCGCCATGTTGAAGTTTTCGGTGTAATTAAGCTTCTGGCGACGACGCTGCCGTAACCGACAGGCCACGAATATGGCTACGAAGATCACGAGCGAAACGCCAACGATCACCGAACTGGCAACGATCGCCGATCGGACACCGACCGGCATCGAGGTACTCTCGATCGTTACCGACGCACTCCGGTGGTGCTGAAACCCATGGCCCGATAGTTCCAGATCGAGCAGATCGCCTACATCGTTGCGGTGATCCTCCTGGTGATCATAGTTTTCGCTGTTGCTGCCGTACGTATGTTCCATTCCGGCGGACATTCTCGAAGGCACGAGCAGCCTATCCTTCGATCCGCCTTTCACTAAAAAATGAGTGTCACCGCGATGATTGCTCGTGGATGAGACCGGTCGCCTCGAGCGATGTCGATCCTGCAATGCACGGGCCTCCTTGTACGCCTCATCCGACGGTCGGATGTTGATGATCGAGGTGAAGTAGCTGAAACCCTGCGAGTCCAGCTTGATGTCGTCGGGCCGGATGCTGCGCAGGTTGCCAATGTTGAAGCGTGGAAAGTGCTCGAACGCCGTCACAATGTCGATCTTGTCATCGATCGGTTTCACCTTGCCGTTTGCTATTTCTGCCAGATGAAGCTGGCTGGAACCGCGGCGTCGATGCTCTAGCAGCTGCTCCAGTGTCATGTTACGCTGCGATAGTACCTTGGCAAGGCGCGACCCGATACGACGGTCCTCCATCAGTTCGAGCAGTTCGCGCCTATCATCGGCACTAGCGATTGGTGAGAGATCGTTAAACAGTGAGGGGTTGCTTTCGGTGACGTCGCGGTAGAGATCCTCCAAGCTGTCCGTAAATGAGCGCTGCGTATGTTCGCTTATACGTCCAATCAAATCGGCCACCGCTGCCTGTTCTGAATCCCGTTCTTCCTGTGTCGCCGGTATCGCAGAATCCGCAAATGAGGTAAACTTCTCGATAATGTTCAAACCCGGCTCTTCGCTATCGTCCAAATCATCGTTCAAGCGCTGCTGGCGTCCCTGTTTGCTGGCGGGCGTTGTAATGGATCCCTCGCCGGTACTGTCATCACTCAGCTCCACGTCAGACAGATTAAATCGATCCTTGGCTGTAACCTTGACCGGCGGAGCCGTTGATGGTGGCACTACTGTGGAGGATGGTACTTCAGCAGGTAATGTCGGTGGCACTACATTCGTTAGCTTCGGTTTGATGGCAATTCTGGGCTTCAGCTTCGGAACGCGCAGCAGATGTTGATGAAGCTGACGTTCGGGCGATAACTCCACCATTGCTTCCGCTTCCGGCAGGATGGAGGTAGCTTCGGCAGAACTTAGTTTCAGCCCTACGAGCTTTTTCGCCGACGGTGGTTCGGTCGTTGTTCCAACCACTGTCGTCGTGAGCGTTAGCGGCGCATTATCACTCTCCGATGCGGTTGAGCTAAATCCTGAGGGTAGGGTCGTACCGTAACCGTACCTTCCGGCGTGGAACTGCTTTCCCGTGGTTTGAAACTTCTGACGCTGCCCAACAAGTGCGGCGGACGGTGTCCACCTTTCCCTTGTCGTTGATGTCATCAGCAGCAGTGAAGGATTCGTCGGACCAATCGTTGGACTGCCGGTGGTTGTGGTTGCGATGGATAACCGAACCTGTGCTGCCTGGCCCGGTTCGGTCCGGATGTGTGTGTTGCTCAGATCGGGCCGTATCCGTGAGGCGACACCTTTTATCGGACGGATGCGCTGGTCGTCCTTGTGCATGGGAAGTACCGGGTTGAGTGCAAGCTGCTTGATTTCAACGGTCGGGAAAATGCTTCCAACACTATGACCAATATCGTCACCGACCGCATTGTTCGATTCATCCTCCACTGCACTCGGTGGATGACCATTAAAGCCGGAAGTCGTTAGCAAGTCGTTAGCTGGTATCGCCGTGCTCGTTGTCGGCGTCGTTGCGGTACTCGTATCTCCGGAAACTTCGGGCCGCCCGGTAAGGTTGTCGTCGTGCACCCGAAACCGTACGCTCGAAAGTGTGGGCGACAAGGTCGTAGACTGTTCGTCTCCCGTCGTCATCATCGTTGTGGTTGCGTCCAGTGGGCTTTGCGTGAGTGCGGCCAATGCCATCTGTTTGCCCTTGATAAGATCCTGCAGCGAAATGTTGCGCTGCTGCAGTATCTCGCTCAGACTCAGTCCGTCGGATTGTTTTAGCAGCGCCTTCAGATCGGTCGCCGATACGGGAACCTTGCCGGCTTCACTCGAACCACCGTCACCGGTAGAATAAGGTTCCTCGGTACGCCGTGCCTGTGAGTATGGTTTCCGGTATGCTTTGGCATTGGTCGGGGACTGTTCCGTCGGTCGCCCGCCGGCAATTCGTCGCGACCTATTCGGATCAATAGGTGACAAATTTCCGGCCGTTGCCGCGGCAGATTGTCCACCTGGGAGCCGTCTTACCGTTGCCGGCGGTTGTTCCACGTTAATCGCATCGGTGTATGGGTTATGCATCCAATCGCCCGGTCGCTGCTGATGGTTCGCATTCGATCGAATGACTGGCCGGGCTGGTGCGGCCCGTTGCGCCGGTTCCTCCCAGCGAGATGCGCCCGCTCCGGCATACGCTAAACGTTTCCGATCCGATACTCGGCCGGCGCCCGCTGTTGGGGAGAAACCGTTCGACTCCGTATCGTTATCTTCCGGTACTGCCGGTGGCCAGTAATCGTCCTGCAGTGGACGACGCTTTCGCTTCCTACCCAATCGACGACGCCGACGTCCATCCACACTGGGAATGTCCGGCGACGAGGGTGATGGGTTGTGCTCAGACAGAGGTTGCAGTGATGCATCGATGTGGCCCGGTTGCAATGCTGCAGCAGTCGGATCCTCCGAGAGTAGTGTTGTTAGCGAGAGTGCCTAGCGGAAAGGTGAATAGAAGGAAAGAAAATATTTTAATTTAAGATCATGTTTAATGTGAAGTACGAGAGCAATTATCCTGACTATCTGCTCCATCTGTCTAAGGCATTTTTGCAACGATATGTCAAAGATTGGCTCGGACTGAAACTGTGTACTCATTTTTTTTAAGAATTAATTTACTGGACTGATAACTGCACTGATGCTAGTCACATTTCTATCGCCTAACCATAAGCCTTGCTATCATTGATAATTGCAATTGCCATTTCAACCTCATAAAACGTCAATATGGCAATTATGCTGCAGAGGAACACATTTCCTACCAAGTGTTATAATTCAATTGCAAACGTTCGTTCTCATTCCGGAATTCTCCCTTACCATACTATTGCCGAGTTTGGCATTTGGCATGAACAATACCAAGAATCCACTCTTCGAGCAGCAAGTTCGATGAATCCCAACTCTTCGTTGTGATCCGCAAATGATTGGTTTTGCTATTTTCTATACTACCAGATACCCGCAGTAGGAATGTGGGTTTTCCTTGCCGAGATTCGTATTTTGAAGAAATAGTTATCAAGTTGTAAATCGTATTCGATGCATAAACAATTATCGATCATCCGTTTAACTCGTTTTTAGCTCGGTGGGTTATTTGAGGCACTTCTGGTAACTGTAATCAGCCGTAAAACTGACTTCAATATTATGGATAGCAACATTTAGTATGTTGTGTTTTCACACGAATTTTCCACAGCTTATGGTAGATATTCGATAGACATGGAAAAGCAATTAGCATTCGGAGGAAAATGCACAGCAAACGAACTTAAAGGGAAACAGATCCTTCAGCATCTTTCAGAGAAATGACAACTAGACAGGAGGTCAGTTTGGAACTGGTTAGGATATTCCATGATCTGTATATCGAAAGATGCTAAGAAAAAGTGCTCAACTCATGCCAAAACCCTTGTCCTCAACTGGTGAACGTGTTGTCCTTTACTGAAATGCCTTACGGACATGTTTTCGGATGCTATTTATGGGTAGAGACTTTCATTTAATCTTCTCTATGATTTCTAGTACACGCTGATGCTCGTTGGTAATAAATGGCGTTATTGTAAAATGAAAAATAAATGTCCTAACTTTAGCAACCGTTTCCAGCACAATGTTTCCCGATCCTGGTACATTATAGATGGAGAAACAAACATCGCCTAAAACTGGCACACATTTCTCATCTCACATTCGATATAAAATGTGCCGCATGGACCGGGCTGCCATGGGGTTAGAATCCTATCGTCCAACAAATGGAGCAACTTTGAGTTATTAAATTCAAATCCACTAGCCCCACATGCAAGAAAAAAAAACACTGGGATATTCAGTTTCAGGCCCTGTTCGTCGGTCTAGCAGGTAACAGCTGTTTGTTTCATTTTCATTAGACAAATTCCAATCCTGCCTTTGTGTGTGTGTGTGTTTTGGGTGTCCTGTTGAAATGACCCTGCTCGGCACGATGTCTCATAAATCGGACAACCCTCATAAAATGCAGTCATGCGTTTTGGCAATTCAACCACCAGAACAGACGCACCCGTACTGACCTCGTCAGATTTGCATTACTTCTGCTTGTCCGAAGCAATGTCCTTCGACGCATTCAATCCCATAAATACACACACACACACAGACACATATAGGTCAGTAGGAAAGGACATTCCCTTCAGTAGGGTTTAGTGGCTATTTTTCCCAATGCTACCGTCATCATCATCGTCAAATGTCATCATGTTTAGACGAACGTCTTTTTGGTGTTCAAAGTTGGTGGTGCGAAGAATAAGAGGAAAAACCCAATCTTCTCTTCTGCAGACCAAGTAGGAATAGTCTTGAAGGCATTCTATCCTCTGCTGAAAAGGACAAGAAGGGTATCGAAAGACACGGTGACGAGAGATAATTCCGACGTTTTTCTTTCCATTTGACTTAACGCTGACCATCCTTTCAGACGAGTCCGTAGTAAATATGCTGATCGGCTGGACCGAAAATCATCGCATTTGTTGTTTTTGTTTTTTTCATGAAATGTTACCCATTTTAAACCTTCTGTTAGGGATCTGGATGTATTTTTATTTTTTACCGTAGATACGTTATGCTCTACTGCGAAGAGAAGGTTTCTATTTAATATTGGCTGCCTTGGGGATAAATATGTAGCATCTCTAGGAAAGTTGTGAGAAAATATTTGTCTTTTGTATATGTTTTTGGTTTCCAAGGATTTTCATGTTTACTTCATCTATGTTAGATTAATCAATAATAGACTCAAGAATTTCATAAGGCAATTATAATGGGAAGAATAATGAGTATTCTACTAAAGCTTCATTGACAAACTGGTCTTTAATTTAGAGCCTAGTTTAAGCTCAACACTTTTCCAATGTTGCTAATAGTTGTGAATCCATTTCGTACGAGGAAGAATACTGCAGCTCTATATTCATGAGTTTACGATTGTAAGGTTTGACCGGTTTGCTCCACAATGGAGTACACACTGTTTCAGGCTAGCTTTCCAAGAAATTCCCATACCCAGCCAGCCAAGTACACTGACCGAGCTCAATTTATGCGTTTGCAATTCCGATACTCCGAAAGGAAGAATTGATTTAACTCTGTAGCTTATAGACTTTCCTTCCAAAACGGCTGCCTGCAGTACATTATTCCACCGGCGTGCTGTGTTGCTCTTTCTTGCCACACTATCTACCACAAGTCCGTTGCTTGGAAGCGAAATCGGATATAAATTGCCTAGCAAATAGCTTCCAGCATTGACCAGCTCTCGGTTCCGTACGGTAAAGATGGTCCTGTTGCATATCGCATTAGCTTTTGTGTATTCACGGTTAGCAACATGAAGTAGCATGCAGACATGGGAAAATATACTTTATGGCAAGCTGCAGTGATGGTAAGTCATACCACACGCCACCACGGTGATTCTCTGTCGGGCTCGGTGTGAACATTTGCAGAACATTCTCTTCTTACCTTCTCATAGCGAACGGATCGATATGAGATCTATTCTCACGGGTGTTTTGGTTTTTGTATTTGCCAAACAAATTTAAATTGTTTGTATTTGGTCAACGAATGCCGATTGGTTCGATATGCAATAGAATGATGCCCTTAGTAACTAAGTACTGAGAATCGAAGCCTCTTAGATGCTATAAATGGCAGTAAAGCATAAAAAAATAATAAATTATTAATTGTGTTCTTTATTCTTCCATTTCCACAGCTGGGCCGTCTCAACGGTAATGACCCGGCAGAACAAAATACCAGTTAATCTAGCAGAATTCGACGGGATGGACTTTACGCTTGCACTGATTCCGTTCTGGGATATGGCTAATCATGCGTACCCTGACATCAAGGAGCACGAAGACCGATGCGTAGCGGAGACATGTTATAATGCTGCCAGTGAACAGCTAGAGTGTACGCTGACGCAAGAAATAAGTGCAACGGCCAGTGTTCCCATCTTTATCGTTTATGGCAAAAGAACGGATGCGGAATTTCTCGTTCACAATGGGTACGTATTGCTGATGCATCGTCGAAATGATCTTTCCATTTTTAGAACTTTTTATGTTTTTTTTTCTTTTCTTATAGTTTTGTCTGTCCACGAAACCCGTACACGAGTGTACAAAAACGTTTTACATTGGTACCAGCGATTCCACTCTACAAGGAACGTTCGCACCTTCTTGAACTGCTCGGCATACCAACGTCGGGCATGTTCGCGTTCGGTTTAGCCACCGACAGTCTTCTGCCGGATCCGATCTCACCGGAACTGATTACGTTGGCCCGTGTCTCGGCCATGACCGATAAGGAGCTGGAGCATTATACCACACTGGATACCACGGAACGGCAACAGTTATGCTCGTATCATTCGCTTCTACCCGTTGAACTGTGTGCCAGGACGGATCGATGGTTGGCAACGGTGATGAAGATCATGCTGCTCCGTTATCCTACCACGATCGAGCAAGACGAAACACTGTTGAAAGCAAACCGTCAGATGCATCACATCCGGCGCTTACTGGTTGAGTACCGGCTCGAGGAGAAACAAACGCTACGCAGCTGGTTAACGTCAAGCAAGCGAACAGGAAACAGCCAGTGATCAGGTGATTTTTTTACACAACCAACATCTGGGCTTATTGTGAACTGATTTGAAGTGGCTTTATAAAAGTTTGCCAAGTTTAGCAATTCCTATCAGTTCAGAAATGCTGCTACTATTGCTAACAAACTTATTAACAACACCAAATAGTTGCTTCAAAGCAACGAAAGCAGTCGTGAGAGTACGACGATACCGTTGGATTTGTTTCAATTTTCACATTCTACCTTGTTTTCCCCCTTGCTAATGTTTAGTCTATTGGGCATAAAATAGTATTATTTTTCATTGCACAAAAAAAACACGCTAACAAAATTATATCAAGAAATTAAGAGAAAATTGTTGCCTACTCTGGCAACATTATCTAAAATTAATAATTAATTTATACATATTTTTGTATTAGTTGCTTTCTAGTGTCACACTAAAAATGTGCAAACGGTCTTGCATCTTTGTATACGCTTACGATCATTTCTTTTGAGTTGTTTTCTTTCCACATGCTGGCGCATTGATTTCGCTAGGAATCGTGTAACGAAAGTGAAATTTAAACTGTTATATTAAATGCTACTGTCCTTTATATAATGATATGCAGTAAAGTTGTGTTTTACAAAGAAAGAAAATATTTTTAATTGATTATAGACATATTACGTTTTAAAAGTTTTCAACAACAAATGGGACAATATCGGGAATATTTCATACATTTGTCAACCGTTATCCTGTCAGCTAACTCAAAGCTCCAGTACGTACTGCAATATTCGGCCCCTATTCAATTGGTGGCTATTTGGTGAATTAGTCCTTTTTGCAACAAAATCTCCTATCCTACCGTTAACCGTCTCTTATCACATTTCCACCATAAAACAAGCAGTGTCCGTTGTTTCGCGGATATAGTATCGACACTATCCAGAATCATTACACACAAAAAACTTAAATCGATTTATTGCCGCTGATTTATGCATGCCTTAGTTCAATTGGTATTCCCCCAACCCAGGTCGTGCCAGATGCACAATGGGTTCACATTCGGTCGAGAGGGTTAGAGAGTTCGCTAGGTCGAAAATCCATCACCGTACTATGATAACCACCACCGTTGCGGTCACACGTTCACGGTGCATCGTAACGTAGATTGGGCAAAATCAGAAAACGCACCAGTTTAGGCTAGCCCAATCGGGGGAAAATAAAGGCGCGCAAAACCAAAATGGGAGACAATTGCATTGCCACCACCTGAGCGGTAAATGGTGAGCAATGAAAATAAATTGAAATGTGGTCCACCGATAAATGGGAAAGCGGATGGATGAGCTTTATTCAAACATTTAGTCGGTTCGAACATTTTAAATGAAGCCACACTTTTGAAGCAGTTAAAATCGTTGGTGTGTATGCATCATGCGAATACATAAAACTGATCGATGTGTTAAGTTGTGTTAAAATTGCAGCTAATGAGTTTAATCTGTGCGATATTGGGCACGGATGGTTTGGTGTGGAACTTTTTAAATCGTTTCCCACACCTGCCACATAGAAGCTTTTAGCAGCGTATGAACCATTATTGTCCCTACTAAAAGAGCAATTTATCAGTCAATTTCGATACTGTAGCAATTTGATAGTTTGCAAAGAAACGAACGACAATACACGCTTCTATGGGCCTAAACGGCATCGTAATTAAACCGTCACATGTCACTGGCTCTTTAGATGCAATGTTAATATTTTCGATTCCAATTACAGCTCTTATCCTTGCCACCGTCGCCCGATGGTGGCCGATTAGCGACGCTGCAATAATAGCCGGGAATGAATAAATAAATTGGAAAACGATGACTTTCCTCCGTCCACACCGCGTGCGCTGCCAAAACGCCAAGCGGTCGATGATCACCACCAAAACTGGCATAACAAGTGCCTTTTGGGGGCGATTGCAATACGCCCGATGGTGCCAATAACACACAGTTTAATTTCATCCTGCCTGCGCTATGGCGAAAAGGCATCATCAACCGAAATCTATCCCCAACAGAGCCCACACGGCTCTCGGCGGGCGACGTTCGTGTATTGGCGGATAGGTTGCCATGTTTGTCGAACGGCGAAGTGGTGAAAATTAGATTTTGATATACCGCGGGCCACAAGAGCAAACGATAAGCCTGCGAACGTCGGCTAGAGAAAAAATAACGTACGAGAGGAAGATCCTGTCAACAACCCAACTGGCCAGCGAAAGATGCGTTTAATTTAATGCTCTTAATCCAGACGTATGAAGTGATTTGGGGATGGAAGGTTGAACGAAGCAGCGAAAACATCCTGAAGGGAGCGTCAGGTATATTGGATTAAAAGGAAAAGCTCGTTACAGACTCACAAACCCGTACCGCACAAAGCGCTTATCCTTTTTTTTTTTTGCTGTTGCTAGGAAAAGTTTATAGGCATGAGTAAATTTATCTTCCATGGTGTTTTTATTTACACTCTAGAGCTGTTCTCTGCCTGTGGTTGATTTTCTACCCGTACATGTACGTATGTTAATGTATACTCGTGTGGCAGATTTTCATCACCGAATTTTAAACCGAGTGGAAGCTGTGCTTTCACTGTGCCGGGCGCACAATAATCATCAAAATAAATGTTTCACTGGAAAAATGGTACATGGCTACCGCCATACCCTTATCCTAATTCTCGGTAAATTTTCACATTTAGTTTTTCCGCTTTTATGGCAAACAAAAAAGAAAAGCAAACTAAACAAACAAAACCTTACCTCGAGTGGTAGTTTAATGGTTCATATATCGGGCATCGTAATCACAACGTGCATTTTCACCTTTTTTTTTTTGGTTTGTTTTTTTGTTACACCACCTTTTTTCCTACCGACTCTTATGCTGACGCACCGGTACTCAGAAGGACACGGTGGAACCGTCTATGCATCACACGCGGCTGCTTCACTCTCACTCAAGTGGCGTAGATTACGTTTTTCACCCGTTAGAACACACAATTTGATTAACAGTTATTACTGTCTCCCTGGCAGCTGTGCAAACATGATGCGCGCACATGGCAACGTCACACGTAGTGTTGCGGTACACACTACATCAGTTCGCGAGTCCAACATCCATGCGAAAACACACACACGCGCCCGGCCAGATATTCGTTTCATTTTCCTCTATCCTTTATACGGGCACACCTTGTCCCACCGTACATCGATCTTCGGCCGGGTACAGTGGCGGACCGAAAATTGGCCCAATCTGTGGATAGGGAAAACAATTTCCCACCGTGTAATTGGATCAAAATTGTGTGAAACGTGTGGCATACCGTTGAAATACCGTTAGTGACCATTTCAGGGATTAATTTGGCCAATATTGGTAATCTGTACGGTATGACCTGGAGGGCAAGGATATGTGATTAGTAAGGTTAGCGAAAACGATCCTGAATCAGCTTAAATCGGAACAGATTAGGGTACGTTTTAAACAGCTCGTTAAATGTTTTAAGATAGGAACAAACTGAGGACTTCAAACTTCAGGATGTTCAGTGTGATACTTTAACTTTTAAGGATTGGATCTTCTTGGTCTTTATATAAGCAACTTTTTGGTCTTTAAACATATTAAGAGATTTCAAAATTAATGTGTTTAAATGTTGAATATTTCTAATTATTTATTTAGATTTAATTTGTCAAAGCTACTTAAATTTAAAGGCATTTAAAGAAACAGTTTTGCTTGGAGCCTTTCAAACAATCCAATCGATATAGCACGACTACAAGGACGGTTTGAGTTAAAATCTCGATCGAAAAATAATCGATCATATTGAATATTATATTCAAACAATGAGAAATTTCCTCTTGTATTAAGTTTTAATATAATTATTACAGAATTTTAAATAAGATTTCTGCGCCAAGAACTATTGTTGCAAGCGGCAAACACACCGATCTGCACTGTACATGGGCCAGTCATCTGCTGCAGTTATCTTTCCACTTTTGCACTGTGCACTATCTATTGTTTTGCTAGCTGCCAGAATGCACCATTAGTCTTTTATTTTCCAACGTTTTATTGTCATTTGTTTTTCCTTCTCCCTCCCCCCGCATTTTGTTTTCTCCAACTAACTTCAGCACGTTTGATTGAGCTGTTATATGTAGTTGCGCATCCGTGTTCTCTTGTCACATTGTTTTCGTGATATTGTAACGTTTTTTTGTTTCTTTTCTCATTTCTTTTATCTCACCGAACCAATATGTTCGGCCAACGGTTGAAACGTTCGCTTTTAACAGCTTTCATGTTCCGTTTGTTAGGGCGAGAGTAACCATTTGTTGTTTTCCTTTTTTTGTTTTATGGCACGACTTTATACGACAACATATTTTCCATCCGACCCATCTGACTGCATCACCAAAAACCGGTCACCACGTTGGGTTGGTTACGGGACACGGGAATAGTGGACACCTGATCGGTTTCGGCCACTGCTGATTAATGTTGACACGTTCGTGTTGAAAAAATGTACGCGATAAAACTATTCGACAGCATTGCGCTAACATTTCGTACGTACTGCATAAGAACCCGGTTGGGGGTAAAATTGTTCTAAAGGTGAAAGGTACGGACTGTGGATCGATCCCGAATCGATGCTGATTGTGGTTTAATTTATGCCACCGGGTCGGGTGATGGGTTTTTTTTGGGGGTAAAAATTGAATACATCGCTGGTGTCAAAACCAATCTGATGAAAGTATAATAAATATCGTGACATTTTACACGGGAAGCGACCGATCAATGGGGCACATTCAATTAAGCATTATGTTAAATCGTACGAGCCCTTTGTCTATTAAACGTTGCAACTCATGGCACCTATTTATGTGGCATTGATGTTGCGTTATAAATGGTATTTTTTTTTAAATTTCACAACACTACATTCAATAGGATGCACCGGGGTGAAAATGATTGAAAGCATCAATAGAAAACAGAACCATTTCCACCTTCTAACATCGATCTTTTGTTATTAACATCAAATGTGAAATCATGCGAGTTTTGTTAATATTTTCACCAAATGAAATTCATCCTTTCCCCCACAACTGGGCCACACATCGCGCCGGTTTCCGATACCATTGATGCAGTTTCCTGCAATCCGAGAAGCAAAACATCATCGATCAATTCCGAAACGATTCACCCACATTAGATGCACGCTAATGCATCGAGATGGAAAGTAAGAAGCTTATCAATTCTGTTTAATCGCTCATTCGCTTCGTGTTCGGTCCTTCCGTGGAAAAACTTTTGCTAGCGACACTCCAACTACGGGTGGGAAAGCAACAGAGAGAAAACAAACGTCTCCTCTTCCTCCCCATGTACGGGTAAAAGGATCATAGCTGGGGGCAGGGAGAGGAGGGGGTGTACTGTACGTGTGTGCATCGAAAAGGAGAGTTTTCTTTTTTCCCCCCCCTTATTTCCACTTAGTACGAGGAGATCCAGCCAGCCGGTGCCTTCTTTTCATTCGCGTTAATTTTCATACAGGCTGAGATAGAAAGGGTTTGGTGTGCTGGTGTGCATTCCATTCGAACCGGTTCATTGAAGCGTAGGAAATCACTGCGAACGAACGTACCCGGTGATATCGTCCGTTCTCTCCCAGTTTTCCACTCCGTTATCATCCACCAGCCGCCCCATCACATTCCCTCGGTTGGAAGGAAAAGAGAAATCTTTTCTTTTACCCTTCCGGAGCGTCCCTTTAGATGTGCCTCCATACGGGGACGGTATGTTGTTTAGGATTGGCTAATTTTTCTCCTTCCTTTCCACTTTTCCGACAAACCCGCACACCGTTGCAGCATTCTATGCGCACCCTAGTGTCGATACGATAGACCCTACCTTTGATACGGTTTTAGTTGGTTCGGGCAGACGAGCGAAACAACACCATACTCGATGGCTAGCAGCTGGTGTGTTGGTGAAAATCAGCTGCATAGAGTGGAAAATCGGAAGAGGAGCAGAGAAGAAGGATGCTGGAGTATGTGGGGAGAATTTGATGCATGATGCATGCGGCGCATGTTGCATGCCAGACTGCATGCACAGCGCGTCTGCATGCATGACCGGCTGCATAAAAGAAGAAACGTACATTCAGATGGCAAACTTGAAAAAAAAGCGAGGGTTTTAAAGAAAAACAACAACAGCATCGCAACGAGAGAAAATCAGAAGAGTTTGATCGATCGAAGAATAGCTGACAGATGCTGCACGGTGAATCTGATACACTGTGGAGCGAAAGGAACTTGCCGCCATGTTTGGAGAAAAGCAGGAAGGATGCAAGAACACACCGAAGCGCGGGTTGTTGATCGATGAAGAGAACATGGCGGGAAAACATGGACAGATGGAGCAAAAAAAAAATAGAAACTACTGACGTGATCAAGAGTTGGCAATGATTTGAAGTGTCGAACAGTGATAAAGGGCAAACGATACGTACGTACGGATAAATCTTTCGGCGAAAGGCATGATTGAGTTTGGCCGCAGTCGGCTTGAGGCTTAACGTTAGATTAATATTGAAAGTATGGAACGTTAGTCCGACGGTATTGCGTTCGGTGATCCTCCCTGCAAATGGATTCGTTTTTGTCTGGGTTTTAAGATTAATATTGCATCTTCTAGAACTAACGAGAATGTTATTAGTTTTCCTAGTGCCGAACACAAAATTGATTTTGATGCGCACAACATGTCATATGTCAGACATTAGCATGTTGTGCAAGATCGTAGACAATGCTTGGAAATATACCTATTCAATCCGAGATCCAAAACTTGGTATTACACTACAGAAGCAGTTCGAAAAACAGTTGAAAGTAATTATCTAACAATCAAAATCGATGATGAAGAAAGATCATCATCATGGGATAGGAGATGATATTTTAATCCAAACACTATATTCTATATACTCACAATAGATGATCCCTAGTTAATCCCACCACACGCTTAGGCAATAACTGCTGCATTTCATTATTAATATGATCCATTTTTTCTCAGGACTGTCTTTAATTATAACTTCATTTTTTTGTCTAATTGCTATTCATTAAACTAATAATAATTTCCTTCCAATGCCTAGTGTTTTAATCAGTTGGAAGGATTCCTACGATCCTAGATCGGCTGTAATCTGGATCTTCTCAATCTTCTTCTTAACAATTGTATGAAAGTCATAATAGTCAATAAGAGGAAGTTATCTCATAAACCATTACCGTAATACAATGTAACATAATAATAGCTGGGTAGTAAATTTTCACTTAATAAGATTATTTACGTGGCACGCTTTTTGCGCTTGTCCATGTTTATTTCTAACGCTTTCACATCAGTACACATTTCGTTAACAATTACAATTATCCCCCAGAGCGTACATGGTACCTGGCATATACGGTATGGTGATAAAAATAAAACCCAATCTTCCTCCCAACTTTTGGTATCAGTTATACCCTCGATGGACTTATATCAAAGGAAGGTCCCTTTTTCTTAAACATATCCATTGAAAAATCATTGAAACAAAACAGTTTCACGAAAAAGGAAAGAGAGAGAGAAAGAGAAGACAGACATTTTGAAATGGAAATTTCAATGTTTCGTGTCTTTTTCTTCCCCCGATTCCTTACATTCTGACAGAAATTCCAAACATCCCCTAAAGCGTTCTGCCTTCATCTCGCCAGTAACTAGACGTCCCTGAGGCGCAACAGCGAGCGAGAGCAACAAAAAAAAACACTTTCCGAATCTGTAAAATCTGCCTCGAAGCACAGGATTCTTTTATCTGGCAGCAAGAACTCGAAACATAATGCAAATGCTATGCGCTTTCCCGCTTTGATACATATTCCAAATCACTGGCGTTCATTTGATCATCATCATCACTTCTCTTTACCCGGCGCGCAACTACCGTCGGGAAAGCGACGGATGGCAGCAAGTCAGCGATGGACGAGAACCTCGTACGAGCCGTAGCAAATCCCACCGGGATGGTTGGGGGAAGCAAAGCTTTCCACTTGCTCGGAGCGATTCCTCCCGGCCAAGGGAAGTTACCAGGGAAGGATAAATGCTACCGTGTGTCGTGTGCGCCGGATGTGCGAGCCGGACCGGGATTGGAGGCACCTTTTTGGCGAAAATTCCCCATCCGACGATGAAGGCGATACTCGTGCAGCTGGTGTGATGGGACGTACATGGGACGCACCGTAGTGCAAAGGGAGCATATTAAAATATTCATATCAATATCGCTTTAGCTTATGCTTGTGTCCCTTCTTTACCCTGTTTGGCACTTCCGTTAGTTTTGTGCCCCGGTTTTCGGGCAGAACCCAGTAAAAGGTGGAAATCAACACAGAACTCACTTTCTTTACGACATACCGGGGGCACAAGTTGTACTAAATTTTCATCTTATCTCTACCACCTTTTGCCACCGATAGAGAGAGAGAAAGAGAGAGTGAAGTGTTTTCTTTTTATTTATGTGAAAATTTGATACATGTTTTCCAGAGACAGACTGTCGCAGGTCTAGGAGCGGCACGATGAAGGATTCCTTTGCTGTTCGCATCTCCTAGGCATAATATTCAATCTGTTCACTCAAACTATCGTGTCTCGGTTAGATCGTGTAGAAAGCTGATGAAACTTTATACCCCACGGGAAATGCAGAGCATAATGTTTTGCAGAGGCAGACGATCGTTACCTACGTTGATCAAATTATTATTTACCACCGTGGAAGCGTCAAGTTTGCCTTTCGTCAGCATATATTACACGAGAGCATTATTAATTTCTACCGTTGGCATGGTGGGGATGTAATTACATTCTTCCTTTTGCAAAACAGCACCCAAAGCACACAAAAACACTACAGGAGCAGAGAATAAAAATGATTTCCTCTGTATTACTGGCAACCTTAAAACCAAGCTGATACCATAATGAGCATGCATCCTTGCATGTGCTTTTTGTATGGACAGCATTTTTTCTATAGAAAACCCCCTCCTTTTTTCAGTCGGGAACAAATAAATAGACCGCATTATTAAAAATTCAACAGCTATGCTCATCCAATTAAAAACCCTGACCCGTGTCTATTTTGGCCCAGGATCCGATTTATTCCCTTCGGTTGCCCACCCAGTTCGTCCGAGCAATCACTGTTGGAGAGATTGTTTTCCATCGATGACTCCTACGGGAATATTCAAACCCCCCACACCGAGGTACCGAGACCCACCTCCTCTCTACCTTTTATTGGTCATACATTTTTCATACCGAAAACCGATCGATCCCCAACACTGTCGGCGTTGTCTTCTTCGTGCATTAAATATAAGGCTCCATTCTAGGGAACGTTGCGCTGCCAACATGCTAAAATGGGCGAGTTAAAAAGTTCACCATCCGCGCCCACCCAGATTGGACGATAATAATCAACCCACGATAACTGGATTACTTGGGTGCGGGATCTAGTTTCCGGGTGCTTTAATACCGTATCAGAATATTTCTTTTGCAAAAACTTAAACTCCTATTTCCGCGGTAATAAACATTCATGAGGTGAATTATTAATAGTATTGCTGTTTTGAAGATGAAGACTCATCCTCCTACCTGTGGCATCAATTGCTCTCCATCTGCTGTCGCTTCTTCACTGCTCGGTGTATCTGCCATTTTGTCTACAGCCTCTGCACTGGCCACGTTGCTCACGAACAGTAGCGCCATTGTTGCTGCCAGCAGCAGTGCAGCACCAAACGTCACCGATCGTTTACACCTTAGTGTACCGCCTTGATAACGCTGTGATCGATCGCACTGTACAGTTCGATGCGGAATCATTTTGATCTTCCTTGTTTTTTGTGTAAATCTGAACAATTTTCAGCAACTGTCACTTTAAAGCTGTCACAAAGAAAGTACACTACTTCGCACACCGTCTGCTATTATTAACCCATCGAATCGAAGCTAATTAAACAAAAAGATTTGACTGCTGTCATAAATTAAGCATGATTAAATATAAAAGCGAAGCTGTTAGCAAAGAGGGAAGATTAAACAAACGAAGCAAAAAAAAACCACACTCGATCACATTTCTCTTTTCGTGTTCCTTTCTTCTACTAGAAGTCACTATGACAACACACTTCAACACGTCAATCTTTTCTATATTCGCCACGGTCGATTGCCTCACGGCGCCGATAAACAACCATTTGTTCCAGCATCAATCGGGTGGATGCGTTTTCACTTGTTGATGCTCTCCAAACTGTGGCCGGTACGAGCCTGTGTATGTACGTGCGTGTGTTTCAGTCACCTTTTTTTCTTATTTCTCCACTTTTTGCGCTAGCCACTTTCATTCACAACAGTTTCTTTTTTTATGTTTTGCTGTTTTCACCCTGGTCGGGTGGGCAACTGCTAATATGCAATCATGTTCATCATGCATGCATCACGGTTGACGCATTGGCAAAGGTGTCCGAACGCATCTTCGAGCAGTATGTTCTTACTAAATGGGGGAGAGAAAATAAACTTCCATCCCTTCCTCCCTATATTCCCTCCCTTCTTGTAGCTTTCATGGAAGCACCGAACAGCAACGATGCACTCTAATTATTCAAATAATTGGCACCACGCGGGGAATGTAAATTTTCCAGGAAAAATTGCATTTTAAATCAAACGACAAGTATAGTGAAAAGTTTTATAATCGAATCGCAAGCATGATGGTGTATGATTTATTATTTAATATTAACATGGGAAATCTGTTAACAGATTAAATTCTTTTAGAAGATATGCAATTAAATGCCGATCATTCTGGTGCCAATTAAAAGGGGTTTTGGATTGCAAATTATTATATGCCATATGCTCAAGTTCAAAAGAAAATGTGTCTATTATCCATGTTATCCGCTTATCCGGTATGGGACAAGTCCCCATGGTCACGGATAATTCGCATTGCACTGTATTCAAATATTAGTAAATTCACTCTAAAATGACAACTACGACAGAACCTTACAAATGTCGCAACTGTCCAATTGTACTACTTATTTCACTTTTTGACACCTATACTAATTCGGAAAAGCTTCAAAGCGTGCAAAAGGAAAAGCTAAATACTTCTAAAGTCCTCTAACATAACACCAACACAAAAAAAAAACACACATACACTCAAAAACACACTCATAGCCATCGAGTGAGAAAAACTTTTCCGTTTGATGTCCAGCATGGTTTTCTGTTTTTGTTGATCTTTCAAATTTTGAATCTTCATGTGGAACTTTTGAACTCCGTGGTGAAACTACATTCTCCACGCCGGACACTTGACTCCGGCCGGAGGTAGAAGCAAAAAAAAAACAGCGACAATTCAAAAAGAGGATTTTGATACGACGAAAGAAAATCTAAAACCTGCCAAACACCAAACCCGTAAACCCGTCCCACCCACACATCCTGCAGCCACTTCATGTGTACCGGAAATGGATGATTGTTTGCAATTTTCTCTCTGTGTGTTTTTTTTGTTTTTCTTTGCACAAAAATTTTCACCCCTAATTATATTAAAATGGAAAAAAAATCACACACACACAGACACATTCAAACACTAAATTTACGTCGTCGTGTTGACGACCCTTTTGCGCGTCCGCGAGTCCACCAGAGTCCAGAGGACACGGTACCACCGGGTGTTATGTTTTGCCGCGCCTACACTGGGTACACCCACGGGGATGGTTGTACGTTAAGCCAAATTCCAACCGACCACTTTCTACGCCCGAGCGTAACAACAGACTGAAACTTCACCGTCCAACCATCCGGCCCAAACGGTCCAGCTGTGGTCGGTTTTTGGAGCCTTCGGTCTGTGCTCCCACCCATCGTGGCCGCACGGGAAGGGATGGTTTCCATGGGAAAGCTTCTTCCCATACGGGGTATGTGTACATACATTGCGGGAGAGAGAGAAAGAGAGAGGCAGAAAGAAAAACAAGTCATAAGTGTTCGAATCGTAAGAAAGGGCTAGAGAGAGAGAGAGAGAGCGAGAGAGAATTTACCGGCACCGTCGGTTGCCATGGTGGCTGGGATGAACTTGCGATGAATAACGATGGAGCGAACGTTCGAATGAACTAATGAATTCGGCCCAGCATCCCCATCGCGCTTGGATGCTGCGAGAAACGAACTCGAGGCCGTTCGTGGCATCGTACCAATTTGTGTCGGTTTTATCACGCCGGGTTTCGGGTCTTTCGGTTCGTTTGGATGCTGCACACCGGCATCCCAAATGAAGCGTAAGCAGTCTTCCGAAACCTGCTAAAGAATCACGTTCCAGATTGTAACATAAAAATTCCACCAACATCTTGCCATTTGTAGGTCCAGCCACTTTATGACGTGGTGATATTTTACTCTTCCTTCCCTTTTTTGGGAAATTTTATCATTTTTATTTCTTTCTTTTGGCATGACGATACTATCCTTACCACCCTCCAAAACCATCATTAGCGACGTCAGCTGATTTTGTGCTTAAAAATAGCTTAGCAAACTTTTGCACGAAACCACACAGTCAAGCTCCAAATGTTGGCTAGAATCTGTTCCTTCCTATAACAAACCGCGCCTTTTCGAACGCTAAAAACAATGCAATACAAAACAAACAGCAAGAAAAAAACATGTTCAAAATTAAAAAGAAAAATAAAGCCAACATTCCGAAACCGTCCACGTGCATGATATTATTTCACTTCAAACCCACCCCCTAAAAAGACACCCAGCTCGAGTCCGGCGCGAGTGAAGAAACGAGTCCCAATAACAAACGGCAAACGGCAACTTTTGCGGCTGCTGCTGCTGCTTTGGTTGCTGCGAAAGTTATTCTTAAGCTGTTCGGTTCGAAACAAGATAAAACAGTGCAAAACTTCCGAACCGAACTTGACCCTTCGTCCAGGCACGGTTGGATTCAGCTTTCGCCTTCCTTCCCGCGGGACTCGAGTAACGATTAATTTAAATCCACCGAGAGCATCAGTTTTGTTTCTTACAGTTTTCCTGGCTTCAAATTTGTACTTCTTCACGTTGGTGGTTTTTCCTTGGGTTTGTGTTGTTTCGTTCGGTTTCTGTGCTAGACAAAACTTCCCCCTTTTAAGTTTTTGTTATCAACGGAAGAAAGAGATTTTGCGTTAAATTTGATTTGACGTGTTTGGCACACCAAAGCTGTGCGTTGTGTGTCCGGTAAATTTGAAGCAATCGTATACCGAAAGATGACGAAAATAAAACAATGCCTATCGCTCTTTGGCTTTGGAATTCGATAAAACGTTTAAGTTTCGTGGGTGACGTTGTTGATTGTGGGTTTTGAAAGAGCTATCCTATGTCTTTGTAATAAGTTATTCCAACTTATCTAATTTGTTGTTATTTTTTTTGTCGTTTAAAAACTTAACTCCAAAAACTTTCCAAAGAAAAAGGGTTGGTTTCATTATTTACTAACAAACATTCTAAAATCCCAATTCCAATTTGAATTTAATTGCATCAGTTTTAACATTTCGACCCATACTTAACCATTATACCATTTTGCTCATTATACAATTAAAACTGCATCAGTAAATTAAAAATCGAAATCGGAGGAAAAAAAAGTAAGAAATCACTTGACTGTCCCAAATGGATGGAAAATAAATATTCACCATTTTATTTGTGCGGTACCTTATCGTACGATTACGAACGCAGCCCGATATTTGTTAACCGATTCGTCGATTCGTCATTTAAATAATTGCTTACGACGAAATGAGTGCAAATAAAATGCAAACCACCAAGCAAACAAAATGGTTTCCAAAAAGTAAAACAAAAAAAAGAAGGAAAAATCGTGCACAGTTTCACACCTTCGGTAATGATTAATAAATTTCTGTGTGTGTGTCTGTGGATATTTATTTTAATCCACCGCCGAGGAAATGAGCATCTCCGGAGGGAAGGGAAATAAAAATGAGTCGCAATGTGAAAAGAGAGAAAACAACTAAAAAAAACGCAGAATCAAACGAACCCTCAGCGCGTTTCAAAATTTCATTGCATGAAGGGTATTTGGAAAAGCCAACAAACTGTATGCACGAAAATCTGCATAAAATCAACCATGCAGAGAGTTGACGTGGTTGACGAGCGACAGAGTGTCGCGATAATTGGAACACTCGCAACAATAGGACACTAAATGCTTTTATGTGTGTGTGTGTGTGTGTGTGTGTGTATGTGGAAAGCCAGGCCATTTTCCCATTTTCCGGTCCTTGTTACCTGACACGGGTTGTGTGCTTGCGTGTGGATGCGAATTGGACGCAAAATCAATCCACCGATGCACAGTAGTTCTTCATTTGCGTACGTGTTTCACCGAATGACTTTCGATCGGGAAATGGCATCGAATAACAATAGCCTCGTTGCACGTACAGTTCCACATACTCTCACACTCACACACCCACACACACACTTATTGTCACAACTGTACGACCAGGGGATAATAGGCGAGTGATGTTATTTTTGGGAATTAATCACAACATTGCAACACTTCCCTTCGGATAACACGGTACAACACTGTAATGAATGGCAAAATATTAATTGAAAATTTATCGCACATCCAGATACTATTTCACGGGCATTTGAATCTTCTCTGAATTTCGATTTTTTTTATAATACTGGAAACGCTGGAAAATTCACTAGTGATTCTCGTTTAATTGGTGCTATCGAGAATCTATGAAAAGAATTATGCATTATTTAAACAAATTTCATTATTCATTGTTCATCGAAATCAATAAAATTAAACTATATTGTATTTCAACCTATTTAAATTGTAGTAAACAATTGTTAGAACTCCAGCATGAAGGATTTATTTCCTTACAAATAGTCTCAACAATTTTGGTTTGGACTATCTTTTCTACAGAGAATTTACTGATAAGTATATCATATGTCCTACCCGGAGCCACTCATAGTATAGGATTTCCAGAAGGTCCCACTAAATGCAGAAAACTTCTTGCAATCGAGATTTTGCTAGCAGGCTCGTGGAAATTCAAATTAATTTTTTTGTTAACTTTTCTGTTAACAAGCACCTCAGTCATGCTGAAATATGAATAAAAGAGAGTAAAAATATACTAAAGAAATATAAAAAGCAGTACGAGATAAGCTTCGTGAAAGCGTCATTTAACTCTGTTATAACCTGTGAAGGAGTTTTATACAGTAAAACGATCATTTTATTAATTTTGCATTCTTTGTTAATAATCACATTTCACCTAAGCTGGTTAGAACAATTTCGAAAAACAAAACTAAAATAATATTGTTTTTCATACTGCAACTAAAGTGCGAACAGCTTGAACTCAACTGTAAGTGAGCAACGTAAACCTTCCTGTCCCTTGAGTTCAACTGACCTTTGCCGAAACGGATGCAGATTGCGTGTGTAGATTGTAGCAGTTGTGGCAACCTTAATCAAACCATCCAGCATTATGAACATCGACGCAACCATCCCGACCCACCGACCCCCCAGTGGGTGTCACAATCACAGACACTCAAAGACGTCGACGGGTCGGTGACCGTCTGCCACCAGGTTTACCACCTAGGTGGAAAATGTTTCCACTACAGCACACACACACTGTCTCTCTCTCTCTCTCTCTCGCGGTATCGGTCCGCCAGATTGGTTATCGATTAAGCAGAACCCATAATCCGAACGGTATTGTCGGGTATGATGAAAATTTATCGCCTCAGGTGGACTTTAGAGACTTTAGTCCCCCTTTGGAAAACAGTGAGAAAATTAGTGGACGGAAGCAGGGAAAGTTCTCCGTAAAAGCAGCAGCACCCAAAATCGAAAGAAGCGAATAAACGCTGCACCATCTCGCTGGCAAAACAATAAAAGTGCATTCCCATAAATTAGTACAGCTTAAGCTCTCTTCCGCCCGGGGGAGCCGAGTGTCAGCTTAGTCTGTTATGCTGTTTTTGGGATCGGGCGATTCCCGTCTTCCATGGCCAAAGGAACAAAACCGGTTCACTTCCTACTGTCGCCTATTTGCTATTACCAAGTAGTAAAAGCTTCACCACGTGCGCCACCGAAAAATGTTGCTCCACCAACTGCAACTGGATATCGCGCTCCGGCGCTTTCTTATCCTTGGAGGATTTATGCAGCATCCTTTTTCCAGCTGTGTGTCTGTCTGTGTGTGTCCCCAACAGCCCCAACACCAAACACGCGAGTGTCGAGAAAAGTTTTTCCTTCCTTTTAAGTGTTTGGCTTTTCTTCCTGTTTTTTCCCCATTCATCCCCCACTGCTCCTCCTTCCCCCTGCATCCCCCCAGCGCAAAACGCTAAAGAAAAGTTTCTTTCGGCAAAGGTAAACTTTGCTACTCTTTATTCCAACCGTACTGTTCCGAGGTTTTTTCGGACGATTTTGTTAACAAATTTAGCATCACCTTCGGTAAGGTGTAGCGTACATCAAAACCCCCACTGCCCTGTCGGCCTTCTTCCACCGGTGGGTACTCGCTTGGTTCAGGAAAGTTTCTCCGGTTGAACAGGGCAAAAAGTGCGCTCGGGGAAAAATTGTCGCAAGTGGGAAAATAATTGTATCACTTTCCTGGGGTTTAGTTTGGTTTGGCTTGCAAACGTGCGCTGCTATTTATATTTACGATACCTAGTAGAATGGTTTCTTTGCCTACCTGTCGTCCTGAATAGTGAAAAGAAAATTCCTGCGACTATCGGTGAATTTATAAGGCAGATTTTCATCCATTGTTTTTTGGGGGCAAGCTTTACAGCGCAGAGGAGTAGCTCCAGTCATACAACAAGGAAGAAGGTAGATCTTTCGGAAATCTCTTCCAACAGGCTTGCTAGAATATCGAACAGTAATAAGTCGTGTGAAGTTGGATGAAATTCAAGCTTGCTTGTCTTCTCTTTAACTTCGCACTAGAGAGTCATCTAAGATTTGGAAGAGGGATGAAGTTACTACACCATCTTTTATGAGTCAAAAGTATCGAAAATCAAAATAGTGATGGCGGAGAGTTACTGATCTTACTCCAAAATGTCTATTTCTGGAAGTTATCCAAAACTTCTAGTAACATGGAACCAAAGTCTGCATCAATCACTCTAATGTAGAGATGTTCACTGCCATGTGAAGAAACTTTTCCGTTTAAAACATCGCGATCGGTGAAGCTGGGACGTATACTTCGGAGTACGACGTCTAGTATTCCTCAATATTGTGTGGTAATTTAGGACTTGTGTGGTAATTTAGGAATTGTCCTGCCATTAGAATGACACCAGACAGATTACGATCTGCAGCAATAAAGTGTGATGATAACACCTTCATTGTGAACTAAAACTTTGAATGTAGCAGACCGGCAAGAGGTAGAACTATTACAAAATTCATATCAAAGCCCCTTTCTTTCCCAAAAACCGTAAAAAAACAGATTTTCCATTCGCATCGTCTTCAATTATTTGTGCGTGCAAACTCATTCAACACTTAAAGGTAAGAATCTTTTAATAACAAAATACCTCCAAAGTATCATCCACAACAGTGTGAACGATCGTAAGATAATTAAGAATTCTGTGTAAAAAAACAACATAAAATTTGCCGCAACTGGTTATTAATTATGTAAGTATTGGATGTTTTTGGCAAGTCCGTGGTAAATAAGCGCAATGAGCCACACGGCTGAAGCAAAAAGATTCAAAACGGATAAATCATGATTTTTTTAAATAAATTCGTTATGCTTAGTACCTCAAAAGCTTAATAAAGAATGCTTTAAATCTAAACATATTAACACAATTCTTATAACGTTACTTTCTGCCTTATAAATGAAAGCTTCGTCTAATTCATCACTAAAATGGAACAACATTTTCACATTGTGATTTTATTATTCCTTCCAAAAGCAAAAAAAAGTGGAACTCATTTCCATCAAAGCGACCCTCATTTGGTTAGAGGTTCTACGCATTCGTAAACCAACCAACCACCCCCGGACTACTTATGAAATGTTAACTAATCTAATCATCTTCCAACCTGCTGAGGGATGTCTCAACGGTGAATCTGTGCGTAATTAGTTTCGTTTTCTTTTTTTTTTTGTTTTGAGTATTTTAAAACTAAAGCAACATCTTCGCCCACAGCACAGCAAATGGTGTATGGAATCAGAAGGAAATTATGCTGCTGAGTTTTGTTAAAATGTACCTCCGCCTCTGCAAGGCAGCAGGTCATTTCCGGATGGCGTTTTGTACAAATACACAACACGGTTGTGTCCGTTTGTTTGTGTTTTATTTGTCGGATGGAGGCGTGATTCTCGACCTTTCTTCCGGTTAAATTAACTTTTTTTTCGAAAGAGAGGGAGAGACAGAGCGAAGGAAAGAGGCACTAAAGTTATACAGCATTTGAATGGAAAGGTCGAAAGGGCATAAGTTTGCGCTTAATTGGGTTAGGCCAAAGTTTAGTCAGCGACCAAATGTAACCAAACCGCCCCCGAAAAAAACCTTACCGTCTGCAACCCAAAAATGACAGAGAAGGTGAAAATTATTATTACTTTGCTTTTAAAATCATTTCCCTCCCCAAGACCCGACCCCGGGAGTGGGGTTTTGGTAAGGTGTGGGAGAGCATTAAGGGTAAGAAGGTGGATAATATTTTAATATCTAATTTGCTTCCGTAGCAGAAGCACCAGATGCCAGAGGTGAAGATGGCACTGAACCGACAAATGAGGAAGTAATTTAGAAAAAAAAGGTTCACTTCAAAACGTTTTCCGGTGTGTGGAGATTTTCAAATTGGGAAAAGATTTCTCAGAACTGTTTGTTTGGCTTAAGGAAACGGATTGATTGTGTTAGAGAATTTTAATGAAACTTCATTCATCCCGCAGCAAAAGCGATGAACAGAAAGGTGTTTAAAATATTACGTTTTAAATCGCTTTTAACATTTCCAGGAATTTTATTTCAGTAGTACAAAGCAGTTCACTTGAAAAACACCATAAGTCTCGATTGGAAGGGGGGTTGCTACCCTCCCCAAAAGCCGAAAGCCATCTTCCTACAAAAGACCGGATTGTAACTTTCGCTATCGTTTCACGAATCGCAAGTCGCATCATCTACGCGAGCACATACCAGTTTTGCGCTGAAACGCGGGACCAAATCGCACGTTAACGCCTATAGCCGAACACTTTCTCTGGTGATTTTTCCAGGTTTTTCCTGTTTGTCGCACGCCGTCGTACGCCGTCCGATCGACCATCGTCACCATGGGCATGGTATGGCGGAACCAGTTCCGGTTGTCCGGGGGTAGACCGAATCGAAAGTGAACTCGATCGATGCAAAGCCCAACCAAGGGCACCAGAATGAATGGCGCAGGAAAGGGTTTGGGGTAAAAATTGCGACCCGATCTCCGAGGCAACCGGTTTAATGGATGCACTTACCATGTCTCCCGTACGGTACTGGTTGTTGCAATCGGGTTGGGTTTTGTTTGTTTGATGCAGCTGCTGCTGTGAGGCAGGAAAGTTTGCCGACATCCTAATGGCCGGGGGGGAATCTAAGCGGATGCACGCTGCATTTAGCACTGCAGAAAAGTGACCTTTCGATTGATGCAACAAGAGGATGAATTTTATTGACCTATTATAGATAAGCTAGCTAGATGCGAGGAAGTGGTTAATAATATGAAAGGTTTAGCTTTTGCTACGAAAAGTTACTCTATTCGAGAGTGAGTCAGATAAAGGTAAATAGACTGCAGTAGCCGACCAACCTGGATTAAGTACTGGAAAAAATATTGGAGTATATGAAAAATAAGCCAGCAAATCCTGATATATGAGACATCAAGTCCTATAGTTGCCAGTTCTAACATCTAGAGATTCATGCAATTTTATTTACTTTCACTAACCCTCAAGAAGTTGTCCTCTAGTGCCGTCGTGTCGATACCTCGATATATTTTTGGAAATGAGAAAATTGATATCATTTCTAATTTTTTTTATTGAAGTGGAATATACAGAGGTAGACGGTAAACCTTTCCTTCCCTCCGAGATCTTGGACAAATTGAAATTAAAATTTCGTACCCAAAACATTCCACTTCAACTTGAAAAGATTCCAGTTTGATGCCTGATATTGTTATCATGATATTCTTAATCTGATTTAGTGTTATTATTTTTTCTTAAATTTCTATCATCCTGGTACATTTTTTTTATTCCATTAAGAAGAACCTTGAAATCTATCTAAAATTCAATTCACATTGTTTAGGAGACATTTCCTTGATTGAAATAATAAATATCATTAATCGTTTGTAGAAGATGAGGGGTATTCATGCTGTCGTGCCTCGTCGTTCAGTTTAATGCATCGCTAATCGAGAAATCTGGTGTTATCTAGGAATGCCTGTCCATCGCAAGGACTCTCTTAGCCGTTAAATAACAGAGCCACACGACGTAGGAGATCGTTACACCAAGAAAAAGATACCAACGACAACTTAATATGTGTATGCGTTGAAGAAACTGAAAACAGCAACGCATTTTGCATAATTTGCATCATCAATTCGCTTCGCTTCCCGCCCATCGTCAACCATCTTTAGTGGTGGATTATCCCCCTATTAGTTTACCCTCGTTTGACAGCAAGAGCAGCAACAGTGCGTGGAATGATTTTGCAAAAACACACACCATTTGTCTATGTTTCCACACCAGAAAAAAAAACAAACAAACATACCGCCTTTAAACGAAAGTAACACACATCATTCACACCTTCACCATCGGCAATGACACAAGAACTGAGGCTGTGCGATTATGCAACACAAAACGGGCGCCGAAGATGATGCCTTTGCGTAGTACTTCGGGCTCCATTGGGATTGGGCACGTTTAACGGTTTAGCGCAAGAAAAAAAAAACAAAAATAAACAGCCCATTCAGTGGGGCAGGAGTAGTAAGCCATCCCTTCGCGCAAAACGATCGTAAAGTGTTTTCCGATCGTTCGTACGTCGTGCTTGGGAACTGAAGTGGCGCCTATGTTGCCGTATCCGGCACGCGAACATGATGACCATAGAAAATGCGGAAAATTGGTCAGCACACTTCACAAAATGTAAACGAGCGAACGAAAGATGACTGCACACCCTAAAGACCTAAAACGATGTTTAGCGGCCCAGGAGATTAGCTTGTGCAAATGGTGGCAAGATGGCAGTAAGCAGCCAGGAAGTTTCATCGCAGCAAATCGCCACGCGTAATCGCCATCGAATCGTGTTACGGGTTTTAGTGATTCGTAAAGGATCGATCAATTGATTTTCCACCAGAGTTACGTCACGTACACATGATGTTATTTTCCCAAAAAAACGGCCAATATTCATACACCTGAAATGTGTTAAAAACAACAAAGATCGCACCCAAAAACCCATCACCTTACATGGGGCCAATGAAACAATTGATCGTTCGTAAAATCCATCCTCCACAGTGGATGCTAATTTTCGGGAATTAAAACATACCGAAAAGTGTCATAATTTTGTGCACCAAAAGTGCATTCCGTGCATTTGTGAGAGCTTCAAACGTGAGCTAGTTGCATGTGCTACATCCGGATGCCTGTGCTTGTGTTTGGCGCATTTGGTCCAATGCAAAATGGCAATGCATTTCCGCACGCCGGATGAAGATATCGAGACAGCTCCAACTGCGGTCTCTCTCTTTCTCTCGCTCCATGTGGTGAGTATGATTTGCTGCAATTGTTTTTTTTCGCCCAGTCAGATGATGCGGTGGTGCGGCTGTAGCTCTTAGTTAGACACAGCATTCCCCGGAAGCGGAAACGCTCAAAAAAAAAACCTCCCCGAACCAAACACCACGGCACGGGAAGCACACACTCCCATTATCACAAGTGGATGGAAGAAATGGGGGAAAAAAAAGAATCAAGTAGGAAAAGGGTGGTGAAAAAGAATGCTTGAAAAAAACAACACTCATGAAGTACAGACACAAACCAACGAAAAAAACAAGGAAAAAAATCCTCTTCCACATATGCACATTTCTGCATTGTCATGAAATGCATTGCTTTCTGCATTGAGGTTTGAAAACGGGGAAAATGCATTGTCCAACCGCATCTAATGTTGGTGTGGCCGTTGCAGTGCAAGTAGGCAAGCCTTAGCATCCCATTTTACTTCATTTTGTGGCGCTCGCGCTACACCTCATCAAATCAACCAACTCGCGTGGGAGAAAAGTCATAATGAGCGCGTATACTTCCATTCCGCGTGTGTATTTGTACAGGAAAAAGGGAATAGCACCCCTGGAGAATCCACAAAACACTTCCTACAAATTGTAGTTGTTTGTTGGAAACAGGAAAATATTTGATGCAAATTCTTCAATATTTCATACTTATGTAGAAAAATGTTTTGCCTTATTTGTTGTGACGTATAAAACACTAACATAATGATAAATGCCCATCTCTGGATTGGGTATGAATGGATGTGCAAGAAATGGCTTTGACAGCATCACATCAGTCATTTGTCATACCTCATCTCTTACAAGACAAACAAAACCACACACTGACACAAAGATAAAATAAGGCCGCTTGCCTTAAGGATCAACAACACAGACACAGACAGAAGGTGTCGGAAACGATTTAGGCACAGCATGACCCCATTTCCATTCATGAAACTTAATTCTCCATTTCCCAAGGATTTCCCAACACCCAAGTTCGTGAAGAACTCGGCAAAGTGGGAAAGAGACACCGAGGAAGCTGTAATGCATAAGCCCCGGTACGATGGTTATGATCAACCAAAGGTTTATCTATTCCCGCCCCATCTGATGTACAATGTTTGTAATGGCAGAACGGGTTTAAGCACGTGTTAAATCCTGTGTAGCACGCGGTCGGCTAAAACGGGACATTCATTCAACTCAATTTTGTTTTGCCATTCGCTTCCGGTTCGGGGGTTCACGGTTCCGGAAGTATCTATCGGAGGCAATGGTGGTATCGTCTTGCTTGGTAAGTCCATCATTATTACTGCTATCCTAACCCTTCTCAGGACACATTGTCCTGAGCAGACCACTAAAAGACGAGACCGCGTATCAGACGGCATGAAGCGGCTCCTCGTGTAAATTTGTGGAATGGAAACCACACGAGCTATCTTTCCGTTTTCGTTGTCCTATTTTGGGACGACTTCTTACCCGGGTCTTATCAGTACCCGGCCACACAAAACTGACGGCTGACGAACACACACACACACACACAAACCGAGAACTCCAGGACCGGGAATCTGCAGTCAGGCTGGCAGAGGCCCGCAGTCGTTAAAATTTCATTATACACCTAAATTCTACTCTTGCGAGGCCACACCACACGTACCGTGGAGGGTGACTCCTTTCGCCCACGGAACAGTTCCGTTTGCTCGGTTGTGTTCTGGTATCTCCGGGCGTGCGGTCGCATACAGCTATTTTAATCGCTTACGTGGAAAAATGAGCTCAACGTGGTCATACACGTGTGCGAGCGTGTGTTTGGGGGGTTTTCCCTGGAACACACGGTCCAAAGAAAAGGGTACATTCACATCCGTCCCTGGTCGGTCGGTCGCTGGTCTTCGCCTCAGATGTCGGCTACAACGGTTGGTACAACGTTTTTTGGGCAACACAAATCAGGGCGCACACAAACTCAAACAGAAAAAGCATTTATGTCGAGTTGCGTTCCGTTGTGTGACTGACCACGAAAACTGACGCACCCGGGTACCTTGGTGCGGGTTGACGATAGAACGTGTGACGTACGAAGGTCTGTTTGGGGCTTTCGTCAGCTCATTAATTGCATTAACACGTCGTCAGTGTTTGTGTTCATGGCATTAAAACCATTCGCAAATACTTATCCTGCTTCTCGTCAGTGGCTGGACATCATCAAAAAATACCATCGACATTACTGTGTCATGTTGAGGACATTATAAAAATTTGGAAAACAATTTCTTCACGTTTTTTTCTGAAGCTTACGCATATGAAGAATTATTATAAAACCTTTTTTTAATTAATAATGTTTTCGTTCCATTTTTCAGTGATTGATTTAACTGATTGCGTGAAAGAAATTTTTTTTTCGAAAAAAATATTATACATACAATAATATTTTTAATGTCCCATCTCAACTCACATCTCAGCACATGCTGTAACAAATCTACCGTGTCATCTTCGCTGCGGATGATTTAACACACACACACATACACCCACGTGGGTACGTGGCTTGAGGAAAACGGAAAAACAAACCCTACAAATAACAGCTTCCACCGAGCTTTGCGCCAACGATGAAGTACGTTGGCGTTTTCACTTTTGCTTTCAATCAACCGTTTGGTACGCGCCTGGTACTGGTGCGCCTGGTTGTGGTCGTAGGCGCCCCCGTTGCGGTAATTGTTTTCCACTGGCGTGAGTGGCGTGTTTTCCTATCTTCCCCATTGGGGAGGTCGTACCCACACTAAGCGTTACATAACTTGGGCACGGGAACCGGGAAACATTCCGATAGTAGCGACCGTTTCAACTTGTTTTTCGGAACAATTTGCTGTGCGATGCAGAACGATTTATACATACGTTCGATGCATGAGTTTATGTTATTTCTCCGAACTTATCTGAATATTTAAAAAAAAAATCGAGTGCTATAAACCATGCTTAAAACTAATCCTTGATCAAAGCATGCGAAAAACACTTGCAAATTTCAAATCAAAATTGCATCGTCCGTTGAAATGAAGGTAACATAAAATTTCAACATCAGCGCTGGTACTAGGTACTTCCAACATTTCGTGGAAATCATTTATTGGCCTTCCCGTTCAAAGGATGCTAAAATAAATCTATTACTTTTCCGCAGTAACAACATGACTGGTAGCAAATGAAACGTAAGCAACGAATCGTTGTGAACCGTGTTCTCCCCGGCGGAGTTTTGCAAAAGTGATGCAAAACAAAAAAAAAAATAGGTTGCACATCTCATCGCAAAACGGTTTTATTCGAGTTCAGATTTCGAGACGCATACCTCCGGGGCAGTTCATACATTCAATTAACCTGTATCACTAATTCCTACGAGGGTTATGGATTTTTTAACCACCCCCCGGTTTGCAATTGAATTGAAAAATAAAATGGGACAAAAGCAAAAACCGGGGTAACCGGGGATAGAAAACTCGGACCATTTCCCTCGTAGTTGGATGCTTTATTGCAAGGAAGGGGCTTCCCGGACAACGGGAACATAAACTTTCAGCTGTACAAATGAAATAATCAATACAACCAAAAGTGTATTTTTCTCTCCTTTTTTAAACGTACTTTACGTAAGCCGGAATGATGTAAAAGTTTCTGGAATGCTTCTTGTGTATGACCTTCCGAAACACTTAATGCGGGAAATTTTGTTTGCAATATTTATCTTAAATAGTTTAAATGTCAACCACTTAGTTGTTAGCATTACTACTAATTACCCGCATGTTGTTCAATAAACGCTTCATTCTCTGCGTGGTAAATAAAAACTTCACCGTCCTCGTGATGAAGTGAGATCCTTGGAAACAGATAGTTCTTCCATCCGTTCCGATGCCAATTTACAATTTTTCACTCCCTTTTGCACAGCCACAGCCACATCCATCCATTCCCAATGCCCGTTCCCGCCCGTCAATATCCAGATTCAGCGCACAAAGTATGAACCGGAGACGACGATGGACCGATGGACGTTTTATAATTTGAATAATTGATTTATCTCAGATTTTCTCAGCAAATTCCTAATTTGTTAACTTTTCACGCTTCCTTACAACCGTCGGCCCGGCCCCGAGTCGTCCAACTCCATTTTGTCTGAAATTTTGTAAATCGGAATACAGCAGCGGTTGCTGGGTTATGTTAGTAGATGGCTTTCTTACTTCATCTTGGTTTGACCGGTGTCTCTTGCCGAATAGTACAAATACACTAGAAACACGCACACACACACTCACAACAGTAGCAGCTGTTCAACCATTTCATTTGACTAGCTAAACAGGTTCACTTAGCATTTCGAATTTCGGCCAACTAGATGGTAAACGAATAATGGACGGGTCAGTTAACTGGCTTGACAAGTTAGAAAAGTGGTGTAAGTGAGTAACAGTCACTTTTCATTACCACCGGAAATGGCCATTTTCTGTTTGTGGTCGTGTGCTTATAGGACTTCTACATTTATCTCTCTCTCTGACTTTAATTTAACAAATATTCCTTTAATTTAATTAGCACAATAAAGCCATCATTTATTGCGCGTTGGAAGCAAAAAATCACACAATCATGCAGCACACACGTTGCTATGGCATCATACATGCATGCTCTGCGTACTTGATAGTATAGTAGGTGCCACAAATCACTACTAGCTGTCAAACATATCATTTGCGCCCTCTAGCGGAACCGGCAAAAAGTGCTTTCGTTATTATTTTTGCGTACAAATTTTACGCTTTTTTAGCAAATAGTTTTTTGTTCGGCTTTTAGCTGATATAGTTTCATTTCACTCATGAAAACAAACAAAAGAGCGGAAAAAACGTAAAATTTCCCACCAAAATAATGGATGCCGCTAGCAGCTTTGCGCTTCTTCCTAACCTCCTAACGTTTGCTCCTATTAACCTCTCTGTGACCACACTTTTTGGGGGTGATGGTAAGTGGCGCAAAACTACCGATAAGCCTGTGATACGGCCAATGATTTTCACACAGACTTTTTTTTTCTCCTCGTCTATCTGCCCACACATTTCCATTTCAACTCAGTGTTACTCTGTTTTTTGCTTTTTGTTATTTTCAATTTGTGGTACCACCCTG
The DNA here is from genome assembly GCF_943734845.2 of Anopheles funestus. NCBI lineage: Eukaryota > Metazoa > Arthropoda > Insecta > Diptera > Culicidae > Anopheles > Anopheles funestus. The sequence goes on along the minus strand of NC_064598.1, from coordinate 6,778,294 downwards.
TTTGTGTTCGGGAAAAAAGGCGCTTTGATGAGGTCGGGGTTTTTTTTTTGCTGGTTGCTGCATGATTATGCCGTCCAACCTGGCGGAACCAACTGCACAAATCAACACAAATTATCGGCCGCGCTTGATAAAGATACATTCATTTTCCATTGCGACCCGTTTTCCCCTTATGCTGTGCCGTGTTGCAGAAGGCCTGTCATAAAAGGGTGGGTCATTTTTCTCGGCAATTAAATAAATTAATGTTTGAAAATAAAAGCTCCCGATTTTCGCCGTCCACCCGTCAATGGTGGATGGTTGTGCTGTTGGAACGCGTCAGCAAGTTTTGGAAGCCAATTTCAATCAGGCGTGCTGTCTGAGCTAATTTGTAAACGGTCGTATTGGGGGGGAATTGTTTTTTTTTACCGTGTAATATAATCGGACAGTCGGGAAAAAATGATTTGGAATTGATATGAAATTTTAAAACTGGTTTAGGAATACAATGTATTCGTAGCAGAAATTCCCGTCTATCCTTGGTTTAATATTACACTTTTTATTGATTTTCTATTGATTTTAAAAAATGAAAGCTACCTAAAATGTTTTAATAGAAAGTATTTTCATGAGAAAGTAAAACAAATATTTAAAAACAGGTTCAAATGAAACCAACAAACTAAAAACTTTATAAAAGAAGATACTTTAAACAAATGTTTGATAAAAAAGAAGAAGAAAACGAAAAAGGTTCTCATTAAGTAAAATCAAATGACCTATAGAACACTTGATGAAAATGTGTTGCAAATCGTATCTCAGCTTTCAAGAATATTTCGTTCTTTTTTCTCTTTACCTCCGTTTGTTTCAGTATTCCTCCTAGTATTTAATCTTAATTTAAATTACATACAAAGGTTAAATTTATCCATATAACAAAACAGCCCCAGTGAAAGCACTGTGGGGGACACTAAACCATCCCGCAGGCTGACAACTTCCCGCGGAAATTGCAAAACAAATACCTCTAACGTGTCCACGGGCACTCGGTGGTCGTGTGCCATATATTCATTACCTAACCGGTGGGAAATAAATATGACGAGTGTCTGAAATAGTGCACAATAAAACGAACTCTCTTTTCCATCAAAGGAAAGCAAAAAAATACCCCTAGCTGGTTGATATAATAACCATTTTTGGCAGCACGACATCGATTACGATCATCCCCTATCCAAACTTAATGAACTAGAAAAGAAAAAAAAGTTTCTCTCTTTCTCTCTCTCTCCCTCTCTTTCTCAAAGCTTTTACTTCACAATCACAAATGAAAACGAAATTCACGTGGTAATGATTTACATGTCCAAAGGGCACCAAAACGACCGGACGGATTTGTGCCATTTTTTTCACTTTCATTCAGTTTACTTCGAAGTGATTTCTTTCGGATTTCGTTAGCCTCCGGTGCTGCATGTCAACTTCCGGTGACATGTCCAAGGGACGGGCAGGTTTGGTGAAGGTAAGCGGCAAAAGGGGAAACTGTTGGACACCTGACACCCGATGTCACACCCGGAGTCGTATCCAGAAGCCGGGTTTGTTTCACCATTAAAGATTTCCTCTCGCACGCACGGCCAATGACCTTCGGTCGTCAAATGGAAGACCGGGGCTGGCAACTTGCTCTCGATCTCGTTTTTCGCTGCTTTATTATGGGTTTGGTGTTGGCAGCTTTTTTTTTGGTATCGTATTTCTTCTTTTCTCCTCTCGAACCACGTTGGCAATGTCTTCTGGCCGGTAAACGAATTTCTCGGCCAAGATATCATATACCAGAGGAGGAGTGCTTCGTACAAGGTGTCTTGAGATTGTGATACTGGTTTCTTATCCGGTAATTGGACCATAAAAAAGGGAAAAATTGCCGAGAACTGGCGGATATTCAAATGGTTTAATTGTTTGATGAAATCGTATGTAAAAAGATCATAGAATAATGATAACCTTTAAGTGATCATCATCATTATTCGTTAATACTTTCATTCACGACACACTTTTAACTCATCAATCTACCTCAGTGTATGTAGACAATTTAAAACTGCGAATCTAGTTCTAAAATCTAGACTAAAATTCCTCTAATTCTAAAAAAAAAGAATAACTTTTGGCACAGACATCTGAGGGCATGGCCGTCCAAGAAGAAAATGTAGCCATTGGTGCCATCTATCGACCACAGGTTAAAGATTGGAGATCCGTTGGATACCTACCGAGTTATAGGCAAAAGTTGGTGCAAAAATGAAGAAAATTTTCATTATTTTGAATTTTTTGATTTTTTCATTATTTTTCACTCTTTTTTTTATTTAAAACATTATTTGAGTGAAAAGAAACTTATTGCAACCAATTGGCATTAAAATAAAACAATTTAATTTTTTTTGCAAAATTTCCCAAAAAAATCGTAAGGGGTAAGCCTTATGAAATTTTCTAGTTAAAAATTTTTTTAAATTTTTTTTCTGATTTTTTATTCTTTTTTTAATTTAAAGCATTATTTGAGTGAAAAGAAACTTATTGCAACAAATTCGCATTAAAATAAATCACATTTAAAAATTTTGCTACATTGCTCAAAAATGAGGAAAATTTTACATTTTCTCAAACAGGGTATGGAACTTGGTTCCTCGAATAACTTCTAGCACAGACATCTGAGGGCTTGGCCGTCCAAGAAGAAAATGTTGCCATTGGTGCCACCTATCGACCACAGGTTAAAGATTGGCGATCCGTTGGATACCGACCGAGTTATAGGCAAAAATTGATGCAAAAATGAGCCTTAGCAGATTGAAAAATTTATAGATTTTTTTATTTTTTTTATTATTTTTTTAATTTTAAGCATTATTTGAGTGAAATGGAACTTATTGCAACAATTTCGCATTAAAATAAAAGGGAGCGCGCACAATATGATGAGCGGAGCGATTTAGGTACCTCTTTCGCTCTTGACCCAACACTAATCAGAATACAAACAGATGGATGATCAAGATCCACATTTTTCATTCTTCCAATCAAATGCAAAAAAATTGGTTGCATAATAAATGTTTCATCAGTTTAAGTCGTTTATCTAACAACCTAACAACCTCTAAGATGTCTTGTCCAATCCAACGAAAACACTTTTGTAGACAGTGACAAAAAAATAAAAAAAAGATTTCAATGATAGTGCACGCGAAGAAGGTGTAATGAATCCACTTAACAGCGTATAGTCATGAAAAAGCTCGTGAGCAGAGGAACTTGTACTTGCTTTACTCTAATTACGATCAGAGGTTTTGGTAACATTTTTTGTTGTAACTTGAAATTTTCCTAAATTACTTCATTAGTTTCATAATAGCCATTAGCCATGTTGCTGCAAAGGAGAAAAAAATACACAAACACTATGATTGTCCCCAATATTTTGTAGCAGTTTTGTAAGTTACAAGATCATTCTTCCAAAAGAAACATTTTCGAACGTTCACATTCGAAACATCAACAGATGAAGCTTAATCCATGATGCGAATCCATCCTCCATGACAGTGTAGTATCACGATCACGATACTCCAAGTACGATCTTACATCATTGTTAAGCCATGCCAATGCAATAAATGCAGCACCCGTTTGCAATAAAAGCAACTCACAAACCCCCTTTTTGGTCAATTGCACAACTTGGAACGGTTTTTTTTTTGTTTGGAATCGGAAGGAAGTAATGGCAGCCACAAATAAATTAATAACTCCATTAGTACAAAGGCCGCCACAAAACTGAAAGCTTCCGAAATCGATCGATTCGGCCTAGTGGAAATCTTCAAGATCGATCTGCAGCAGCAGCAGCACAAGAAGAATGGACCCACAAGTGGTGGGAAGATGCTGAAGTGCATAATTCGTTTATTACGCTGTTACGCTCCTAATAAATCACGCCTAATTTCTCTCCGTTTTTTTCCCCTCGGCCTGAGTGAAACTGAGTTTTGTTTTGAACCATAAACTGGATGAATCGAAAACTGGACGAAATAGATCTGTGATTGATGCGGATAATATACCGCCGTCCCGCAGCGTAATTACTAATCTGTCCTTAGCGAGGGAAGATCTACCGCATGATGATGATGGGGTTGCTGTTCCATTTATTACCGGGAGGAGGCGGTGGTTTGTTTTTAATCGATCTTGTTGCTCCCTCACCGTTCCCAAAATGCTACGAAATTATTAGACTTGTTTGAAAGCACCCGAAGCAAACAAAAGCACCGCGTGCTCCCGATCATCAAAACTGGCGTACTCCTTCATAATGTGCCCGAACGAAAGTGAAACTTTTGTTTTCCTTCGCTGTTGTGTTTGATTGACTCTCGGTTTTTTATGTTTTTTGTTGTTGTTGTTTGGCTCGTTGTCGCCGGTGGCATTATGGAACATAAATTACAGGGGTACGTAAAAATAGATGCCAAACGGCAGATACACGAAAATAAATGTCCCTTTCTTGCTGTTATAATTGATACATTGCCGGAATGTAGAAAACGAAGCACCCGCTAAAATCAACGCTAATTTTTAAACGACATTTGCAAATTTACCAAACGAAACGCTAAAAAGATGCTTTTTTGGGGGAAAAATAATACGGCGACAAACGAACAATGGTTCCCATAATCGACACTTTCACGCATAATTTTAGCTTATTTGATGCGCTGTGGGGCGAAGTAAGGGAATGAAACGGTAACGTAAAAAAAGCATGAGGCAACCAGATTAGCGGTGATTCTTTATGTGGCTTATAATTTATGTTACCAGATAACCACTTCATTTTTATTACACTGACCGGAGCGACTTTCAGAAAGGAATGGAACGTTACAACGCCCCACCGGGAAACGTTTGGCGTAATGCTGGTGCTTTTTTGACTTGATTATGCTAAAGATTTCTTTTTTGACCATTCTTTTCTTAAGTTCGGAGAAAAATTAAGCGCAAAAATCCATATCTTGTCTTCAGCTATGTAATGTAGTGTACGATTAGTTTGTATATTATTATACACGAGACGTCGAATTCTTATAAAACCATTCTGAATCTTCCCTTACCATGCTAAGAAGTCATAGCAACCTTTCTGCCAACCTGTTGTATGTAATGTATGTAAACGAAATGCTTCATTCGCACTTTTAGAAACGTGGCAGTGCCAGCGAAAAGAAGACCACAAGACACACTCTACGTATCGCTCTTCCATAGCTTTATCGTCTTATCGTTCTCGAGCGCGGCCGACGCGATAATGTTCTCTGTCGGGTGGCAAGCCGTGCACAGTACCGTATCCGTGTGGCCCTGCAGCGTTTGTACGATTTCCTTGCTTTGCAGATTCCAGATGTACACCATATGGTCCTCACTGCCCGACACAATCCACTTGCCGCCGGTGACGGAAAAATTGGCAAAGATGCAATACTTTTCGTTGCGATGGCCCGTGTACGTCTTCAGACACTTGCCCTTTGAATAGTCCCACAGCTTAAGCGTGTTGTCGAGTGTGGCCGCCAGAATGTACTTGCCGTTCGGGGAGAACTTAACAAACGAAACCGGTGGATTGTCGTCGTCGATAAGCGTTTTCAGACATTGGCCGCTGGCAGTGTCCCAGATACGGCACAACCCATCGTAACTGGACGAAACGATTAGTGAACCGTCCCGGTTGAAGTGTACCGCCGACACCGGGTCGGAGTGGGCGGGTAACGTCTTCAGACACTTCCCGGTTCGCACGTCCCAGATGCGCACCGATTCGTCAAAGCTCCCCGATACGATCAGATTACTTTGCGGGTTGAAGTTGCAGCAGAACACATAGTTGGTGTGACCCTTCAGCGTTTTCAGACATTTGCCCGAGCTGAGTTCCCAGATTTTGAGCGTCTTGTCATCACTGGCCGTCACCAGGAGGCGACTATCGCTTGACCACGCCACATCACTAATCCCTAGCTTGTGTCCGGAGATTGTTTTCTCAAACTTGCCATCATATGCGCCCCATATTTTGATCAATTTATCAGCAGCTGCAATTAGACCACAATGGGAATGATTAGCCCGGGAAATAGTGACGGGGAATCAGATGGATGGTTAAACTTACAGGAACTGGCAAGCCATTCACCATTTGGGCTAAATTTTACCGCCGACACTGCCTTTGTGTGGCCGGCTAGCGTGAACTTGAGAGTATAGTTTGGTTTCTGAAAATGAGAATAGGTTATGAGTAGAGAATTCTTCCTGTATTATTTATAACGGAGCCCAGCGTGGCGGTGCTATACGTACAACCGAAAGCGACTGCCGGTTCTGACTAGACGGCGCATGCTGACTCTGAGATGGTGGAGGAGCATTTTGTATCGGGGTTGGTATGTGAATCGGATGTCCACCGTGTCCGACCGGTCCTCCTATCGGTACCATGGTTCAGGATAAGGTCCTTACAAAACACAAGCCAACAACTATTCGAGACTCCGATGCTCCCGGTCTCCTATGGACTGTTGGTGCGCAAAATATTATCGGTAAATGGTTGAACTGAATGTGCCAACCAACAAACTAACAATCTGTTAACTGTTTATGAACTTTTAATTGCAAAGAATCCTCTTTTTGGTATAAATTTGCTTTCTGCAGCGATAACGCCAAACCCAAACAATCAATCTTTGCAAGTTCGCGTCTTTTTTGCTGTCAAAGCGGAAATTTCTGCTCGACTTGTTCGAGTAGTCGAAATGTCAATTTTGGGATGCAGTTTTAGTACTGGATTTAGAACACAAACTCGCCGGCATTGTACTAAAACTGGGTTCTTTCATTTTTCTTTCAATTCGCTCAAAACCGAGTTTAAAGGTACATTAATTAATTAATAAATGGTACGAATTGAGAACTGGGCTTTGTAATTAGTTTTTATTTACATAGCGCACATAACAACTGTTGCAATCTACGTTGTTGTATTGACCAGAACCGGTGGTTAGGTGATTGTGGAACCAGCACCACTCGCCAGCAGTGAAAATTGTTTAGCTGTTTGTTTTCACAGGATGTTCGCAATGTTTCTATTTAGATGCAGCGAATTTCTTGCTATTCGTTCCAATCTATCCAGCGCTGTTCTACTTCTTGTCGAACGTGTAGTGAGCCTTCCCCTCGTAGGGATACTGCTTGGCAAGCACTGGTCGGAACATTTTGTAATTTTCAAGCCAGTAGTACACAGCGAAGCATCCGGCCATAACGCCCAAAAACGATAGCCAGTAAGTCTTCATCGGGTACCGCAACGGTTCCGCTGAACCGTAACGATCTTCCGACCATAAGTCGGTCTCTGCGTGGAGCTAAAAAAGCGCACATTTAGTAACCCACATCACAGCACTGGAATAATGGCACCAGGGAACTTACTGTATCATGAAGATTTCTCTTCAATTCCGGAAAATCATATGGATAGTAGGGATCGCGCGCTTCCACTGGTACGTCCGGCAGTTTCGGATAGTCTCCGTAACCAAGACCGTCATCTGCGTAGGGCTGATACTCCGCCGTTGTTAGTCCATATTTTTTGGCCGCCAATTCACGATCCTTTTCCGTTTCAGGGAATTTGCTGGGCTTATAGTCTTTGTTCCAGCCATCTAAAATCGGAAAGTTCAATGCATGCTATTGAATTGCCTCTGAGTTGAAACGTAAACAAACCAAAGTACTTCTATGCGACAGTCTGGCGCTTGTCACGAAAGTTACGTAAATTCAGCGCATCACATATCTTGCCCAAATTGAACACTCCAGACTAAATTAACAATTACACCGATTCTTCACTGCAAATACTTACGATTTCTTACGCTCGTGTACAGTATTGCTGGGTTTCGGTTCGAGATTTGGGCCGCAAATTTGATTCCCTTGATCAATGCTGCCATTTTCAAGAGGTGTTTTTTCGTCGTATTTTTCGCGAGCAGAACTTTTTGACAGTTCGTGTGGAATGTCAATATTCGCTTTCAAAAACCCAGCCAACATTCTGTTGTTCGAATATTCCTTGCGAACAATCGCATTTTTAACCTTCAAGTAGGCAACCGGATACCCGGGTATTTTTTTCAACTTCGACCTGCAATAACTTTTGATTCATTGATGGTATTTACCTGAAATTTTCAGTAGCCTCCCAACTTTTTATTTCCGAATTTTGGTACAAAAATTGTAATTTTAAACAAACAGTAAGTATTTTATTTTGATTTATTTTAAACTTTACCACGTAAGTTGGCAACCAGCATACCCGGGTATTCCATACATTTTGTATGGAGAATGACGTTTCTCTTCTTCTTCTTTTTGGATTTAAAATTTCAAATGGATCGTTAGTATTATCGTATCTAAAAAATATAATAAATGATAATCTTTAATTTTCATTATATTATTATTATTATAGTATATTACAGTATAGTATAGTATATAGTATATAATTTATAAAATATAATAAAAAAAACCCATTAATTGTATGCGTCAAAACGTATGGAATACCCGGGTATGCCGGTTGCCAACTTACGTGTGTAAATTTGGTTGCCAACTCTACGGTTAATCGAACCAAACGTTGGAGAGCGTTTGAAATACAATTTTCAAAACGCAGAATGCAGTGAACGTACGATATTCAATACTGCAATAATACAGTTTAATATTCTAAATAACTGTTTTATCCATTGATCTACTAGTTTTCCATTTATCTCAGGATTTATTCGCTTCCGCTTTCGCTGCTTCTTTTCTCGTACAAAAGTATTCGCATCAAGTAATATGATTTATATCTCAACATCCATCGAGTAATATAATTAAAAATGTAACATACAGTCACTAATATACATCGTTTTGAAAATATTTTCTACACTACGGCAATGAGCAGAGACGCAAAGGTCGCGAGACATTTGACAGCTCTCTTGGTTCGCTCTCTCGCTTGCTTATATTTATGTGTGCAGGCTGCTTAATGTCAAACGCATTCGGGAGAGCGCACGCACAACACGGTCGTCTTGAAGCCGCAGTAGCAATAGAGAAGTGTGAACCTCCGCTTCGGGCGAACGGATGCTTTGTCTGTAGAGTTTTGAATAAAACGAAACGGATAGCCAAATAAACACTTAATTTAACTAGAAGGCCTATTCGAAAACCACCGTGTGGCCAACGATACGGCATGACAGTACCGTGCTGGTTTTATATGTTGTGCAGAATTAACGTGACACCTTACCGCAAGGACATTCGCCGACAAGGATTCTGGGAGCGTAGTGCAGCGAATCAATACATTGGGGTGTTTTGATGTAGAGTGTAAAGTAGCGCTGTAAAAACAACGCTTCATTTTATCATAAATACAGGCAGAGAAGTGCAATCGGTTGTGATCATGTGCAAGTGCAGCGTGTTAAAGTGAAGATTAATCAACCTGCATTAAATGAAGCGATTGTAAAGTCGTGCATATTGAGTGGCAAACGATAACAACGGCGGCCCGTGTGCGTGTGCGAGCGGTAAACAACACAAATAAACCCTCACCTTAGCGCAAACGTCGGGAAAACTTATCGCGAAAGACGCTCCCAGTTTTTCTCATCACGAAAACCCTTCTCCAAACGGGTACCATCAATAAAACGGGGTAAAACAAAACCATCGCCAACATGATATCGAATTATGCGGAACTATTTCTCATCTGTGCCATCATATTGATGCCAATATTTTACGAAACGTCGAGTCGATTCCGGTACTACTTTAAATTCGTCGTCTACTACGGTGTCGTTATACTGAACTCCTTCATCCTGATACCCGTCTTCCTGTTTCGGCCCTGTGATGTGCGGAATCTGATGTAAGTAGACAAATCCGGGGTGGAAATAATTCTAGGATGTTCTAGCTACATGTTTTTCCCACGTACCACCCGGATGTACATGTGAAGGAAAAGAGAGCGAAAAAGAGATAGCGAGCGATAAAGAGCTGCGTGCAATATGCGTGAAAACTCATGGAAAACAGACACAAGCAACGTGTCGGAATAATCGATATTTTGTCGTGGCGACCACCAGGACCCGAGGACCCGGTCAGGAAAATGGTATCTTCTTTCCACTCCAGATGCCGTGTCACACTTCAGACTGCTTGGATGGGAATCGGTTTTAAAGGATCAATACGAAAAGTCAACTAGGGGGACGTTAACCAGTCTACTTTAATTTTATTTCTCAGCCAGTTTCGTCTAAACAAGCACATCTAATGACCATAGGGACACTCAATCAGCTGGGTGTATGTTGTTGCAATCGTGTCGATATGACGCTGGCAGATGTATCGATTTAATAACAGTCTTTTCTTTAGTTTGGAAAACTCCTTCAAGGACATTTTGAAAGAATTCTATTTGGGCACTACCGTTTCCCCTTTGCGCACGTAGCTATTAGAAATGTTTCTTTTTTAGAAATACTTAGATTGTTTTAGCAATCATTGGAATGAAATTATTTAGCCATTCGACACATGATCGTAAAATAAATAATTTATTTATGATACCTTTCGTTCAATATGAGCCACGTACGTGCACAGACAGGTTGTTTAAGCTCACGCTCACGCTAGTATCATGTGTTTAATTTAATCATTTAATCCTTCGCCATGCGAAATATTCCACTCGACGAACGTACGGCCTAATAATAAATTTGATATTTACCAAAAACCGTCTATATTTACGGGGTTTTTCACATCTTTTTTCTTAGCTCATCAAGACATGTATGTGGCAAGAGGCCTACCTGTTCGTTACATTATTACGTTCAAACTAACCATCTTATCATCTCGTTGTGCATCATATGCGCCACACAATGAATCAGCTTATTGATAGGCAACGACGCGCCGTGGCCCTTTCGCGTATCGGGTTTTCATCTCTTGGACCACTTCGGTGCGATACCCTCTCCGGTTCCTATGGCACTTATCAATTCCTGCTTCACCAGGGCAAGATAGGCCGCCCGAAGGATGTCTGTATGCGCGCCACACATATACGGGTTTCCCGGGCCATTCCACAAACAAAAACACTACCAATTGTCCACAACCCGGGGGTGTGTTTGTGGAGTGCTTTATCGAACCCAACCCCCAGTTTATTACCGGCAACTGCTGAGAGCCTACTGTCAACCTGCGTTCTGAATGTCGCACACGATTCGATGGGACATATTAAATGTTTACTTTTTCTGGGCCACTTTAGAGCAGGCACTTTGTAATGGTATTATTTTCAAAGCCAGATGTTTGTCCACACATTGTGTTCAGGCGTAGAATAACACCTAATATAAATAATAAAACACCTGGCTGTGATTTAATTGTTTATACTATTTTTTAAAAGTTACTCAAAGCATTCACCACCCTGAAAATGTATTTTTTTTATAACTGTTCACCTCAAAATTAAAGCGATAAAAAAAACTTGGTTTTGTTGAAGAACTACAAACGAGAACGCTTAAAAACCGCAGCTGCAAATAAACTGTTAACATAAGCGTCAGCACGTCAGTTTGTCTGGTCAGCAGTCAGTTTTATAACGCTTGGGGGCACGTTGCAGGCAGCATTGTCGACTGAATCACATTTCAGCTTCCTCCAGCTTCCTCACTCAGTTTCATCACGTTTAAATCCGCGTAATTCCACTGCTCAAACCCACACTCAAACAAACCAAACCGTCTGAACGCTTCCGCCGTCATCTAGAGAGGAAGAGAGAGAGAGGAGAGATAGGACGGGAATGATCTTGGGGTGTTTATCCCCAGTGCACTTGATATGCTCCAGATCTAGTCAGCATATGGCAAAGCAAATCTGCGATCGCTGTGGAAACGGAGAACGTGGTGTCGTTTTGGTGTGTTGGTATGTTTACTCAATTCGGTTCAATTAGCTTCAAGTGCCGGGGTTTCGCGATCGTGCCTCTGCCGGGTACTGATAAAACAGCACATTGCTTTCTTCTGTCGTGGTTAGTATGTAGGGTGATACGGGGCGCAAAAAGGGTAGTAAATATGCCGCAAGAGACGCAGAGCTCGTTTTAGGCACGAGACGTTACCGCGGTGACGATGATGCTTCACGACGATAATGTGTTCTCAGTAGGCTGGATTGTTTGATCTCCAATGGTGTAAACATACGTTTGGAGAATTATTTCGAGTTGCAGTTTATTTCGATTTTTACGAACTTCGTTTAAAATACCATCTTACCTCATCATCATAATGAGATATGCAAAAAGTAGCTCTAACCATGACTAAAACCAATGCCATAATTCATTAGCAGGTAATGAACGAACTCGTAATACTTGTAAACTTAATGTCTAGCCAGTATACACACAAATGAGTACATCGCCGAACTCTTGTCGTCCGTTTTTCCTAACACTTTGTGAAGGAAGCTAATGAGATTTGTGTCCAAAATTTAACGGAAAAAATGCAAACGAAGCCTATAAAAACGGAGATGCCGAAAGCCTTGGTTTACTTAAACCTCTGCAACGGCCGATCCATGATCAAAGCGCTAAAGGCCAAACATACGCCACCAAGTACACGTGTGGCCTTGCCAAGGTGTATGTAGTAAGTAGAATCATGCACCAAAACGCAAAAACAAACACTTCTCATACATACTTCGATACTATTTTTTAATTGTTTTTCTCTTTTTTTGCAAGTCCACAACTGACGCGCGACATTTGCTCAAGGCCAATCGCATCGTCACCAGCGCCAGCCCTATGTGTTTGCGGAGAAATTGGATGGTTTATTTTTATGTATTTCTTTTCCTTTTTTGTCCCGCTGCAAGTAACCCATTTGCGATAAGCGTTTTGCCTTCAAATGCCTGGGCTGGCTGCATAAAAGAAAACACTGCAAAAATGCGTTTGCCGAAGGTTAGCATTTATCTTTCAAGGTTCTTTAACTTGCTTTTGGGTTTTAAAGGATATTGTTGCAGTACATGAAATTGTTCTACGCAATGCCTGCCTATTGCTTTTGCAGGAGAATTGCATTCCGTTCTACCCGTTGACCGTTGAGTAGTTCAAGGACAGTATTCGACAAGAACAATATATTGTTCTAATGTAGGTAACATTCGAGTTCGTTAGCGTTAATGTAATAACTCTTGTAAAAGAAACCAAATTTAGCTGTTTTCCCGCATAACAATCGTTCTTATCTCATGTAGAATTAAAATAATCACAACAATGTGATGCAATTCATCAACCTACGTCAATTGAATGCATTGCAAGTGCTTTAAATAATATCTTCCCAAGCCCCCCAGCAACGGGTGCAAATGGATCGATGCATTATCTTGCCCCTGCGTTCCTTCTTCGATGCACTTTGCCGTCCGGATTTGGTCTGCTACGCGCTTGGAAAAGGTCAGTTTCTGTGGTGGCAAAAATTATAATTGGCGTCAGAAGAAATCCCCCCCCACTTACTGTACGGTAATCCACAAGCATCGAATAAATAAAATGTGTACTGATAAGCGTCCCAAACACAGACACACGATGGCTATCGGTCGGTGATAGCGGTATCAAAAATAAAAAAACGAACAAAAACCTCCACGAGAGAAACTCCGATTACGTCTTAGGTGCCTACGGTGCCGTTTATCGGGCCGGCCCGTTGCCCTGTGCAATCGTTTTCTAATCGTTATTTTGGGACCACTTCTATCGCACAGCAACCCGACAAATCGGTACGTTTATCCTGCTTTTCCGTTGTTCGCCTGGTCAAAGGTTGAGCAGTAAAAGGTTAGACAGAGGGTGACGGTACACTATTGTGATATGGTTGAAATTTGGGAGGATTAGCCAGCCAGTTTCCAAATGAAGCGATCTAATCCATCCAAGAGAAGCTTAATTAAAAGTTCTGTTTTATTTTTATCAAATTGTTTACATATTGATTAAACTATTTGAGAGTTAAATGACCAAGCCAATATACCGATCCTTGATCTCACTTTCCACACCTCATCAGGCATCATAGCGTCTAATGTCACGCACAGTACATTCCGACAGACGATTCTCGAAACGATGCACGCGTTCAAATGATAAGCGACGACGACATGGGGACATACCCGGTCGACATACGTCACCCTTAGTCTTCCGTTTTGTTTGTAAAACGTGATCATTTTCGGCGCAAAAGCTTTTAAGTAGCGCACCCGCACCATGCGTACTTTGTACCGTACGAGTCGGCCATTATCATGCTTAAATGTGAATTAAATCACCCACCGGGCTTAGATAGTAAGACCCCTATCCGGCCTAGGTTCGATCATGCGCACGCTTCCAGAAATGCGATCATAAAAGAAGTAAACGATGCGGTAGAGGCAAATCCAGCTATGGCTTAAGCTGTCTTTGGAGGTGCTTTTATAAAGAGGTTGGATTATAATGGCGGTATCGCAACAGATACAAAGCTGCAGTTTGATAAACCCGGAAGGTTCGATAGGGTAATTAATTGCATTATCATGCCTAATATGTTGCCGGCAGGCGAGTAGTGTTACAATTAATTCGATGTCTGCAGACCGGCGCAGGTAAATTCTTTAGCAAGGTTAGGGTAATTCTATCTACCCATCCTAAATCGGGCCGGTTGATGATTTCGACAGGTCGTCAATAAGCGATTAAAAAAAGACGATTGCATACTTTCAGGCGTAAAACTGTTGTTCCACAGCCGGGATGAGTAAACCACATACAAAAAGGTCGTCTATAGGCCACTATTAAATGTGATTAGCTACAATTTTCTTATGTATATTCGAACAAGATAAAGTTACGTCCAAAAAAGGAAAACAAATACATAATCTATTATCGACACTGAACTGATTTAGCCAATGATAGGAAAATGAATAACAAAATCATTAAATATTGTTCAATAGTAGAACAGTAGTCAACAAGTAGCCAAGCAACGAGATAAAGGTGTTGCATTTAACCATCGTTTATACCAACAAGCAATTAGCAATTAGCGCTACTAGCGATAAGGATTATGCACACTCGGACACCGACCGACACTGAAACACAGTTGCACTGAAAGCGAGTACGTTCTGCTTGACCCGCTTTTTACAATGTAACTCCCCTCCCGTTCGGAGAAGTCCTCTCGCTCGAGTCCGAGATGCGTAAGTAGCAACAGCATAGATCCTAGGTCAAGGCAAGTGTGCTTAGAATCGACTAGAACAAGTGAGCCAGATTTTGGAGACGGTAGAAGGACCGTTTTTCGTGACATTCTAACGCGTAGCAGTGGCAGCAGGTTTATTAATATTACCATATAGAGTGTCACTGTATCGGGCTCGATCGATCAGCCATATCTAATAGCCGCATGTTTTGAACGATCCGATCTGCGTACAACCTGTTCTACCGGTGTGTTATTAACATGCTGACCCACGTCCCAAGAGATAACCCTGGCCTCTTGGCCATATGTCAACGAGTAAATGTATCGTCGCGTACATGAAATGGACACTTGCAGCACGTGTTTAGGTTGATGTTATTGATCTCCAGACGACGGCAGAGTCTGTTCAGAACTCACTCAAAATATTATAATATGTTTGCTTCAAGAATTCGCATTTTGCTTACTTACTTCATTTCCCTTCACAGATTAGCAAGCAAACTATGCCGGCTAGCATCGCCAATCATCAGCATGAAATGGGAGGTCCGTGGTGCGGAGCATATGAGTGCCGATCGCGCTATGGTAATGGTGGCGAATCATCAAAGCTCGCTGGATATCTTAGGTACGTTATCGTAGAAGGTTTGTCTGTCATCGGGTAGATGTCAATTAACATTTTCTTTCTCACACCGTAGGAATGTTTGATTTCTGGCACATTATGGACAAATGTACGGTAATTGCAAAGAGGGAGTTGTTCTTTGCCTGGCCCTTCGGACTTGCCGCCTGGCTGTCGGGACTGATCTTCATCGATCGCCGGCATGCACAACGCGCCCAAACGGCCATGAACGAGTCAGCCAAGATGCTCATCAAGAAACGCACCAAGCTGTGGGTGTTCCCGGAGGGCACACGACGAACGACGAACGAAATACATCCGTTCAAAAAGGGTGCTTTTCATGTGGCGGTCCGTGCACAGCTACCGATTCTTCCAGTTGTCTACAGCTCCTACCACACGTTCCTGGACGATCGGAACAAGGTGATGAACCCGGGGCATGTGATCGTGACCGCACTACCGCCAATCGAAACGAAGGGTCTCACAAACGATGACATACCGGATCTGATCGAACGGACCCGAGCTGCGATGATTGAAACGTTCAAAGCGACAACGAAGGAGGTCGAAAATCGGTTCAATCTGAGCGGTCATGGGATGACACCCGCCAAAGGAACAACCACGGTGATTTCCCGCATTGCGGCCGCAATCCCCAGTTCGGTGCGGTCCGTCGGACCCAGTGCACCCATTGCCACATCCTTAATCGAACCAGAGCCGAGAAAAATCGGGTCCCTGATCGGTGGCGACGCGTCGCCGATCAAGGAACCGACCGCCTACCGGCGTAAAGATGTACAGCGAGATTAGGTTTGCCCGATAGATGCACCGTTACGCGTGCCATTGATTATAGTGAACAGCAAAGCACAGACATACACTAATTTGCTTTAAATTGTTCAAATGATGAAATTATGTTTGTTGCCATAATTTAAAGAAAACAACGAGATAACAGGAGCTGCTGTTTTATCCTTTCCTTCTTTCCTCCGTCAGCTCCGAATCAGGCTGGCATTTTAGTAGATACGACCTCTCCTAGAGAGTGTTTAGGGAATACGGAGCAGTTAAGCAAGCAGCTGATGCAGAAGCAATACATCTTTTGTTTTTGTATGAAAAATGTACTGCGAATATAAGAAAGGAAGAATGGTTTGAAAAGAAAAACGCTTACTACTGGCAAAACCATGGCATTGGCGGTAAAATGAATAGTAGTGAATTACAAGTGAAAGTGAGATTGAGCTGCTGTCTCAAAGTGAGCAATTTGTGAAAGAGTATTTGATTAACCAAAAACCAGTGCCATTTCAGATGAAAAGAAGGGGCACGTAAAAAGGAACTCCCCAAAGAGGACCTAATATATCCTTTTGTTTTTTCCCCACGGTTCCTTTTTCATCCTCTCATCATTTAATCAATGTAAAAATCAAACAAACCATCGTGTAAAGGCTTTAAGAATCCGTTCGTGACCCGGACATGGATAGGTGGAACTGTGTATTAAATTATTATATTACTTTTGTTATTTTTTAAAACCCTGAACAAAGGAACGAGGGATGAATTAGGTCGTGTGTAATGTGAAGGTTAGATCAATGCGGTCTATACCTGACGAACGGAAGTTTTATTAGATGATTTTGTTTTTATTTTCGTTTTACATTCTGATCTCGTTGCAATTGTGCGTATTTCAAATGTGGTAAAAAGTTAGCGATACGCAAAATACACCGTGAAAGGACACATAAAACGCTGAAAAGTATCGGGGAGGCTTGAACGATGTTCTCGGCGCGTTCATTCCCTCTCATATGTATGTAGTTGGCACGTTTCATCATGTCTTTTGTGATAGAAGACATACGCATTGTTTTGTACAGCTTCTATCCACAGCATTGTAATCCCGGCCTGGTGTTGCAAGAATTGTCCATTTAATGGCAGTGACAGGAGTGGATGGAAGATAGACAAACAACACATAACGTACGAAAGTAATGTGCCGTATTAATGATATTCATTCCACATTCTTTATAATGATTTTGTATAGTTTGTTCGTAAATCATGTAATCAAAAGATGGCCTGGGATATATAATTAATGATAATAAATCTGCATCCGCAATAATATTCACGAGCGACTGCTCTACCCGTACTGTTCTTTTATTTTTACGGATTGAACAAATCATTCAAATAAAACGAGTTCACTAAATGCGATGTGTACTTTAGCTAATGTTATACAAAAAAAGTCGTAGATAATTTAAGTCGCCTTTTTCACGTAATATTCATAAATCACAGGAAATTTCATCCGAAGCTCTTTTTTAGCATGTTGTAGGTTTTGCTTGCATGCAATACTTTTCCCAGAATCACCGTTACACCCCGAGATTTGAATTTGAATTATGATTATAGTGAGTTCGACATTATGGAAAGGAATGCCATAAACAAAATGCAGAGTTGAGAAACTTTTTTCATTTAGGGCACAATTGTTATTTGTGTTTTTTTTGTAAGAGAACAATACATTATTGAATAATTCATGTTAAAATGAGTAAACGTTGTATGATAAAATCTTCAGTAACAACAGACTATTTTATATTCTTTGATGTAAAATCTTAGGCACATTTTGATAACAAGCGGCTAGAAAATAGATCGGCCAATCTTGTTGTATTTAAACTTATTTCATATGGCAGGTTTAATCGCTATTCCTCCAAAATTGTTGCCCTTTCATATGCATGAAATGTGTTATTATTTTTCAATCAACAAAATCTATTTGACCACAGATCGCTTCGCACTATCCCAGAGTGCCGCTTCTGTCATTTGACAGCTTACGAGGGGTTCGCTCTCGCTATTATTGCTTATATTGCTGTGCGAAGGCTGCCGAACGTCAAACGTAAATCGGAGAGCGAACGCACAGCACGGTCTTCTCGCGAAGTCGACACAAGCAACAGAGAAAAAATTTCCCTTGCTCGGTACAGGTCCGACAACGCCGTCGTTTAGTGAATAAAACAATACGGAAATTTAAGTAAACAGGTTTCTTAAAGGAATCAAAAACGATTTTTTAACGTGCTTGAGTTTGTGTGGATATAAAAATAACTCCTCATTCTCCACATACGGGTAGTGAAAGTTCGGTTTCGAATGCGTTTTGCGTTGAATCGTACCGCGGTGGAAAAGAAGCAGCAAAAAAACTCGCTCTATTAGTTTTCCCGTTAGTTTCGGTGGTCTTACTCTAGCGTACACGTTTTGAACGGAAGCCGAACTTGTGCGACACACAGCACCAACAACAACCAAACACCCCCGTGGTCGTAGTAAAATTATAACGCGGAGTACGGAATATTGATTTTTTCATCAGTGTGTGAAAAGCGTGGAAAACCATAGCAGAAACAAAAAGCAAAAAAAAACCGACCCTGTTTGAGTACGTGACTACGAGCACACGACACGAGTTTTCCGTTTGACAGAAACGTATTTGTATTGTTTTGTGTAGTTGTGTTGCACGCGCGCGTGTGTGTGGGTTTACGAGAACGAGTTTGCAGCATATTTGTTTGCGGAAAGTTGTAAAAGAAACGGATATAACTCGGCGCGGATTTAACGCATCCACTTTCCCAAACCGCAAAGATGGCTTTCATGATGCCGGTGATGAAGAACGAGTTCGATATCTACAAAGGGCGCCAGCGGCGGATATCGGAATGTTCGAACCAAAGCAACTGCCGGTCGCGCAAAGTGTCGGAAAGTTCCCGCTCGGATTGCCCCAGCCTGTCCACCTCGCCCGGAAATGAAGGTTTCATGTCGGGTTCGCCGGCCCACCGCAGCCATCCGATGTACATGTCGCACCTTGCCTCCCGGTCACAGTTCTCGCGCAACTCGTCCCGCACCTCGCAAAGTTCGCTGATCGCCTCGAGCCCATCGAAGGCCAGCTCGGGCAGCAGTCCACCGAAAGGGGCAACGGGACCAGCGGTACCGGCCGCAGCCGCCGGAAGCCAGAACAGTTTGAACAAGTTCCACACCCGGCTGGTTGACAAGTTGCGAAAGTCGCTTCGCAAAAGCAAGTCAACCGACGGCCGATCATGAGAGGCGAGCGGGAGTGCTGGCGCCGAAGAGGACGACGATCCCGATCCGGATCCGGACGACGACGACCAAGACGATACGCCCGGGGACGCGAATCATCGCCGCGGCAGCCGGTTCGGTAGGCGGCAGCTGGAACAGGAAGAGGTACGGGAAGCCTGTTCGGACAGTGTTCTGCATGTGCACCATCGGAAACCACCGCTGCCCAGAACGACGACGCGAGCAACGGCAATGACAACGACAGCAGCGATGGCGGGAAAGGTACGTTCCAGACGGGGCACCTACAGTGCACCACGGTAACTTTGCCGGGTGTCGTTTCGTACGTGCGCCAACCAGAACCCCAGTCCACATGGTGATCCAGACCCGGTTGAGGGGGTGTTGAACCGATTTCACCCATTCAGAGAGCAACGAGAGACACATAAGACGAGTATGGCTTATTAGTATCGTAATATTAAACCTACTTATAGTATACTAGACAAAAGCAGCAGCAGCAGCAGCAGCATTAGAAGAAGAAGAAAGAGAAGCATTGCAAACAAAACAAAACAAACGGGTGCGCAGCATTGACCAGGCAACACATATACACCACAATATAGTTGTTATATCGTATGGCTAGCTAATATAAACATCTATCATCCCGCTCATTAGCATTGTACTATTTTGGGTGCCTCTTCGCTTTCTGCACAATGTGTGGAAAGCTTGGCATACGAACAGAATCAAAAACTATTGATTTTATACGTTTTAAGTGTTACGAATGTTACGAAGTGGGAGGGCACCGATTATGCACCGGTGGACAGGGAAATGATTATTTTCCTTTTAGTAGATTTTAAGCCAGAAGAAATATTTATAAATGCTATGCTTCAATGCATCTACCCGAACCATTTCCCTTTCTCTCAACCTTTTAGTTTAGTTCTGTTCCTTTAGTTTAGTTTCCGTAAATTTGCCGCCGTAAGCTGTGTGTTTCCTATGCATTGTTCAGCATTGGTATCAGTTTGTATGATGAAATTAAATGTTCTTTTGATTTGAACAAGACATTTTTGGTACAGATTAAATTGAAACCTTGAATTGAAACTCACTCACATAAAAATACAACCTTGCCACAACCACCTGTGATACACGTCTCTTCGGTACACATCGATAAGCCTTTTCAATGGAGCAAAACAACACTGAGGGCAGAAGGCATTATGTATCGCGCAGCAAGGAAATGATACAGGAGTACTAAAGCATCATGTTGGGGGGGACAGTATTTTGTCACCAAACATAGCAAAATATCAACAAAAACACCTTGTACATTTATGGAGGCGTTGGAGCAAACTTATATTGCGAATTTCCGGCTACAATGCAAATGGTATCAGTGGAATCACAACGAAGCAGGAGAAGAGCCTGATAGATACCAAATACAAGTGTGTAATTGCTTCCATTAGGAAATACAGCCAGCGGTTGCCATTTCCTTTTACGCCTCTGTATCCAACCGACCATTTTGTTTTATGTTTCTCTCCCATTTAGAAATACAGTTGTTTTAATGAAAAGTTTTGCTTTTTACACACAAAACAAAAGCTGTGATTCGTAGTGGTGGAACAATGTGTTGATATCGAATTGTGAATGCTTTTAACGTAGAGAGGAAAACAAGTAAATGTCTTGCAGCTACAGCAATGAGGATTTATATTTAACAAAAAAAGAAAACAGTAGAAGAATTAGACCAATTGGTTTCGTTATGAAAAATTCGAAAAGACACATTATTTATAGGGCTTGTTAATAATATGGTGTGATTGGTATAGGGTTCGTTCAATTGTTTGTATTGCATTAATGCTACACAGAAGGATAACACAAGGAGAAAAGAATTCTAAAAATTACACATAGGTGCAGATAAGATTGCCGATTTTGAAATTTAGAATCAAAAGAAGCATTAATATATTTGGATGTAGCTTACACACAACAAATAACGAAAAATATGGCTCAAAGCATCTCACGAACGATAACTAAACATAGACAGAACAGTTCGAGTTGGAAATACAGGATACTTAAGGTACTCTTTGATTCTTTTTCGTTCCTATCCGTCATTTCACTGATAATGGTGGCTGTACCAGTAATGGCAACAGCTTATTTCGATCGGCGCATTTCCTATTGACCTTCAGGGCTATCTCCTTACCATAATGACAAGAGATTGTACGAACATGTCTTTTTTAAACTTCAACTCTGAACTTGATGTTGCAATACCCAAAGCTGATTTGAAGGCTTCTAATCACATGAAGCTTGCGGGTAATAGAACACCGGATGCATCATCAGGGCTTCTATTACAACAACGGCAAACGATGCTGAAAGAGTAATCGTTAGCTCCAGAAGAACCTATTGGACTTTTTGTCTCCCTTTTTCTGAAGGGAGCTCACTGTATGGTAACTGACCTTTTTTCTTCAAAGAAAGCTAAAGTAAGGAAAGCACATCATACGCAAAAGGGGTTAGGTATAAGTTACACACGCTTTACATCCACACACTTTCGATCGTAAAAGACTGCTGCTGACTTTAAACACCTCTAATCCTCGTTATAGCTTTCACTTTTGTTAAATGCTTCAGCGTTTCCCATCGAAACGTCCAAGACAGCAGCACGTAGATTTAAGGTTGTAGCAAGGGGTACAGAGGATTCCAACTGGAGTCATTGATAAAGGCAGTTAGTAGCAATCGCTCCGAGGACCTCTTGTTTCATTTCATCGCATTCTGAAGTTGACCAAGTTGAATATTTATATCCCTACGCGTGGTATTAAACCATAAAAAAACACAGGCAGCCGAATACGGAGACACATAATTGAACGTGATCAGCAAAAAATAAATTATGATAAAAACATGTTAACCGGCAGTAGACGGAACACCGGAGCAGGAATCAGGAATGAAACCTTACAGGCCTTTAGTTATAGAAAAAGAAGAAGGGAAAACACACACACACACGGAAGACACATTCCACTTTTGCCAAATTCTAAGTCACAACGTGTGTGCTTGTGAGGCAGGGCTAGGCAAACTCAATTTGGCATACCGTCACGAATTGCTGGATGGTGACATAAATTACACCGACAAATATGTCTGGCATTGCTGCCGTGTTGGCATAAACCTTATCTACCTTATCTCTACTACATTATCCCAACCAAAAATCTAAAATATTCAAACAATATGCTACCGGCACCGGTAAACACTATCAAAAATCAACATAATCAACCGAATCGCGTACCATTGTATAAGCCATATACATATAATTATATACTAAGCCAATAAAATGGAACCATAGTTCCGCCATTTGTAAAACCAAAACAAAGAATCCATCCCTGTTTGGCAAAATGAAGGTTCTCCATGATCAGTTTTGAAAGAAAATTGAAATGTTCGTTTCTTCGCATCATCGCAGGACAGCGCTTTGTAAAACCGATTCGTATGACCAAACTGTTGAAACGTTAAATTCTTTACCGAACTACGTCAATTGGGTTAAATTTAGCAACGTCGGCAAAAAATACGAACAGAAGTTTCGCCGGGATAGTCACGGAGCAGTTGGTCGGAGGTTTGTTTGTGCGAAAAAATCCCGATTTCGTACGATCGGTCGCAAATATCTGTCCAACAACCGGATTGCACGGCTCGTTGTGTTGTGTCGGAAGATTTTTGGCTGGTGGTCGCTTGCATCTCGCGACACGGTGCACGATTTTTTCCCCCTTTTGCTCAAGTAGAAAAACCAAACATGTGCAGGTCGTAAATCACAGTTGCAAATTCCGTTGCTGCACAACCCCTGCCGGCCGGACGGACCCCTTTCCCAATACCTCGCAAATAATTCGATCAACAAAAAGCGTGTTCAGTAATTCGTCTCTTCGGGCAGGAAGCAACGAGGAGGAAGAGGAGGAGGGATGGAAAGAATGTGGCCGAAACCATTCGCTCTGTAACATTCAAATTCAACCCCTTCACCATCAGGTCCCTTACCAAGATTGGGGTTTGAGTCGGGTTTTTTAACGTTTATTTTTAAACCATGTTTTTCTGCGCTGAACGGACCATTGAATCCACGCTTCGTGTCCTCCCGCTTTAGACAGGCCCCTGAACATTCAGGGTTCCTATTTCCGCCTAGTGTCGCAGCCTCTTTTAACTGCACGTTGATGTTTTGGTAAAGCGGTAAATATTTTGCTCATTAACCCTAAACTACAAAGTAATGGAATTTTAATTAGATCGATTACATTTCTCGTGACATTCACTGTTTGTGAGTTCTCTTGCGGCAAAAGTAAAAGATTTGTGTAGGCTAAATGGTCGTTCAAATATGGTGAGAATTATACTCTTCACGGTTCCGGCTGGTGATGTAAATGTTTTTAAATGTTTCGGGTTGTAACTTGAGATGAGAATAACAACTCTTTTTAGTGAATTAACTCAGAATGAATTAGTCTTTATTAGGAGTCAGCTCGTTTAATGACTCATTTGGGAGTCATAAAAAACCCGGCATAAAGGTATAAGTTAAGTTTCGGTCATTTTACTCACTCATGAGTGTAACCGTGGTGAGTCGAGTTGCAAAAAGAGTAAATACGTGAGTTGAAACGAAAATGTGCGAGTGAGTTGAAACAAAAATGAGTTGAAACGAAACGTTTGATATTGTACACGAGTTGGAACGGAATACCCACTCTAGCCAAATGAATATACTGCTCGCTCTGCCTAACTATCAAACCTGCATAAGCGAACAAGCGGGCTAGTCTGATCGGCAAGGACATGAAACGGGATCCGCCTCTGCTTAGGAGATTGGCAAATTTATAGCATTTTTTATTATTTTTTATTCTTTTTTTTATTTAAAGCATTATTTGAGTGAAAAGAAACTTATTTCAACCAAATCAATTTATAAAATTTTGCAAAATTACTCAAAAAAACTAAGTCTATAGCCTTAGAACATTTTCAAATTTTTATAATTTTTCAATTTTTTTATAATTTTTTATTATTTTTTTTGTTTAAAACATTATTTGAGTCAAAAGAAACTTATTGCAACCAATTCCCATTAAAATAAAACAATTTAATTTTTTTTGCAAAATTTCCCAAAAAAATCGTAAGGGGTAAGCCTTATGAAATTTTCGAGTTGAAAATTTTTTTAAAATTTTTTTCTGATTTTTATTCTTTTTTTATTTTAAAGCATTATTTGAGTGAAAAGAAATTTATTGCAACAAATTCGCATTAAAATATATCACATTTAAAAATTTTGCTAAGTTGTTCAAAAATGAGGAAAATTTTACATTTTCTCGAACAGGGTAAGGAACTTGGTTCCTCGAATAACTTCTGGCACAGAGATCTGAGGGCATGGCCGTCCAAGAAGAAAATGTAGCCATTGGTGCCATCTATCGACCACAGGTTAAAGATTGGCGATCCGTTGGATACCGACCGAGTTATAGGCAAAACTTGGGGCAAAAATGAGCCTTATGAAATTTTCAAATTTTTATAGTTTTTCAATTTTTTTATAATTTTTTATTATTTTTTTTTTGTTTAAAACATTATTTGAGTGAAAAGAAACTTATTGCAAACAATTGGCATTAAAATAAAACAATTTATTTTTTTTTGCAAAATTTCCCAAAAAAATCCTAAGGGGTAAGCCTTATGAATTTTTGAGTTGAAATTTTTTTTTTAATTTTTTTCTGATTTTTTATTCTTTTTTAATTTAAAGCATTATTTGAGTGAAAAGAAACTTATTCCAACAAATTCCCATTAAAATATATCACATTTAATTTTTTTGCAAAATTACTCAAATTTCAAATTTTTACATTTTTTTTTATTTTTTTATTTTTTTTTTCTTTTTTTCATTTAAAGCATTATTTGAGTGAAAAGAAACTTATTGCAACAAATTCGCATTAAAATAAATCAATTTAAAAAATTTGTGCCCCATGTGATCTCACTCTGCTTGTGGTACACCGAGAAAAACAGACAGTTTGGTACTATTTTCAGTACCAAATATATGGTTATATATATGGTTCATTTGATATTCTACTAACAAATAACTTAGACAATCATTCAGACACTAAACCTTATATGGAAAGAAGATTTTCTAAAGGCCAAGATGGCGGCAATATTACCCAAAAGCACGCAAACAAGAAAAGAAACATTAGAACAGGATTTCCTCTGCAAACGGACGAGCCCTCTTGCATTCGAGGCAGACAACGGTCACATACTAACCGGTTTTGCTGGGGACGATTGAAGTTGAATGGCCGACGGACAAGAAGTGAAGTTTCCATTCGTATGTAGGTAGAAACGTTTCACAGCTTACAGAGCCAGTAACGAACTAGCAACGTAACGAGTTTCTCTATACAGCATGAGGAGGTAGGTATGGATAAATTAAAGATGCAAATGTTGCTGATTATTAAAAACTTGCCACAGATGGACTATCCTTTCCGGTTCGCACAGCTCACAATTCACAACACCATCTAACTGACATTTGCAAGCGATTTAACATTCGCCTACTGCCACTATCTTTGCGAAGAAATTTTCTGTTCACTCCCGGTATAGATGAATCACTACTCTTCATCGCAAACGGATTTTAGCTTCACATTAGCGAGTGTATGCAACAGGTGGAAAATTATGCGTACCAGTGTGTCAACACCTTTCCGGCTGGAGTGGTTTAGAAATGCAGTTTGAGGGCAAATATTTATAGGTATAGACATTTGTGTTAATGAATGAGAAACTTGCTCCTGTTGTTAAGATGTAGTTCACTCTGCTTTCAGGTTTATTATCTTGTGTATTATGTGTGTTCTTTGTTTTGTATTAGCTCTGTTTACTTATTATCAATATGATAATTTGATACTGATTATCATCTTCCTAGTAATTCGATTCACATCGTACATCTGCTCAACAGAAACGTTTCTTTTGACGTCAAATATTTTGAATTATCGCTTTATATAAGACACACCTTCTGCATTTATCCTACCCAAGAACTCACATAGCATCATACACGAAGTATCCCATCTCGTCATGTCTGTGTCGTAGCACGTGCTCTGGTTGTTTACAAAATGTGACCATTATTTGACCGCCAAAAGAAGCTACAATTTGTGCTTTTTCATTTGTTACGATATTTTTAAATTATTTTATTATTAGAATAGCTCTTCTGTGAGTTAAAAAAAATGTAAAAACAAGTTTTTTTAAAGGGCGTAAGTGAGAAAAGTTTGCGTAATACTAATCTATCCCATGTCAGAACGCTGTCACTCGGCCGTTTGACCGGCAATTTAACAGACAGGTGTATTGTTTCTTTCACTGCATAAATCGGTCCTTCTCTCGCTCTTCATCAACAAAAGCCGTGCTAATTATAGCTGTACTAACATGATTGACACTATAGTACGCATTCTTGATTGATGGATGTACTAATACGTCCACTAGAAACACTCGCCGCCGTTGTCTAGTAGACGAGCTCGGTCTCTCTCTCTCTCTCTCTCTCTCTCTGTATGTTATTTATCGTTATACACGCGAGTACGTAAGCAAAACGAAAACCATCACTCGCACACCACGTGCAACCGGTCACGAAATAATGACCAGAAATTAAACTGCCAACGAATGTAAACGGCGATGGGAAACACTTTATTAGCCATCAGGTGAATCATTTGGGGAAGCTTCGAGCAGGAGGAATAGACCAACCGGCCTTTTAACAGCAACCCACAGACCGAGATCCGCTGGTTAATATCAGCACACAACGTATTTTTAAAAATGAGCTACAAGAAGGTACATGGCGTGGGAGAGTACGTGAGGGGTCATAGTAAAACACAACACAAGTATGGCATTTCGAACTTCGGTGGAAAATTCCATATACGATTCTCTGCCGTTGGGGATGCAAAATATTCAAAGCAGGGTGGTGGAAGATTTGCCCTCAGAGAACGTTTTTTTCGAAGTTATACACCAGAGGAATTATTCCCCCGGGGAGTAAAGCGATGCTGAATGTAATTTACTTTTTACATCGCATTGCTCTTTGACAAAGGTTATTTCTTATCATTTTTAAATTCTATTTTAAGTCTTTTAAACCCATCAACGCACACCTACACGTACTATAATGGGGTAACAATACGGCTCATGAATCAAATGTGTGATACGGTTCCACCTGTACACTTAGACGTGGGTGGATAGTGTGGGCTTTGCTATTTTTCTTCTGCTCATTAGAAATGACCGTAGAGCCAAACCTAAAGCACCAACAGCCAATTGCTGGTAATGAACCTACCCTGCAAGCAAGGGCGGTAATGGCGCCACTAACAACTCTCACGGGGGAATGGTAGAGGGGTGTCTGCATGACACTGCAACGCATGCAACGTTGCAACACTTTGTTGCTATTTTTAGCACCCAGAAAACCCGAAGAAAACCTACACCAACCATTTCCCAACCTTCAGTCTAGATGTTTGTGTGCGTTTCTGTCATTGAAGACGCGCGTAGTGGTCAAGACGTCGCCACCATAACAGATCTGCCTGACCTCGAATGTGGATCATCTGGAGGCGCATAAAACGCGCAATGCTCGGTTTACGTATTGCAGAGCGGCAATCAAAAATCGTTAGCACATATGAATATATACTTGGTGAGCGTTTATGGATGTGTGTCAGTGGGTAAATCGGAATCGGAAAGATGACCCTGGATCTGATGGAACGTGACTATCTACGCAGTATGCTAGCGTTAGTTCGGAAGGCTTTTGTGGAATGCACCCTTGTCATTTGAATCCACGAAATGATATACTAGCCGTGATGATAATTCCCATTCGCTGTTATGCTGCATCGTATCAAACAAATGTTTCTTGGTTAGTTTGATAAAAGGGAGTTTGAAGCAAAAGGGGACGAATAAAAATGTCTGCTTCTTACGTACTGTTTACGTTTCTCACGCGAGACGAAAGCGAGACAGATAATAACGAAACCTGATTTAACCAGTAAAATTTAAAGTGGTTGTAACAACCAGTAAACATATTTGTTTGTTTGTTTGATGTTTAGTGTTCATGACATCAACGAACATATTTTGATAGTACAATCAATATCACAACAGTTCAACAAATTTCTTGATGACTCCAGAGTTCGAATTTTGTTTGGACAGTATTCTATGACTCATATATTAACGGACTTGGGAAATCTATAAAAAGTAAGAATACAAATAAACTACACATCAATTGGTCTGTTGCTATTTATCGATGCTATGTTTGAAATTCAAAATGATGATGTTAACATCGCACTACGTTGGACGTGCACTTGATTATCTCCTGTTTTAGTATCGGCAATATCGACTAACGTTGAATTAGGCAATATGCTGACATACACTTTATCAGCTTGGTCTAGTGGAGCCGATAAGGTAAATACAATAATACCATAAACCCATGTTAAGAGATATATCTTCAAGCATCTGCACAAGAGACACAAGTTGAAGAATCTTAGTGGGTTTGGAAGTGGACCTGAGAATGTTTGACAACTCTGGCTTTATGCTTAATGCCAATTAAACAAGTATACAAGTAAACATGTAAACAAATTGAATAGAAAAGGAACTGAAAATCGATCAACCATCAATGGAGCATTGATCTGAGATTACTCTTTCAATTTACAAGTTCCATCCGAGGTGTAGCCAGCCATTGTCAACAAATTTAACCTACAAGGCTAGTAAAACTTCCGATACCACATGTATCACCGATAACATCAACATCCAGATAGGGAGCGCGACGACACACGCCCGAAAGGAATGTCGTACTTCCATGCTTCCATCCAGTTCGACCTTCGCCACCAACGGAAATCGGCAATTGTTTACAGTTTTATTTTTAAAAACTCCATTCCTTGAATGGAACATTCCGTACATCTTATCTTTACCTTCATCGCCGCCCAGGCATCGCACTGGAAGTTGTTTAAATGGTCTGCATCATGGCTTTGGGAGTCATACACTATCGCGACCTAGAATCGAACTTCAACGTACTCTTCGCACGTGATGTACTATGAGTTTATTTATTTTGCAAGAGAATAATTGCAGCTTCTTACCGATCCGGTCAACGGATGAATCAACCGGATTGATGTACTCTGTACGAACGTTCTAGACCAGTGGTCCAGTGAGCTCCAGCGAACGTCCCAGGAAAGGTAAAGATTTCCGAATGACGCGCGAACGAGGGCGCGTCTAGAGATGTTTTGCGTATCATTTCCATCCCGTTCGTTGGGGTCAGCTCAATTGATCACAATTGATATCGTTTATGCTGCCATTATTGCTTGAAGCAAAACACGAGATGGCGTTGCAGCCATTTCCGCCCATCCCACATAATCCATTACCCAAGCTTCATACGCAAAGGACGACGTCATGCGAACGATTCACTTTAATTTGTGACCATTTGTGCTCTGTGACTTCTAACATCGCCACGGGCACGCATTGTGACGGAGTTTTACGGTTTGGTCTGTTTTGGTTTTTCCTTTCTTTACAACCACAATTTACAAGCGGAAGGATGGCCGATCGTTTCGCTTCAATTAAACCGCGCGCCGATGCGTATGCGATCAGTCGATGAAGAAACGATTGATCGGCGCTTTTGGCGTCAATTGCTGTGTCGCCACCATTTTGATTGAAACTGGTTTTGGCGAAAGTAGTCAACCGTTACGACGCGTTTGCCATTGAGCTTGAAATGGTCGATCGGAGCGATACACAGTTAGAATGCAGGCAGATGGGTACAGATGGGAGGACAGTTTAATGCGTTGCAGTATATTGCGTAGTTTGCTAACGTGTATGCCAATCAATGACGACGTTGGTTCACTAATAAAGCACTGGAGTAAGGGTGTGTGTTGAATCACGAAAAGGGAAATGTCGTTAGAATAATGGTAGTATATATCAATTCGTTTGAAGCGTGCCTCTTATCAGGACAGTTAGCCGAAGTCAAATAAATCATAAATGAAGGTTCAAAGGATTTAATCTAAGCTTATGGCTGTGCCTTATCATATTCCCACCGAGGGGTACGAAGAAATTGGCGTACATATTGTGTTTCCAGGAAGATTAGCTATGTTGAAATACGACATAAAGTATTACACCATTAATCCTCGTGTAGTATGAGACGGACCGGTATTTATTGATAATCTTTTATTCCTGGTAATAAAAGTAAATATTATAATTTCAAGCACATTTGCATTTCACTAGAACTGTCGGTAAGGATCTAAAGTTCCGAATACTTACATAAAACTCTTGGAACTTGGGAGTTCCTGCTCCCAAGACGACGTCATTCTTTTGACACTGGAATTTAGCCCCAGCCATTCTTATCAATGCCTATCATCATAATTACTGACAATTGCATCATGGTTGTGTGTATTATTTGCTTGTCGCCTTCCCCAAAGCGAATATGTCATCCCAGATGACAAATAGGACATGTATTCTTTGTGTAGCCTCCGGGACATGAGATACTATTGTTTGATTTGTAGATGCCAGGGTTTAACTGGGGGTTGTCTTGAAATCTAGCTTGTCTTACTCATTCCATGATTCATTTCACACTTGTTTTGTGCAAATGATAACAATCTATCTGGTTTGTGAATTGTAGTCATTCTATTCGAAAGAATGGATGCAACACAATGGGCTTATTCGTCACACAAACGAGCACTCAGCGTTTAAAACAAATTGTACATCTTTGTAGCTTTATTTTATTACTGCTCTGTTAATTATTTGTCATATACGTTTGATAGTAAACACAAAAATGGCCATAAAACGACGTCATGCGAGGCTGGTACATTCAATCCGGAAAAATCCAGTACAGGTCGCGTACTCAATGGCGGCAATTAATTCCCTTCTAATGGAACGCGCAGGGTAGCGGTTGCAAATAAACCAGCGACCCAAGCAAACGTGTAAAGCCGTAAACCTCAGATTACACAGATCGTGTAATGTTATGAAATATTTCCCCCCCCCCCCCCCCCCCTGCTACTCACCCACAGAGGCGCCAGAAAGTCACCAGTTCTAGCTGCTATGTGATCGTTGGCTGCCGAGACACACGGCCATAGTCACCGCCGTCACACGAGCGTCATACACGTGTCTACCGTGAGTGAGCACGGTTTTGCACGAGCGTTGAAATCGAATGGCCAAAGGGAATTCACCGCACGGGGGGACTGCAGCTGAAGTTGCATTTCGCTGCTTTTTTTCTTTATCAAGCTTGTCCCACCTTCCCTCACTTCCCTTCGAGATCAAGTGACGACTGAAACAATTTCGTTTGTGTTTTTTTTACTGAACCGGTTCGATGGACAAAGTGTTTACTAAGCACTTGCCCAGCACCGGAATATTGCACCGTTGTTAAACGATGAAACAGTGAACCGATAAGGCGATCGAGGTTAGGAGGCACAGTGTAGCTGGGCCGTGTTTTATCGTTCAAAGGGACACGTACGCGGTTTTGCAACGATGTCTCCTACAGGGAGAGGTGGTTATGGAAAATTTCCATTATTACCGTAAGAGTTAACGTTGTGCTAGTTACAATCCAGATGATTTGTGTTCTCTTTTCCACCATTTTTTTTGTTACTATCGATATATTTCAAACCCATTGAAGGGCGTCATTTAAAGTTGTCATTGGTTAGTAGCACGGTTACTAAAAGGGACCTTTGTAAGGTTCGTCAAAGCCTCATAAAGTCACAATAAATGGTGTACTGTTGCACAGTTTATCTTACGCAACAAAAAAGGGAACGAACCGTTGAATTCGTGTGATTCGGCTAGTATTGAATGCCACTACACTTGCGTCAGAATATATTTACTTCCTGCTTCATCTCCAATCCCTCATGACTTGCATATGGCTGTTAGGCTAGTAGAAGAGTCATCGGTTGCAGGCAGATCGATGACTGAGCCGCATACAAATCCACTACTGCTGACCGGTGTTGCAAAAAACTGGTTCTAGCCAGTTACGCTACAGCCACTCATGGTGGAGGGGTGCTTTGATAGACTTCTTCTCCAATACTGAACACAGAATTCTGCACGAAGGAATGGAATTCCCTCGTAGGCGATAATGTTGACCTATTACGTAGGAGTTTTAAGCGAACCGGTTTATCAGATAGTCCCAATGCAATGGAATTACAGGATGACGTCTCTTGGGGAGGAAAAAGATACTCAAAATGAACCACTTCGATCCGGTTCGAAGACTAAGATGCATCCTCGAGTAAGAAGTTATAGTATACCGCAATAAAATTCGCACTATTAGTTGATCTGCCATAGAGATATAAAGCTTTGTGAGTGTCCTTAAGATCACACATCCCGACTACCACTTGTCCGAATAGTTTCTACCGCAGGAAACATTGTGCAATCGCTCGTGGAACCATTTGCACGCCTTTACGGCTACAAACACGATTAGGGCAAATAAAGTGCAGTGTCAACATGGTTCAGTACAAAAACCGGCAGAAGGGGGAAAAAGATGACGCGTAGAAACCGTCCTGGCTCGTTGCGCAATCGCGATGGTCACTTCACTTTTCTGCAAGCATTCGATGAGTTTAGGCGGCTCATGTAAAACCTCTTTCCTGTTGCGTCACGCATTAAGGCATTGCATTGCAGATGAACGTAAAAAAAGTCTAACCCTCTCACACCTTTCAATGAAATGTTCCAGGAAGACGCGTCCATCACGTACCGACAATCTTTAATCCTTTCATTTGCTGGCATGTAACCGGCCAAAACGCTGTATAAAAAGACATGTCACAATCAGGAAGAACCTAATAAATATTGCTGGAAAGACAAGGGATCAGGCAGGCGAAGGAAAACCTTCGCTAAGGAATGAGGAATTCCCAACAACTTTCCTACCACAGTCATCACTCTCTTTTATCCCCACCAACCCTCAACCCCCCCCCCCCCCCCCCCCCCCCCTGGGTTGTTGCCTTGAAAGGAAAGGCAAAGGGGGCGAAAGGTTTCATCTCGTGCTCGCATAAACTTCCGCCATTTCATAAATATTTACGCCGATCCGTGACACGTTGAGGAGACATTTTAATTGCACACATTGGCGGCTTCACGTGGGCGGCCGGTTTGTCTTTCCGCTTCATCGGTAGCGGTTTGCAAAGAAGAATGTGCGAGAAGGGAAACGGGAGGTGACGCTCGGATCTACCCAAGTGCCGGGTTGTCGTCCTTGACTCGTGAGAATTTTACATGCACACTCGCGGGCACACATCATGGTGGTGGATGGTCACCAACCGGTAAGTGTATCGAAGCGCGGCTTAAATCGACTGGCGCCTGCCCGATCGAGACAGTGACGGACAATGGTTTAGTCGATAGTGCACCGGCTTTGGAGTGGTGGCATGGGACAAGGAAGCGGGTTTCTCTCTTTGGTTTCTCGGCGGTATTCCAGCACATAGTTGGGTGTGTATTGCAATCACCACGACCACAACCGCGACTGAACCAATCTAATACACAATCCGATACGTAGATCGTACGATCATTTGATCATCCACGCTCTGTTGGTAACGGGGTGTATTGTGTAGAACGAAAAGTTTGGCTAATTTTGGGGATTTTAAGGTTTACTAGCGGTGATGTTGGTTACGTCATGAAGTCACAAACCAACTTAATGGGACATGGATGTGTACGACGATAGGATTTACATCAATCCGATTCAGACGATAAACCGAAATTGTTTGCGACAAATTCTGCAATACGCTGATAACTCAATTTACTGTACCAAAGGCATATATTTCACTCTCTTCCAAGATATATCTCTACAAATCTCCTTTGAAATCGTAAATCTTCATCTTATCATATCCGATTGATTGTGGAGATCTATCGCCATAGTGCAGCTGGATCAATCCAACCATAATGAGCGTTTTTTGCGCAAATGCGGAACTGCTACGCACGCCATTCACTTACGCACGAGTAATAAAAAATTACCGGTTAAATGTGGTACTACTGCTGACTTAATTTATAGCATTTTGTCCACGGTTACGTTATCGCACAGATTGTGCCCGACGGTGCCATAAAATTCTATCGAAACAGCCATTGTTTCGCTATTGTTTGGTCACTGTGTTTGGCCACACACCTCTGTTCCTCCCTTACTTATCGTGATGGTGGTGAGATGCCAATTTTACTGTTGTTGTTAAACATGTCTAAAAATATCTACCAAAAACCATTTTGCTAGCCACTACTGTCAACCATCAATTACTGTGTCGCGTTGGCGTCCTGCGATGAAGATTGTGCGGTTCGATCTGGTGTCCGGCGAGGTTTGCGCTTTGGTTTATTTTGCACATCTCTCGTGCGACATTTCCCGCGTGTATGTGTGTGTGCTAGAGGCCAGGACGTGCCGTATGTAAAAATAAGCACCAGCTTGCCCCATAGTACGGACACAGTGGCGACAGGGTCCTCAGCTTTATAGCATTCGGACTAGGAGGACGACGAACGTGAGACGATCGTTCGATGGGTTTGTTGACTTCACGGGCACAATGGATTCGGTGGACAGTGAAGGGTTTCAGAGGGAGAATGAATCAGGCCGTGCTAGGGATTGACGTCGCTTCACCAAGAATGCCTGTGATCTTGGGACGATAGGATGTTTTGTTATGAACTGTAGAATAATTTACATCGTAAAACCAATTCTTGTTTTAGCCGACAGCTTCAAAGATCGTGCTAACTAAACAATGTCAGATAGTACCACAAGGGTCAGAGTGTCAACGAGTACACCAAAAGGTGTTACAAAAACATATTAACGACAAAATTCAAGGTTATACATGGATGTCCATATACGTTGAATAGATCCTACTCTGGACATTACGCATTGTGAATTGTCAATGCACAATCCTTGCAGCATTCCTTCTTAACTTTAAACAATGCAATCAAGAATAGTGTATTAAACGACCCTTTTTTCATTACCTACCACATTTAGGTCAATGGAAAAGCAGTGCATCTGGATGTAGCATTTGTTCCGCAATCGCTATTCCAATGTCAGGGTTTTAGTACCTTTTTTACCCATTATTCTCAGCCGGTTCCTCTGAGACCGGAAAAATGTGTAAATAACGGAGCCCTGTCGTATCTCTGGCGTCGTGTCAGAAAAAAAACAGCTAGGATTCGAAGGCAGTGTGTCTCATCTCATGTGATATAACATGGCCACACGAGAAGCTATCGTGCAAGCACGCACGAGCCGTACCGTATGTTTTACTGCAAACACGGCAAAGATCATGTGCAAGTCAAACCCCTGCTGCTAGAACAGTTTGCTCATCTGTGGTGAGTATTTGTAGCACGGTTAACTTGACATTGGAGCCAAGCACAAACCCGGCATGTGAAATAGCTTTGTTTACAGCGAAATACCATACTTCTTCCCACGCTTCGGACACTCCGGCATCGACATCCGCTGTAGTACAAGAGTTTAAAAATATATCTTTCGGCGAATTCACGCACGATCGTCCGAATGCATGCAATCTTGTTTGGTGGCGATCTAAATATCGTCGCTGACCGTTGGAATCACGTTTCGTGCTGGGCAGAGTCAGAGGCTGGTCGACCACTTGCATTACACCGTTGCTATAACCAGATTAAGTCGGATTTTACCAGATACCGAAAGGGATCGTACTTTGTTGGATGTTGCGCCAACTGTTGAAGATTCCGCGTTAGAATAGTGAATACTCCCACACATGATAGAGTGTTTGAGCAGGTCACAATCGAATATAGAAATACATATGTTTCGTGGGTGTCAGGTGTTAGTCACCAGTTATTGTAGTTTTTTATTTTGTAAATTTTTAAGGTAAACGCACATCAGTGGAAAAGGTCTTTGCAAACATAACAAAAACTCTTCTTTCAAGAAGATATGATCACAAATAATATCAATAAGGTTATAGCAGTCTAAGAGGGAAATTAGTTCGTCCTTTTTCTTCGCACCAAACCAGACATTCTTTTCTACACTCGATTGACGTTGACCCGGTATTATTAACATGTGGGTTGTGCGTCAATGCATACGCCAGTTGACTGTTTTAATTCATTCGCATCCAAATATGGTCTGAGCCGTAATTAGCAAATGGTATCTTACAGCAAAAAGGATTCTTACTATGCTTTATGCGTAAAAAGCAAGGCAAAAATGGGTGGGATTTCAATGCAGTGCATTCAATTGAGCAACGCATCTTTATAAATCGACTGAAATGACTTTCTAACTTCGTACTACAATGTTATCTGTTATCTGCTTGGTGTTATCTTTTCTTTCTTCATTTTTATAATTTAAAACTATTAATACGAAATATTTGTGAATTAGAGTATTGTGCAACTGAGTTTAGCGTCCAATTTAAAAAAAAAACCGAATGTCGACTTTATGCGAACCTTAAGTCGACTTCAATTCAAATATTTCTTTGTTTACCTTGAGATTGTCCGAGTGACATTTCAAACGTCACATCTAATTTTCGTGTGACGTTTGGCTGGCTTGCATTTCGGGTCAAATTCACTAAAAACGTGTTTAGAAAGCGCTTTTTCTCACTGTTTGGTTTAATTAAACGCATTACGTAAAGAGTGTTTCGTTTACAGATAAAATTAAAATGGAGTAAAGCCAACGGAAGAGCCTTCGAAACAGCGTGCTGCTCGATTTGCCCCGTACTGCTAATGTCGCGTGGTTGAAATTGGATTCGCGCAAAAGGGAAAGAGGAAAATAGAACCACACGGAAAGAAAATGGGCGCGAACTTGTTGGTGCTGGTAGGCACGATCATAGTCCCATTGGTTGTGATCTGCTTCGTTTCTGTAGTTACGTTCGTTAATCTGTACTTGAACATTCGGTAGGGAAGCATTTGTTTGTTCTATCGTCAACGCAAGTTATTGTTTACATTAGCGGTATGTAAATATATTTTTTTTTTGTTTTTGGTTACTCCACAACGCACCCATAGGAGACGCTTCCCGGCAAAGGTGAACTGTTGGTTTTGTAATCATGATACGCGCGTTCCGTACGATCAGTCCAATTCATTCGTTTGTCCGGCGTGTAAGCAGTACAATGGATTCACCGCGGACGGTGACTATAATCGGGAAATACCGGAACAGTACCAGCAGCGGCTGAACAACCATTACTATCACCATCCGTCAAACATCACCGACGACGATAAGTGGGACAGTTCTACGGTCCGTTCGTCAATCGGTAATAGGCGGTTCCTTACCAACAACGGCCTGTGTTTCGGATGCAATCGGAACCAGGAGTTGAAAATACATCAACTAGCATCGTTCGTGCCGGAAGATGAAGATAATTACGATGCGGAAGTAGATGAATATCGGTAAGCAATATATAGCCTTTGCATTGGTAGTGTTTTAATGGGTGAAATTTCTCTTTCAATAATAGCAAACAACTGGAACAAGCGTACAAACTGTGTGGAAGATGTGAACGCGTCCTGAAGCGTACACTGAACGATGTAAAACGGAACATCCTGGGCTCTAAGCTGGCTCAGATTGGCAGTAAAAGTATGGACGTGTTGGATATGCATATACGCGCTTCCACCAAGCAACTTGCTCACCTGAAGCGGCAACGTTGGGCAAAGGTGTGCGTATGGGCCATCACGGGACTGCTGCTAGTGAAACTACATCAAAATTTTGCCGACTCCGTATGGACTGTAACCGATTTATTACTACTCTGCCCAGCGCCCCTGCTTTCTGGCATTACTATGATTCTCTCGTACGCCCTTGCCATGCGCGAGCTGTTTTACCAACAGTTTGAAAAGCTGATTTCGGAACCGAGCGTGCAGCAAACGACAGAACGTATTGAAGCGATTGGGTACGAAATATTTCTCCAATACGTACCGAATTCGTTGGTAAAGACCTCTGCACACTACTACGAAACTATATCGGCACAAGTACCAAACGAAAGGAGTTCTTCTGTACTGCTGAACATAGCCATTGTAGCACTGGCGGCATTACTAGCTTCTCTCGGTAGTCTGCGAACGATCGTCAAGCAGTTCCTTATCGTAGCGCTTTGCTTCGTGGATTATTCGCTCAAGTATACCCAAGTGAAGGATCCATCGATCGTGGCCTTCCTGCTTACCACTGCGGCCCTCGTAATATCGCTAAGCAGCATCGGCCAACGATTGATTCGTAGTGATGTACCCGCCAGTAATCTTAACTCAAGCTTTCACAAAATATATTCCCAACAGTGCAAGGAAAGTGATTATTCTGATGCTGATAACAGTTATAGCGTTCCAGAGCAGACAGCTTATAGAGCGGATCAGAATGCGTTTAGCAATAAAAGTCCGTCCGTGTGCGGTCATCCCACTAAGGAGCATGTATTTGGCGATGTTAGTGGCAAATCGCTTGATACCACGAAATCGGGCAGCCCTTCCGGGTTTTCTCTTTCCCCAACGAATCCATTTTTGACAGTAGATGGTTCTCCCCCGCTAGGGTTCAATCAAATTAGCGGCTCGCTGTTTAATGTCGCGACTGATGAAGCCCAGACTGGCCGAGTCGTTGATAAACGGTCTACATTTGATAGGCAAAGCATCACACCCCAAGTTTCGGCTCATTCGCTTCTGAAAACACCTTCATTTTCAGTGGATAATTTTCAAACCCTGGCACACGTCCCGTCGCACAGGCAAAACAAACGTCGATCTGGACCTACATCAATGGTTTCCGGAAGTCATCGTAATTTCAATCAGTTTCGCTACTCAATGAACACCATAAATCAGGATGAGGATCGTGCATTTCGCGAGTCAGAGGACCAACTAATCGAAGATGATATCGATCGGCTTTCGATCAGTGCACGGGCTTCGCTGAATGCCTCCGGAATGCTCGGTTCTCGTACATCGCTCGCCGGCGCCATGAATCCGTTTGCGAAAAAATCCCACCCCGAAACGGAGTATGACGAGCTGACGACGATGCGGCCTGCCTCACTACATCACCGCACGCGCGTTTTCCGAGCTCCCGAACCGTCCAAAGGCTTCGCCAAAGACACACTGTGGTCGACGGGTGGTAGCTTTGGTGGACAGCTAACGCACATGTCGCGCACTTCATCGCAAAGTTCCGGGTTTGAGTCGCAAACCGGTACCACACGCCGTAACACTCCAACGGAGGTGGACATCTGTTCCAACGGTGAAACGCGACCGGATAGATCGCAACACATCATGGCACTGCCACGAAGCGAGCAACCCTCCCCTGTTCCATCATCCGCGTCCGTGTTCGAGTGGAACAATATGACCGACGCATCGTTCGGTAACAGAGCAAATACCTCGCAACAGCGCTCTCTGTTCAGTGAGCAAAACCTTTTCAACAGTGCCCTACAACAATCGGCGAACCCATTAGACATGAAAACAGCAACGGTACCACCTACCTTTACTACGGAGGGATCCGGATTGTTTTTCCCGAAACTTGCCCGCACACCCATCGCCAGCAATGGTGGTGGTGGGTCCATTGCAACCGGGTCTACTTTATCCGCCCGACACATTTTCCCGCCCCAGCAATCACAAACACCATCCTATCACCACCAATTTAGCCATACACCACCTGCAGGGATGGGAACTCCCTTCGGGACCACTGCCAGCTTTGTCAGCAAAGCACCATCGATGGCGTCGCTTGCCGGAACCGGAAGCTTCTACATCTCAAACAAACCGACTGCCAGCGGCCGAACAAGTCTGCTAAACGTTAGCAAATTCACAACTGAGCAACTTGGTAACGGAACACTGCCTACTGCCTGAACCGATGTGTTAGCTAGGAAGACTAGGTTAATATCGAATTAGATAGGGAAAAAAAATATCAGTGCTGCCAGCAGAAAGCGTTCTTCCTCTGCGCACCGAGGTGTGATTGTAAAGTTATATTCGTTTCGCTTTTGTTTTGTATTGCAATTTTACATGGAAATAATACTCACACTACTGTGAAAACATTGCAATTGTGCACTGTCTGATTTCTTTCATATACTCGAACGTGAGAAAAGGATCCCATCGTAAGTCCTTGTTTGATAATTGCCTAACTTTTATTTTTCCTTCGCACAATGCCATATAATATAATGATACCTGGGATAAATGTTGCGTCCTTTTTTGTTCCTATTCGAATAAGTGTTTTTGTATGCAAAAGTGAATTTTAAGTGTATCAGTATGTGTGTGTGTGTAATCTGGTTTGTTGTCCATTGCAGTTTGGGGATGTGTTATTGTTGTGTATTGCGTTTGTTTCCTAGCCTACAAATGTTACAGACTCTTCCAGCGGAGTGGAGGATATGGGGGCTATTAGATTAATTTCATTCAAAGTTCGATACGATAGGAAACAGTCCCAGTTTTAGTTCAGATTCTTGCCCTCCCTATGCCCTGCTGCTAACCTTATCATTTAACCTACTTCCCTAGTGCAGAAGGGTGGAAAATCATAATAATACAGGTGTTGTACCGTAACGAGGAGTGGTAATAACTAAAGGGATCGCTCCTAAGCAGTGGGTCCACAGTTGCACAGTACATCAAACGTACATAAGTTTACATGCTCTTACGATATGCTACAATAGAGCATAAAATAACAGTATACAGTAAACATACAGCGCATATTGTGTGTCCTCGTGGAATCAACTACCGTAACTCAAACTATTTGCACACCGAACAGCGAATGTGCAAGTATGGTACGTTCGATTGTAAATGTTTCCACGTTAGAGTATTTCCATTGACGTCATAACGAGCAGTGAGAGTTACTGGAAAGCATGCGTAAAATACTGCTTTCACCTGCTCGTCTCCACATTTGTTCCTACCTTCTTTCTGCCATTCAAAAAAACGTTCATTCTACGTCTAATATATTCACTGAGAAAAGCGCCCGCCCGGTTTATGTGATGTGTCTTAATATGATTACTTTCAAGCGAGCGCCTTCTACAAAGGTATAACATGGAATTTACATTACTTAAAGCATTCTTGCGTGTTGAAGTATAGATAATGGATAGAAAGCTAACACAAAGCTGGATAGCTAAATGGAAAGAGAAAAAAACACGTACCAACAACAACAGGAATGACGTTCAGTCCTTTTGAAAATACTAGGATTTTAGTACAAAAAGAACGGATGTTAGCTACGGTGAAGAAGAAGAAAAAAGTTGTATAGAACTATCAAAAACAAACAAAGCCGATTACGCGTACACCGACGGACCGGCGAGGGTTTGCACTAAAAAACGGAAGGCACCATACCCATTCAGAAAAGGCTAATCTTAACCAACTGCACACCTGTGTTCCTGCCAACGCGGGACTAAACACCGGTCTTGAAATCTCCTAGCCTCATACTTTTCAACTTTCACCCTCCACAAGCCACTTCGCCTACGTTTCACTAGTCTGGTTTGGTTTGAAAATAAAACTCACCATATTACTTCCCAAAAGCAAGCAATATTCATTCGCAACTCGTATCTCGTGCAAACAGAAGCCTAATAGTGCCTAACATTTCCTTTACTACATTTGCTCGCGCGTCGATGTTCGATGGTCACGAAAACGTGGACGGTGTATGCGCCCGGATGTACTCGACAGTACTACTAAAGATGTGGTAACTTCTACTGATCAGCTCACACGCTTCCTCTGCGGCGAAAGCGGTTTCTCGGAACGGGATTATGCTACTGCTGGCATTACTAGTAGAAGAAAAACCGATACTATCCGGTCGTGCCACCGGAGGAAGAGTTAGCAGATTTGCTGCTCCCGAACGGAATCGGTGACATGACGCCCGAAACATTTGGTGGTGTAGGTGTTTTCACTGTTCGTATGCCGTCCCCTTCGCAAATGTATTTTCCTACAAGTAGAACAAACAAAATAAATTACGCGTTTTTTTTCTCTAACACGATCGCATTGTATGTACCTGATACGAAGCGGCGCTTTACAAGCGATAGCCGATAGCCGGAACCGGCCAGCTCGAACTCAATCCCAGACAGTGTCGTGCCTTCGCAGTTGAACTGCGTCGAAATGATGGCCGGTATTGATGGGCCCGTACCAACCTCGAGCCGTGCACGGAGCGTATCGACACCACCACTCTCGGAGTGTTGCGATATATCCGTAAAGTTCCACACCAATCGATTCGATTCTCCTTGCCTAATGGAAACCAAAAACACAATTATATCGAACTGCCCTCGACACACCGCGAGCTTCGCTTTTCCCCTTCATACTAACCATGCGGAATGTGGTTTCGATTGTACATTCTTCACACCGCCATCGACCGGTACCGAGATGGAAACGTTCAGCAACGGGGACGGTTGAGCCATCGCGTGACAGTTATACTTGTAGTCGATCTTAATGTCCGTGTGCCGCTGTTCACACTTCCAGTAGGACACGAGCTGGAACGGACAGGACGCGGCACCCGGTTTTGCCTTGATCTGATACTTCAGTATGTCGACGTTGATGTGGGGCGCGGTCGGATTCTGCTCGGACTGACGCCGTAAGGTCGCCGTTAATACTGGCATGTTGAACTCGAGCGTCGTACTGAAGCTGGTCGACTGCAGGCGATCGATCGTGACGAGCTGCTTGTTCGGCAGCACATTGTCGAGGTGTTGGAGATTCTTGATGCGGAAGCCCAGCTTGGCCGGGTTTGGATTGTTCGTCAGCACGTTCACAATACCGGCCGGGAACGATATCATCATGTCGCCCGACATTTTCACCTGACATCGAGACTCGTCCGCTCCTCTAAAAGAAGTTGCCGAAAGATACATTAGAATGGTGTGATTTTTGTTTTGTTTTGTGACCATCGTTGTAGAAATTGTTATCTTACTTGAAGTAC
This sequence comes from Anopheles funestus, assembly GCF_943734845.2. NCBI lineage: Eukaryota > Metazoa > Arthropoda > Insecta > Diptera > Culicidae > Anopheles > Anopheles funestus. The sequence continues at coordinate 6,735,312 of NC_064598.1, read as the reverse complement.
GCATGAATTATTTCGTGGAATGCAACAGCCAATGGAATCGTGTCGGACATACCGATCGTCAACGGGGATGGACCACGGGATGATCCGATGCCAACGCTCGGGCTGCGGAATTCCAAACTTCCGACACTGTCGGCACGTGCGATCTGCGACGCAGGACTAACTCGATCCCGTGCGACTAAGAAACGAAATCAGATGAATACGCTTTGTGTCCAACATGTTAAACAAAATCGACCAATTTCTTACCAGCCGCTTCCGATCGTCTCGATGGGGGTCTCGGTATAGCGATACTGCTGCCACCGGTAGAGGTCGGCGTAGGGATTTGTCGTTGCGTAAGCTTCGTTAGGTTCGCGGAAGCTGGTGCCGAGATGCTTATATCGCCCACCTCCGAGAAGATGTCACCAAGATCGGCGTAACGATTGCTGCAAGTAAGTCGTTTGACGCGGTTAGAAAAACGTACGACGGATTCTTCTCACCCAACAATAACTCACTTCGAGCTCGTTGACATCGACAGGGTTGGGCTTTGGAGTGGCGCATACGGATGCACCGTGGTCGGCGTGGACGCATTCGATGCATTCGGACTAGTGAGGTGCGTGGCGTTAGTGTTGTTCAAAAGCGACGCGTTCCCGACCGACATCTGATGGTGCAACGCATGTGCCTGTGAGGATTGTTGCTGCTGCTGCTGCTGTTGTAGCTGATGGTGCTGGTGCAGCTGGTGCTGTTGATGGTGCTGCTGTTGCTGTTGCTGTTGGAAAATAGAATGATTTAATGACAGCAGATCATGACTCGGTTTGCACCCGTTGCCATTGTCGCCGAGCTGCTGCGAAACGGATTTCGACCGCTTCATACGCAACAGTCGGTCCTGATGCTGCGGGTCGAAGCTCGAACCGCGCCTTGCCTGATTTGTTTGTACGATAAACGTTATGAGCGGGTGGTTTTGTTTTGTTTTAGAATACCGACCACCAAAAACCGATTAGTACAGGTTAATGTGCGTGTGCGTGAATGAATTGCGTTTCCAATCGGCCAGCAGAGACGCGGGTTTTTGGTTTCGTTGTCCCACAGACACAAACAGTTTGTTAGTGATGATGGTTTTGAATGATGGATTAGAGGCATGGATGATCATCAAATCGAACCACGATCAATTCGACAGCACACAACACAATGGACAGACAGTGGTAGTAGTAGTGCGTAGATGAGTTATGTGTACAAATGGATGAAAGGAAAAAAAGGCATTTAAAGAATTGGGTTAGAAATGTAATACAAATCATATGCACGTGGGGGGAAGGTTGTAAAACTATTGTTTCTATATTGTAAACAAACTAAAGGATACAGCACACAATTGCAGCACAACCAGCTGAACACACTGTCCAACGCGAGAAATTGAACAGCGTCGTTTTGTAAATAGAAATTTCCACGTTCACTCTATTTCACATTTGTTGTGCTGAGCGGGAAAAGTTTTATCAGAAGTAACAAATACAAATAAAGATCAGAAGCAAGCCTACAGAAGCAAGATGAGAAGGATAAGCTATACAAACACAATGAAGATAAAACTTTCTAACTAATACTAATCTAGATGTTTGGGTTGGAAATAATTTTCCCTCTGTCCTTTACAATAGAATTTAATGCCGTTTAAATGCCATCCAAAAAGGAACTAAAACCATACAATGAAGCATGAAGATGTAGCAAACAACACTCTACTATTGCATCAAAATGCAATCAAGTAATTAAATCACAATATAATTTGTTCGACGAAGAACTACTGCACACGTCAAGCTCGTTTGATTTGTACACCTTCGCGGATACGTACCGATGTTAAAATACCGATAGGAGATAATGATAGATTTTCCACCGTTGCCCGCAGCTCATCGACACTCGCTGAAATGGGTGCGGCTCCATTGTTGAGCGGTTTAATTTCAACGTGAATTTTTTTCTCCTCCCGTTCATCCTCGCTGTCACTATCCGAGCTTGAGTAGAAGTTATCTAAAAACAGGCGCCACAGAATGGCGAAAAATTAATTCCACTGTTGAGCGATAATCGGACGATTCATGCATATAAACGATCCTTACTGCTCTTTTCCGTGATCGTCGCACTATCCCACGTAGTTTCACGCGGCTGTATACTGTAACCGTCCTCATCGACTTCGGGTGTGGCCGTCGGTGCAACGTTCGATGCACTGATCGCGGAGGTGGTTTGCAGATTCGTAGCGCTGTCTGCATTCGCTGATTCGCCCTTACTGTCACTGCAAGCAAAAAGGAGTGAATTAAATTACGTTTATGAATTGGAAAAATAAATCTTTGCGACAAATGTATACCCGTCCAAAATATTTTCCTCTTTGGCACTGGAATTTTCCGTCGAATCTTTCTTCTTTTTGGCTTTCTTCGATTTGGCCTTTTCGCGTCGGCTGCGCAGGAACCCGGAGACTGCTTTGGAGATGGGCGCGATGAACGAATGAAAAACCGATGCAAAAACGCAAGAGAAGCAATTGTACGACGCGCGGAACAGAGAAAAAAGATGCATCATAGTTATTTCATTTAGATCGTATAACGTGCAAAAAAACAAAAACCGATAAACGGGATAATGCTACCTAAAAGAGTGACAATATTTAGTGAAAGTAAGTCAACTGGAGGTAGGTTAGAAGGTACATTTAAATTTAGAAAAGAACAAAATGCCAAAAAAGAAAGATTTAATCTAACACAAATGAGATGTGTGAAAGAGAACGCCAAACGCCAGAAGAAACATTGTTTAATTTAGTTACTATAAGAAAGGTTATTGCAATTGCAAAGCAACTGTATCCTTCTACCGTTGTTGAAAACAATTTTAAAGACTCTTGGTGTAATCAAAAAAACACAAAAAAGAAACAAAATACAAAAACACATTCAACGACTAAATTGTTATATAAAATCACAATTTGTCATGTCAGTTAAATGAAACAACAGAATGTAACTATTGTGACTATGTGTTTGTGTACGTGTTTGTGTGGGTGATCTAACAAATGACGGAAATAAATGATAAATGGATAAGGGAAAGGAAAGGAATTGGTAGGAACAGGCACTTGAGGGGCACGAAATGAAATGAAATCATATCGTTTAATTGTGACAATGGAAAACAACAGAAACAACAATTCTTGCCACTAAAAAAAAATGAAACAGCCAACATCAGCATTAAATAAAAGCACGCACTAATGAACAATCGAACTCTAAGAGTGTACTGAAAAGCTGACAAACTTAGCATAAACACTACCATTCGCATCTAATACGCTAGTAATTAATTGAAAAGCCACATCACAACCATTATTACGAGCAAATAAGCCCGCTATTTACGGATCATGTTTCGTACAGTACTTGTCCATTGTGGTTTTTCCTTTCGGTCAGCCTGTCCAGCTATACCTAAGCCTAAGAAAACGACACTGTTAACATGCCGTCAAGCAATCCATACACAAAACAGACAAACCGTTCGTTGTTGTACGCGTTGGGGCCAGTGTAATTACATCTATCAAATTTAACTTACCGTATCATTTAAATTCCTATCGCTTCTTATTCATAACGTTTTGTATGTCAACCCTTAATCTATAACTTTTCACTCCTCCGGAACATGCGATTTTAACAAGAAACTGAAACGCGCTTTCGATTAACTTATTTCATGAATGGCAGCAGCAATGCGTGTGATGTTAAGAGCTTCTACCGACAAGAACGTGACTGAAGCAATCTCTTTTAAGCAGAATTTGCGTGCGCCCGATTTGTGTTGCACGTTTGGAACTAAATGCTTTCTTCCTTTTTTTTTTTGCTTTTGCTTCGTCAACCCTAACTCTTCGTCGTATGATGGTAACAAAAACAACTTCTTCCCGCCCACTGTTGAGTAAGGTTAGAAAAGGTCATAGGTGAAAAGTGGTTAGAAAATAAAAAACGGAATGGAACGGATAATTATCAACCAGCGATATGGGTAAAGCAGTTTAAAGTAGCGCTTAGCTGAAAATGGTTAGAAAAGAAAGCAACATTTAAAAAGCAAGCAATTTCACGCAAAACTACTCTACGTTTATAATATACTGAAAATTAAAATCATTTAGCTATATCTACTAAAACTAAAAAAACAATGTGTGCTGAATCAAGCTAAAAACGTAATAAAAATGATCGCGATTCCTTTAAATCACTTATTACACAACTGCTTGGTATACAGACGCAGTTGAGAAAACAATGCCACTTTATCTTAATCCTAATCAAACACTACTGCACTATTGGCTTTGAGAAGATCGAAGGTGATGAGAGCTGAAGGAGGCTAATGGGAACCAACAACCAAGAAATATTAAAACTAAAACAACAGACACAATATTGTTTGTAATATTCTGGAGCAGAGAGAGAGGAGGAAATCAAAATCCAAACCAAATGCGAGAAAATAAAACCCAAAGTTGATAATAAATGTAATCAGTTCGAAACCAATCAAGGTACGATCAGCTGTTCTCAGGAAGATAAGAAACAAAAAGAATAGAAAAGATCATCCAACATAACACCAAAAACCAAAACAGGGAGAAGAAGAAAGACAGTGAAAAAGAGAATAGGGGAAAATACAACACCACGCATGTACGAGATGAAGTTGTATGATTTACATTTCGAGCCCCGCAACAAGGGATTCCGTCCGATAAAGGAATTGCCGCTCGCCGGTTGCTGCTGCAGCTGCGACTGTTGATCGATGGATCCACCGCCGGCCCCACCGCTACTGCCAGTATCCGGATCGTTCGGACTGGTCGGGGCCGAAACGGTCGCACCGGTCGTGGAGGAGACGGAATTTCGACCGATTTCCGATGTCGCATTGCCACCTCCGATGATATGCCGACGCCCGCCAACACTGCCTCCGGCGCTCGTAGTCGACTCCCGGCTATCGCGACTATCGCGGCTTCCTGCTTTCCTCAATATTTTGGGAGATTAAGGAACCACACCGACCGCCCAGCGAAGCAATTATATGTACGCATGTGAAATGGATGGATGGTACGTTTGGCGTGTAGTAGGAGTGAGGTGTGGTTTTGTACAAAACATGGGTTTTGGGGCGCATGGGATTGAAACGGGAAGAGACAAAAAAAAGTCATAAGAAATTTTGCTTTTGATATGATTTTGTTTTGTTTTTTTTTTCAATTTTCCATCGGTTGAGAAGAAGTTGAAAGGTTTACCGGAATAAAAATAAGTAAAGCCAATAACACCATATCATACCCCATAGGAGAGCAGAGAAGAGGATTGAGTCTGAAAGAGGGTTTGTGAATCTTGGATTGTCCAAATTATAACGAAAACAGATCACCAAAAAACGAAATCATCGTTAAACTACGAAATGTGCCGAAAATGTCTCGTGAACATCATAAAATACAATTTGTTTCTAACGGGATTTCATTACGAAAAGTATACGAGTCCGGTCCTATTTCTCTATGAAAAAAAACCTCATCAACAATGTTAATCTGTTTTGAGTATCATCAACAACGAATGACAAAATTTCAATTACTTTTAGGTATATTTGTTATTGTAAAAACACACATTTAGGTTTATACTTTGGTAAGCTCGCTCAACAATAACGGTTAAAAAGCAATGACCTCGCTAGTAGATAAAAGACCGGCTCGATAAGATTATCATCCTAAACTTCAACAACCTCGTTGGATACCGAAAAACATGTGTCGTGTCCAGAGCACGAAAGGATTCTGTAATGTTGGAAAAACTCCCAGCACTGTCTATACTTTACAACGGCCATCTCCATTCCCAAAAGCATCCAGATGGTGTTGCAAAAATAGTGCAAATGACATCATTTACGAACCATCCCTTTTGGAGTTACGAGCTAATGGGGCCGGCAGCTACTTCAACCGGCACAAGGGTTTTGGGTAGATATAGCAATTACTAGCAAAAGCAGGCGTCATTTCATCGCGGCTAATAGCACTTTGCTAACAGCACGTTGATAGACTTCTACAAGCAGCCGCACACCGAGGACGTTAGTGAACCGATTGTTCGGCATTGATGGTGTGACTATGGTAAGGAATTTCTAAAAGTAATTCAAACCGCTTGCAGGAGCTAGTTTTTCCTAACCTAGTTGCATGTAGATGTTTTTATCCAAACTAATGAGCTTCCTCTTCGTGATAAGACATGATCCGAGATTAGTTATAAAGCCCTAAACCAAAGAGGCCAAAGTAGCTGAACCGAACAAAGGTGCAAGGATAACAAAGTGTAAGTAAGGAGAATAACAAAGCCGAAAGCAGTATATTGAAACAATGAAACCGATCCCATCTAGTGAATAGGCGAAGAAGAAATATTAATAGCGTTAAATAGGTAACATAAATTCGGCACATGTAATACGAGTGTAAAAAGAGACTCTACGTTACAAGTAGGAACGGTTAAATGAGAGAATGTGTGGAAGTAAACAAAACTATTCTAAATAGAAAAAAAACACCAGAAAGAAAACTAACTTAACTATACTATTTTTAAAAACCAATCGGAAAAGATAAAGAAAAATGTTCCATACCCGAAGAAAGAAGAAAAGGAAAAGAAAACACGATAGGCAAAAAAGAATATACTAAGTAGAGCATAAGGTTGTATTAAGAAAAAGTGTGTGTGTGTGTTGTGTGTTTTCTTGTTTCGGTGTAATAGATAGATAGAAAGTGTTCGCCAGTATGGCGAATGTGAAAATCAAGAAGATAAAATTACCCTGGGAGTTAGACATGAAGAGATTGAGAAGGGAAGTAGTGCGGCGGGAAGATTTTTGTTGTTGTTGTTGTGGTGGTGGTGGTTGCTGCGGCGACGCAGGTTGCTGATCTTGCTGTGGATGCTGTAAAGATTCTTGCTGTTGCTGTTCCTGCTGTTTCATTAGCGGCGATTGTTGTTGTTGTTGTTTGCCGCTGCCACCATTGTTGTGGCCATTAGTGGCTAGGTTGGGCGGGTGGTGGTATGGCTGATTTTGATTAGTGGAGGGATTGGTACTATGATGCTTGAAGGAAAACAGATCGCCGTAGAATGGTTTACTTGAGTGTTTGCTCGTACTTTGTGCGGATCCGGTAACGCTACTTTCGTTCAGCACCGATGGTACCGGCGACATGGCGCGCAACGACATTGGATGATGCTGCTGAACCGAAAGATCCGTTGTACCGTGTCCATCGTAACGCAGCCCACCGCCCACCGAGGTGGCCGTGGGCGAGGTGGACAGATTGACCGGCGAGTTGGTCGGGACGGCTGCGGTTGAGCTCGAGCTAAACCACGATCGAAGGTGGCTACTTTCCTTCTTGGTGGCGGTCGTCGCCGTGCCAATGTTGATCGGTTGTGAGGAGCTGGTAGCTGACAGGGTCGGTGATTCGAGCAACCCGCCAGCCAGAGAGGATGCTGCGGGCGAGGTACTACCACCCGGTACTGCGGCTGACGTGTTTACTAGCAGCTGATGGCTATTATGGCCACCCGCACCGGAAGCATTTGCGGTGCCACTTTCAAAATCAAGCTCAATTAGCTCTAGAGAAAGAAGAAGATTTTTAATGGTGTATAATGCACATGAATGGCGCACCCGCAACCGTACGCGCAAACGGGATTGTGAACAGGTAAAGTATGAAAGAGACAAATCGCATAAACAGGACAAACAACACGGCAACAACACTGTACTGCATGGGAAAAACATGGTAAGGATCGTACCAGGACGCACTATTGTGTGGAAGTAGGAGCAAAACTCGACAAACTCGACGGCTGGCCACACTTTCAACACTACTAATCGCTTGACACTTTATAATGTATATAAAATCGAGACGAATACACAACACGAACGATGGCACATAGGACACCACAACCGTAGGCGTGATGACGCCACGAGGAAAATAAAAAAGTAATTTGACATGCAAACTGTTTCCTACATTACATGAATGTGTTTAAAATACAAAAAAAAACAAGAAAACTGAACACAAAACGATGACCAATAGGACCAACTTGTAGACCAGCTTCTTACCGAATCGAATCGCATCACAGCTGGAGAAGGCAGGTTAGCAAACCTTGTCAACAAAACTAGCTATCTCCTTAGCTATCACATTAATTTTACTAGGCAAATTAAATATAATAAGGTACGCAAAATCAAACAAACAGTAAGCCTATTTGCAGTTACGTACCGTTTTGGTGTAACAATGCTACAAAAAATATTTAAAAAATCATATTTAAATACATTTTAAATAAACAAAGTAAAAACATGCAAAAACATTACGAGAAAAAAAAAACACACGATTCATGCTTAAAACACGACACACAAAAATGTGATCGGCAGGACAAAAAACATACAAAAAACAAACACAAATTATACAACAACAAAACATTACAAAGAAAAGGGATAACAAATTCCTAATTGTTGCTGTTGGTTTTAGTACTAAAAGGGCTGCCTAATAATACGGCTACACTTCTGCACTAGCACGCTCGTGTAATGTGTGTAATGCGAGTCCGACGACTTACTGTTGTGCCTGTTTCGTACCGGGTAATAATGGCAACGTGTGTCATGTGCCGTGCCGTACTTACCTGGCTTCTCCAAACCGGTGTACTTGTTGAGCACGAACTGCTCCAGAAGTTTGTCCACGGTTAACTCTAAAAATTGACGCTTCAAATCAGAATGGACCTGCGCAGGAGGAGAAAGCATAAGGTGCTATGTAACATCTTTACTACAGTTCCCCTAGTACAGTTGTCCTCTATACCTGTCCAACTAAATCGAAATTGTTCTGCACAATGTCCATGTACGACGAGAGGAACTCTTTCATCTGTTTCAGATGTGCTTCTTCCATTTCTTGAAAACGCTACATTCCACATTAAAAAAAATAAGTTTGATTCGATTTAGACTATTGTTGTCTCAACACGGGATGACCTCATAACGGGCGTATTTTCCTCATTACTCACCCTACACGTTATTGTCATTTTCTTCTCAAACTCCTGCTTGATTATGTTGTGTTTCTCCACCAGCGCTTTGTAGTCATCCTGATGCTTGCGTAGCTTGGCCTCCGACTTTTCGATCTCCTTGGTCGAATTGTCCTTACGTGCCTTCTCCACCTCCTGCAGCCGTGCATTATGGATGTCCTTTGCTTTGCCCACGGCCGCTGTCGATTCTTTCATCGCCTGTTGCAAATCCAAATGTAGCGTTATTTTAATTTCTTCCATTACGTTCATATGTTCGAGTGTTACCCACCTGTACCGCATCCTGCGTGCCCGATTCTTCCTCCTTGACCGATTTGTGCTTCTTGTGCAGATCTTCCGCATACTTCGTGACATTTTTGACCAACTCCGTCAGCTTCTGCACCTTCTGTGCGTGCAGCTCCGACAACCGCTCGGTCGTGGACTTGAGGATGATCCAGAGCGGTGAAAATGTGCCACCACCGCTCGAGCCCGCCTTGTTGGCAAGCTTCGTCAGCAGCTTCGAGTTGTACTCTTCGAGATTCGAGCGTTCGCGGAAGTATTCCGCCAGCTCTTTCGTTGCCGACAAGCCATACTTCATGTTTTGGTACAGCACCTCGTAACCATTGTTTTTCTCGCCCTGCAGGAAGATGAAAAGTGAAAAATATAGAGTTTTCTGTAATACCAATAAATCACTCCATAAGAAGATTAGTTAAGATAGAATAAATATAATCGGTCGTACTACTAGCATTTTTCGAAACGAATAAAAGCGCACCAAATATGTTGCTGAATGTCCATTACGCCAGATGTGTTATACTTTTAAGAAAACCCGCTTCATCGTGTAACCGTGCTGGGAACACCATGTGGGAAGAACACATCTCACACTAAACCACTTTCCCATAGTATGACGTGTTTTATTTTACCACCAAACAAAAAAAGGAACTTTGGAAAAATAGTCTTCTCGAGTGTTGGAGAATGTTCATTTTCCCTATCTCAGATACACAAGCTCAAGTAGATGCTGTCCAGAAATAGTTTTTTTCCAGCATGCCAGAAATTAAACGGGACAAGCTGAAACCCGAAACGAGGGGGAAAACAATTTATCTTTTGCCAAAAGCAGCCAACGCCAGCGGTACTTAAACAATTAATGAACATGATATTTTAAAACACATTCAACACACCTACCCACCGGCGATGGGATTGTTGGGAACAAGTTGAAGGAAAAAAAAAACAAAACAACTCATTCTTCGCACGGGTTGAGGTTTAATGTGACGAAGATCAGAACCTTTAAAACATGGCAAAAACAAAAACCTTGTCCAACATGATATAGACATGTGCACTATGCCTTGTTCTCGGGTGTAAGAGCTTAAATTGAGTTAAATCAAATTATTTTGATCTTCGGTTCCAGCGTTGACCACGGCAATTGAAAGACTCCCTCGATGGTTACCGTGAGACCCAACGGTGGCCAACAACTCCCGCCGGGGGGTTATACGAGGGGACATTTTTTAAAGAGTTATGAAAATAACCCCAACGGCCAAGCAATACAACGCATAGCTAACTAAAAGTCACTGACATTGCAAGAGGCCAATTGCAGCAACTCCCTCCACTCCGCTGGATCTCACCCATCAAAACTCAATCGGTCAGGTGTGATACTGCTGCAATGGTGCATACGCTGGAACCGGTTCCTCCGCGAACTTTGCAAACACGAACAAGATTTATTATGGGAAAAGCATCGATGAAAACGAGCTCCAACGCGCGCTCCACAGTTTTCCCACGAACGCACGGACCCAGAGTTATAGGACCATGGGTCCGCAACTCCATTACAAATGGAGTCGCTCCTCGAACGTCTATCTGTGTGTTTTATCGAATTCTGGTCATGTTTCTTGTTTTCTCATCTGTTTCTGTTAGCGTACACCAGCAGTACCGCATCATCGCAGCGACACCATTAGCGATGACCATTTTTATGGCTTCCGTATGGAACAAAGCACACAAACATCTTTGGAGAAAATGTTGGCAAGTAGATGATTATACCGACTCGCCTACGCACGGTGTTTCGAACTCGTCAATGCATCCTGCAGGGCGAAGGTCCATGTTACTGGTGATCCTAGAAAAAAACAACTGGTGCGTGATATTTTTAGCTCTTTGGATATTTCAAACGCCAAAGGGAACGACGTTAATGAAAGAGTGCAGAAAGTGAGAGCGAAGAATCAAAATTAATTATTAGTGTTCGTTAACAATTAATGTTTTTCTTCTTCTCCAACGAAGCAGGAAGCTGAAGTCCCTTCTTTAAAATGTGATAAAATTAATTGCTATACAAACATCTTTTTTAGCTCATCCAAGTAAATACTATTTCGTCGCCGTACGTCTAAACATCTAGCTACATTTATTTCATTTATCGCACACATTCCACAAAATAGTTTCCACTTCACACTTACAGATCTATCGTTCGTGATAGACTGCCGTGAACAACTCTCATTTACAAACCAATTTGCGTCACCGTCAATACAAATGGCTACATTTATGATGCGCGCCCAAGCATGACGAGGTGGCGACATCTTTACCATTACCCGACACCTTCTCTGTAGCTAAATTCCTCCCGGGAGAAGGAATACCGGGTCATAGCGTGTTATTCCAGGAGGGCCATAGGTCCCAACCCTTAATTGGGTGTGATGTTTCGATGTAGTATTAAAATTGCTTTCATTTGTCTTCTCTGTTCAACCCATGAATGGGACAATGTTTCGAAACAATTTATAGTGTGTTTAGTCAGAGAGCACCTCAGAAGGTGATGATCGTGCCAAAAGCGATGGTTAATTATCAAAACCAAACTACCCGGTACGAGCATCGAAAACAGTTTAATAATATTCTTAAATATTAATTATATAATTAATAACTTTTTTATCAATTGCAACTGCTATTTGCAAATAATGATATTGACTTTATTTTGACTTTAAGGCACTGAAAATGAAAAATGCTTAATGTGCACGTTAAAGAGTAAATTCATTACGATGCTGTCGACACCATCACACACCATACCGGAAATGGAAAAGCTAGTGACTCATCGAAAATTTCCCACCCCATGGTATTGTTCAGGCGCACACACAACAATAAAGAAAATCCCTTTCGTAAGACATAGCCCTAGAACGTGCCGGTGTCCCCTCCCCCAAATGGTTGGATTGTTTGTCTTCACACAGTATGATCAATTTTTGTTGTGTTCATCAAAACTCAGCAGAAAACCGTTTTGCTCCGCAAGTCAACGATCCGGAACATCGTAACGGAAACAGAACACGTTACGTTACACGCATACGCACGTCAGCTGATTTTATGGCATGTATTTCGAACCTTCCCGCAGTAGTGCAATGTAAAGAAGGAAAAATATTGTTAAATTATTTAAATCAAAATCTAGATCATACTTTAAGTGAGACGGGATATTAAATTTGTCGACATACTTATTTTACTAACACACAAGAAAGAAAATAGAATCGTTTATCGATTTTGCTCTAAATTAAAAGTGGTCGATTTTTGTTTAAAATGCAAATTGCGTACTGCTCACACGCTATGACCGTTTGCCATGTAATACCATACAGAAAAATGAATTCTTTGTATCATAATTTTTTTTACTAATTTTACTTTTGTACTGAAGTATTGATTGCTTTGCGATATAAAATGGCGCATTTTGTGACGCAAAAATACAATTATAACTTTTTCTAAAATAACCACAATAAGAAGAGTGTGTTGTTTATCTTCGAATTTTTAAACAATTACAATCTACAACATATGTTGCCTCCTGCCATCTCTAATCGACCTTCAGTCCGGCTTGGAAGATACGGCTTAAAACACAACGGGACATGAAAGGATAGGAGGGATGGACAGGGATGAATGGAACGAGAAGGTAGGAACTTAAGCAAGTTTATCTTCTCCTCCAAACGATTTGCTTTTTTACCGGTAAGCTCGCTAATATCAGTCCGTACAACAGACCGCAAGATAATTCCATTCAGCATCAGCTGAGCTTCGTGCGCTGCAGACATAATGGCGAATGGGAAGGCAGGGAGGGAAGAATCCACAACGGGTTAAGTAGTCGTGGATCTGTTGACTTAAAGGGTGGCGCGTGAAATAACAATAAAAACAAAACAAAATACGCTCCCCCCAGTGTACGAACGCCAAACACCGGAACGTAATGTGAGTATGGGCGTCGGCCGTCCCGCATCATGATCATGTTGCGTCATCGTTATGCGGTATTGTTCGACATTTTAGCAACATATATTTTTCCACTCACGGAATCGTAATTACAAGGAATTTCTAAACTAATTCTAAATGTAAAAAGAAAATAAAAGAAGCTATATTTATTTTTATTTTCAATTTTTAGAAGCTTTTGAAACCACACACAATCCACCGGTTCTAGTTCTTATCATCCACTAGCAAGAAACCCACAGAAAAATATGTTTCAAAATAAGATTCAAAAAAGGAAAAAAATTAAGTTGCTGCGCGATAACAATTTTACAGCAGCAGGAAATGCGTGAGAATCTATAGAGCAGACGAACGGCGCCGACGACTTCGACGAATGTCGGGGGAGTTCAAGTTCGTCGGTCAGATAAACCAGATTCGAGTGCAGCGTACATGGCCATGGCTGTGGTTAGCGTTCAGGAAAGTGGCACAAACGTTATCAGCGTCCAAGAAGGAATCTTAAATCTGTTTCAAAAAAATTTCCTTCCTTTGAGTTGAAGAGTTGGTGATAAATCGCATCAAATTCTTACCCTCACTGAAGAGGCATTGGAGACATAACGGATTGAGATGATTGCGAAGCCAGTTTCAAGAATCTTTACTGCGAGGAAGTTTCCTTAAATTGAGAACTTAATTAAATGCTAAGATATGTCAATTTAAACGTATTGCTGAAGGGAATTACATGAATGATATTAATCGGCAAGAAAAATCTTAATTGTAATATCCTCCCACCCGAGCCCGAGTTAATTAGTAGAACTACAAATACATCTTCTTATCCTACTTTACTCACCCAAAAATAGTCATTGAAGTCGACGGTCATTTTGATGTTCTTGATGTTCTAATATTTGTCCTCAAAAAAAAGCGAATTATCCTTGAACGCCTTACCACCGCTCTTCTCTGCTTCCAGTACCAGTCGCGTTGCACTGCAATTATTCGCACTTTCCACAATCGCTTCCACTTGTTTCACCTTTTTCCTGGGGTTCTTTTTGCGTGTCGTCGCTAAACACTTGCACCGCTGGCACTGCTATTACCGCAACGTCCACCGCTACTACCGCAACATGATGAGGCGCATCTTCGCTGTATCACCGCGACCGGTTCCGATTGACGTGTGCCAGAACTTGGCCTCATTACACCTGTCTGCCGCCCTAGAACCGAACGAGCACGTTGGCTCCGGGCCAGCCGCCGTATCCCTGGACCGAAAGTGCCCTTCCGAAAGATAACCGAGGAGAGCGAACGAAGAGGGTTTTGGGCTGGAAAAGCGGTACTGCAGGAAAATATTTCCGGTTCGTCTCGCGACACACACACACATTCACACGGTACGGTAGAATTGGGTTGGCCACGGTGGCGGGAATGTTCAGATTAATTTCCGTCACTCAATTCTTTTGCTTCCATCATACACTCACTGTGAGGGACACTTTTCCTTCTGAAGGCGTTTTCAAATTGTTTCCTTTTCAGATGTAACTAATCATGTCTGAAAGTTGAACAATATGCAGTTATTAATACTTAGCAGATTCCGTTTGCAATTTGCGGCGTTAGGGAAATTGCACAAATCGCTGTAAGTGTTATTTTATTACAGGATTTTCCATAAGGTGAGATAAATCTAGTCATACGTTTGGGAACATCATTTCATACGAAACACAAACTTCGTATCCATCGGTCGAAAAATTGTGCATCAAAAATAATTAAAGACTAAAGGCATACAAATTAAATGTGTATCACTTTGAAAAGTGGATAAAGACTTAAAAGCTTAACACCCCGTATTTAAGCTGCGCAAGTGTTAAAAAGAAGAACTTCCTATCGCCGTGTAGTTTTAACAGCGGTGACGCTTCATGTCGGAACGTGTGTGTGCATCAATCTGGCGTCTTCGTTATCCACGTGTCTTGAAGGGGACACCTTAAAAATGGTGCATATAAAAACAAAACCCAAAACAAAAAATGCGCTCCCTAAAGGGGTACCAAAATTGGCCACACACAACACACCACCTACCGAACCCGGTAGTGGTTTGATAGGCAAATACCAGCAGGTAGCAGAGCACCATCACGAGCTTGGTCCGGGGATCGCTACTGGTGAAGCGTGCCGTATCACCATTCGGCGGAAATTTGGTGTCCAGCGAGACAATCGCATACGGCAGAAGGCCAGAAGTATAAAACTGACCTGGTACCGTACCGAGCAGTACAGTAAGTTGAGCCACTTCATACCAGGATATCATCTTGGGGCACGCACGGCAAAGCGGTTTGAGCGGACACATTACAAAAAAAAAATGTTTAAATCGCGCGTATGCATTTTGGTGGTCGCCAGTGTTTTGGTGGCCAGTGTTAGTGCTTTCCAGGTAAATAACCTTCCGCTCAAGACCGTTAGCAAAGTGCATCCGGTACAGCATCATGTGCCAGTGCATCATCCATTGCATCACGAACCCGCAGCCGTTCCGGTCGATGTTGTGAAACATACCAGCTCAAGCTTCCGGCCCGCTTCCTTCCTCGAGCTGTTCGAGATCGTGCTCGACTGCTTCAACACACTGCGCATTCCGCTGCAGCGGTTCCCATCCTACATGTCCGGTATCTTCCCGGACGATGCAGAAACCAAGTGCTTCCTGCGCTGCGTAGCCATCAAGCTCGGCGTGTACTGTGACGAGGCGGGAGCCGATCTCGATCGACACTGCGTACAGTTTGGGCTGGGCGAATGTTGCGAGAACTTCTCCAACCGGCATCTGGTCTGCCTGCAGCAGAACTCACTACCGTGCCCGGATCGGTGCACTGCTGCTTACAAGCAGGAGCTGTGCTTCCAGGAACCGATCACCAAGTATCTGGACTATCACTTCCACGAGCTGGTGGGACTGATGCATCAGGCCAAGTGCAGCCACGATCTGAAAATGTTGCACCCTTAACCGGGGCCGTTCGAGACACAAGGAGTGTAGAAAGATACGGTTGCAGGGATCTGGCACCAAGCGTAGGAGCGCCGCTTACACAAAGCGAATAAAAATCAATAGCAAAAAATTATCCCTCCATTATTCGTTTGTTTTCCCACAAACACGACGGTTCGACGGTTGTGTTCTGTTTTTCACTTATACGGTATGAACAACATTTTCCATTCGAATTCATCCCTTTCCGCGGGTTGGGTCATTTTCTATGCTATTTTGACGAACGTGCAAAAACACCACACGACTATGGCTTCGCCACGATACTTTCGAACCATTTAGGTGTTGTGCTAAAAAAATAAAAGAAGAAAACGTTTATTTTTCAACTGATGACACAACAAAACATAAACAAACCTGCACCACTGACGTTCGGTGTTTGGAAACGACAAAAGAAGTAGGTACAACGCAAAGTGGTGGCAAATACTACTGCCAGGGCAAGAAAAAAGCAGCTGGAATTAGTACATCAGCCAATCAGGAATATATTTGGAACATTATTTGTGGTGACTTTTGCAGGCTTTGGTTTTCATCAGTGCCAAATTATGAGCCAATTTAAACAAAAGGGAAACGCATGTTTT